>NC_092779.1:625378-1250757 GCF_047496795.1 Chiloscyllium punctatum | reverse complement strand
GGCTGAAACAGAGGGCGAGAAACAGAGGGGCTGAAACAGAGGGCGAGAAACAGAGGGGCTGAAACAGAGGGCGAGAAACAGAGGGGCTAAAACAGAGGGGCTGAAACAGAGGGGCTGAAACAGAGGGCGAGAAACAGAGAGGCTGAAACAGAGGGCGAGAAACAGAGGGGCTGAAACAGAGGGCAAGAAACAGAGGGGCTGAAACAGAGGGCGAGAAACAGAGGGGCTGAAACAGAGGGCGAGAAACAGAGGGGCTGAAACAGAGGGCCGGAAACAGAGGGGCTGAAACAGAGGGCTGAAACAGAGGGCGAGAAACAGAGGGGCTGAAATAGAGGGCGAGAAACAGAGGGGCTGAAATAGAGGGCGAGAAACAGAGGGGCTGAAACAGAGGGGCTGAAACAGAGGGCGAGAATCAGAGGGGCTGAAACAGAGGGCGAGAAACAGAGGAGCTGAAACAGAGGGCGAGAAACAGAGAGGCTGAAACAGAGGGCGAGGAACAGAGTGGCTGAAACAGAGTGCAAGAAACAGAGGAGCTGAAACAGAGGGCGAGAAACAGAGGGGCTGAAACAGAGGGCGAGAATCAGTGGGGCTGAAACAGAGGGGCTGAAACAGAGGGGCTGAAACAGAAGGGCTGAAACAGAGGGCGAGAAACAGAGGGGCTGAAAAAGAGGGCTAGAAACAGAGGGCGAGAAACAGAGGGACTGAAACAGAGGGGCTGAAACAGAGGGGCAGAAACAGAGGGCGAGAAACAGAGCGGCTGAAACAGAGGGCGAGAAACAGAGGGGCTGAAACAAAGGGGCTGAAACAGTGGGGCTGAAACAGAGGGGCTGAAACAGAGGGCGAGAAATAGAGGGGCTGAAACAGAGGGCGAGAAACAGAGGGGCTGAAACAGAGGGCGAGAAACAGAGGGGCTGAAATAGAGGGGCTGAAACAGAGGGGCTGAAACAGAGGGCGAGAAACAGAGGGGCTGAAACAGAGGGCGAGAAACAGAGGGGCTGAAACAGAGGGCGAGAAACAGAGGAGCTGAATCAGAGGGGCTGAAACAGAGGGCGAGAAACAGAGGGGCTGAAACAGAGGGCGAGAAAAAGAGGGGCTGAAACAGAGGGGCTAAAACAGAGGGTGAGAAACAGAGGGGCTGAAACAGAGGGCGAGAAACAGAGAGGCTCAAACAGAGGGGCTGAAACAGAGGGGCTGATTCAGAGGGGCTGAAACAGAGGGGCTTAATCAGAGGGGCTGAAACAGAGGGCGAGAAACAGAGGGGCTGAAACAGAGGGCGAGAAACAGAGGGGCAGAAACAGAGGGCGAGAAACAGAGGGGCTGAAACAGAGAGTGCGAATCAGAGGGGCTGAAACAGAGGGCGAGAAACAGAGGGGCTGAAACAGAGTGCGAGAAACAGAGGGCAAGAAACAGAGGGGCTGAAACAGAGTGGCTGAAACAGAAGGGCTGAAACAGAGGGGATGAAACAGAGGGCGAGAAACAGAGGGGCTGAAGCAGAGGGGCTGAATCAGAGGGGCTGAAACAGAGGGGCTGAAACGGAGGGGCTGAAACAGAAGGCGAGAAACAGAGGGGCTGAAACAGAGGGCGAGAATCAGAGGGGCAGAAACAGAGGGCGAGAAACAGAGGGGCTGAAACAGAGGGGCTGAAACAGAGGGCGAGAAACAGAGGGGCTGAAACAGATGGCGAGAAACAGAGGGGCTGAAACAGAGGGGCTGAAACAGAGGGCGAGAATCAGAGGGGCTGAAACAGAGGGTGCGAAACATAGGGGCTGAAACAAAGGGCGAGAAACAGAGGGCTGAAACAGAGGGGCTGAAACAGAGGGGCTGAAACAGAGGGGCTGAATCGGAGGGGCTGAAACAGAGGGGCTGAAACAGAGGGGTTGAAACAGAGGGGCAGAAACAGAGGGGCTGAAACAGAGGGCGAGAAACAGCGGGGCTGAATCAGAGGGGCTGAATCAGAGGGGCTGAAACAGAGGGGCTGAAACAGTGGGCGAGGATCTAAGGGACTGAAACAGCGGGCGAGAAACAGAGTGCGAGAAACAGAGGGGCTGAAACAGAGGGGCTGAAACAGACGGGCTGAAACAGAGAGGCTGAAACAGAGGGGCTGAATCAGAGGGGCTTAAACAGAGAGGCTGAAATAGAGGGGCTGAAACAGAGGGGATGAATCAGAGGGGCTGAAACAGAGGGGCTGAATCAGAGGGGCTGAAACAGAGGGTGATAAACAGAGGGTCTGAAACAGAGGGCGAGAAACAGAGGGGCTGAAACAGAGGGCGAGAATAAGAGGGGCTGAAACAGAGGGGCTGAAACAGAGGGGCTGAAACAGAGGTGCTGAAACGGAGGGCGAGAAACAGAGGGGCTGAAACAGAGGGCAAGAAACAGAGGGGATGAAACAGAGGGCGAGAAACAGAGGGGCTGAAACAGAGGGGCTGAAACAGAGGGGCTGAAACAGAGGGCGAGAAACAGAGGGGCTGAAACAGAGGGCGAGAAACAGAGGGGCTGAAACAGAGGGGCTGAAACAGAGGGCGAGAAACAGAGGGGCTGAAACAGAGGGCGAGAAACAGAGGGGCTGAAATAGAGGGGCTGAAACAGAGGGGCTGAAACAGAGGGCGAGAAACAGAGGGGCTGAAACAGAGGGCGAGAAACAGAGGGGCTGAAACAGAGGGCGAGAAACAGTGGAGCTGAATCAGAGGGGCTGAAACAGAGGGTTAGAAACAGAGGGGCTGAAACAGAGGGCGAGAAACAGAGAGGCTCAAACAGAGAGGCTGAAACAGAGGGGCTGATTCAGAGGGGCTGAAACAGATGGGCTGAATCAGAGGGGCTGAAACAGAGGGCGAGAAACAGAGGGGCTGAAACAGAGGGCGAGAAACAGAGGGGCAGAAACAGAGGGCGAGAAACAGAGGGGCTGAAACAGAGAGTGCGAATCAGAGGGGCTGAAACAGAGGGCGAGAAACAGAGGGGCTGAAACAGAGTGCGAGAAACAGAGGGCAAGAAACAGAGGGGCTGAAACAGAGTGGCTGAAACAGAAGGGCTGAAACAGAGGGGCTGAAACAGAGGGCGAGAAACAGAGGGGCTGAAGCAGAGGGGCTGAATCAGAGGGGCTGAAACAGAGGGGCTGAAACAGAGAGGCTGAAACAGAAGGCGAGAAACAGAGGGGCTGAAACAGAGGGCGAGAATCAGAGGGGCAGAAACAGAGGGCGAGAAACAGCGGGGCTGAAACAGAGCGGCTGAAACAGAGGGCGAGAAACAGAGGGGCTGAAACAGAGGGCGAGAAACAGAGGGGCTGAAACAGAGGGGCTGAAACAGAGGGCGAGAAACAGAGGGGCTGAAACAGAGGGTGCGAAACATAGGGGCTGAAACAAAGGGCGAGAAACAGAGGGCTGAAACAGAGGGGCTGAAACAGAGGGGCTGAAACAGAGGGGCTGAATCGGAGGGGCTGAAACAGAGGGGCTGAAACAGAGGGGTTGAAACAGAGGGGCAGAAACAGAGGGGCTGAAACAGAGGGCGAGAAACAGCGGGGCTGAATCAGAGGGGCTGAATCAGAGGGGCTGAAACAGAGGGGCTGAAACAGTGGGCGAGAAACTAAGGGACTGAAACAGCGGTCGAGAAACAGAGTGCGAGAAACAGAGGGGCTGAAACAGAGGGGCTGAAACAGACGGGCTGAAACAGAGAGCCTGAAACAGAGGGGCTGAATCAGAGGGGCTTAAACAGAGAGGCTGAAATAGAGGGGCTGAAACAGAGGGGATGAATCAGAGGGGCTGAAACAGAGGGGCTGAATCAGAGGGGCTGAAACAGAGGGTGATAAACAGAGGGTCTGAAACAGAGGGCGAGAAACAGAGGGGCTGAAACAGAGGGCGAGAATAAGAGGGGCTGAAACAGAGGGGCTGAAACAGAGGGGCTGAAACAGAGGGGCTGAAACGGAGGGCGAGAAACAGAGGGGCTGAAACAGAGGGCAAGAAACAGAGGGGATGAAACAGAGGTCGAGAAACAGAGGGGCTGAAACAGAGGGGCTGAAACAGAGGGGCTGAAACAGAGGGCGAGAAACAGAGGGGCTGAAACAGAGGGCGAGAAACAGAGGGGCTGAAACAGAGGGCGAGAAACACAGGGCGAGAAACAGAGGGAATGAAACAGAGGGGATGAAACAGAGGGCGAGAAACAGAGGGGCTGAAACAGAGGGCGAGAAACAGAGGGGCTGAAACAGAGGGCGAGAAACAGAGGGTCTGAAACAGAGGGGCTGACACAGTGGGGCTGAAACAGAGGGGCTGAAACAGAGGGCGAGAAATAGAGGGGCTTAAACAGAGGGCGAGAAACAGAGGGACTGAAACAGAGGGTGAGAAACAGAGGGGCTGAAGCAGAGGGCGAGAAACAGAGGGCGAGAAACAGAGGGACTGAAACAGAGGGGCTGAAACAGAGGGGCTGAAACAGAGGGCGAGAAACAGAGGGGCTGAAACAGAGGGCGAGAAACAGAGGGGCTGAAACAGAGGGGCTGAAACAGAGAGGCTGAAACATAGGGCGAGAAACAGAGGGGCTGAAACAGCGGGCACGAAACAGAGGGCGAGAAACAGAGGGGCTGAAACAGAGGGGCTGAACAGAGGGGCTGAAACAGAGGGCGAGAAACAGAGGGGCTGAAACAGAGGGGCTGAAACAGAGAGTCTGAAACAGAGGGCGAGAAACAGAGGGCGAGAAACAGAGGGACTGAAACAGAGGGACTGAAACAGAGGGGCTGAAACAGAGGGCGAGAAACAGGGACTGAAGCAGAGGGCGAGAAACAGAGGGCGAGAAACAGAGGGACTGAAACAGAGGGGCTGATACAGTGGTGCTGAAACAGAGGGGCTGAAACAGAGGGCGAGAAATAGAGTGGCTGAAACAGAGGGGCTGACAGAGTGGGGCTGAAACAGAGGGGCTGAAACAGAGGGCGCGAAACAGAGGGGCTGAAACAGAGGGGCTGAAACAGAGGGGCTGAATCAGAGGGGCTGATTCAGAGGGGCTGAAACAGAGGGGCTGAATCAGAGGGTCTGAAACAGAGGGCGAGAAACAGAGGGGCTGAAACAGAGGGCGAGAAACAGAGGGGCTGAAACAGAGGGCGAGAAACAGACGGGCAGAAACAGAGGGCGAGAAACAGAGGGACTGAAACAGAGGGGCTGAAACAGAGAGCACGAAACAGAGGGACTGAAACAGAGGGCGAGAAACAGAGGGGCTGAAACAGAGGGCGAGAAACAGAGGGGCTGAAACAGAGCGCGAGAAACGGAGGGGCTGAAACAGAGGCGCTGAAACAGAGGGGCTGAAACAGAGGGCGAGAAACAGAGGGGCTGAAACAGAGGGCGAGAAACAGAGTGGCTGGAACAGAGGGTGAGAAACAGAGGGCGAGAAACAGAGGGACTGAAAGAGAGGGGCTGAAACAGAGATGCTGAAACAGAGGGCGAGAAACAGAGGGGCTGAAACAGAGGGCGAGAAACAGAGGGGCTGAAACAGAGGGCGAGAAACAGAGGGTCTGAAACAGTGGGGCTGACACAGTGCGGCTGAAACAGAGGGGCTGAAACAGAGGGCGAGAAATAGAGGGGCTGAAACAGAGGGCGAGAAACAGAGGGACTGAAACAGAGGGCGAGAAACAGAGGGGCTGAAACAGAGGGCGAGAAACAGAGGGCGAGAAACAGAGGGACTGAAACAGAGGGGCAGAAACAGAGGGGCTGAATCAGAGGGCGAGAAACAGAGGGGCTGAAACAGAGAGGCTGAAACAGAGGGCGAGAAACAGAGGGGCTGAAACAGAGGGCAGGAAACAGAGGGGCTGAAACAGAGGGCGAGAATCAGAGGGGCTGAAACAGAAGGCGAGAAACAAAGGGCGAGAAACAGAGGGACTGAAACAGAGGGGCTGAAACAGAGGGCGAGAAACAGAGGGTGAGAAACAGAGGGGCTGAAACAGATGGCGAGAAACAGAGGGGCTGAAAGAGAGGGCGAGAAACAGACGGGCTGAAACAGAGGGGCTGAAACAGTGGGGCTGAAACAGAGGGGCTGAAACAGAGTGCAAGAAATAGAGGGTACTGAAACAGAGGGCGAGAAACAGAGGGGCTGAAACAGAGGGTGAGAAACAGAGGGGCTGAAACAGAGGGCGAGAAACAGAGGCGCTGAAACAGAGGGGCTGAAACAGAGGGGCTGAAACAGAGGGCAAGAAACAGAGGGGCTGAAAAAGAGGGCGAGAAACAGAGGGGCTGAAACAGAGGGGCTGAATCAGAGGGGCTGAAACAGAGGGCGAGAAACAGAGGGGCTGAAACAGAGGGTGAGAAACAGCGGGGCTGAAACAGAGGGGCTGAAACAGAGGGTGATAAACAGAGGGGCTGAAACAGAGGGCGAGAAACAGAGGAGCTGAAACAGAGGGGCTGAAACAGAGGGGCTGAATCAGAGGGGCTGATTCAGAGGGGCTGAATCAGAGGGGCTGAATCAGAGGGGCTGAAACAGAGGGCGAGAAACAGAGGGGCTGAAACAGAGGGCGGGAAACAGAGGGGCTGAAACAGAGCGCGAGAAACAGAGTGTCTGAAACAGAGGGGCTGACACAGTGGGGCTGAAACAGAGGGGCTGAAACAGAGGGCGAGAAATAGAGGGGCTGAAACAGGGGGCGAGAAACAGAGGGGCTGAAACACAGGGCGAGAAACCGAGGGGCTGAAACAGAGGGGCTGAAACAGAGGGCGAGAAACAGAGGGGCTGAATCAGAGGGCGAGAAACAGAGGGGCTGAAACAGAGGGCGAGAAACAGAGGGGCTGAAACAGAGGGCGAGAAACAGAGGGCGAGAAACAGAGGGACTGAAACAGAGGGGCTGAAACAGAGGGGCTGAAACAGAGGGCGAGAAACAGAGGGGCTGAAACAGAGGGCGAGAAACAGAGGGGCTGAAACAGAGGGGCTGACACAGTGGGGCTGAAACAGAGGGGCTGAAACAGAGGGCGAGAAATAGAGGGGCTGAAACAGAGGGGCTGACACAGTGGGGCTGAAACAGAGGGGCTGAAACAGAGGGCGAGAAACAGAGGGGCTGAAACAGAGGGGCTGAAACAGAGGGGCTGAATCAGAGGGGCTGATTCAGAGGGGCTGAAACAGAGGGGCTGAATCAGAGTGTCTGAAACAGAGGGCGAGAAACAGAGGGGCTGAAACAGAGGGCGAGAAACAGAGGGGCTGAAACAGAGGGCGAGAAACAGACGGGCAGAAACAGAGGGCGAGAAACAGAGGGACTGAAACAGAGGGGCTGAAACAGAGAGCGCGAAACAGAGGGCAAGAAACAGAGGGTGAGAAACAGAGGGGCTGTAACAGAGGGCGAGAAACAGAGGGGCAGAAACAGAGGGCGATAAACGGAGGGGCTGAAACAGAGGGGCTGAAACAGAGGGGCTGAAACAGAGGGCGAGAAACAGAGGGGCTGAAACAGAGGGCGAGAAACAGAGGGGCTGAAACAGAGGGCGAGAAACAGAGGGCGAGAATCAGAGGGACTGAAACAGAGGGGCGGAAACAGAGGGGCTGAAACACACGACGAGAAACAGAGGGGCTGAAACAGTGGGCGAGAAACAGACGGGCTGAAACAGAGGGCGAGAAACAGAGGGTCTGAAACAGAGGGGCTGTCACAGTGGGGCTGAAACAGAGGGGCTGAAACAGAGGGCGAGAATTGGAGGGGCTGAAACAGAGGGCGAGAAACAGAGGGACTGAAACAGAGGGCGAGAAACAGAGGGGCTGAAACAGAGGGTGAGAAACAGAGGGCGAGAAACAGAGGGACTGAAACATAGGGGCTGAAACAGAGGGGCTGAATCAGAGGGCGAGAAACAGAGGGGCTGAACAGAGAGGCTGAAACAGAGGGCGAGAAACAGAGGGGCTGAAACAGAGGTCAAGAAACAGAGGGGCTGAAACAGAGGGCGAGAAACAGAGGGGCTGAAACAGAGGGGCTGAAACAGAGGGGCTGAAACAGAGGGGCTGAAACAGAGGGCGAGAAACAGAGGGGCTGAAACAGAGGGCGAGAAACAGAGGGGCTGAAAGAGAGGGCGAGAAACAGAGGGCGAGAAACAGAGGGACTGAAACAGAGGGGCTGAAACAGATGGGCTGAAACAGAGGGCGAGAAACAGTTGGGCTGAAACAGAGGGGCTGACACAGTGGGGCTGAAACAGAGGGGCTGAAACAGAGGGCGAGAAATGGAGGTGCTGAAACAGAGGGTGAGAAACAGAGGGGCTGAAACAAAGGGTGAGAAACAGAGGGGCTGAAACAGAGGGCGAGAAACAGAGGGGCTGAAACAGAGGGGCTGAAACAGAGGGGCTGAAACAGAGAGCAAGAAACAGAGGGGCTGAAAAAGAGGGCGTGAAACAGAGGGCGAGAAACAGAGGGCGAGAAACAGAGGGGCTGAAACAGAGGGCGAGAAACAGAGGGGCTGAAAGAGAGGGCGAGAAACAGAGGGGCTGAAACAGAGGGGCTGAAACAGTGGGGCTGAAACAGAGGGGCTGAAACAGATTCCGAGAAATAGAGGGTACTGAAACAGAGGGCGAGAAACAGAGGGGCTGAAACAGAGGGTGAGAAACAGAGGGGCTGAAACAGAGGGCGAGAAACAGAGGCGCTGAAACAGAGGGGCTGAAACAGAGGGGCTGAAACAGAGGGCAAGAAACAGAGGGGCTGAAAAAGAGGGCGAGAAACAGAGGGCGAGAAATAGAGGGGCTGAATCAGAGGGGCTGAAACAGAGGGCGAGAAACAGAGGGGCTGAAACAGAGGGCGAGAAACAGCGGGGCTGAAACAGAGGGGCTGAAACAGAGGGTGAGAAACAGAGGGGCTGAAACAGAGGGCGAGAAACAGAGGAGCTGAAACAGAGGGGCTGAAACAGAGGGGCTGAATCAGAGGGGCTGATTCAGAGGGGCTGAATCAGAGGGGCTGAATCAGAGGGGCTGAAACAGAGGGCGAGAAACAGAGGGGCTGAAACAGAGGGCGGGAAACAGAGGGGCTGAAACAGAGCGCGAGAAACAGTGTCTGAAACAGAGGGGCTGACACAGTGGAGCTGAAACAGAGGGGCTGAAACAGAGGGCGAGAAATAGAGGGGCTGAAACAGGGGGCGAGAAACAGAGGGACTGAAACAGAGGGCGAGAAACAGAGGGGCTGAAACAGAGGGGCTGAAACAGAGGGCGAGAAACAGAGGGGCTGAATCAGAGGGTGAGAAACAGAGGGGCTGAAACAGAGGGCGAGAAACAGAGGGGCTGAAACAGAGGGGCTGACACAGTGGGGCTGAAACAGAGGGGCTGAAAAGGAGGGCGAGAAACAGAGGGGCTGAAACAGAGGGGCTGAAACAGAGGGGCTGAATCAGAGGGGCTGATTCAGAGGGGCTGAAACAGAGGGGCTGATTCAGAGGGTCTGAAACAGAGGGCGAGAAACAGAGGGGCTGAAACAGAGGGCGAGAAACAGAGGGGCTGAAACAGAGGGCGAGAAACAGACGGGCAGAAACAGAGGGGGAGAAACAGAGGGACTGAAACAGAGGGGCTGAAACAGAGAGCGCGAAACAGAGGGCAAGAAACAGAGGGTGAGAAACAGAGGGGCTGTAACAGAGGGCGAGAAACAGAGGGGCAGAAACAGAGGGCGATAAACGGAGGGGCTGAAGCAGAGGGGCTGAATCAGAGGGGCTGAAACAGAGGGCGAGAAACAGAGGGGCTGAAACAGAGGGCGAGAAACAGAGGGGCTGAAACAGAGGGCGAGAAACAGAGGGCGAGAATCAGAGGGACTGAAACAGACGACGAGAAACAGAGGGGCTGAAACAGTGGGCGAGAAACAGGCGGGCTGAAACAGAGGGCGAGAAACAGAGGGCGAGAATCAGAGGGACTGAAACAGAGGGGCGGAAACAGAGGGGCTGAAACACACGACGAGAAACAGAGGGGCTGAAACAGTGGGCGAGAAACAGACGGGCTGAAACAGAGGGCGAGAAACAGAGGGTCTGAAACAGAGGGGCTGTCACAGTGTGGCTGAAACAGAGGGGCTGAAACAGAGGGCGAGAATTGGAGGGGCTGAAACAGAGGGCGAGAAACAGAGGGACTGAAACAGAGGGCGAGAAACAGAGGGGCTGAAACAGAGGGTGAGAAACAGAGGGCGAGAAACAGAGGGACTGAAACAGAGGGGCTGAAACAGAGGGGCTGAATCAGAGGGCGAGAAACAGAGGGGCTGAACAGAGAGGCTGAAACAGAGGGCGAGAAACAGTGGGGCTGAAACAGAGGTCAAGAAACAGAGGGGCTGAAACAGAGGGCGAGAAACAGAGGGGCTGAAACAGAGGGGCTGAAACAGAGGGGCTGAAACAGAGGGGCTGAAACAGAGGGCGAGAAACAGAGGGGCTGAAACAGAGGGCGAGAAACAGAGGAGCTGAAAGAGAGGGCGAGAAACAGAGGGCGAGAAACAGAGGGACTGAAACAGAGGGGCTGAAACAGATGGGCTGAAACAGAGGGCGAGAAACAGTGGGGCTGAAACAGAGGGGCTGACACAGTGGGGCTGAAACAGAGGGGCTGAAACAGAGGGCGAGAAATGGAGGTGCTGAAACAGAGGGTGAGAAACAGAGGGGCTGAAACAAAGGGTGAGAAACAGAGGGGCTGAAACAGAGGGCGAGAAACAGAGGGG
This sequence comes from Chiloscyllium punctatum, assembly GCF_047496795.1. Lineage (NCBI taxonomy): Eukaryota > Metazoa > Chordata > Chondrichthyes > Orectolobiformes > Hemiscylliidae > Chiloscyllium > Chiloscyllium punctatum. The sequence goes on along the minus strand of NC_092779.1, from coordinate 1,240,165 downwards.
CTGAAACAGAGGGGCTGAAACAGAGGGGCTGAAACAGAGGGCAAGAAACAGAGGGGCTGAAAAAGAGGGCGTGAAACAGAGGGCGAGAAACAGAGGGCGAGAAACAGAGGGGCTGAAACAGAGGGCGAGAAACAGAGGGGCTGAAAGAGAGGGCGAGAAACAGAGGGGCTGAAACAGAGGGGCTGAAACAGTGGGGCTGAAACAGAGGGGCTGAAACAGAGTGCGAGAAATAGAGGGTACTGAAACAGAGGGCGAGAAACAGAGGGGCTGAAACAGAGGGTGAGAAACAGAGGGGCTGAAACAGAGGGCGAGAAACAGAGGCGCTGAAACAGAGGGGCTGAAACAGAGGGGCTGAAACAGAGGGCAAGAAACAGAGGGGCTGAAAAAGAGGGCGAGAAACAGAGGGCGAGAAACAGAGGGGCTGAATCAGAGGGGCTGAAACAGAGGGCGAGAAACAGAGGGGCTGAAACAGAGGGCGAGAAACAGCGGGGCTGAAACAGAGGGGCTGAAACAGAGGGTGAGAAACAGAGGGGCTGAAACAGAGGGCGAGAAACAGAGGAGCTGAAACAGAGGGGCTGAAACAGAGGGGCTGAATCAGAGGGGCTGATTCAGAGGGGCTGAATCAGAGGGGCTGAATCAGAGGGGCTGAAACAGAGGGCGAGAAACAGAGGGGCTGAAACAGAGGGCGGGAAACAGAGGGGCTGAAACAGAGCGCGAGAAACATTGTCTGAAACAGAGGGGCTGACACAGTGGGGCTGAAACAGAGGGGCTGAAACAGAGGGCGAGAAATAGAGGGGCTGAAACAGGGGGCGAGAAACAGAGGGACTGAAACAGAGGGCGAGAAACAGAGGGGCTGATACAGAGGGCGAGAAACAGAGGGCGAGAAAGAGAGGGACTGAAACAGAGGGGCTGAAACAGAGGGGCTGAAACAGAGGGCGAGAAACAGAGGGGCAGAAACAGAGGGCGAGAAACAGAGGGGCTGAAACAGAGGGGATGAAACAGAGGGGCTGAATCGGAGGGGCTGAAACAGAGGGGCTGAAACAGAGGGGCTGAAACAGAGGGCGAGAAACAGAGGGGCTGAAACAGAGGGGCAGAAACAGAGGGGCTGAAACAGAGGGGCTGAAACAGAGGGCGAGAAACAGAGGGGGTGAATCAGAGGGGCTGAAAAAGAGGGGCTGAAACAGTGGGCGAGAAACTAAGGGACTGAAACAGCGGGCGAGACACAGAGTGCGAGAAACAGAGGGGCTGAAACAGCAGGCGAGACACAGAGTGCGAGAAACAGAGGGGCTGAAACAGAGGGGCTGAAACAGAGAGCCTGAAACAGAGGGGCTGAATCAGAGGGGCTGAAACAGAGGGGCTGAAATTGAGGGGCTGAAACAGAGGGGATGAATCAGAGGGGCTGAAACAGAGGGGCTGAATCAGAGGGTCTGAAACAGTGGGCGAGAAACAGAGGGGCTGAAACAGAGGTCGAGAAACAGAGGGGCTGAAACAGAGGGCGAGAAACAGAGGGGCTGAAACAGAGGGCGAGAAACAGAGGGGCTGAAACAGAGGGGCTGAAACAGAGGGGCTGAAACAGAGGGCGAGAAACAGAGGGGCTGAAACAGAGGGCGAGAAACAGAGGGGCTGAAACAGAGGGCGAGAAACAGAGGGGCTGAAACAGAGGGCGAGAAACAGAGGGGCTGAAACAGAGGGGCTGAAACAGAGGGGCTGAAACAGAGGGCGAGAAACAGAGGGGCTGAAACAGAGGGCGAGAAACAGAGGGGCTGAAACAGAGGGCGAGAAACAGAGGGCGAGAAAAAGAGGGACTGAAACAAAGGGGCTGAATCAGAGGGGCTGAAACAGAGGGCGAGAAACAGAGGGGCGGAAACAGAGGGCGAGAAACAGAGGGGCTGAAACAGAGGGGCTGAAACAGAGGGGCTGAATCGGAGGGGCTGAAACAGAGGGGCTGAAACAGAAGGGCTGAAACAGAGGGCGAGAAACAGAGGGGCTGAAACAGGGGTGCAGAAACAGAGGGGCTGAAACAGAGGGGCTGAAACAGAGGGCGAGAAACAGAGGGGGCGAATCAGAGGGGCTGAAACAGAGGGGCTGAAACAGACGGGCTGAAATAGAGGGGCTGAAACAGAGGGGATGAATCAGAGGGGCTGAAACAGAGGGGCTGAATCAGAGGGTCTGAAACAGAGTGCGAGAAACAGAGGGGCTGAAACAGAGGTCGAGAAACAGAGGGGCTGAAACAGAGGGCGAGAAACAGAGGGGCTGAAACAGAGGGCGAGAAACAGAGGGGCTGAAACAGAGGGCGAGAAACAGAGGGGCTGAAACAGAGGGCGAGAAACAGAGGGGCTGAAACAGAGGGGCTGAAACAGAGGGGCTGAAACAGAGGGCGAGAAACAGAGGGGCTGAAACAGAGGGCGAGAAACAGAGGGGCTGAAACAGAGGGCGAGAAACAGAGGGCGAGAAAAAGAGGGACTGAAACAGAGGGGCTGAAACAGAGGGGCTGAAACAGAGGGCGAGAAACAGAGGGGGCGAATCAGAGGGGCTGAAACAGAGGGGCTGAAACAGACGGGCTGAAATAGAGGGGCTGAAACAGAGGGGATGAATCAGAGGGGCTGAAACAGAGGGGCTGAATCAGAGGGTCTGAAACAGAGTGCGAGAAACAGAGGGGCTGAAACAGAGGTCGAGAAACAGAGGGGCTGAAACAGAGGGCGAGAAACAGAGGGGCTGAAACAGAGGGCGAGAAACAGAGGGGCTGAAACAGAGGGGCTGAAACAGAGGGGCTGAAACAGAGGGGCTGAAACAGAGGGCGAGAATTAGAGGGGCTGAAACGGTGGGCGAGAAACAGAGGGGCTGAAACAGAGGGCGAGAAACAGAGGGGCTGAAACAGAGGGCGAGAAACAGAGGGGCTGAAACAGGGGGGCTGAAACAGAGGGGCTGAAACAGAGGGTCTGAAACAGAGGGCGAGAAACAGAGGGGCTGAAACAGAGGGCGAGAAACAGAGGGGCTGAAACAGAGGGCGAGAAACAGAGGGGCTGAAACAGAGGGCGAGAAACAGTGGGGCTGAAACAGAGGGGCTGAAACAGAGGGGCTGAAACAGAGGGGCTGAAACAGAGGGCAAGAAACAGAGGGGCTGAAACAGAGGGCGAGAAACAGAGGGGCTGAAACAGAGGGCGAGAAACAGAGGGGCTGAAACAGAGGGCGAGAAACAGAGGGGCTGAAACAGAGGGCGAGAAACTGAGGGCGAGAAAGAGAGGGACTGAAACAGAGGGGCTGAAACAGAGGGGCTGAAACAGAGGGCGAGAAACAGAGGGGCGGAAACAGAGTGCGAGAAACAGAGGGGCTGAAACAGAGGGGCTGGAACAGATGGGCTGAATCGGAGGTGCTAAAACAGAGGGACTGAAACAGAGGGGCTGAAACAGAGGGCGAGAAACAGAGGGGCTGAAACAGAGGGGCAGAAACAGAGGGGCTGAAACAGAGGGGCTGAAACAGAGGGCGAGAAACAGAGGGGGTGAATCAGAGGGGCTGAAACTAAGGGGCTGAAACAGTGGGCGAGAAACTAAGGGACTGAAACAGCGGGCGAGACACAGAGTGCGAGAAACAGAGGGGCTGAAACAGAGGGGCTGAAACAGATGGGCTGAAACAGAGAGCCTGAAACAGAGGGGCTGAATCAGAGGGGCTGAAACAGAGGGGCTGAAATAGAGTGGCTGAAACAGAGGGGATGAATCAGAGGGGCTGAAACAGAGGGGCTGAATCAGAGGGTATGAAACAGAGGGCGAGAAACAGAGGGGCTGAAACAGAGGTCGAGAAACAGAGGGGCTGAAACAGAGGGGCTGAAACAGAGGGCGAGAAACAGAGGGGCTGAAACAGAGGAGCTGAAACAGAGGGGCTGAAACAGAGGGCGAGAAACAGAGGGGCTGAAACAGAGGGCGAGAAACAGAGGGGCTGAAACAGAGGGGCTGAAACAGAGGGGCTGAAACAGAGGGGCTGAAACAGAGGGCGAGAAACAGAGGGGCTGAAACAGTGGGCGAGAAACAGAGGGGCTGAAACAGAGGGCGAGAATCATTGGGGCTGAAACAGAGTGGCTGAAACAGAGGGGCTGAAAGAGAGGGGCTGAAACAGAGGGCAAGAAACAGAGGGGCTGAAACAGAGGGCGAGAAACAGAGGGGCTGAAACAGAGGGCGAGAAACAGAGGGGCTGAAACAGAGGGCGAGAAACAGAGGGGCTGAAACAGAGGGGCTGAAACAGAGGGGCTGAAACAGAGGGGCTGAAACAGAAGGGCTGAAACAGAGGGCGAGAAACAGAGGGGCTGAAAAAGAGGGCTAGAAACAGAGGGCGAGAAACAGAGGGACTGAAACAGAGGGGCTGAAACAGAGGGGCAGAAACAGAGGGCGAGAAACAGAGCGGCTGAAACAGAGGGCGAGAAACAGAGGGGCTGATACAAAGGGGCTGAAACAGTGGGGCTGAAACAGAGGGGCTGAAACAGAGGGCGAGAAATAGAGGGGCTGAAACAGAGGGCGAGAAACAGAGGGGCTGAAACAGAGGGCGAGAAACAGAGGGGCTGAAATAGAGGGGCTGAAACAGAGGGGCTGAAACAGAGGGCGAGAAACAGAGGGGCTGAAACAGAGGGCGAGAAACAGAGGGGCTGAAACAGAGGGCGAGAAACAGAGGAGCTGAATCAGAGGGGCTGAAACAGAGGGCGAGAAACAGAGGGGCTGAAACAGAGGGCGAGAAAAAGAGGGGCTGAAACAGAGGGGCTAAAACAGAGGGTGAGAAACAGAGGGGCTGAAACAGAGGGCGAGAAACAGAGAGGCTCAAACAGAGGGGCTGAAACAGAGGGGCTGATTCAGTGGGGCTGAAACAGAGGGGCTGAATCAGAGGGGCTGAAACAGAGGGCGAGAAACAGAGGGGCTGAAACAGAGGGCGAGAAACAGAGGGGCAGAAACAGAGGGCGAGAAACAGAGGGGCTGAAACAGAGAGTGCGAATCAGAGGGGCTGAAACAGAGGGCGAGAAACAGAGGGGCTGAAACAGAGTGCGAGAAACAGAGGGCAAGAAACAGAGGGGCTGAAACAGAGTGGCTGAAACAGAAGGGCTGAAACAGAGGTGCTGAAACAGAGGGCGAGAAACAGACGGGCTGAAGCAGAGGGGCTGAATCAGAGGGGCTGAAACAGAGGGGCTGAAACAGAGGGGCTGAAACAGAAGGCGAGAAACAGAGGGGCTGAAACAGAGGGCGAGAATCAGAGGGGCAGAAACAGAGGGCGAGAAACAGAGGGGCTGAAACAGAGGGGCTGAAACAGAGGGCGAGAAACAGAGGGGCTGAAACAGATGGCGAGAAACAGAGGGGCTGAAACAGAGGGGCTGAAACAGAGGGCGAGAAACAGAGGGGCTGAAACAGAGGGTGCGAAACATAGGGGCTGAAACAAAGGGCGAGAAACAGAGGGCTGAAACAGAGGGGCTGAAACAGAGGGGCTGAAACAGAGGGGCTGAATCGGAGGGGCTGAAACAGAGGGGCTGAAACAGAGGGGTTGAAACAGAGGGGCAGAAACAGAGGGGCTGAAACAGAGGGCGAGAAACAGCGGGGCTGAATCAGAGGGGCTGAATCAGAGGGGCTGAAACAGAGGGGCTGAAACAGTGGGCGAGAAACTAAGGGACTGAAACAGCGGTCGAGAAACAGAGTGCGAGAAACAGAGGGGCTGAAACAGAGGGGCTGAAACAGACGGGCTGAAACAGAGAGGCTGAAACAGAGGGGCTGAATCAGAGGGGCTTAAACAGAGAGGCTGAAATAGAGGGGCTGAAACAGAGGGGATGAATCAGAGGGGCTGAAACAGAGGGGCTGAATCAGAGGGGCTGAAACAGAGGGTGATAAACAGAGGGTCTGAAACAGAGGGCGAGAAACAGAGGGGCTGAAACAGAGGGCGAGAATAAGAGGGGCTGAAACAGAGGGGCTGAAACAGAGGGGCTGAAACAGAGGGGCTGAAACGGAGGGCGAGAAACAGAGGGGCTGAAACAGAGGGCAAGAAACAGAGGGGATGAAACAGAGGGCGAGAAACAGAGGGGCTGAAACAGAGGGGCTGAAACAGAGGGGCTGAAACAGAGGGCGAGAAACAGAGGGGCTGAAACAGAGGGCGAGAAACAGAGGGGCTGAAACAGAGGGGCTGAAACAGAGGGCGAGAAACAGAGGGGCTGAAACAGAGGGCGAGAAACAGAGGGGCTGAAATAGAGGGGCTGAAACAGAGGGGCTGAAACAGAGGGCGAGAAACAGAGGGGCTGGAACAGAGGGCGAGAAACAGAGGGGCTGAAACAGAGGGCGAGAAACAGTGGAGCTGAATCAGAGGGGCTGAAACAGAGGGCGAGAAACAGAGGGGCTGAAACAGAGGGCGAGAAACAGAGGGGCTGAAACAGAGGGGCTAAAACAGAGGGTTAGAAACAGAGGGGCTGAAACAGAGGGCGAGAAACAGAGAGGCTCAAACAGAGAGGCTGAAACAGAGGGGCTGATTCAGAGGGGCTGAAACAGATGGGCTGAATCAGAGGGGCTGAAACAGAGGGCGAGAAACAGAGGGGCTGAAACAGAGGCCGAGAAACAGAGGGGCAGAAACAGAGGGCGAGAAACAGAGGGGCTGAAACAGAGAGTGCGAATCAGAGGGGCTGAAACAGAGGGCGAGAAACAGAGGGGCTGAAACAGAGTGCGAGAAACAGAGGGCAAGAAACAGAGGGGCTGAAACAGAGTGGCTGAAACAGAAGGGCTGAAACAGAGGGGCTGAAACAGAGGGCGAGAAACAGAGGGGCTGAAGCAGAGGGGCTGAATCAGAGGGGCTGAAACAGAGGGGCTGAAACAGAGGGACTGAAACAGAAGGCGAGAAACAGAGGGGCTGAAACAGAGGGCGAGAATCAGAGGGGCAGAAACAGAGGGCGAGAAACAGCGGGGCTGAAACAGAGCGGCTGAAACAGAGGGCGAGAAACAGAGGGGCTGAAACAGAGGGCGAGAAACAGAGGGGCTGAAACAGAGGGGCTGAAACAGAGGGCGAGAAACAGAGGGGCTGAAACAGAGGGTGCGAAACATAGGGGCTGAAACAAAGGGCGAGAAACAGAGGGCTGAAACATAGGGGCTGAAACAGAGGGGCTGAAACAGAGGGGCTGAATCGGAGGGGCTGAAACAGAGGGGCTGAAACAGAGGGGTTGAAACAGAGGGGCAGAAACAGAGGGGCTGAAACAGAGGGCGAGAAACAGCGGGGCTGAATCAGAGGGGCTGAATCAGAGGGGCTGAAACAGAGGGGCTGAAACAGTGGGCGAGAAACTAAGGGACTGAAACAGCGGTCGAGAAACAGAGTGCGAGAAACAGAGGGGCTGAAACAGAGGGGCTGAAACAGACGGGCTGAAACAGAGAGCCTGAAACAGAGGGGCTGAATCAGAGGGGCTTAAACAGAGAGGCTGAAATAGAGGGGCTGAAACAGAGGGGATGAATCAGAGGGGCTGAAACAGAGGGGCTGAATCAGAGGGGCTGAAACAGAGGGTGATAAACAGAGGGTCTGAAACAGAGGGCGAGAAACAGAGGGGCTGAAACAGAGGGCGAGAATAAGAGGGGCTGAAACAGAGGGGCTGAAACAGAGGGGCTGAAACAGAGGGGCTGAAACGGAGGGCGAGAAACAGAGGGGCTGAAACAGAGGGCAAGAAACAGAGGGGATGAAACAGAGGTCGAGAAACAGAGGGGCTGAAACAGAGGGGCTGAAACAGAGGGGCTGAAACAGAGGGCGAGAAACAGAGGGGCTGAAACAGAGGGCGAGAAACAGAGGGGCTGAAACAGAGGGCGAGAAACACAGGGCGAGAAACAGAGGGAATGAAACAGAGGGGATGAAACAGAGGGCGAGAAACAGAGGGGCTGAAACAGAGGGCGAGAAACAGAGGGGCTGAAACAGAGGGCGAGAAACAGAGGGTCTGAAACAGAGGGGCTGACACAGTGGGGCTGAAACAGAGGGGCTGAAACAGAGGGCGAGAAATAGAGGGGCTTAAACAGAGGGCGAGAAACAGAGGGACTGAAACAGAGGGTGAGAAACAGAGGGGCTGAAGCAGAGGGCGAGAAACAGAGGGCGAGAAACAGAGGGACTGAAACAGAGGGGCTGAAACAGAGGTGCTGAAACAGAGGGCGAGAAACAGAGGGGCTGAAACAGAGGGCGAGAAACAGAGGGGCTGAAACAGAGGGGCTGAAACAGAGAGGCTGAAACATAGGGCGAGAAACAGAGGGGCTGAAACAGCGGGCACGAAACAGAGGGGCTGAAACAGAGGGCGAGAAACAGAGGGGCTGAAACAGAGGGGCTGAACAGAGGGGCTGAAACAGAGGGCGAGAAACAGAGGGGCTGAAACAGAGGGGCTGAAACAGAGAGTCTGAAACAGAGGGCGAGAAACAGAGGGCGAGAAACAGAGGGACTGAAACAGAGGGACTGAAACAGAGGGGCTGAAACAGAGGGCGAGAAACAGGGACTGAAGCAGAGGGCGAGAAACAGAGGGGCTGAAAGAGAGGGGCTGATACAGTGGTGCTGAAACAGAGGGGCTGAAACAGAGGGCGAGAAATAGAGTGGCTGAAACAGAGGGGCTGACAGAGTGGGGCTGAAACAGAGGGGCTGAAACAGAGGGCGCGAAACAGAGGGGCTGAAACAGAGGGGCTGAAACAGAGGGGCTGAATCAGAGGGGCTGATTCAGAGGGGCTGAAACAGAGGGGCTGAATCAGAGGGTCTGAAACAGAGGGCGAGAAACAGAGGGGCTGAAACAGAGGGCGAGAAACAGAGGGGCTGAAACAGAGGGCGAGAAACAGACGGGCAGAAACAGAGGGCGAGAAACAGAGGGACTGAAACAGAGGGGCTGAAACAGAGAGCGCGAAACAGAGGGACTGAAACAGAGGGCGAGAAACAGAGGGGCTGAAACAGAGGGCGAGAAACAGAGGGGCTGAAACAGAGCGCGAGAAACGGAGGGGCTGAAACAGAGGCGCTGAAACAGAGGGGCTGAAACAGAGGGCGAGAAACAGAGGGGCTGAAACAGAGGGCGAGAAACAGAGTGGCTGGAACAGAGGGTGAGAAACAGAGGGCGAGAAACAGAGGGACTGAAAGAGAGGGGCTGAAACAGAGATGCTGAAACAGAGGGCGAGAAACAGAGGGGCTGAAACAGAGGGCGAGAAACAGAGGGGCTGAAACAGAGGGCGAGAAACAGAGGGTCTGAAACAGTGGGGCTGACACAGTGCGGCTGAAACAGAGGGGCTGAAACAGAGGGCGAGAAATAGAGGGGCTGAAACAGAGGGCGAGAAACAGAGGGACTGAAACAGAGGGCGAGAAACAGAGGGGCTGAAACAGAGGGCGAGAAACAGAGGGCGAGAAACAGAGGGACTGAAACAGAGGGGCTGAAACAGAGGGGCTGAATCAGAGGGCGAGAAACAGAGGGGCTGAAACAGAGAGGCTGAAACAGAGGGCGAGAAACAGAGGGGCTGAAACAGAGGGCAGGAAACAGAGGGGCTGAAACAGAGGGCGAGAATCAGAGGGGCTGAAACAGAAGGCGAGAAACAAAGGGCGAGAAACAGAGGGACTGAAACAGAGGGGCTGAAACAGAGGGCGAGAAACAGAGGGCGAGAAACAGAGGGGCTGAAACAGAGGGCGAGAAACAGAGGGGCTGAAAGAGAGGGCGAGAAACAGACGGGCTGAAACAGAGGGGCTGAAACAGTGGGGCTGAAACAGAGGGGCTGAAACAGAGTGCAAGAAATAGAGGGTACTGAAACAGAGGGCGAGAAACAGAGGGGCTGAAACAGAGGGTGAGAAACAGAGGGGCTGAAACAGAGGGCGAGAAACAGAGGCGCTGAAACAGAGGGGCTGAAACCGAGGGGCTGAAACAGAGGGCAAGAAACAGAGGGGCTGAAAAAGAGGGCGAGAAACAGAGGGGCTGAAACAGAGGGGCTGAATCAGAGGGGCTGAAACAGAGGGCGAGAAACAGAGGGGCTGAAACAGAGGGTGAGAAACAGCGGGGCTGAAACAGAGGGGCTGAAACAGAGGGTGAGAAACAGAGGGGCTGAAACAGAGGGCGAGAAACAGAGGAGCTGAAACAGAGGGGCTGAAACAGAGGGGCTGAATCAGAGGGGCTGATTCAGAGGGGCTGAATCAGAGGGGCTGAATCAGAGGGGCTGAAACAGAGGGCGAGAAACAGAGGGGCTGAAACAGAGGGCGGGAAACAGAGGGGCTGAAACAGAGCGCGAGAAACAGAGTGTCTGAAACAGAGGGGCTGACACAGTGGGCTGAAACAGAGGGGCTGAAACAGAGGGCGAGAAATAGAGGGGCTGAAACAGGGGGCGAGAAACAGAGGGGCTGAAACACAGGGCGAGAAACCGAGGGGCTGAAACAGAGGGGCTGAAACAGAGGGCGAGAAACAGAGGGGCTGAATCAGAGGGCGAGAAACAGAGGGGCTGAAACAGAGGGCGAGAAACAGAGGGGCTGAAACAGAGGGCGAGAAACAGAGGGCGAGAAACAGAGGGACTGAAACAGAGGGGCTGAAACAGAGGGGCTGAAACAGAGGGCGAGAAACAGAGGGGCTGAAACAGAGGGCGAGAAACAGAGGGGCTGAAACAGAGGGGCTGACACAGTGGGGCTGAAACAGAGGGGCTGAAACAGAGGGCGAGAAATAGAGGGGCTGAAACAGAGGGGCTGACACAGTGGGGCTGAAACAGAGGGGCTGAAACAGAGGGCGAGAAACAGAGGGGCTGAAACAGAGGGGCTGAAACAGAGGGGCTGAATCAGAGGGGCTGATTCAGAGGGGCTGAAACAGAGGGGCTGAATCAGAGGGTCTGAAACAGAGGGCGAGAAACAGAGGGGCTGAAACAGAGGGCGAGAAACAGAGGGGCTGAAACAGAGGGCGAGAAACAGACGGGCAGAAACAGAGGGCGAGAAACAGAGGGACTGAAACAGAGGGGCTGAAACAGAGAGCGCGAAACAGAGGGCAAGAAACAGAGGGTGAGAAACAGAGGGGCTGTAACAGAGGGCGAGAAACAGAGGGGCAGAAACAGAGGGCGATAAACGGAGGGGCTGAAACAGAGGGGCTGAAACAGAGGGGCTGAAACAGAGGGCGAGAAACAGAGGGGCTGAAACAGAGGGCGAGAAACAGAGGGGCTGAAACAGAGGGCGAGAAACAGAGGGCGAGAATCAGAGGGACTGAAACAGAGGGGCGGAAACAGAGGGGCTGAAACACACGACGAGAAACAGAGGGGCTGAAACAGTGGGCGAGAAACAGACGGGCTGAAACAGAGGGCGAGAAACAGAGGGTCTGAAACAGAGGGGCTGTCACAGTGGGGCTGAAACAGAGGGGCTGAAACAGAGGGCGAGAATTGGAGGGGCTGAAACAGAGGGCGAGAAACAGAGGGACTGAAACAGAGGGCGAGAAACAGAGGGGCTGAAACAGAGGGTGAGAAACAGAGGGCGAGAAACAGAGGGACTGAAACAGAGGGGCTGAAACAGAGGGGCTGAATCAGAGGGCGAGAAACAGAGGGGCTGAACAGAGAGGCTGAAACAGAGGGCGAGAAACAGAGGGGCTGAAACAGAGGTCAAGAAACAGAGGGGCTGAAACAGAGGGCGAGAAACAGAGGGGCTGAAACAGAGGGGCTGAAACAGAGGGGCTGAAACAGAGGGGCTGAAACAGAGGGCGAGAAACAGAGGGGCTGAAACAGAGGGCGAGAAACAGAGGGGCTGAAAGAGAGGGCGAGAAACAGAGGGCGAGAAACAGAGGGACTGAAACAGAGGGGCTGAAACAGATGGGCTGAAACAGAGGGCGAGAAACAGTGGGGCTGAAACAGAGGGGCTGACACAGTGGGGCTGAAACAGAGGGGCTGAAACAGAGGGCGAGAAATGGAGGTGCTGAAACAGAGGGTGAGAAACAGAGGGGCTGAAACAAAGGGTGAGAAACAGAGGGGCTGAAACAGAGGGCGAGAAACAGAGGGGCTGAAACAGAGGGGCTGAAACAGAGGGGCTGAAACAGAGAGCAAGAAACAGAGGGGCTGAAAAAGAGGGCGTGAAACAGAGGGCGAGAAACAGAGGGCGAGAAACAGAGGGGCTGAAACAGAGGGCGAGAAACAGAGGGGCTGAAAGAGAGGGCGAGAAACAGAGGGGCTGAAACAGAGGGGCTGAAACAGTGGGGCTGAAACAGAGGGGCTGAAACAGATTCCGAGAAATAGAGGGTACTGAAACAGAGGGCGAGAAACAGAGGGGCTGAAACAGAGGGTGAGAAACAGAGGGGCTGAAACAGAGGGCGAGAAACAGAGGCGCTGAAACAGAGGGGCTGAAACAGAGGGGCTGAAACAGAGGGCAAGAAACAGAGGGGCTGAAAAAGAGGGCGAGAAACAGAGGGCGAGAAATAGAGGGGCTGAATCAGAGGGGCTGAAACAGAGGGCGAGAAACAGAGGGGCTGAAACAGAGGGCGAGAAACAGCGGGGCTGAAACAGAGGGGCTGAAACAGAGGGTGAGAAACAGAGGGGCTGAAACAGAGGGCGAGAAACAGAGGAGCTGAAACAGAGGGGCTGAAACAGAGGGGCTGAATCAGAGGGGCTGATTCAGAGGGGCTGAATCAGAGGGGCTGAATCAGAGGGGCTGAAACAGAGGGCGAGAAACAGAGGGGCTGAAACAGAGGGCGGGAAACAGAGGGGCTGAAACAGAGCGCGAGAAACAGTGTCTGAAACAGAGGGGCTGACACAGTGGGGCTGAAACAGAGGGGCTGAAACAGAGGGCGAGAAATAGAGGGGCTGAAACAGGGGGCGAGAAACAGAGGGACTGAAACAGAGGGCGAGAAACAGAGGGGCTGAAACAGAGGGGCTGAAACAGAGGGCGAGAAACAGAGGGGCTGAATCAGAGGGTGAGAAACAGAGGGGCTGAAACAGAGGGCGAGAAACAGAGGGGCTGAAACAGAGGGGCTGACACAGTGGGGCTGAAACAGAGGGGCTGAAAAAGAGGGCGAGAAACAGAGGGGCTGAAACAGAGGGGCTGAAACAGAGGGGCTGAATCAGAGGGGCTGATTCAGAGGGGCTGAAACAGAGGGGCTGATTCAGAGGGTCTGAAACAGAGGGCGAGAAACAGAGGGGCTGAAACAGAGGGCGAGAAACAGAGGGGCTGAAACAGAGGGCGAGAAACAGACGGGCAGAAACAGAGGGCGAGAAACAGAGGGACTGAAACAGAGGGGCTGAAACAGAGAGCGCGAAACAGAGGGCAAGAAACAGAGGGTGAGAAACAGAGGGGCTGTAACAGAGGGCGAGAAACAGAGGGGCAGAAACAGAGGGCGATAAACGGAGGGGCTGAAGCAGAGGGGCTGAAACAGAGGGGCTGAAACAGAGGGCGAGAAACAGAGGGGCTGAAACAGAGGGCGAGAAACAGAGGGGCTGAAACAGAGGGCGAGAAACAGAGGGCGAGAATCAGAGGGACTGAAACAGACGACGAGAAACAGAGGGGCTGAAACAGTGGGCGAGAAACAGACGGGCTGAAACAGAGGGCGAGAAACAGAGGGCGAGAATCAGAGGGACTGAAACAGAGGGGCGGAAACAGAGGGGCTGAAACACACGACGAGAAACAGAGGGGCTGAAACAGTGGGCGAGAAACAGACGGGCTGAAACACAGGGCGAGAAACAGAGGGTCTGAAACAGAGGGGCTGTCACAGTGTGGCTGAAACAGAGGGGCTGAAACAGAGTGCGAGAATTGGAGGGGCTGAAACAGAGGGCGAGAAACAGAGGGACTGAAACAGAGGGCGAGAAACAGAGGGGCTGAAACAGAGGGTGAGAAACAGAGGGCGAGAAACAGAGGGACTGAAACAGAGGGGCTGAAACAGAGGGGCTGAATCAGAGGGCGAGAAACAGAGGGGCTGAACAGAGAGGCTGAAACAGAGGGCGAGAAACAGTGGGGCTGAAACAGAGGTCAAGAAACAGAGGGGCTGAAACAGAGGGCGAGAAACAGAGGGGCTGAAACAGAGGGGCTGAAACAGAGGGGCTGAAACAGAGGGGCTGAAACAGAGGGCGAGAAACAGAGGGGCTGAAACAGAGGGCGAGAAACAGAGGAGCTGAAAGAGAGGGCGAGAAACAGAGGGCGAGAAACAGAGGGACTGAAACAGAGGGGCTGAAACAGATGGGCTGAAACAGAGGGCGAGAAACAGTGGGGCTGAAACAGAGGGGCTGACACAGTGGGGCTGAAACAGAGGGGCTGAAACAGAGGGCGAGAAATGGAGGTGCTGAAACAGAGGGTGAGAAACAGAGGGGCTGAAACAAAGGGTGAGAAACAGAGGGGCTGAAACAGAGGGCGAGAAACAGAGGGGCTGAAACAGAGGGGCTGAAACAGAGGGGCTGAAACAGAGGGCAAGAAACAGAGGGGCTGAAAAAGAGGGCGTGAAACAGAGGGCGAGAAACAGAGGGCGAGAAACAGAGGGGCTGAAACAGAGGGCGAGAAACAGAGGGGCTGAAAGAGAGGGCGAGAAACAGAGGGGCTGAAACAGAGGGGCTGAAACAGTGGGGCTGAAACAGAGGGGCTGAAACAGAGTGCGAGAAATAGAGGGTACTGAAACAGAGGGCGAGAAACAGAGGGGCTGAAACAGAGGGTGAGAAACAGAGGGGCTGAAACAGAGGGCGAGAAACAGAGGCGCTGAAACAGAGGGGCTGAAACAGAGGGGCTGAAACAGAGGGCAAGAAACAGAGGGGCTGAAAAAGAGGGCGAGAAACAGAGGGCGAGAAACAGAGGGGCTGAATCAGAGGGGCTGAAACAGAGGGCGAGAAACAGAGGGGCTGAAACAGAGGGCGAGAAACAGCGGGGCTGAAACAGAGGGGCTGAAACAGAGGGTGAGAAACAGAGGGGCTGAAACAGAGGGCGAGAAACAGAGGAGCTGAAACAGAGGGGCTGAAACAGAGGGGCTGAATCAGAGGGGCTGATTCAGAGGGGCTGAATCAGAGGGGCTGAATCAGAGGGGCTGAAACAGAGGGCGAGAAACAGAGGGGCTGAAACAGAGGGCGGGAAACAGAGGGGCTGAAACAGAGCGCGAGAAACATTGTCTGAAACAGAGGGGCTGACACAGTGGGGCTGAAACAGAGGGGCTGAAACAGAGGGCGAGAAATAGAGGGGCTGAAACAGGGGGCGAGAAACAGAGGGACTGAAACAGAGGGCGAGAAACAGAGGGGCTGAAACAGAGCGGCTGAAACAGAGGGCGAGAAACAGAGGGGCTGAATCAGAGGGCGAGAAACAGAGGGGCTGAAACAGAGGGCGAGAAACAGAGGAGCTGAAACAGAGGGGCTGACACAGTGGGGCTGAAACAGAGGGGCTGAAACAGAGGGCGAGAAACAGAGGGGCTGAAACAGAGGGGCTGAAACAGAGGGGCTGAATCAGAGGGGCTGATTCAGAGGGGCTGAAACAGAGGGGCTGATTCAGAGGGTCTGAAACAGAGGGCGAGAAACAGAGGGGCTGAAACAGAGGGCGAGAAACAGAGGGGCTGAAACAGAGGGCGAGAAACAGAGGGCGAGAATCAGAGGGACTGAAACAGAGGGGATGAAACAGAGGGGCTGAAACAGAGGGCGAGAAACAAACGGGCAGAAACAGAGGGCGAGAAACAGAGGGACTGAAACAGAGGGGCTGAAACAGAGAGCGCGAAACAGAGGGACTGAAACAGAGGGCGAGAAACAGAGGGGCTGAAACAGAGGGCGAGAAACAGAGGGGCTGAAACAGAGGGCGATAAACGGAGGGGCTGAAACAGAGGGGCTGAAACAGAGGGGCGGAAACAGAGGGCGAGAAACAGAGGGGCTGAAACAGAGGGCGAGAAACAGAGTGGCTGAAACAGAGGGTGAGAAACAGAGGGCGAGAAACAGAGGGACTGAAACAGAGGGGCTGAAACGGAGATGCTGAAACAGAGGGCGAGAAACAGAGGGGCTGAAACAGAGGGCGAGAAACAGAGGGGCTGAAACAGAGGGCGAGAAACAGAGTTGCTGAAACAGAGGGCGAGAAACAGAGGGCGAGAAACAGAGGGACTGAAACAGAGGGGCTGAAACAGAGGGGCTGAATCAGAGGGCGAGAAACAGAGGGGCTGAAACAGAGAGGCTGAAACAGAGGGCGAGAAACAGAGGGGCTGAAACAGAGGGCGAGAAACAGAGGGGCTGAATCAGAGGGCGAGAAACAGAGGGGCTGAAACAGAGGGCGAGAAACAGAGGGGCTGAAACAGAGGGGCTGACACAGTGGGGCTGAAACAGAGGGGCTGAAACAGAGGGCGAGAAACAGAGGGGCTGAAACAGAGGGGCTGAAACTGAGGGGCTGAATCAGAGGGGCTGATTCAGAGGGGCTGAAACAGAGGGGCTGAATCAGAGGGTCTGAAACAGAGGGCGAGAAACAGAGGGGCTGAAACAGAGGGCGAGAAACAGAGGTGCTGAAACAGAGGGCGAGAAACAGACGGGCAGAAACAGAGGGCGAGAAACAGAGGGACTGAAACAGAGGGGCTGAAACAGAGAGCGCGAAACAGAGGGCAAGAAACAGAGGGTGAGAAACAGAGGGGCTGTAACAGAGGGCGAGAAACAGAGGGGCAGAAACAGAGGGCGATAAACGGAGGGGCTGAAACAGAGGGGCTGAAACAGAGGGTGAGAAACAGAGGGGCTGAAACAGAGGGCGAGAAACAGAGGGGCTGAAACAGAGGGCGAGAAACAGAGGGCGAGAATCAGAGGGACTGAAACAGAGGGGCGGAAACAGAGCGGCTGAAACAGACGACGAGAAACAGAGGGGCTGAAACAGTGGGCGAGAAACAGACGAGCTGAAACAGAGGGCGAGAAACAGAGGGTCTGAAACAGAGGGGCTGTCACAGTGGGGCTGAAACAGAGGGGCTGAAACGGAGGGCGAGAATTGGAGGGGCTGAAACAGAGGGCGAGAAACAGAGGGACTGAAACAGAGGGCGAGAAACAGAGGGGCTGAAACAGAGGGTGAGAAACAGAGGGCGAGAAACAGAGGGACTGAAACAGAGGGGCTGAAACAGAGGGGCTGAATCAGAGGGCGAGAAACAGAGGGGCTGAAGCAGAGAGGCTGAAACAGAGGGCGAGAAACAGAGGGGCTGAAACAGAGGGCGAGAAACAGAGGGGCTGAAACAGAGGGCGAGAAACAGAGGGCGAGAAACAGAGGGACTGAAACAGAGGGGCTGAAACAGAGGGGCTGAAACAGAGGGCGAGAAACAGTGGGGCTGAAACAGAGGGGCTGACACAGTGGGGCTGAAACAGAGGGGCTGAAACAGAGGGCGAGAAATGGAGGGGCTGAAACAGAGGGTGAGAAACAGAGGGGCTGAAACAAAGGGTGAGAAACAGAGGGGCTGAAAGAGAGGGCGAGAAACAAAGGGGCTGAAACAGAGGGGCTGAAACAGAGGGGCTGAAACAGAGGGCAAGGAACAGAGGGGCTGAAAAAGAGGGCGAGAAACAGAGGGGCTGAAACAGAGGGGCTGAAACAGAGGGTCTGAAACAGAGGGCGAGAAACAGAGGGACTGAAACAGAGGGACTGAAACAGAGGGGCTGAAACAGAGGGCGAGAAACAGAGGGGCTGAAGCAGAGGGCGAGAAACAGAGGGGCTGAAAGAGAGGGGCTGATACAGTGGGGCTGAAACAGAGGGGCTGAAACAGAGGGCGAGAAATAGAGTGGCTGAAACAGAGGGGCTGACAGAGTGGGGCTGAAACAGAGGGGCTGAAACAGAGGGCGAGAAACAGAGGGGCTGAAACAGAGGGGCTGAAACAGAGGGGCTGAATCAGAGGGGCTGATTCAGAGGGGCTGAAACAGAGGGGCTGAATCAGAGGGTCTGAAACAGAGGGCGAGAAACAGAGGGGCTGAAACAGAGGGCGAGAAACAGAGGGGCTGAAACAGAGGGCGAGAAACAGACGGGCAGAAACAGAGGGCGAGAAACAGAGGGACTGAAACAGAGGGGCTGAAACAGAGAGCGCGAAACAGAGGGACTGAAACAGAGGGCGAGAAACAGAGGGCGAGAAACAGAGGGGCTGAAACAGTGGGCGAGAAACGGAGGGGCTGAAACAGAGGGGCTGAAACAGAGGGGCTGAAACAGAGGGCGAGAAACAGAGGGGCTCAAACAGATGGCGAGAAACAGAGTGGCTGAAACAGAGGGTGAGAAACAGAGGGCGAGAAACAGAGGGACTGAAACAGAGGGGCTGAAACAGAGATGCTGAAACAGAGGGCGAGAAACAGAGGGGCTGAAACAGAGGGCGAGAAACAGAGGGGCTGAAACAGAGGGCGAGAAACAGAGGGTCTGAAACAGTGGGGCTGACACAGTGCGGCTGAAACAGAGGGGCTGAAACAGAGGGCGAGAAATAGAGGGGCTGAAACAGAGGGCGAGAAACAGAGGGACTGAAACAGAGGGCGAGAAACAGAGGGGCTGAAACAGAGGGCGAGAAACAGAGGGGCTGAAACAGAGGGGCTGAAACAGAGGGGCTGAAAGAGAGGAGCTGAAACAGAGGGGCTGAAACAGAGGGCGAGAAACAGAGAGGCTGAAACAGAGGGCGAGAAACAGAGGGGCTGAAACAGAGGGCAGGAAACAGAGGGGCTGAAACAGAGGGCGAGAATCAGAGGGGCTGAAACAGAAGGCGAGAAACAAAGGGCGAGAAACAGAGGGACTGAAACAGAGGGGCTGAAACAGAGGGCGAGAAACAGAGGGTGAGAAACAGAGGGGCTGAAACAGAGGGCGAGAAACAGAGGGGCTGAAAGAGGGGGCGAGAAACAGAGGGTCTGAAACAGAGGGGCTGAAACAGTGGGGCTGAAACAGAGGGGCTGAAACAGAGTGCGAGAAATAGAGGGTACTGAAACAGAGGGCGAGAAACAGAGGGGCTGAAACAGAGGGTGAGAAACAGAGGGGCTGAAACAGAGGGCGAGAAACAGAGGCGCTGAAACAGAGGGGCTGAAACAGAGGGGCTGAAACAGAGGGCAAGAAACAGAGGGGCTGAAAAAGAGGGCGAGAAACAGAGGGCGAGAAACAGAGGGGCTGAATCAGAGGGGCTGAAACAGAGGGCGAGAAACAGAGGGGCTGAAACAGAGGGCGAGAAACAGCGGGGCTGAAACAGAGGGGCTGAAACAGAGGGTGAGAAACAGAGGGGCTGAAACAGAGGGCGAGAAACAGAGGAGCTGAAACAGAGGGGCTGAAACAGAGGGGCTGAATCAGAGGGGCTGATTCAGAGGGGCTGAATCAGAGGGGCTGAATCAGAGGGGCTGAAACAGAGGGCGAGAAACAGAGGGGCTGAAACAGAGGGCGGGAAACAGAGGGGCTGAAACAGAGCGCGAGAAACAGAGTGTCTGAAACAGAGGGGCTGACACAGTGGGGCTGAAACAGAGGGGCTGAAACAGAGGGCGAGAAATAGAGGGGCTGAAACAGGGGGCGAGAAACAGAGGGACTGAAACAGAGGGCGAGAAACAGACGGGCTGAAACAGAGGGGCTGAAACAGAGGGCGAGAAACAGAGGGGCTGAATCAGAGGGCGAGAAACAGAGGGGCTGAAACAGAGGGCGAGAAACAGAGGGGCTGAAACAGAGGGCGAGAAACAGAGGGCGAGAAACAGAGGGACTGAAACAGAGGGGCTGAAACAGAGGGGCTGAAACAGAGGGCGAGAAACAGAGGGGCTGAAACAGAGGGCGAGAAACAGAGGGGCTGAAACAGAGGGGCTGACACAGTGGGGCTGAAACAGAGGGGCTGAAACAGAGGGCGAGAAATAGAGGGGCTGAAACAGAGGGGCTGACACAGTGGGGCTGAAACAGAGGGGCTGAAACAGAGGGCGAGAAACAGAGGGGCTGAATCAGAGGGGCTGATTCAGAGGGGCTGAAACAGAGGGGCTGAATCAGAGGGTCTGAAACAGAGGGCGAGAAACAGAGGGGCTGAAACAGAGGGCGAGAAACAGAGGGGCTGAAACAGAGGGCGAGAAACAGACGGGCAGAAACAGAGGGCGAGAAACAGAGGGACTGAAACAGAGGGGCTGAAACAGAGAGCGCGAAACAGAGGGACTGAAACAGAGGGCGAGAAACAGAGGGCGAGAAACAGAGGGGCTGAAACAGAGGGCGAGAAACGGAGGGGCTGAAACAGAGGGGCTGAAACAGAGGGGCTGAAACAGAGGGCGAGAAACAGAGGGGCTGAAACAGATGGCGAGAAACAGAGTGGCTGAAACAGAGGGTGAGAAACAGAGGGCGAGAAACAGAGGGACTGAAACAGAGGGGCTGAAACAGAGATGCTGAAACAGAGGGCGAGAAACAGAGGGGCTGAAACAGAGGGCGAGAAACAGAGGGGCTGAAACAGAGGGCGAGAAACAGAGGGTCTGAAACAGTGGGGCTGACACAGTGCGGCTGAAACAGAGGGGCTGAAACAGAGGGCGAGAAATAGAGGGGCTGAAACAGAGGGCGAGAAACAGAGGGACTGAAACAGAGGGCGAGAAACAGAGGGGCTGAAACAGAGGGCGAGAAACAGAGGGGCTGAAACAGAGGGGCTGAAACAGAGGGGCTGAAAGAGAGGAGCTGAAACAGAGGGGCTGAAACAGAGGGCGAGAAACAGAGAGGCTGAAACAGAGGGCGAGAAACAGAGGGGCTGAAACAGAGGGCAGGAAACAGAGGGGCTGAAACAGAGGGCGAGAATCAGAGGGGCTGAAACAGAAGGCGAGAAACAAAGGGCGAGAAACAGAGGGACTGAAACAGAGGGGCTGAAACAGAGGGCGAGAAACAGAGGGTGAGAAACAGAGGGGCTGAAACAGAGGGCGAGAAACAGAGGGGCTGAAAGAGAGGGCGAGAAACAGAGGGTCTGAAACAGAGGGGCTGAAACAGTGGGGCTGAAACAGAGGGGCTGAAACAGAGTGCGAGAAATAGAGGGTACTGAAACAGAGGGCGAGAAACAGAGGGGCTGAAACAGAGGGTGAGAAACAGAGGGGCTGAAACAGAGGGCGAGAAACAGAGGCGCTGAAACAGAGGGGCTGAAACAGAGGGGCTGAAACAGAGGGCAAGAAACAGAGGGGCTGAAAAAGAGGGCGAGAAACAGAGGGCGAGAAACAGAGGGGCTGAATCAGAGGGGCTGAAACAGAGGGCGAGAAACAGAGGGGCTGAAACAGAGGGCGAGAAACAGCGGGGCTGAAACAGAGGGGCTGAAACAGAGGGTGAGAAACAGAGGGGCTGAAACAGAGGGCGAGAAACAGAGGAGCTGAAACAGAGGGGCTGAAACAGAGGGGCTGAATCAGAGGGGCTGATTCAGAGGGGCTGAATCAGAGGGGCTGAATCAGAGGGGCTGAAACAGAGGGCGAGAAACAGAGGGGCTGAAACAGAGGGCGGGAAACAGAGGGGCTGAAACAGAGCGCGAGAAACAGAGTGTCTGAAACAGAGGGGCTGACACAGTGGGGCTGAAACAGAGGGGCTGAAACAGAGGGCGAGAAATAGAGGGGCTGAAACAGGGGGCGAGAAACAGAGGGACTGAAACAGAGGGCGAGAAACAGAGGGGCTGAAACAGAGGGGCTGAAACAGAGGGCGAGAAACAGAGGGGCTGAATCAGAGGGCGAGAAACAGAGGGGCTGAAACAGAGGGCGAGAAACAGAGGGGCTGAAACAGAGGGCGAGAAACAGAGGGCGAGAAACAGAGGGACTGAAACAGAGGGGCTGAAACAGAGGGGCTGAAACAGAGGGCGAGAAACAGAGGGGCTGAAACAGAGGGCGAGAAACAGAGGGGCTGAAACAGAGGGGCTGACACAGTGGGGCTGAAACAGAGGGGCTGAAACAGAGGGCGAGAAATAGAGGGGCTGAAACAGAGGGGCTGACACAGTGGGGCTGAAACAGAGGGGCTGAAACAGAGGGCGAGAAACAGAGGGGCTGAAACAGAGGGGCTGAAACAGAGGGGCTGAATCAGAGGGGCTGATTCAGAGGGGCTGAAACAGAGGGGCTGAATCAGAGGGTCTGAAACAGAGGGCGAGAAACAGAGGGGCTGAAACAGAGGGCGAGAAACAGAGGGGCTGAAACAGAGGGCGAGAAACAGACGGGCAGAAACAGAGGGCGAGAAACAGAGGGACTGAAACAGAGGGGCTGAAACAGAGAGCGCGAAACAGAGGGCAAGAAACAGAGGGTGAGAAACAGAGGGGCTGTAACAGAGGGCGAGAAACAGAGGGGCAGAAACAGAGGGCGATAAACGGAGGGGCTGAAACAGAGGGGCTGAAACAGAGGGGCTGAAACAGAGGGCGAGAAACAGAGGGGCTGAAACAGAGGGCGAGAAACAGAGGGCGAGAATCAGAGGGACTGAAACAGAGGGGCGGAAACAGAGGGGCTGAAACACACGACGAGAAACAGAGGGGCTGAAACAGTGGGCGAGAAACAGACGGGCTGAAACAGAGGGCGAGAAACAGAGGGTCTGAAACAGAGGGGCTGTCACAGTGGGGCTGAAACAGAGGGGCTGAAACAGAGGGCGAGAATTGGAGGGGCTGAAACAGAGGGCGAGAAACAGAGGGACTGAAACAGAGGGCGAGAAACAGAGGGGCTGAAACAGAGGGTGAGAAACAGAGGGCGAGAAACAGAGGGACTGAAACAGAGGGGCTGAAACAGAGGGGCTGAATCAGAGGGCGAGAAACAGAGGGGCTGAACAGAGAGGCTGAAACAGAGGGCGAGAAACAGAGGGGCTGAAACAGAGGTCAAGAAACAGAGGGGCTGAAACACAGGGCGAGAAACAGAGGGGCTGAAACAGAGGGGCTGAAACAGAGGGGCTGAAACAGAGGGGCTGAAACAGAGGGCGAGAAACAGAGGGGCTGAAACAGAGGGCGAGAAACAGAGGGCGAGAAACAGAGGGACTGAAACAGAGGGGCTGAAACAGAGGGGCTGAAACAGAGGGCGAGAAACAGAGGGCGAGAAACAGAGGGACTGAAACAGAGGGGCTGACACAGTGGGGCTGAAACAGAGGGGCTGAAACAGAGGGTGAGAAATGGAGGTGCTGAAACAGAGGGTGAGAAACAGAGGGGCTGAAACAAAGGGTGAGAAACAGAGGGGCTGAAACAGAGGGCGAGAAACAGAGGGGCTGATACAGAGGGGCTGAAACAGAGGGGCTGAAACAGAGGGCAAGAAACAGAGGGGCTGAAAAAGAGGGCGTGAAACAGAGGGCCTGAAACAGAGGGCGAGAAACAGAGGGGCTGAATCAGAGGAGCTGAAACAGAGGGCGAGAAACAGAGGGGCTGAAACAGAGGGCGAGAAACAGAGGGACTGAAACAGAGGGCGAGAAACAGAGGGGCTGAAACAGAGGGCGAGAAACAGAGGGGCTGAAACAGAGGGGCTGAATCAGAGGGGCTGATTCAGAGGGGCTGAAACAGAGGGGCTGAATCAGAGGGGCTGAAACAGAGGGCGAGAATCAGAGGGGCTGAAATAGATGGCGAGAAACAGAGGGGCTGAAAAAGAGGGCAAGAAACAGAGTGTCTGAAACAGAGGGGCTGACACAGTGGGGCTGAAACAGAGGGGCTGAAACAGAGGGCGAGAAATAGAGGGGCTGAAACAGGGGGCGAGAAACAGAGGGACTGAAACAGAGGGCGAGAAACAGAGGGGCTGAAACAGAGGGGCTGAAACAGAGGGCGAGAAACAGAGGGGCTGAATCAGAGGGCGAGAAACAGAGGGGCTGAAACAGAGGGCGAGAAACAGAGGGGCTGAAACAGAGGGCGAGAAACAGAGGGCGAGAAACAGAGGGACTGAAACAGAGGGGCTGAAACAGAGGGGCTGAAACAGAGGGCGAGAAACAGAGGGGCTGAAACAGAGGGCGAGAAACAGAGGGGCTGAAACAGAGGGGCTGACACAGTGGGGCTGAAACAGAGGGGCTGAAACAGAGGGCGAGAAATAGAGGGGCTGAAACAGAGGGGCTGACACAGTGGGGCTGAAAGAGAGGGGCTGAAACAGAGGGCGAGAAACAGAGGGGCTGAAACAGAGGGGCTGAAACAGAGGGGCTGAATCAGAGGGGCTGATTCAGAGGGGCTGAAACAGAGGGGCTGAATCAGAGAGTCTGAAACAGAGGGCGAGAAACAGAGGGGCTGAAACAGAGGGCGAGAAACAGACGGGCAGAAACAGAGGGCGAGAAACAGAGGGACTGAAACAGAGGGGCTGAAACAGAGAGCGCGAAACAGAGGGCAAGAAACAGAGGGTGAGAAACAGAGGGGCTGTAACAGAGGGCGAGAAACAGAGGGGCAGAAACAGAGGGCGATAAACGGAGGGGCTGAAACAGAGGGGCTGAAACAGAGGGGCTGAAACAGAGGGCGAGAAACAGAGGGGCTGAAACAGAGGGCGAGAAACAGAGGGGCTGAAACAGAGGTCGAGAAACAGAGGGCGAGAATCAGAGGGACTGAAACAGAGGGGCGGAAACAGAGGGGCTGAAACACACGACGAGAAACAGAGGGGCTGAAACAGTGGGCGAGAAACAGACGGGCTGAAACAGAGGGCGAGAAACAGAGGGTCTGAAACAGAGGGGCTGTCACAGTGGGGCTGAAACAGAGGGGCTGAAACAGAGGGCGAGAATTGGAGGGGCTGAAACAGAGGGCGAGAAACAGAGGGACTGAAACAGAGGGCGAGAAACAGAGGGGCTGAAACAGAGGGTGAGAAACAGAGGGCGAGAAACAGAGGGACTGAAACAGAGGGGCTGAAACAGAGGGGCTGAATCAGAGGGCGAGAAACAGAGGGGCTGAACAGAGAGGCTGAAACAGAGGGCGAGAAACAGAGGGGCTGAAACAGAGGTCAAGAAACAGAGGGGCTGAAACAGAGGGCGAGAAACAGAGGGGCTCAAACAGAGGGGCTGAAACAGAGGGGCTGAAACAGAGGGGCTGAAACAGAGGGCGAGAAACAGAGGGGCTGAAACAGAGGGCGAGAAACAGAGGGGCTGAAAGAGAGGGCGAGAAACAGAGGGCGAGAAACAGAGGGACTGAAACAGAGGGGCTGAAACAGAGGGACTGAAACAGAGGGCGAGAAACAGTGGGGCTGAAACAGAGGGGCTGACACTTTGGGGCTGAAACAGAGGGGCTGAAACAGAGGGCGAGAAATGGAGGTGCTGAAACAGAGGGTGAGAAACAGAGGGGCTGAAACAAAGGGTGAGAAACAGAGGGGCTGAAACAGAGGGCGAGAAACAGAGGGGCTGAAACAGAGGGGCTGAGACCGAGGGGCTGAAACAGAGGGCAAGAAACAGAGGGGCTGAAAAAGAGGGCGTGAAACAGAGGGCCTGAAACAGAGGGCGAGAAACAGAGGGGCTGAATCAGAGGAGCTGAAACAGAGGGCGAGAAACAGAGGGGCTGAAACAGAGGGCGAGAAACAGAGGGACTGAAACAGAGGGCGAGAAACAGAGGGGCTGAAACAGAGGGCGAGAAACAGAGGGGCTGAAACAGAGGGGCTGAATCAGAGGGGCTGATTCAGAGGGGCTGAAACAGAGGGGCTGAATCAGAGGGGCTGAAACAGAGGGCGAGAATCAGAGGGGCTGAAATAGATGGCGAGAAACAGAGGGGCTGAAAAAGAGGGCGAGAAACAGACGGGCAAAAACAGAGGGCTAGAAACAGAGGGACTGAAACAGAGGGGCTGAAACAGAGAGCGCGAAACAGAGGGCAAGAAACAGAGGGTGAGAAACAGAGGGGCTGTAACAGAGGGCGAGAAACAGAGGGGCAGAAACAGAGGGCGATAAACGGAGGGGCTGAAACAGAGGGGCTGAAACAGAGGGGCTGAAACAGAGGGCGAGAAACAGAGGGGCTGAAACAGAGGGCGAGAAACAGAGGGGCTGAAACAGAGGGCGAGAAACAGAGGGCGAGAATCAGAGGGACTGAAACAGAGGGGCGGAAACAGAGAGGCTGAAACACACGACGAGAAACAGAGGGGCTGAAACAGTGGGCGAGAAACAGACAGGCTGAAACAGAGGGCGAGAAACAGAGGGTCTGAAACAGAGGGGCTGTCACAGTGGGGCTGAAACAGAGGGGCTGAAACAGAGGGCGAGAATTGGAGGGGCTGAAACAGAGGGCGAGAAACAGAGGGACTGAAACAGAGGGCGAGAAACAGAGGGGCTGAAACAGAGGGTGAGAAACAGAGGGCGAGAAACAGAGGGACTGAAACAGAGGGGCTGAAACAGAGGGGCTGAATCAGAGGGCGAGAAACAGAGGGGCTGAACAGAGAGGCTGAAACAGAGGGCGAGAAACAGAGGGGCTGAAACAGAGGTCAAGAAACAGAGGGGCTGAAACAGAGGGCGAGAAACATAGGGGCTGAAACAGAGGGGCTGAAACAGAGGGGCTGAAACAGAGGGGCTGAAACAGAGGGCGAGAAACAGAGGGGCTGAAAGAGAGGGCGAGAAACAGAGGGCGAGAAACAGAGGGACTGAAACAGAGGGGCTGAAACAGAGGGACTGAAACAGAGGGCGAGAAACAGTGGGGCTGAAACAGAGGGGCTGACACAGTGGGGCTGAAACAGAGGGGCTGAAACAGAGGGCGAGAAATGGAGGTGCTGAAACAGAGGGTGAGAAACAGAGGGGCTGAAACAAAGGGTGAGAAACAGAGGGGCTGAAACAGAGGGCGAGAAACAGAGGGGCTGAAACAGAGGGGCTGAAACAGAGGGGCTGAAACAGAGGGCAAGAAACAGAGGGGCTGAAAAAGAGGGCGTGAAACAGAGGGCCTGAAACAGAGGGCGAGAAACAGAGGGGCTGAATCAGAGGAGCTGAAACAGAGGGCGAGAAACAGAGGGGCTGAAACAGAGGGCGAGAAACAGCGGGACTGAAACAGAGGGCGAGAAACAGAGGGGCTGAAACAGAGGGCGAGAAACAGAGGGGCTGAAACAGAGGGGCTGAATCAGAGGGGCTGATTCAGAGGGGCTGAAACAGAGGGGCTGAATCAGAGGGGCTGAAACAGAGGGCGAGAATCAGAGGGGCTGAAATAGATGGCGAGAAACAGAGGGGCTGAAAAAGAGGGCGAGAAACAGACGGGCAAAAACAGAGGGCTAGAAACAGAGGGACTGAAACAGAGGGGCTGAAACAGAGAGCGCGAAACAGAGGGCAAGAAACAGAGGGTGAGAAACAGAGGGGCTGTAACAGAGGGCGAGAAACAGAGGGGCAGAAACAGAGGGCGATAAACGGAGGGGCTGAAACAGAGGGGCTGAAACAGAGGGGCTGAAACAGAGGGCGAGAAACAGAGGGGCTGAAACAGAGGGCGAGAAACAGAGGGCGAGAATCAGAGGGACTGAAACAGAGGGGCGGAAACAGAGGGGCTGAAACACACGACGAGAAACAGAGGGGCTGAAACAGTGGGCGAGAAACAGACGGGCTGAAACAGAGGGCGAGAAACTGAGGGTCTGAAACAGAGGGGCTGTCACAGTGGGGCTGAAACAGAGGGGCTGAAACAGAGGGCGAGAATTGGAGGGGCTGAAACAGAGGGCGAGAAACAGAGGGACTGAAACAGAGGGCGAGAAACAGAGGGGCTGAAACAGAGGGTGAGAAACAGAGGGCGAGAAACAGAGGGACTGAAACAGAGGGGCTGAAACAGAGGGGCTGAATCAGAGGGCGAGAAACAGAGGGGCTGAACAGAGAGGCTGAAACAGAGGGCGAGAAACAGAGGGGCTGAAACAGAGGTCAAGAAACAGAGGGGCTGAAACAGAGGGCGAGAAACAGAGGGGCTGAAACAGAGGGGCTGAAACAGAGGGGCTGAAACAGAGGGGCTGAAACAGAGGGCGAGAAACAGAGGGGCTGAAACAGAGGGCGAGAAACAGAGGGGCTGAAAGAGAGGGCGAGAAACAGAGGGCGAGAAACAGAGGGACTGAAACAGAGGGGCTGAAACAGAGGGGCTGAAACAGAGGGCGAGAAACAGTGGGGCTGAAACAGAGGGGCTGACACAGTGGGGCTGAAACAGAGGGGCTGAAACAGAGGGCGAGAAATGGAGGTGCTGAAACAGAGGGTGAGAAACAGAGGGGCTGAAACAAAGGGTGAGAAACAGAGGGGCTGAAACAGAGGGCGAGAAACAGAGGGGCTGAAACAGAGGGGCTGAAACAGAGGGGCTGAAACAGAGGGCAAGAAACAGAGGGGCTGAAAAAGAGGGCGTGAAACAGAGGGCCTGAAACAGAGGGCGAGAAACAGAGGGGCTGAATCAGAGGAGCTGAAACAGAGGGCGAGAAACAGAGGGGCTGAAACAGAGGGCGAGAAACAGAGGGACTGAAACAGAGGGCGAGAAACAGAGGGGCTGAAACAGAGGGCGAGAAACAGAGGGGCTGAAACAGAGGGGCTGAATCAGAGGGGCTGATTCAGAGGGGCTGAAACAGAGGGGCTGAATCAGAGGGGCTGAAACAGAGGGCGAGAATCAGAGGGGCTGAAATAGATGGCGAGAAACAGAGGGGCTGAAAAAGAGGGCGAGAAACAGACGGGCAAAAACAGAGGGCTAGAAACAGAGGGACTGAAACAGAGGGGCTGAAACAGAGAGCGCGAAACAGAGGGACTGAAACAGAGGGCGAGAAACAGAGGGGCTGAAACAGAGGGCGAGAAACAGACGGGCTTAAACAGAGGGCGAGAAACAGAGCGGCTGAAACAGAGGGCGAGAAACAGAGGGGCTGAAACAGAGTGGCTGAAACAGAGGGCGAGAAACAGAGGGGCTGAATCAGACGGGCTGAATCAGGGGGGCTGAAACAGAGGGCGAGAAACAGAGGGGCTTAAACAGAGGGCGAGAAACAGAGGGGCTGAAACAGAGGGCGAGATACCGAGGGGCTGAAACAGAGTGGCAGAAACAGAGGGCGAGAAACAGTTGGGCTGAAACAGAGGGGCAGAAACAGAGGGCGAGAAACAGAGGGGCTGAAACAGAGGGCGAGAAACAGAGGGGCTGAAACAGAGGGCGAGAAACAGAGGGGCTGAAACAGAGGGTGAGAAACAGTGGGGCTGAAACAGAGGGAGAAACAGAGGGGCTGAAACAGAGGGGCTGAAACAGAGGGGCTGAATCAGAGGGGCTGATTCAGAGGGGCTGAAACAGAGGGGCTGAATCAGAGGGGCTGAAACAGAGGGCGAGAAACAGAGGGGCTGAAACAGAGGGCGAGAAACAGAGGGGCTAAAACAGAGGGCGAGAAACAGGGGGGCTGAAACAGAGGGCGATAAACAGAGGGGCTGAAACAGAGTGCGAGAAACAGAGCGGCTGAAACAGAGTGCGAGAAACAGAGGGGCTGAAACAGAGGGGCTGAAACAGAGGGTGAGAAACAGTGGGGCTGAAACAGAGGGAGAAACAGAGGGGCTGAAACAGTGGGGCTGAAACAGAGGGGCTGAATCAGAGGGGCTGATTCAGAGGGGCTGAAACAGAGGGGCTGAATCAGAGGGGCTGAAACAGAGGGCGAGAAACAGAGGAGCTGAAACAGAGGGCGAGAAACAGAGGGGCTGAAACAGAGGGCGAGAAACAGACGTGCAGAAACAGAGGGCGAGAAACAGAGGGACTGAAACAAAGGGGCTGGAACAGAGAGCGCGAAACAGAGGGACTGAAACAGAGGGCGAGAAACAGAGGGGCTGAAACAGAGGGCGAGAAACAGAGGGGCTGAAACAGAGGGGCTGAAACAGAGGGGCTGAAACAGAGGGCAAGAAACAGAGGGGCTGAAACAGAGTGGCTGAAACAGAGGGCGAGTAACAGAGGGGCTGAATCAGACGGGCTGAATCAGAGGGGCTGAAACAGAGGGGCTGAAACAGAGGGCGAGAAACAGAGGGGCTGAAGCAGAGGGCGAGAAACAGAGGGCGAGAAATAGAGGGGCTGAAACAGAGGGGCTGAAACAAAGCGGCTGATACAGAGGGCGAGAAACAGAGGGGCTGAAACAGAGGGCGAGATACAGAGGGGCTGAAAGAGAGGAGCTGAAACAGAGGGCGAGAAACAGAGAGGCTGAAACAGAGGGCGAGAAACAGAGGGCCTGAAACAGAGGGCGAGAAACAGAGGGCTGAAACAGAGTGGCTGAAACAGAGGGGCTGAAACAGAGGGGCTGAAACAGAGGGCGAGATACAGAGAGGCTGAAACAGAGGGCGAGAAACAGAGTGGCTGAAACAGAGGGCAAGAAACAGAGGGGCTGAAACAGAGGGCGTGAAACAGAGGGGCTGAAACAGAGGGGCTGAAACAGAGGGCGAGAAACAGAGGGACTGAAACAGAGGGGCTGAAACAGAGGGGCTGATACAGAGGGCGAGAAACAGAGCGGCTGAAACAGAGGGCGAGAAACAGAGGGGCTGAAACAAAGGGGCTGAAACAGTGGGGCTAAAACAGAGGGGCTGAAACAGAGGGCGAGAAATAGACGGGCTGAAACAGAGGGCGAGAAACAGAGGGGCTGAAACAGAGGGCGAGAAACAGAGGGGCTGAAACAGAGGGGCTGAAACAGAGGGCGAGAAACAGAGGGGCTGAAACAGAGGGCGAGAAACAGAGGGGCTGAAACATAGGGGCTGAAACAGAGGGTGAGAAACAGAGGGGCTGACACAGAGGGCGAGAAACAGAGGGGCTGAAACAGAGGGGCTGAAACAGAGGGGCTGAATCAGAGGGGCTGATTCAGAGGGGCTGAATCAGAGGGGCTTAATCAGAGGAGCTGAAACAGAGTGGCTTAATCAGAGGGGCTGAAAAAGAGGGCGAGAAACAGAGGGGCTGAAACAGAGGGCGAGAAACAGAGGGGCAGAAACAGAGGGCGAGAAACAGAGGGACTGAAACAGAGGGGCTGAAACAGAGAGCGCGAAACAGAGGGGCTGAAACAGATGGCGAGAAACAGAGGGACTGAAACAGAGGTCGAGAAACAGAGGTACTGAAACAGATGTCGAGAAACAGAGGGGCTGAAACAGAGGGCAAGAAACAGAGGCGCTGAAACAGAGTGGCTGAAACAGAAGGGCAGAAACAGAGGGGCTGAAACAGAGGGCGAGAAACAGAGGGGCTGAATCAGAGGGGCTGAATCAGAAGGGCTGAAACAGAGGGCAAGAAACAGAGGGGCTGAAACAGAGGGGCTGAAACAGTGGGCGAGAAACTAAGGGACTGAAACAGCGGTCGAGAAACAGAGTGCGAGAAACAGAGGGGCTGAAACAGAGGGGCTGAAACAGACGGGCTGAAACAGAGAGCCTGAAACAGAGGGGCTGAATCAGAGGGGCTTAAACAGAGAGGCTGAAATAGAGGGGCTGAAACAGAGGGGATGAATCAGAGGGGCTGAAACAGAGGGGCTGAATCAGAGGGGCTGAAACAGAGGGTGATAAACAGAGGGTCTGAAACAGAGGGCGAGAAACAGAGGGGCTGAAACAGAGGGCGAGAATAAGAGGGGCTGAAACAGAGGGGCTGAAACAGAGGGGCTGAAACAGAGGGGCTGAAACGGAGGGCGAGAAACAGAGGGGCTGAAACAGAGGGCAAGAAACAGAGGGGATGAAACAGAGGGCGAGAAACAGAGGGGCTGAAACAGAGGGGCTGAAATAGAGGGGCTGAAACAGAGGGCGAGAAACAGAGGGGCTGAAACAGAGGGCGAGAAACAGAGGGGCTGAAACAGAGGGCGAGAAACAGAGGGCGAGAAACAGAGGGAATGAAACAGATGGGCTGAAACAGAGGGCGAGAAACAGAGGGGCTGAAACAGAGGGCGAGAAACAGAGGGGCTGAAACAGAGGGCGAGAAACAGAGGGTCTGAAACAGAGGGGCTGACACAGTGGGGCTGAAACAGAGGGGCTGAAACAGAGGGCGAGAAATAGAGGGGCTTAAACAGAGGGCGAGAAACAGAGGGACTGAAACAGAGGGTGAGAAAGAGAGGGGCTGAAGCAGAGGGCGAGAAACAGAGGGCGAGAAACAGAGGGACTGAAACCGAGGGGCTGAAACAGAGGGGCTGAAACAGAGGGCGAGAAACAGAGGGGCTGAAACAGAGGGCGAGAAACAGAGGGGCTGAAACAGAGGGGCTGAAACAGAGAGGCTGAAACATAGGGCGAGAAACAGAGGTGCTGAAACAGCGGGCAAGAAACAGAGGGGCTGAAACAGAGGGCGAGAAACAGAGGGGCTGAAACAGAGGGGCTGAACAGAGGGGCTGAAACAGAGGGCGAGAAACAGAGGGGCTGAAACAGAGGGGCTGAAACAGAGGGTCTGAAACAGAGGGCGAGAAACAGAGGGCGAGAAAAAGAGGGACTGAAACAGAGGGACTGAAACAGAGGGGCTGAAACAGAGGGCGAGAAACAGAGGGGCTGAAGCAGAGGGCGAGAAACAGAGGGGCTGAAAGAGAGGGGCTGATACAGTGGGGCTGAAACAGAGGGGCTGAAACAGAGGGCGAGAAATAGAGTGGCTGAAACAGAGGGGCTGACAGAGTGGGGCTGAAACAGAGGGGCTGAAACAGAGGGCGAGAAACAGAGGGGCTGAAACAGAGGGGCTGAAAAAGAGGGGCTGAATCAGAGGGGCTGATTCAGAGGGGCTGAAACAGAGGGGCTGAATCAGAGGGTCTGAAACAGAGGGCGAGAAACAGAGGGGCTGAAACAGAGGGCGAGAAACAGAGGGGCTGAAACAGAGGGCGAGAAACAGACGGGCAGAAACAGAGGGCGAGAAACAGAGGGACTGAAACAGAGGGGCTGAAACAGAGAGCGCGAAACAGAGGGACTGAAACAGAGGGCGAGAAACAGAGGGGCTGAAACAGAGGGCGAGAAACATAGGGGCTGAAACAGAGGGCGAGAAACGGAGGGGCTGAAACAGAGGGGCTGAAACAGAGGGGCTGAAACGGAGGGCGAGAAACAGAGGGGCTGAAACAGAGGGCAAGAAACAGAGGGGATGAAACAGAGGGCGAGAAACAGAGGGGCTGAAACAGAGGGGCTGAAATAGAGGGGCTGAAACAGAGGGCGAGAAACAGAGGGGCTGAAACAGAGGGCGAGAAACAGAGGGGCTGAAACAGAGGGCGAGAAACAGAGGGCGAGAAACAGAGGGAATGAAACAGAGGGGCTGAAACAGAGGGCGAGAAACAGAGGGGCTGAAACAGAGGGCGAGAAACAGAGGGGCTGAAACAGAGGGCGAGAAACAGAGGGTCTGAAACAGAGGGGCTGACACAGTGGGGCTGAAACAGAGGGGCTGAAACAGAGGGCGAGAAATAGAGGGGCTTAAACAGAGGGCGAGAAACAGAGGGACTGAAACAGAGGGTGAGAAAGAGAGGGGCTGAAGCAGAGGGCGAGAAACAGAGGGCGAGAAACAGAGGGACTGAAACCGAGGGGCTGAAACAGAGGGGCTGAAACAGAGGGCGAGAAACAGAGGGGCTGAAACAGAGGGCGAGAAACAGAGGGGCTGAAACAGAGGGGCTGAAACAGAGAGGCTGAAACATAGGGCGAGAAACAGAGGGGCTGAAACAGCGGGCAAGAAACAGAGGGGCTGAAACAGAGGGCGAGAAACAGAGGGGCTGAAACAGAGGGGCTGAACAGAGGGGCTGAAACAGAGGGCGAGAAACAGAGGGGCTGAAACAGAGGGGCTGAAACAGAGGGTCTGAAACAGAGGGCGAGAAACAGAGGGCGAGAAAGAGAGGGACTGAAACAGAGGGACTGAAACAGAGGGGCTGAAACAGAGGGCGAGAAACAGAGGGGCTGAAGCAGAGGGCGAGAAACAGAGGGGCTGAAAGAGAGGGGCTGATACAGTGGGGCTGAAACAGAGGGGCTGAAACAGAGGGCGAGAAATAGAGTGGCTGAAACAGAGGGGCTGACAGAGTGGGGCTGAAACAGAGGGGCTGAAACAGAGGGCGAGAAACAGAGGGGCTGAAACAGAGGGGCTGAAAAAGAGGGGCTGAATCAGAGGGGCTGATTCAGAGGGGCTGAAACAGAGGGGCTGAATCAGAGGGTCTGAAACAGAGGGCGAGAAACAGAGGGGCTGAAACAGAGGGCGAGAAACAGAGGGGCTGAAACAGAGGGCGAGAAACAGACGGGCAGAAACAGAGGGCGAGAAACAGAGGGACTGAAACAGAGGGGCTGAAACAGAGAGCGCGAAACAGAGGGACTGAAACAGAGGGCGAGAAACAGAGGGGCTGAAACAGAGGGCGAGAAACAGAGGGGCTGAAACAGAGGGCGAGAAACGGAGGGGCTGAAACAGAGGGGCTGAAACAGAGGGGCTGAAACAGAGGGCGAGAAACAGAGGGGCTGAAACAGAGGGCGAGAAACAGAGTGGCTGAAACAGAGGGTGAGAAACAGAGGGCGAGAAACAGAGGGACTGAAACAGAGGGGCTGAAACAGAGATGCTGAAACAGAGGGCGAGAAACAGAGGGGCTGAAACAGAGGGCGAGAAACAGAGGGGCTGAAACAGAGGGCGAGAAACAGAGGGTCTGAAACAGTGGGGCTGACACAGTGCGGCTGAAACAGAGGGGCTGAAACAGAGGGCGAGAAATAGAGGGGCTGAAACAGAGGGCGAGAAACAGAGGGACTGAAACAGAGGGCGAGAAACAGAGGGGCTGAAACAGAGGGCGAGAAACAGAGGGCGAGAAACAGAGGGACTGAAACAGAGGGGCTGAAACAGAGGGGCTGAATCAGAGGGCGAGAAACAGAGGGGCTGAAACAGAGAGGCTGAAACAGAGGGCGAGAAACAGAGGGGCTGAAACAGAGGGCAGGAAACAGAGGGGCTGAAACAGAGGGCGAGAATCAGAGGGGCTGAAACAGAAGGCGAGAAACAAAGGGCGAGAAACAGAGGGACTGAAACAGAGGGGCTGATACAGAGGGCGAGAAACAGAGGGCGAGAAACAGAGGGGCTGAAACAGAGGGCGAGAAACAGAGGGGCTGAAAGAGAGGGCGAGAAACAGAGGGGCTGAAACAGAGGGGCTGAAACAGTGGGGCTGAAACAGAGGGGCTGAAACAGAGTGCGAGAAATAGAGGGTACTGAAACAGAGGGCGAGAAACAGAGGGGCTGAAACAGAGGGTGAGAAACAGAGGGGCTGAAACAGAGGGCGAGAAACAGAGGCGCTGAAACAGAGGGGCTGAAACAGAGGGGCTGAAACAGAGGGCAAGAAACAGAGGGGCTGAAAAAGAGGGCGAGAAACAGAGGGGCTGAATCAGAGGGGCTGAAACAGAGGGCGAGAAACAGAGGGGCTGAAACAGAGGGCGAGAAACAGCGGGGCTGAAACAGAGGGGCTGAAACAGAGGGTGAGAAACAGAGGGGCTGAAACAGAGGGCGAGAAACAGAGGAGCTGAAACAGAGGGGCTGAAACTGAGGGGCTGAATCAGAGGGGCTGATTCGGAGGGGCTGAATCAGAGGGGCTGAATCAGAGGGGCTGAAACAGAGGGCGAGAAACAGAGGGGCTGAAACAGAGGGCGGGAAACAGAGGGGCTGAAACAGAGCGCGAGAAACAGAGTGTCTGAAACAGAGGGGCTGACACAGTGGGGCTGAAACAGAGGGGCTGAAACAGAGGGCGAGAAATAGAGGGGCTGAAACAGGGGGCGAGAAACAGAGGGACTGAAACACAGAGCGAGAAACAGAGGGGCTGAAACAGAGGGCGAGAAACAGAGGGGCTGAAACAGAGGGCGAGAAACAGAGGGGCTGAAACAAAGGGCGAGAAACAGAGGGGCTGAAACAGAGTGCGAGAAACAGAGGGGCTGAAACAGAGGGTGAGAAACAGTGGGGCTGAAACAGAGGGAGAAACAGAGGGGCTGAAACAGAGGGGCTGAAACAGAGGGGCTGAATCAGAGGGGCTGATTCAGAGGGGCTGAAACAGAGGGGCTGAATCAGAGGGGCTGAAACAGAGGGCGAGAAACAGAGGGGCTGAAACAGAGGGCGAGAAACAGAGGGGCTGAAACAGAGGGCGAGAAACAGAGGGGCTGAAACAGAGGGCGAGAAACAGAGGGGCTGAAACAGAGGGCGAGAAACAGAGGGGCTGAAACACAGTGCGAGAAACAGAGGGGCTGAAACAGAGGGGCTGAAACAGAGGGTGAGAAACAGTGGGGCTGAAACAGAGGGAGAAACAGAGGGGCTGAAACAGAGGGGCTGAAACAGAGGGGCTGAATCAGAGGGGCTGATTCAGAGGGGCTGAAACAGAGGGGCTGAATCAGAGGGGCTGAAACAGAGGGCGAGAAACAGAGGGGCTGAAACAGAGGGCGAGAAACAGAGGGGCTGAAACAGAGGGCGAGAAACAGACGTGCAGAAACAGAGGGCGAGAAACAGAGGGACTGAAACAAAGGGGCTGGAACAGAGAGCGCGAAACAGAGGGACTGAAACAGAGGGCGAGAAACAGTGGGGCTGAAACAGAGGGCGAGAAACAGAGGGGCTGAAACAGAGGGGCTGAAACAGAGGGGCTGAAACAGAGGGCAAGAAACAGAGGGGCTGAAACAGAGGGTGAGAAACAGAGGGGCTGAAACAGAGGGCGAGAAACAGAGGCGCTGAAACAGAGGGGCTGAAACAGAGGGGCTGAAACAGAGGGCAAGAAACAGAGGGGCTGAATCAGAGGGGCTGAAACAGAGGGCGAGAAACAGAGGGGCTGAAACAGAGGGCGAGAAACAGC
This sequence comes from Chiloscyllium punctatum, assembly GCF_047496795.1. Lineage (NCBI taxonomy): Eukaryota > Metazoa > Chordata > Chondrichthyes > Orectolobiformes > Hemiscylliidae > Chiloscyllium > Chiloscyllium punctatum. Next base: position 1,203,791 of record NC_092779.1, on the reverse strand, counting down.
GGGGCTGAAACAGAGGGGCTGAAACAGAGGGTGAGAAACAGAGGGGCTGAAACAGAGGGCGAGAAACAGAGGAGCTGAAACAGAGGGGCTGAAACAGAGGGGCTGAATCAGAGGGGCTGATTCAGAGGGGCTGAATCAGAGGGGCTGAATCAGAGGGGCTGAAACAGAGGGCGAGAAACAGAGGGGCTGAAACAGAGGGCGGGAAACAGAGGGGCTGAAACAGAGCGCGAGAAACAGAGTGTCTGAAACAGAGGGGCTGACACAGTGGGGCTGAAACAGAGGGGCTGAAACAGAGGGCGAGAAATAGAGGGGCTGAAACAGGGGGCGAGAAACAGAGGGACTGAAACACAGGGCGAGAAACAGAGGGGCTGAAACAGAGGGCGAGAAACAGAGGGGCTGAAACAGAGGGCGAGAAACTGAGGGGCTGAAACAAAGGGCGAGAAACAGAGGGGCTGAAACAGAGTGCGAGAAACAGAGGGGCTGAAACAGAGGGTGAGAAACAGTGGGGCTGAAACAGAGGGAGAAACAGAGGGGCTGAAACAGAGGGGCTGGAACAGAGGGGCTGAATCAGAGGGGCTGATTCAGAGGGGCTGAAACAGAGGGGCTGAATCAGAGGGGCTGAAACAGAGGGCGAGAAACAGAGGGGCTGAAACAGAGGGCGAGAAACAGAGGGGCTGAAACAGAGGGCGAGAAACAGAGGGGCTGAAACAGAGGGCGAGAAACAGAGGGGCTGAAACAGAGGGCGAGAAACAGAGGGGCTGAAACACAGTGCGAGAAACAGAGGGGCTGAAACAGAGGGGCTGAAACAGAGGGTGAGAAACAGTGGGGCTGAAACAGAGGGAGAAACATAGGGGCTGAAACAGAGGGGCTGAAACAGAGGGGCTGAATCAGAGGGGCTGATTCAGAGGGGCTGAAACAGAGGGGCTGAATCAGAGGGGCTGAAACAGAGGGCGAGAAACAGAGGGGCTGAAACAGAGGGCGAGAAACAGAGGGGCTGAAACAGAGGGCGAGAAACAGACGTGCAGAAACAGAGGGCGAGAAACAGAGGGACTGAAACAAAGGGGCTGGAACAGAGAGCGCGAAACAGAGGGACTGAAACAGAGGGCGAGAAACAGTGGGGCTGAAACAGAGGGCGAGAAACAGAGGGACTGAAACAGAGGGGCTGAAACAGAGGGGCTGAAACAGAGGGCAAGAAACAGAGGGGCTGAAACAGAGTGGCTGAAACAGAGGGCGAGAAACAGAGGGACTGAATCAGACGGGCTGAATCAGAGGGGCTGAAACAGAGGGGCAGAAACAGAGGGCGAGAAACAGAGGGGCTGAAGCAGAGGGCGAGAAACAGAGGGCGAGAAATAGAGGGGCTGAAAAAGAGGGGCTGAAACAGAGGGGCTGAAACAAAGCGGCTGATACAGAGGGCGAGAAACAGAGGGGCTGAAACAGAGGGCGAGATACAGAGGGGCTGAAAGAGAGGAGCTGAAACAGAGGGCGAGAAACAGAGGGGCTGAAACAGAGGGCGAGATACAGAGAGGCTGAAACAGAGGGCGAGAAACAGAGTGGCTGAAACAGAGGGCAAGAAACAGAGGGGCTGAAACAGAGGGCGTGAAACAGAGGGGCTGAAACAGAGGGGCTGAAACAGAGGGCGAGAAACAGAGGGACTGAAACAGAGGGGCTGAAACAGAGGGGCTGATACAGAGGGCGAGAAACAGAGCGGCTGAAACAGAGGGCGAGAAACAGAGGGGCTGAAACAAAGGGGCTGAAACAGTGGGGCTAAAACAGAGGGGCTGAAACAGAGGGCGAGAAATAGACGGGCTGAAACAGAGGGCGAGAAACAGAGGGGCTGAAACAGAGGGCGAGAAACAGAGGGGCTGAATCAGAGGGGCTGAAACAGAGGGGCTGAAACAGAGGGCGAGAAACAGAGGGGCTGAAACAGAGGGCGAGAAACAGAGGGGCTGAAACATACGGGCTGAAACAGAGGGTGAGAAACAGAGGGGCTGACACAGAGGGCAAGAAACAGAGGGGCTGAAACAGAGGGGCTGAAACAGAGGGGCTGAATCAGAGGGGCTGATTCAGAGGGGCTGAATCAGAGGGGCTTAATCAGAGGAGCTGAAACAGAGTGGCTTAATCAGAGGGGCTGAAAAAGAGGGCGAGAAACAGAGGGGCTGAAACAGAGGGCGAGAAACAGAGGAGCAGAAACAGAGGGGCTGAAACAGAGAGCGTGAAACAGAGGGGCTGAAACAGATGGCGAGAAACAGAGGGACTGAAACAGAGGTCGAGAAACAGAGGTACTGAAACAGATGTCGAGAAACAGAGGGGCTGAAACAGAGGGCAAGAAACAGAGGCGCTGAAACAGAGAGGCTGAAACAGAAGGGCAGAAACAGAGGGGCTGAAACAGAGGGCGAGAAACAGAGGGGCTGAATCAGAGGGGCTGAATCAGAAGGGCTGAAACAGAGGGCAAGAAACAGAGGGGCTGAAACAGAGGGGCTGAAACAGTGGGCGAGAAACTAAGGGACTGAAACAGCGGTCGAGAAACAGAGTGCGAGAAACAGAGGGGCTGAAACAGAGGGGCTGAATCAGAGGGGCTTAAACAGAGAGGCTGAAATAGAGGGGCTGAAACAGAGGGGATGAATCAGAGGGGCTGAAATAGAGGGCGAGAAACAGAGTGGCTGAAACAGAGGGCAAGAAACAGAGGGGCTGAAACAGAGGGCGTGAAACAGAGGGGCTGAAACAGAGGGGCTGAAACAGAGGGCGAGAAACAGAGGGACTGAAACAGAGGGGCTGAAACAGAGGGGCTGATACAGAGGGCGAGAAACAGAGCGGCTGAAACAGAGGGCGAGAAACAGAGGGGCTGAAACAAAGGGGCTGAAACAGTGGGGCTAAAACAGAGGGGCTGAAACAGAGGGCGAGAAATAGACGGGCTGAAACAGAGGGCGAGAAACAGAGGGGCTGAAACAGAGGGCGAGAAACAGAGGGGCTGAAACAGAGGGGCTGAAACAGAGGGGCTGAAACAGAGGGCGAGAAACAGAGGGGCTGAAACAGAGGGCGAGAAACAGAGGGGCTGAAACATACGGGCTGAAACAGAGGGTGAGAAACAGAGGGGCTGACACAGAGGGCAAGAAACAGAGGGGCTGAAACAGAGGGGCTGAAACAGAGGGGCTGAATCAGAGGGGCTGATTCAGAGGGGCTGAATCAGAGGGGCTTAATCAGAGGAGCTGAAACAGAGTGGCTTAATCAGAGGGGCTGAAAAAGAGGGCGAGAAACAGAGGGGCTGAAACAGAGGGCGAGAAACAGAGGAGCAGAAACAGAGGGGCTGAAACAGAGAGCGTGAAACAGAGGGGCTGAAACAGATGGCGAGAAACAGAGGGACTGAAACAGAGGTCGAGAAACAGAGGTACTGAAACAGATGTCGAGAAACAGAGGGGCTGAAACAGAGGGCAAGAAACAGAGGCGCTGAAACAGAGAGGCTGAAACAGAAGGGCAGAAACAGAGGGGCTGAAACAGAGGGCGAGAAACAGAGGGGCTGAATCAGAGGGGCTGAATCAGAAGGGCTGAAACAGAGGGCAAGAAACAGAGGGGCTGAAACAGAGGGGCTGAAACAGTGGGCGAGAAACTAAGGGACTGAAACAGCGGTCGAGAAACAGAGTGCGAGAAACAGAGGGGCTGAAACAGAGGGGCTGAATCAGAGGGGCTTAAACAGAGAGGCTGAAATAGAGGGGCTGAAACAGAGGGGATGAATCAGAGGGGCTGAAACAGAGGGGCTGAATCAGAGGGGCTGAAACAGAGGGTGATAAACAGAGGGTCTGAAACAGAGGGCGAGAAACAGAGGGGCTGAAACAGAGGGCGAGAATAAGTGGGACTGAAACAGAGGGGCTGAAACAGAGGGGCTGAATCAGAGGGCGAGAAACAGAGGGGCTGAAACAGAGAGGCTGAAACAGAGGGCGAGAAACAGAGGGGCTGAAACAGAGGGCAGGAAACAGAGGGGCTGAAACAGAGGGCGAGAATCAGAGGGGCTGAAACAGAAGGCGAGAAACAAAGGGCGAGAAACAGAGGGACTGAAACAGAGGGGCTGAAACAGAGGGCGAGAAACAGAGGGCGAGAAACAGAGGGGCTGAAACAGAGGGCGAAAAACAGAGGGGCTGAAAGAGGGGGCGAGAAACAGAGGGGCTGAAACAGAGGGGCTGAAACAGTGGGGCTGAAACAGAGGGGCTGAAACAGAGTGCGAGAAATAGAGGGTACTGAAACAGAGGGCGAGAAACAGAGGGGCTGAAACAGAGGATGAGAAACAGAGGGGCTGAAACAGAGGGCGAGAAACAGAGGCGCTGAAACAGAGGGGCTGAAACAGAGGGGCTGAAACAGAGGGCAAGAAACAGAGGGGCTGAAAAAGAGGGCGAGAAACAGAGGGCGAGAAACAGAGGGGCTGAATCAGAGGGGCTGAAACAGAGGGCGAGAAACAGCGGGGCTGAAACAGAGGGGCTGAAACAGACGGTGAGAAACAGAGGGGCTGAAACAGAGGGCGAGAAACAGAGGAGCTGAAACAGAGGGGCTGAAACAGAGGGGCTGAATCAGAGGGGCTGATTCAGAGGGGCTGAATCAGAGGGGCTGAATCAGAGGGGCTGAAACAGAGGGCGAGAAACAGAGGGGTGGAAACAGAGGGCGGGAAACAGAGGGGCTGAAACAGAGCGCGAGAAACAGAGTGTCTGAAACAGAGGGGCTGACACAGTGGGGCTGAAACAGAGGGGCTGAAACAGAGGGCGAGAAATAGAGGGGCTGAAACAGGGGGCGAGAAACAGAGGGACTGAAACAGAGGGCGAGAAACAGAGGGGCTGAAACAGAGGGGCTGAAACAGAGGGCGAGAAACAGAGGGGCTGAATCAGAGGGCGAGAAACAGAGGGGCTGAAACAAAGCGGCTGATACAGAGGGCGAGAAACAGAGGGGCTGAAACAGAGGGCGAGATACAGAGGGGCTGAAAGAGAGGAGCTGAAACAGAGGGCGAGAAACAGAGAGGCTGAAACAGAGGGCGAGAAACAGAGGGCCTGAAACAGAGGGCGAGAAACAGAGGGCTGAAACAGAATGGCTGAAACAGAGGGGCTGAAACAGAGGGGCTGAAACAGAGGGCGAGATACAGAGAGGCTGAAACAGAGGGCGAGAAACAGAGTGGCTGAAACAGAGGGCAAGAAACAGAGGGGCTGAAACAGAGGGCGTGAAACAGAGGGGCTGAAACAGAGGGGCTGAAACAGAGGGCGAGAAACAGAGGGACTGAAACAGAGGGGCTGAAACAGAGGGGCTGATACAGAGGGCGAGAAACAGAGCGGCTGAAACAGAGGGCGAGAAACAGAGGGGCTGAAACAGAGGGCGAAAAACAGAGGGGCTGAAAGAGGGGGCGAGAAACAGAGGGGCTGAAACAGAGGGGCTGAAACAGTGGGGCTGAAACAGAGGGGCTGAAACAGAGTGCGAGAAATAGAGGGTACTGAAACAGAGGGCGAGAAACAGAGGGGCTGAAACAGAGGGTGAGAAACAGAGGGGCTGAAACAGAGGGCGAGAAACAGAGGCGCTGAAACAGAGGGGCTGAAACAGAGGGGCTGAAACAGAGGGCAAGAAACAGAGGGGCTGAAAAAGTGGGCGAGAAACAGAGGGCGAGAAACAGAGGGGCTGAATCAGAGGGGCTGAAACAGAGGGCGAGAAACAGAGGGGCTGAAACAGAGGGCGAGAAACAGCGGGGCTGAAACAGAGGGGCTGAAACAGAGGGTGAGAAACAGAGGGGCTGAAACAGAGGGCGAGAAACAGAGGAGCTGAAACAGAGGGGCTGAAACAGAGGGGCTGAATCAGAGGGGCTGATTCAGAGGGGCTGAATCAGAGGGGCTGAATCAGAGGGGCTGAAACAGAGGGCGAGAAACAGAGGGGTGGAAACAGAGGGCGGGAAACAGAGGGGCTGAAACAGAGCGCGAGAAACAGAGTGTCTGAAACAGAGGGGCTGACACAGTGGGGCTGAAACAGAGGGGCTGAAACAGAGGGCGAGAAATAGAGGGGCTGAAACAGGGGGCGAGAAACAGAGGGACTGAAACAGAGGGCGAGAAACAGAGGGGCTGAAACAGAGGGGCTGAAACAGAGGGCGAGAAACAGAGGGGCTGAATCAGAGGGCGAGAAACAGAGGGGCTGAAACAAAGCGGCTGATACAGAGGGCGAGAAACAGAGGGGCTGAAACAGAGGGCGAGATACAGAGGGGCTGAAAGAGAGGAGCTGAAACAGAGGGCGAGAAACAGAGAGGCTGAAACAGAGGGCGAGAAGCAGAGGGCCTGAAACAGAGGGCGAGAAACAGAGGGCTGAAACAGAGTGGCTGAAACAGAGGGGCTGAAACAGAGGGGCTGAAACAGAGGGCGAGATACAGAGAGGCTGAAACAGAGGGCGAGAAACAGAGTGGCTGAAACAGAGGGCAAGAAACAGAGGGGCTGAAACAGAGGGCGTGAAACAGAGGGGCTGAAACAGAGGGGCTGAAACAGAGGGCGAGAAACAGAGGGACTGAAACAGAGGGGCTGAAACAGAGGGGCTGATACAGAGGGCGAGAAACAGAGCGGCTGAAACAGAGGGCGAGAAACAGAGGGGCTGAAACAAAGGGGCTGAAACAGTGGGGCTAAAACAGAGGGGCTGAAACAGAGGGCGAGAAATAGACGGGCTGAAACAGAGGGCGAGAAACAGAGGGGCTGAAACAGAGGGCGAGAAACAGAGGGGCTGAAACAGAGGGGCTGAAACAGAGGGGCTGAAACAGAGGGCGAGAAACAGAGGGGCTGAAACAGAGGGCGAGAAACAGAGGGGCTGAAACATACGGGCTGAAACAGAGGGTGAGAAACAGAGGGGCTGACACAGAGGGCGAGAAACAGAGGGGCTGAAACAGAGGGGCTGAAACAGAGGGGCTGAATCAGAGGGGCTGATTCAGAGGGGCTGAATCAGAGGGGCTTAATCAGAGGAGCTGAAACAGAGTGGCTTAATCAGAGGGGCTGAAAAAGAGGGCGAGAAACAGAGGGGCTGAAACAGAGGGCGAGAAACAGAGGGGCAGAAACAGAGGGCGAGAAACAGAGGAGCAGAAACAGAGGGGCTGAAACAGAGAGCGCGAAACAGAGGGGCTGAAACAGATGGCGAGAAACAGAGGGACTGAAACAGAGGTCGAGAAACAGAGGTACTGAAACAGATGTCGAGAAACAGAGGGGCTGAAACAGAGGGCAAGAAACAGAGGCGCTGAAACAGAGTGGCTGAAACAGAAGGGCAGAAACAGAGGGGCTGAAACAGAGGGCGAGAAACAGAGGGGCTGAATCAGAGGGGCTGAATCAGAAGGGCTGAAACAGAGGGCAAGAAACAGAGGGGCTGAAACAGAGGGGCTGAAACAGTGGGCGAGAAACTAAGGGACTGAAACAGCGGTCGAGAAACAGAGTGCGAGAAACAGAGGGGCTGAAACAGAGGGGCTGAAACAGACGGGCTGAAACAGAGAGCCTGAAACAGAGGGGCTGAATCAGAGGGGCTTAAACAGAGAGGCTGAAATAGAGGGGCTGAAACAGAGGGGATGAATCAGAGGGGCTGAAACAGAGGGGCTGAATCAGAGGGGCTGAAACAGAGGGTGATAAACAGAGGGTCTGAAACAGAGGGCGAGAAACAGAGGGGCTGAAACAGAGGGCGAGAATAAGAGGGGCTGAAACAGAGGGGCTGAAACAGAGGGGCTGAAACAGAGGGGCTGAAACGGAGGGCGAGAAACAGAGGGGCTGAAACAGAGGGCAAGAAACAGAGGGGATGAAACAGAGGGCGAGAAACAGAGGGGCTGAAACAGAGGGCAAGAAACAGAGGGGCTGAAACAGAGGGCGTGAAACAGAGGGGCTGAAACAGAGGGGCTGAAACAGAGGGCGAGAAACAGAGGGACTGAAACAGAGGGGCTGAAACAGAGGGGCTGATACAGAGGGCGAGAAACAGAGCGGCTGAAACAGAGGGCGAGAAACAGAGGGGCTGAAACAGAGGGCAAGAAACAGAGGGGCTGAAACAGAGGGCGTGAAACAGAGGGGCTGAAACAGAGGGGCTGAAACAGAGGGCGAGAAACAGAGGGACTGAAACAGAGGGGCTGAAACAGAGGGGCTGATACAGAGGGCGAGAAACAGAGCGGCTGAAACAGAGGGCGAGAAACAGAGGGGCTGAAACAAAGGGGCTGAAACAGTGGGGCTAAAACAGAGGGGCTGAAACAGAGGGCGAGAAATAGACGGGCTGAAACAGAGGGCGAGAAACAGAGGGGCTGAAACAGAGGGCGAGAAACAGAGGGGCTGAAACAGAGGGGCTGAAACAGAGGGGCTGAAACAGAGGGCGAGAAACAGAGGGGCTGAAACAGAGGGCGAGAAACAGAGGGGCTGAAACATACGGGCTGAAACAGAGGGTGAGAAACAGAGGGGCTGACACAGAGGGCAAGAAACAGAGGGGCTGAAACAGAGGGGCTGAAACAGAGGGGCTGAATCAGAGGGGCTGATTCAGAGGGGCTGAATCAGAGGGGCTTAATCAGAGGAGCTGAAACAGAGTGGCTTAATCAGAGGGGCTGAAAAAGAGGGCGAGAAACAGAGGGGCTGAAACAGAGGGCGAGAAACAGAGGAGCAGAAACAGAGGGGCTGAAACAGAGAGCGTGAAACAGAGGGGCTGAAACAGATGGCGAGAAACAGAGGGACTGAAACAGAGGTCGAGAAACAGAGGTACTGAAACAGATGTCGAGAAACAGAGGGGCTGAAACAGAGGGCAAGAAACAGAGGCGCTGAAACAGAGAGGCTGAAACAGAAGGGCAGAAACAGAGGGGCTGAAACAGAGGGCGAGAAACAGAGGGGCTGAATCAGAGGGGCTGAATCAGAAGGGCTGAAACAGAGGGCAAGAAACAGAGGGGCTGAAACAGAGGGGCTGAAACAGTGGGCGAGAAACTAAGGGACTGAAACAGCGGTCGAGAAACAGAGTGCGAGAAACAGAGGGGCTGAAACAGAGGGGCTGAATCAGAGGGGCTTAAACAGAGAGGCTGAAATAGAGGGGCTGAAACAGAGGGGATGAATCAGAGGGGCTGAAACAGAGGGGCTGAATCAGAGGGGCTGAAACAGAGGGTGATAAACAGAGGGTCTGAAACAGAGGGACTGAAACAGAGGGGCTGAAACAGAGGGGCTGAATCAGAGGGCGAGAAACAGAGGGGCTGAAACAGAGAGGCTGAAACAGAGGGCGAGAAACAGAGGGGCTGAAACAGAGGGCAGGAAACAGAGGGGCTGAAACAGAGGGCGAGAATCAGAGGGGCTGAAACAGAAGGCGAGAAACAAAGGGCGAGAAACAGAGGGACTGAAACAGATGGGCTGAAACAGAGGGCGAGAAACAGAGGGCGAGAAACAGAGGGGCTGAAACAGAGGGCGAAAAACAGAGGGGCTGAAAGAGGGGGCGAGAAACAGAGGGGCTGAAACAGAGGGGCTGAAACAGTGGGGCTGAAACAGAGGGGCTGAAACAGAGTGCGAGAAATAGAGGGTACTGAAACAGAGGGCGAGAAACAGAGGGGCTGAAACAGAGGGTGAGAAACAGAGGGGCTGAAACAGAGGGCGAGAAACAGAGGCGCTGAAACAGAGGGGCTGAAACAGAGGGGCTGAAACAGAGGGCAAGAAACAGAGGGGCTGAAAAAGAGGGCGAGAAACAGAGGGCGAGAAACAGAGGGGCTGAATCAGAGGGGCTGAAACAGAGGGCGAGAAACAGCGGGGCTGAAACAGAGGGGCTGAAACAGAGGGTGAGAAACAGAGGGGCTGAAACAGAGGGCGAGAAACAGAGGAGCTGAAACAGAGGGGCTGAAACAGAGGGGCTGAATCAGAGGGGCTGATTCAGAGGGGCTGAATCAGAGGGGCTGAATCAGAGGGGCTGAAACAGAGGGCGAGAAACAGAGGGGTGGAAACAGAGGGCGGGAAACAGAGGGGCTGAAACAGAGCGCGAGAAACAGAGTGTCTGAAACAGAGGGGCTGACACAGTGGGGCTGAAACAGAGGGGCTGAAACAGAGGGCGAGAAATAGAGGGGCTGAAACAGGGGGCGAGAAACAGAGGGACTGAAACAGAGGGCGAGAAACAGAGGGGCTGAAACAGAGGGGCTGAAACAGAGGGCGAGAAACAGAGGGGCTGAATCAGAGGGCGAGAAACAGAGGGGCTGAAACAAAGCGGCTGATACAGAGGGCGAGAAACAGAGGGGCTGAAACAGAGGGCGAGATACAGAGGGGCTGAAAGAGAGGAGCTGAAACAGAGGGCGAGAAACAGAGAGGCTGAAACAGAGGGCGAGAAACAGAGGGCCTGAAACAGAGGGCGAGAAACAGAGGGCTGAAACAGAGTGGCTGAAACAGAGGGGCTGAAACAGAGGGGCTGAAACAGAGGGCGAGATACAGAGAGGCTGAAACAGAGGGCGAGAAACAGAGTGGCTGAAACAGAGGGCAAGAAACAGAGGGGCTGAAACAGAGGGCGTGAAACAGAGGGGCTGAAACAGAGGGGCTGAAACAGAGGGCGAGAAACAGAGGGACTGAAACAGAGGGGCTGAAACAGAGGGGCTGATACAGAGGGCGAGAAACAGAGCGGCTGAAACAGAGGGCGAGAAACAGAGGGGCTGAAACAGAGGGCGAAAAACAGAGGGGCTGAAAGAGGGGGCGAGAAACAGAGGGGCTGAAACAGAGGGGCTGAAACAGTGGGGCTGAAACAGAGGGGCTGAAACAGAGTGCGAGAAATAGAGGGTACTGAAACAGAGGGCGAGAAACAGAGGGGCTGAAACAGAGGGTGAGAAACAGAGGGGCTGAAACAGAGGGCGAGAAACAGAGGCGCTGAAACAGAGGGGCTGAAACAGAGGGGCTGAAACAGAGGGCAAGAAACAGAGGGGCTGAAAAAGTGGGCGAGAAACAGAGGGCGAGAAACAGAGGGGCTGAATCAGAGGGGCTGAAACAGAGGGCGAGAAACAGAGGGGCTGAAACAGAGGGCGAGAAACAGCGGGGCTGAAACAGAGGGGCTGAAACAGAGGGTGAGAAACAGAGGGGCTGAAACAGAGGGCGAGAAACAGAGGAGCTGAAACAGAGGGGCTGAAACAGAGGGGCTGAATCAGAGGGGCTGATTCAGAGGGGCTGAATCAGAGGGGCTGAATCAGAGGGGCTGAAACAGAGGGCGAGAAACAGAGGGGTGGAAACAGAGGGCGGGAAACAGAGGGGCTGAAACAGAGCGCGAGAAACAGAGTGTCTGAAACAGAGGGGCTGACACAGTGGGGCTGAAACAGAGGGGCTGAAACAGAGGGCGAGAAATAGAGGGGCTGAAACAGGGGGCGAGAAACAGAGGGACTGAAACAGAGGGCGAGAAACAGAGGGGCTGAAACAGAGGGGCTGAAACAGAGGGCGAGAAACAGAGGGGCTGAATCAGAGGGCGAGAAACAGAGGGGCTGAAACAAAGCGGCTGATACAGAGGGCGAGAAACAGAGGGGCTGAAACAGAGGGCGAGATACAGAGGGGCTGAAAGAGAGGAGCTGAAACAGAGGGCGAGAAACAGAGAGGCTGAAACAGAGGGCGAGAAGCAGAGGGCCTGAAACAGAGGGCGAGAAACAGAGGGCTGAAACAGAGTGGCTGAAACAGAGGGGCTGAAACAGAGGGGCTGAAACAGAGGGCGAGATACAGAGAGGCTGAAACAGAGGGCGAGAAACAGAGTGGCTGAAACAGAGGGCAAGAAACAGAGGGGCTGAAACAGAGGGCGTGAAACAGAGGGGCTGAAACAGAGGGGCTGAAACAGAGGGCGAGAAACAGAGGGACTGAAACAGAGGGGCTGAAACAGAGGGGCTGATACAGAGGGCGAGAAACAGAGCGGCTGAAACAGAGGGCGAGAAACAGAGGGGCTGAAACAAAGGGGCTGAAACAGTGGGGCTAAAACAGAGGGGCTGAAACAGAGGGCGAGAAATAGACGGGCTGAAACAGAGGGCGAGAAACAGAGGGGCTGAAACAGAGGGCGAGAAACAGAGGGGCTGAAACAGAGGGGCTGAAACAGAGGGGCTGAAACAGAGGGCGAGAAACAGAGGGGCTGAAACAGAGGGCGAGAAACAGAGGGGCTGAAACATACGGGCTGAAACAGAGGGTGAGAAACAGAGGGGCTGACACAGAGGGCGAGAAACAGAGGGGCTGAAACAGAGGGGCTGAAACAGAGGGGCTGAATCAGAGGGGCTGATTCAGAGGGGCTGAATCAGAGGGGCTTAATCAGAGGAGCTGAAACAGAGTGGCTTAATCAGAGGGGCTGAAAAAGAGGGCGAGAAACAGAGGGGCTGAAACAGAGGGCGAGAAACAGAGGGGCAGAAACAGAGGGCGAGAAACAGAGGAGCAGAAACAGAGGGGCTGAAACAGAGAGCGCGAAACAGAGGGGCTGAAACAGATGGCGAGAAACAGAGGGACTGAAACAGAGGTCGAGAAACAGAGGTACTGAAACAGATGTCGAGAAACAGAGGGGCTGAAACAGAGGGCAAGAAACAGAGGCGCTGAAACAGAGTGGCTGAAACAGAAGGGCAGAAACAGAGGGGCTGAAACAGAGGGCGAGAAACAGAGGGGCTGAATCAGAGGGGCTGAATCAGAAGGGCTGAAACAGAGGGCAAGAAACAGAGGGGCTGAAACAGAGGGGCTGAAACAGTGGGCGAGAAACTAAGGGACTGAAACAGCGGTCGAGAAACAGAGTGCGAGAAACAGAGGGGCTGAAACAGAGGGGCTGAAACAGACGGGCTGAAACAGAGAGCCTGAAACAGAGGGGCTGAATCAGAGGGGCTTAAACAGAGAGGCTGAAATAGAGGGGCTGAAACAGAGGGGATGAATCAGAGGGGCTGAAACAGAGGGGCTGAATCAGAGGGGCTGAAACAGAGGGTGATAAACAGAGGGTCTGAAACAGAGGGCGAGAAACAGAGGGGCTGAAACAGAGGGCGAGAATAAGAGGGGCTGAAACAGAGGGGCTGAAACAGAGGGGCTGAAACAGAGGGGCTGAAACGGAGGGCGAGAAACAGAGGGGCTGAAACAGAGGGCAAGAAACAGAGGGGATGAAACAGAGGGCGAGAAACAGAGGGGCTGAAACAGAGGGGCTGAAACAGAGGGGCTGAAACAGAGGGCGAGAAACAGAGGGGCTGAAACACAGTGCGAGAAACAGAGGGGCTGAAACAGAGGGCGAGAAACAGAGGGCGAGAAACAGAGGGAATGAAACAGAGGGGCTGAAACAGAGGGCGAGAAACAGAGGGGCTGAAACAGAGGACGAGAAACAGAGGGGCTGAAACAGAGGGCGAGAAACAGAGGGTCTGAAACAGAGGGGCTGACACAGTGGGGCTGAAACAGAGGGGCTGAAACAGAGGGAATGAAATAGAGGGGCCTAAACAGAGGGCGAGAAACAGAGGGACTGAAACAGAGGGTGAGAAAGAGAGGGGCTGAAGCAGAGGGCGAGAAACAGAGGGCGAGAAACAGAGGGACTGAAACCGAGGGGCTGAAACAGAGGGGCTGAAACAGAGGGCGAGAAACAGAGGGGCTGAAACAGAGGGCGAGAAACAGAGGGGCTGAAACAGAGGGGCTGAAACAGAGAGGCTGAAACATAGGGCGAGAAACAGAGGGGCTGAAACAGCGGGCAAGAAACAGAGGGGCTGAAACAGAGGGCGAGAAACAGAGGGGCTGAAACAGAGGGGCTGAACAGAGGGACTGAAACAGAGGGCGAGAAACAGAGGGGCTGAAACAGAGGGGCTGAAACAGAGGGTCTGAAACAGAGGGCGAGAAACAGAGGGCGAGAAACAGAGGGACTGAAACAGAGGGACTGAAACAGAGGGGCTGAAACAGAGGGCGAGAAACAGAGGGGCTGAAGCAGAGGGCGAGAAACAGAGGGGCTGAAAGAGAGGGGCTGATACAGTGGGGCTGAAACAGAGGGGCTGAAACAGAGGGCGAGAAATAGAGTGGCTGAAACAGAGGGGCTGACAGAGTGGGGTTGAAACAGAGGGGCTGAAACAGAGGGCGAGAAACAGAGGGGCTGAAACAGAGGGGCTGAAAAAGAGGGGCTGAATCAGAGGGGCTGATTCAGAGGGGCTGAAACAGAGGGGCTGAATCAGAGGGTCTGAAACAGAGGGCGAGAAACAGAGGGGCTGAAACAGAGGGCGAGAAACAGAGGGGCTGAAACAGAGGGCGAGAAACAGACGGGCAGAAACAGAGGGCGAGAAACAGAGGGACTGAAACAGAGGGGCTGAAACAGAGAGCGCGAAACAGAGGGACTGAAACAGAGGGCGAGAAACAGAGGGGCTGAAACAGAGGGCGAGAAACAGAGGGGCTGAAACAGAGGGCGAGAAACGGAGGGGCTGAAACAGAGGGGCTGAAACAGAGGGGCTGAAACAGAGGGCGAGAAACAGAGGGGCTGAAACAGAGGGCGAGAAACAGAGTGGCTGAAACAGAGGGTGAGAAACAGAGGGCGAGAAACAGAGGGACTGAAACAGAGGGGCTGAAACAGAGATGCTGAAACAGAGGGCGAGAAACAGAGGGGCTGAAACAGAGGGCGAGAAACAGAGGGGCTGAAACAGAGGGCGAGAAACAGAGGGTCTGAAACAGTGGGGCTGACACAGTGCGGCTGAAACAGAGGGGCTGAAACAGAGGGCGAGAAATAGAGGGGCTGAAACAGAGGGCGAGAAACAGAGGGACTGAAACAGAGGGCGAGAAACAGAGGGGCTGAAACAGAGGGCGAGAAACAGAGGGCGAGAAACAGAGGGACTGAAACAGAGGGGCTGAAACAGAGGGGCTGAATCAGAGGGCGAGAAACAGAGGGGCTGAAACAGAGAGGCTGAAACAGAGGGCGAGAAACAGAGGGGCTGAAACAGAGGGCAGGAAACAGAGGGGCTGAAACAGAGGGCGAGAATCAGAGGGGCTGAAACAGAAGGCGAGAAACAAAGGGCGAGAAACAGAGGGACTGAAACAGAGGGGCTGAAACAGAGGGCGAGAAACAGAGGGCGAGAAACAGAGGGGCTGAAACAGAGGGCGAGAAACAGAGGGGCTGAAAGAGAGGGCGAGAAACAGAGGGGCTGAAACAGAGGGGCTGAAACAGTGGGGCTGAAACAGAGGGGCTGAAACAGAGTGCGAGAAATAGAGGGTACTGAAACAGAGGGCGAGAAACAGAGGGGCTGAAACAGAGGGTGAGAAACAGAGGGGCTGAAACAGAGGGCGAGAAACAGAGGCGCTGAAACAGAGGGGCTGAAACAGAGGGGCTGAAACAGAGGGCAAGAAACAGAGGGGCTGAAAAAGAGGGCGAGAAACAGAGGGCGAGAAACAGAGGGGCTGAATCAGAGGGGCTGAAACAGAGGGCGAGAAACAGAGGGGCTGAAACAGAGGGCGAGAAACAGCGGGGCTGAAACAGAGGGGCTGAAACAGAGGGTGAGAAACAGAGGGGCTGAAACAGAGGGCGAGAAACAGAGGAGCTGAAACAGAGGGGCTGAAACAGAGGGGCTGAATCAGAGGGGCTGATTCAGAGGGGCTGAATCAGAGGGGCTGAATCAGAGGGGCTGAAACAGAGGGCGAGAAACAGAGGGGCTGAAACAGAGGGTGGGAAACAGAGGGGCTGAAACAGAGCGCGAGAAACAGAGTGTCTGAAACAGAGGGGCTGACACAGTGGGGCTGAAACAGAGGGGCTGAAACAGAGGGCGAGAAATAGAGGGGCTGAAACAGGGGGCGAGAAACAGAGGGACTGAAACACAGGGCGAGAAACAGAGGGGCTGAAACAGAGGGCGAGAAACAGAGGGGCTGAAACAGAGGGCGAGAAACAGAGGGGCTGAAACAAAGGGCGAGAAACAGAGGGGCTGAAACAGAGTGCGAGAAACAGAGGGGCTGAAACAGAGGGTGAGAAACTGTGGGGCTGAAACAGAGGGAGAAACAGAGGGGCTGAAACAGAGGGGCTGAAACAGAGGGGCTGAATCAGAGGGGCTGATTAAGAGGGGCTGAAACAGAGGGGCTGAATCAGAGGGGCTGAAACAGAGGGCGAGAAACAGAGGGGCTGAAACAGAGGGCGAGAAACAGAGGGGCTGAAACAGAGGGCGAGAAACAGAGGGGCTGAAACAGAGGGCGAGAAACAGAGGGGCTGAAACACAGTGCGAGAAACTGAGGGGCTGAAACAGAGGGGCTGAAACAGAGGGTGAGAAACAGTGGGGCTGAAACAGAGGGAGAAACAGAGGGGCTGAAACAGAGGGGCTGAAACAGAGGGGCTGAATCAGAGCGGCTGATTCAGAGGGGCTGAAACAGAGGGGCTGAATCAGAGGGGCTGAAACAGAGGGCGAGAAACAGAGGGGCTGAAACAGAGGGCGAGAAACACAGGGGCTGAAACACAGGGCGAGAAACAGACGTGCAGAAACAGAGGGCGAGAAACAGAGGGACTGAAACAAAGGGGCTGGAACAGAGAGCGCGAAACAGAGGGACTGAAACAGAGGGCGAGAAACAGTGGGGCTGAAACAGAGGGCGAGAAACAGAGGGGCTGAAACAGAGGGGCTGAAACAGAGGGGCTGAAACAGATGGCAAGAAACAGAGGGGCTGAAACAGAGTGGCTGAAACAGAGGGCGAGAAACAGAGGGACTGAATCAGACGGGCTGAATCAGAGGGGCTGAAATAGAGGGGCAGAAACAGAGGGCGAGAAACAGAGGGGCTGCAGCAGAGGGCGAGAAACAGAGGGCGAGAAATAGAGGGGCTGAAAAAGAGGGGCTGAAACAGAGGGGCTGAAACAAAGCGGCTGATACAGAGGGCGAGAAACAGAGGGGCTGAAACAGAGGGCGAGATACAGAGGGGCTGAAAGAGAGGAGCTGAAAGAGAGGCCGAGAAACAGAGAGGCTGAAACAGAGGGCGAGAAACAGAGGGCCTGAAACAGAGGGCGAGAAACAGAGGGCTGAAACAGAGTGGCTGAAACAGAGGGGCTGAAACAGAGGGGCTGAAACAGAGGGCGAGATACAGAGAGGCTGAAACAGAGGGCGAGAAACAGAGTGGCTGAAACAGAGGGCAAGAAACAGAGGGGCTGAAACAGAGGGCGTGAAACAGAGGGGCTGAAACAGAGGGGCTGAAACAGAGGGCGAGAAACAGAGGGACTGAAACAGAGGGGCTGAAACAGAGGGGCTGATACAGAGGGCGAGAAACAGAGCGGCTGAAACAGAGGGCGAGAAACAGAGGGGCTGAAACAAAGGGGCTGAAACAGTGGGGCTAAAACAGAGGGGCTGAAACAGAGGGCGAGAAATAGACGGGCTGAAACAGAGGGCGAGAAACAGAGGGGCTGAAACAGAGGGCGAGAAACAGAGGGGCTGAAACAGAGGGGCTGAAACAGAGGGGCTGAAACAGAGGGCGAGAAACAGAGGGGCTGAAACAGAGGGCGAGAAACAGAGGGGCTGAAACATATGGGCTGAAACAGAGGGTGAGAAACAGAGGGGCTGACACAGAGGGCGAGAAACAGAGGGGCTGAAACAGAGGGGCTGAAACAGAGGGGCTGAATCAGAGGGGCTGATTCAGAGGGGCTGAATCAGAGGGGCTTAATCAGAGGAGCTGAAACAGAGTGGCTTAATCAGAGGGGCTGAAAAAGAGGGCGAGAAACAGAGGGGCTGAAACAGAGGGCGAGAAACAGAGGGGCAGAAACAGAGGGCGAGAAACAGAGTAGCAGAAACAGAGGGGCTGAAACAGAGAGCGCGAAACAGAGGGGCTGAAACAGATGGCGAGAAACAGAGGGACTGAAACAGAGGTCGAGAAACAGAGGTACTGAAACAGATGTCGAGAAACAGAGGGGCTGAAACAGAGGGCAAGAAACAGAGGCGCTGAAACAGAGAGGCTGAAACAGAAGGGCAGAAACAGAGGGGCTGAAACAGAGGGCGAGAAACAGAGGGGCTGAATCAGAGGGGCTGAATCAGAAGGGCTGAAACAGAGGGCAAGAAACAGAGGGGCTGAAACAGAGGGGCTGAAACAGTGGGCGAGAAACTAAGGGACTGAAACAGCGGTCGAGAAACAGAGTGCGAGAAACAGAGGGGCTGAAACAGAGGGGCTGAATCAGAGGGGCTTAAACAGAGAGGCTGAAATAGAGGGGATGAAACAGAGGGGATGAATCAGAGGGGCTGAAACAGAGGGGCTGAATCAGAGGGGCTGAAACAGAGGGTGATAAACAGAGGGTCTGAAACAGAGGGCGAGAAACAGAGGGGCTGAAACAGAGGGCGAGAATAAGAGGGACTGAAACAGAGGGGCTGAAACAGAGGGGCTGAATCAGAGGGCGAGAAACAGAGGGGCTGAAACAGAGAGGCTGAAACAGAGGGCGAGAAACAGAGGGGCTGAAACAGAGGGCAGGAAACAGAGGGGCTGAAACAGAGGGCGAGAATCAGAGGGGCTGAAACAGAAGGCGAGAAACAAAGGGCGAGAAACAGAGGGACTGAAACAGAGGGGCTGAAACAGAGGGCGAGAAACAGAGGGCGAGAAACAGAGGGGCTGAAACAGAGGGCGAGAAACAGAGGGGCTGAAAGAGGGGGCGAGAAACAGAGGGGCTGAAACAGAGGGGCTGAAACAGTGGGGCTGAAACAGAGGGGCTGAAACAGAGTGCGAGAAATAGAGGGTACTGAAACAGAGGGCGAGAAACAGAGGGGCTGAAACAGAGGGTGAGAAACAGAGGGGCTGAAACAGAGGGCGAGAAACAGAGGCGCTGAAACAGAGGGGCTGAAACAGAGGGGCTGAAACAGAGGGGCTGAAACAGAGGGCGAGAAACAGAGGGACTGAAACAGAGGGGCTGAAACAGAGGGGCTGATACAGAGGGCGAGAAACAGAGCGGCTGAAACAGAGGGCGAGAAACAGAGGGGCTGAAACAAAGGGGCTGAAACAGTGGGGCTAAAACAGAGGGGCTGAAACAGAGGGCGAGAAATAGACGGGCTGAAACAGAGGGCGAGAAAAAGAGGGGCTGAAACAGAGGGCGAGAAACAGAGGGGCTGAAACAGAGGGGCTGAAACAGAGGGGCTGAAACAGAGGGCGAGAAACAGAGGGGCTGAAACAGAGGGCGAGAAACAGAGGGGCTGAAACATACGGGCTGAAACAGAGGGTGAGAAACAGAGGGGCTGACACAGAGGGCAAGAAACAGAGGGGCTGAAACAGAGGGGCTGAAACAGAGGGGCTGAATCAGAGGGGCTGATTCAGAGGGGCTGAATCAGAGGGGCTTAATCAGAGGAGCTGAAACAGAGTGGCTTAATCAGAGGGGCTGAAAAAGAGGGCGAGAAACAGAGGGGCTGAAACAGAGGGCGAGAAACAGAGGGGCAGAAACAGAGGGCGAGAAACAGAGGAGCAGAAACAGAGGGGCTGAAACAGAGAGCGCGAAACAGAGGGGCTGAAACAGATGGCGAGAAACAGAGGGACTGAAACAGAGGTCGAGAAACAGAGGTACTGAAACAGATGTCGAGAAACAGAGGGGCTGAAACAGAGGGCATGAAACAGAGGCGCTGAAACAGAGAGGCTGAAACAGAAGGGCAGAAACAGAGGGGCTGAAACAGAGGGCGAGAAACAGAGGGGCTGAATCAGAGGGGCTGAATCAGAAGGGTTGAAACAGAGGGCAAGAAACAGAGGGGCTGAAACAGAGGGGCTGAAACAGTGGGCGAGAAACTAAGGGACTGAAACAGCGGTCGAGAAACAGAGTGCGAGAAACAGAGGGGCTGAAACAGAGGGGCTGAATCAGAGGGGCTTAAACAGAGAGGCTGAAATAGAGGGGCTGAAACAGAGGGGATGAATCAGAGGGGCTGAAACAGAGGGGCTGAATCAGAGGGGCTGAAACAGAGGGTGATAAACAGAGGGTCTGAAACAGAGGGCGAGAAACAGAGGGGCTGAAACAGAGGGCGAGAATAAGAGGGACTGAAACAGAGGGGCTGAAACAGAGGGGCTGAATCAGAGGGCGAGAAACAGAGGGGCTGAAACAGAGAGGCTGAAACAGAGGGCGAGAAACAGAGGGGCTGAAACAGAGGGCAGGAAACAGAGGGGCTGAAACAGAGGGCGAGAATCAGAGGGGCTGAAACAGAAGGCGAGAAACAAAGGGCGAGAAACAGAGGGACTGAAACAGAGGGGCTGAAACAGAGGGCGAGAAACAGAGGGCGAGAAACAGAGGGGCTGAAACAGAGGGCGAGAAACAGAGGGGCTGAAAGAGGGGGCGAGAAACAGAGGGGCTGAAACAGAGGGGCTGAAACAGTGGGGCTGAAACAGAGGGGCTGAAACAGAGTGCGAGAAATAGAGGGTACTGAAACAGAGGGCGAGAAACAGAGGGGCTGAAACAGAGGGTGAGAAACAGAGGGGCTGAAACAGAGGGCGAGAAACAGAGGCGCTGAAACAGAGGGGCTGAAACAGAGGGGCTGAAACAGAGGGCAAGAAACAGAGGGGCTGAAAAAGAGGGCGAGAAACAGAGGGCGAGAAACAGAGGGGCTGAATCAGAGGGGCTGAAACAGAGGGCGAGAAACAGAGGGGCTGAAACAGAGGGCGAGAAACAGCGGGGCTGAAACAGAGGGGCTGAAACAGAGGGTGAGAAACAGAGGGGCTGAAACAGAGGGCGAGAAACAGAGGAGCTGAAACAGAGGGGCTGAATCAGAGGGGCTGAATCAGAGGGGCTGATTCAGAGGGGCTGAATCAGAGGGGCTGAATCAGAGGGGCTGAAACAGAGGGCGAGAAACAGAGGGGTGGAAACAGAGGGCGGGAAACAGAGGGGCTGAAACAGAGCGCGAGAAACAGAGTGTCTGAAACAGAGGGGCTGACACAGTGGGGCTGAAACAGAGGGGCTGAAACAGAGGGCGAGAAATAAAGGGGCTGAAACAGGGGGCGAGAAACAGAGGGACTGAAACAGAGGGCGAGAAACAGAGGGGCTGAAACAGAGGGGCTGAAACAGAGGGCGAGAAACAGAGGGGCTGAATCAGAGGGCGAGAAACAGAGGGGCTGAAACAGAGGGCGAGAAACAGAGGGGCTGAAACAGAGGGGCTGACACAGTGGGGCTGAAACAGAGGGGCTGAAACAGAGGGCGAGAAACAGAGGGGCTGAAACAGAGGCGCTGAATCAGAGGGGCTGATTCAGAGGGGCTGAAACAGAGGGGCTGAATCAGAGGGTCTGAAACAGAGGGCGAGAAACAGAGGGGCTGAAACAGAGGGCGAGAAACAGAGGGGCTGAAACAGAGGGCGAGAAACAGACGGGCAGAAACAGAGGGCGAGAAACAGAGGGACTGAAACAGAGGGGCTGAAACAGAGAGCGCGAAACAGAGGGCAAGAAACAGAGGGTGAGAAACAGAGGGGCTGTAACAGAGGGCGAGAAACAGAGGGGCAGAAACAGAGGGCGATAAACGGAGGGGCTGAAACAGAGGGGCTGAAACAGAGGGGCTGAAACAGAGGGCGAGAAACAGAGGGGCTGAAACAGAGGGCGAGAAACAGAGGGGCTGAAACAGAGGGCGAGAAACAGAGGGCGAGAATCAGAGGGACTGAAACAGAGGGGCGGAAACAGAGCGGCTGAAACAGACGACGAGAAACAGAGGGGCTGAAACAGTGGGCGAGAAACAGACGGGCTGAAACAGAGGGCGAGAAACAGAGGGTCTGAAACAGAGGGGCTGTCACAGTGGGGCTGAAACAGAGGGGCTGAAACAGAGGGCGAGAATTGGAGGGGCTGAAACAGAGGGCGAGAAACAGAGGGACTGAAACAGAGGGCGAGAAACAGAGGGGCTGAAACAGAGGGTGAGAAACAGAGGGCGAGAAACAGAGGGACTGAAACAGAGGGGCTGAAACAGAGGGCGAGAAACAGAGGGACTGAAACAGAGGGGCTGAAACAGAGGGGCTGAATCAGAGGGCGAGAAACAGTGGGGCTGAAGCAGAGAGGCTGAAACAGAGGGCGAGAAACAGAGGGGCTGAAACAGAGGGCGAGAAACAGAGGGGCTGAAACAGAGGGCGAGAAACAGAGGGCGAGAAACAGAGGGACTGAAACAGAGGGGCTGAAACAGAGGGGCTGAAACAGAGGGCGAGAAACAGTGGGGATGAAACAGAGGAGCTGACACAGTGGGGCTGAAACAGAGGGGCTGAAACAGAGGGCGAGAAATGGAGGGGCTGAAACAGAGGGTGAGAAACAGAGGGGCTGAAACAAAGGGTGAGAAACAGAGGGGCTGAAACAGAGGGCGAGAAACAGAGGGGCTGAAACAGAGGGGCTGAAACAGAGGGGCTGAAACAGAGGGCAAGTAACAGAGGGGCTGAAAAAGAGGGCGAGAAACAGAGGGGCTGAAACAGAGGGGCTGAAACAGAGGGTCTGAAACAGAGGGCGAGAAACAGAGGGCGAGAAACAGAGGGACTGAAACAGAGGGACTGAAACAGAGGGACTGAAACAGAGGGCGAGAAACAGAGGGGCTGAAGCAGAGGGCCAGAAACAGAGGGGCTGAAAGAGAGGGGCTGATACAGTGGGGCTGAAACAGAGGGGCTGAAACAGAGGGCGAGAATTAGAGTGGCTGAAACAGAGGGGCTGACAGAGTGGGGCTGAAACAGAGGGGCTGAAACAGAGGGCGAGAAACAGAGGGGCTTAAACAGAGGGGCTGAAACAGAGGGGCTGAATCAGAGGGGCTGATTCAGAGGGGCTGAAACAGAGGGGCTGAATCAGAGGGTCTGAAACAGAGGGCGAGAAGCAGAGGGGCTGAAACAGAGGGCGAGAAACAGTGGGGCTGAAACAGAGGGCGAGAAACAGACGGGCAGAAACAGAGGGCGAGAAACAGAGGGACTGAAACAGAGGGGCTGAAACAGAGAGCGCGAAACAGAGGGACTGAAACAGAGGGCGAGAAACAGAGGGGCTGAAACAGAGGGCGAGAAACAGAGGGGCTGAAACAGAGGGCGAGAAACGGAGGGGCTGAAACAGAGGGGCTGAAACAGAGGGGCTGAAACAGAGGGCGAGAAACAGAGGGGCTGAAACAGAGGGCGACAAACAGAGTGGCTGAAACAGAGGGTGAGAAACAGAGGGCGAGAAACAGAGGGACTGAAACAGAGGGGCGGAAACAGAGATGCTGAAACAGAGGGCGAGAAACAGAGGGGCTGAAACAGAGGGCGAGAAACAGAGGGGCTGAAACAGAGGGCGAGAAACAGAGGGTCTGAAACAGTGGGGCTGACACAGTGCGGCTGAAACAGAGGGGCTGAAACAGAGGGCGAGAAATAGAGGGGCTGAAACAGAGGGCGAGAAACAGAGGGACTGAAACAGAGGGCGAGAAACAGAGGGGCTGAAACAGAGGGCGAGAAACAGAGGGCGAGCAACAGAGGGACTGAAACAGAGGGGCTGAAACAGAGGGGCTGAATCAGAGGGCGAGAAACAGAGGGGCTGAAACAGAGAGGCTGAAACAGAGGGCGAGAAACAGAGGGGCTGAAACAGAGGGCGAGAAACAGAGGGGCTGAAACAGAGGGCGAGAAACAGAGGGGCTGAAACAGAGGGCGAGAAACAGAGGGGCTGAAACAGAGGGGCTGACACAGTGGGGCTGAAACAGAGGGGCTGAAACAGAGGGCGAGAAACAGAGGGGCTGAAACAGAGGGGCTGAAACAGAGGCGCTGAATCAGAGGGGCTGATTCAGAGGGGCTGAAACAGAGGGGCTGAATCAGAGGTTCTGAAACAGAGGGCGAGAAACAGAGGGGCTGAAACAGAGGGCGAGAAACAGAGGGGCTGAAACAGAGGGTGAGAAACAGACGGGCAGAAACAGAGGGCGAGAAACAGAGGGACTGAAACAGAGGGGCTGAAACAGAGAGCGCGAAACAGAGGGCAAGAAACAGAGGGTGAGAAACAGAGGGGCTGTAACAGAGGGCGAGAAACAGAGGGGCAGAAACAGAGGGCGATAAACGGAGGGGCTGAAACAGAGGGGCTGAAACAGAGGGGCTGAAACAGAGGGCGAGAAACAGAGGGGCTGAAACAGAGGGCGAGAAACAGAGGGGCTGAAACAGAGGGCGAGAAACAGAGGGCGAGAATCAGAGGGACTGAAACAGAGGGGCGGAAACAGAGCGGCTGAAACAGACGACGAGAAACAGAGGGGCTGAAACAGTGGGCGAGAAACAGACGGGCTGAAACAGAGGGCGAGAAACAGAGGATCTGAAACAGAGGGGCTGTCACAGTGGGGCTGAAACAGAGGGGCTGAAACAGAGGGCGAGAATTGGAGGGGCTGAAACAGAGGGCGAGATACAGAGGGACTGAAACAGAGGGCGAGAAACAGAGGGGCTGAAACAGAGGGTGAGAAACAGAGGGCGAGAAACAGAGGGACTGAAACAGAGGGGCTGAAACAGAGGGGCTGAATCAGAGGGCGAGAAACAGAGGGGCTGAAGCAGAGAGGCTGAAACAGAGGGCGAGAAACAGAGGGGCTGAAACAGAGGGCGAGAAAAAGAGGGCGAGAAACAGAGGGACTGAAACAGAGGGGCTGAAACAGAGGGGCTGAAACAGAGGGCGAGAAACAGTGGGGCTGAAACAGAGGGGCTGACACAGTGGGGCTGAAACAGAGGGGCTGAAACAGAGGGCGAGAAATGGAGGGGCTGAAACAGAGGGTGAGAAACAGAGGGGCTGAAACAAAGGGTGAGAAACAGAGGGGCTGAAACAGAGGGCGAGAAACAGAGGGGCTGAAACAGAGGGGCTGAAACAGAGGGGCTGAAACAGAGGGCAAGAAACAGAGGGGCTGAAAAAGAGGGCGAGAAACAGAGGGGCTGAAACAGAGGGGCTGAAACAGAGGGTCTGAAACAGAGGGCGAGAAACAGAGGGCGAGAAACAGAGGGACTGAAACAGAGGGACTGAAACAGAGGGGCTGAAACAGAGGGCGAGAAACAGAGGGGCTGAAGCAGAGGGCGAGAAACAGAGGGGCTGAAAGAGAGGGGCTGATACAGTGGGGCTGAAACAGAGGGGCTGAAACAGAGGGCGAGAAATAGAGTGGCTGAAACAGAGGGGCTGACAGAGTGGGGCTGAAACAGAGGGGCTGAAACAGAGGGCGAGAAACAGAGGGGCTGAAACAGAGGGGCTGAAAAAGAGGGGCTGAATCAGAGGGGCTGATTCAGAGGGGCTGAAACAGAGGGGCTGAATCAGAGGGTCTGAAACAGAGGGCGAGAAACAGAGGGGCTGAAACAGAGGGCGAGAAACAGAGGGGCTGAAACAGAGGGCGAGAAACAGACGGGCAGAAACAGAGGGCGAGAAACAGAGGGACTGAAACAGAGGGGCTGAAACAGAGAGCGCGAAACAGAGGGACTGAAACAGAGGGCGAGATACAGAGGGGCTGAAACAGAGGGCGAGAAACAGAGGGGCTGAAACAGAGGGCGAGAAACGGAGGGGCTGAAACAGAGGGGCTGAAACAGAGGGTGAGAAACAGAGGGGCTGAAACAGAGGGCGAGAAACAGAGTGGCTGAAACAGAGGGTGAGAAACAGAGGGCGAGAAACAGAGGGACTGAAACAGAGGGGCTGAAACATAGATGCTGAAACAGAGGGCGAGAAACAGAGGGGCTGAAACAGAGGGCGAGAAACAGAGGGGCTGAAACAGAGGGCGAGAAACAGAGGGTCTGAAACAGTGGGGCTGACACAGTGCGGCTGAAACAGAGGGGCTGAAACAGAGGGCGAGAAATAGAGGGGCTGAAACAGAGGGCGAGAAACAGAGGGACTGAAACAGAGGGCGAGAAACAGAGGGGCTGAAACAGAGGGCGAGAAACAGAGGGCGAGAAACAGAGGGACTGAAACAGAGGGGCTGAAACAGAGGGGCTGAATCAGAGGGCGAGAAACAGAGGGGCTGAAACAGAGAGGCTGAAACAGAGGGCGAGAAACAGAGGGGCTGAAACAGAGGGCAGGAAACAGAGGGGTTGAAACAGAGGGCGAGAATCAGAGGGGCTGAAACAGAAGGCGAGAAACAAAGGGCGAGAAACAGAGGGACTGAAACAGAGGGGCTGAAACAGAGGGCGAGAAACAGAGGGCGAGAAACAGAGGGGCTGAAACAGAGGGCGAGAAACAGAGGGGCTGAAAGAGAGGGCGAGAAACAGACGGGCTGAAACAGAGGGGCTGAAACAGTGGGGCTGAAACAGAGGGGCTGAAACAGAGTGCGAGAAATAGAGGGTACTGAAACAGAGGGCGAGAAACAGAGGGGCTGAAACAGAGGGTGAGAAACAGAGGGGCTGAAACAGAGGGCGAGAAACAGAGGCGCTGAAACAGAGGGGCTGAAACAGAGGGGCTGAAACAGAGGGCAAGAAACAGAGGGGCTGAAAAAGAGGGCGAGAAACAGAGGGCGAGAAACAGAGGGGCTGAATCAGAGGGGCTGAAACAGAGGGCGAGAAACAGAGGGGCTGAAACAGAGGGCGAGAAACAGCGGGGCTGAAACAGAGGGGCTGAAACAGAGGGTGAGAAACAGAGGGGCTGAAACAGAGGGCGAGAAACAGAGGAGCTGAAACAGAGGGGCTGAAACAGAGGGGCTGAATCAGAGGGGCTGATTAGAGAGGGGCTGAATCAGAGGGGCTGAATCAGAGGGGCTGAAACAGAGGGCGAGAAACAGAGGGGCTGAAACAGAGGGTGGGAAACAGAGGGGCTGAAACAGAGCGCGAGAAACAGAGTGTCTGAAACAGAGGGGCTGACACAGTGGGGCTGAAACAGAGGGGCTGAAACAGAGGGCGAGAAATAGAGGGGCTGAAACAGGGGGCGAGAAACAGAGGGACTGAAACAGAGGGCGAGAAACAGAGGGGCTGAAACAGAGGGGCTGAAACAGAGAGCGAGAAACAGAGGGGCTGAATCAGAGGGCGAGAAACAGAGGGGCTGAAACAGAGGGCGAGAAACAGAGGGGCTGAAACAGAGGGCGAGAAACAGAAGGCGAGAAACAGAGGGACTGAAACAGAGGGGCTGAAACAGAGGGGCTGAAACAGAGGGCGAGAAACAGAGGGGCTGAAACAGAGGGCGAGAAACAGAGGGGCTGAAACAGAGGGGCTGACACAGTGGGGCTGAAACAGAGGGGCTGAAACAGAGGGCGAGAAATAGAGGGGCTGAAACAGAGGGGCTGACACAGTGGGGCTGAAACAGAGGGGCTGAAACAGAGGGCGAGAAACAGAGGGGCTGATTCAGAGGGGCTGAAACAGAGGGGCTGAATCAGAGGGTCTGAAACAGAGGGCGAGAAACAAAGGGGCTGAAACAGAGGGCGAGAAACAGAGGGGCTGAAACAGAGGGCGAGAAACAGACGGGCAGAAACAGAGGGCGAGAAACAGAGGGACTGAAACAGAGGGGCTGAAACAGAGAGCGCGAAACAGAGGGCAAGAAACAGAGGGTGAGAAACAGAGAGGCTGTAACAGAGGGCGAGAAACAGAGGGGCAGAAACAGAGGGCGATAAACGGAGGGGCTGAAACAGAGGGGCTGAAACAGAGGGGCTGAAACAGAGGGCGAGAAACAGAGGGGCTGAAACAGAGGGTGAGAAACAGAGGGGCTGAAACAGAGGGCGAGAAACAGAGGGCGAGAATCAGAGGGACTGAAACAGAGGGGCGGAAACAGAGGGGCTGAAACACACGACGAGAAACAGAGGGGCTGAAACAGTGGGCGAGAAACAGACGGGCTGAAACAGAGGGCGAGAAACAGAGGGTCTGAAACAGAGGGGCTGTCACAGTGGGGCTGAAACAGAGGGGCTGAAACAGAGGGCGAGAATTGGAGGGGCTGAAACAGAGGGCGAGAAACAGAGGGACTGAAACAGAGGGCGAGAAACAGGGGGCTGAAACAGAGGGTGAGAAACAGAGGGCGAGAAACAGAGGGACTGAAACAGAGGGGCTGAAACAGAGGGGCTGAATCAGAGGGCGAGAAACAGAGGGGCTGAACAGAGAGGCTGAAACAGAGGGCGAGAAACAGAGGGGCTGAAACAGAGGTCAAGAAACAGAGGGGCTGAAACAGAGGGCGAGAAACAGAGGGGCTGAAACAGAGGGGCTGAAACAGAGGGGCTGAAACAGAGGGGCTGAAACAGAGGGCGAGAAACAGAGGGGCTGAAACAGAGGGCGAGAAACAGAGGGGCTGAAAGAGAGGGCGAGAAACAGAGGGCGAGAAACAGAGGGACTGAAACAGAGGGGCTGAAACAGAGGCGCTGAAACAGAGGGCGAGAAACAGTGGGGCTGAAACAGAGTGGCTGACACAGTGGGGCTGAAACAGAGGGGCTGAAACAGAGGGCGAGAAACAGAGGGGCTGAAACAGAGGGGCTGAAACAGAGGGGCTGAAACAGAGGGCAAGAAAAAGAGTGGCTGAAACAGAGGGCGAGAAACAGAGGGGCTGAATCAGAGGAGCTGAAACAGAGGGCGAGAAACAGAGGGGCTGAAACAGAGGGCGAGAAACAAAGGGACTGAAACAGAGGGGCTGAAACAGAGGGCGAGAAACAGAGGGGCTGAAACAGAGGGGCTGAATCAGAGGGGCTGATTCAGAGGGGCTGAAACAGAGGGGCTGAATCAGAGGGGCTGAAACAGAGGGCGAGAATCAGAGGGGCTGAAACAGATGGCGAGAAACAGAGGGGCTGAAACAGAGGGCGAGAAACAGACGGGCAAAAACAGAGGGCTAGAAACAGAGGGACTGAAACAGAGGGGCTGAAACAGAGAGCGCGAAACAGAGGGACTGAAACAGAGGGCGAGAAACAGAGGGGCTGAAACAGAGGGCGAGAAACAGACGGGCTTAAACAGAGGGCGAGAAACAGAGCGGCTGAAACAGAGGGCGAGAAACAGAGGGGCTGAAACAGAGTGGCTGAAACAGAGGGCGAGAAACAGAGGGGCTGAATCAGACGGGCTGAATCAGAGGGGCTGAAACAGAGGGCGAGAAACAGAGGGGCTTAAACAGAGGGCGAGAAACAGAGGGGCTGAAACAGAGGGCGAGATACAGAGGGGCTGAAACAGAGTGGCAGAAACAGAGGGCGAGAAACAGTTGGGCTGAAACAGAGGGGCAGAAACAGAGGGCGAGAAACAGAGGGGCTGAAACAGAGGGCGAGAAACAGAGGGGCTGAAACAGAGGGCGAGAAACAGAGGGGCTGAAACAGAGTGCGAGAAACAGAGGGGCTGAAACAGAGGGGCTGAAACAGAGGGTGAGAAACAGTGGGGCTGAAACAGAGGGAGAAACAGAGGGGCTGAAACAGAGGGGCTGAAACAGAGGGGCTGAATCAGAGGGGCTGATTCAGAGGGGCTGAAACAGAGGGGCTGAATCAGAGGGGCTGAAACAGAGGGCGAGAAACAGAGGGGCTGAAACAGAGGGCGAGAAACAGAGGGGCTGAAACAGAGGGCGAGAAACAGAGGGGCTGAAACAGAGGGCGAGAAACAGAGGGGCTGAAACAGAGTGCGAGAAACAGAGGGGCTGAAACAGAGGGGCTGAAACAGAGGGTGAGAAACAGTGGGGCTGAAACAGAGGGAGAAACAGAGGGGCTGAAACAGAGGGGCTGAAACAGAGGGGCTGAATCAGAGGGGCTGATACATTGGGGCTGAAACAGAGGGGCTGAATCAGAGGGGCTGAAACAGAGGGCGAGAAACAGAGGGGCTGAAACAGAGGGCGAGAAACAGAGGGGCTGAAACAGAGGGCGAGAAACAGACGTGCAGAAACAGAGGGCGAGAGACAGAGGGACTGAAACAAAGGGGCTGGAACAGAGAGCGCGAAACAGAGGGACTGAAACAGAGGGCGAGAAACAGAGGGGCTGAAACAGAGGGCGAGAAACAGAGGGGCTGAAACAGAGGGCGAGAAACAGAGGGGCTGAAAGAGAGGGCGAGAAACAGAGGGCGAGAAACAGAGGGACTGTAACAGAGGGGCTGAAACAGAGGGACTGAAACAGAGGGCGAGAAACAGTGGGGCTGAAACAGAGGGGCTGACACAGTGGGGCTGAAACAGAGGGGCTGAAACAGAGGGCGAGAAATGGAGGTGCTGAAACAGAGGGTGAGAAACAGAGGGGCTGAAACAAAGTGTGAGAAACAGAGGGGCTGAAACAGAGGGCGAGAAACAGAGGGGCTGAAACAGAGGGGCTGAAACAGAGGGGCTGAAACAGAGGGCAAGAAACAGAGGGGCTGAAAAAGAGGGCGTGAAACAGAGGGCCTGAAACAGAGGGCGAGAAACAGAGGGGCTGAATCAGAGGAGCTGAAACAGAGGGCGAGAAACAGAGGGGCTGAAACAGAGGGCGAGAAACAGAGGGACTGAAACAGAGGGCGAGAAACAGAGGGGCTGAAACAGAGGGCGAGAAACAGAGGGGCTGAAACAGAGGGGCTGAATCAGAGGGGCTGATTCAGAGGGGCTGAAACAGAGGGGCTGAATCAGAGGGGCTGAAACAGAGGGCGAGAATCAGAGGGGCTGAAATAGATGGCGAGAAACAGAGGGGCTGAAAAAGAGGGCGAGAAACAGACGGGCAAAAACAGAGGGCTAGAAACAGAGGGACTGAAACAGAGGGGCTGAAACAGAGAGCGCGAAACAGAGGGCAAGAAACAGAGGGTGAGAAACAGAGGGGATGAAACAGAGGGCGAGAAACAGAGGGGCTGAAACAGAGGGGCTGAAATAGAGGGGCTGAAACAGAGGGCGAGAAACAGAGGGGCTGAAACAGAGGGCGAGAAACAGAGGGGCTGAAACAGAGGGCGAGAAACAGAGGGCGAGAAACAGAGGGAATGAAACAGAGGGGCTGAAACAGAGGGCGAGAAACAGAGGGGCTGAAACAGAGGGCGAGAAACAGAGGGGCTGAAACAGAGGGCGAGAAACAGAGGGTCTGAAACAGAGGGGCTGACACAGTGGGGCTGAAACAGAGGGGCTGAAACAGAGGGCGAGAAATAGAGGGGCTTAAACAGAGGGCGAGAAACAGAGGGACTGAAACAGAGGGTGAGAAAGAGAGGGGCTGAAGCAGAGGGCGAGAAACAGAGGGCGAGAAACAGAGGGACTGAAACCGAGGGGCTGAAACAGAGGGGCTGAAACAGAGGGCGAGAAACAGAGGGGCTGAAACAGAGGGCGAGAAACAGAGGGGCTGAAACAGAGGGGCTGAAACAGAGAGGCTGAAACATAGGGCGAGAAACAGAGGTGCTGAAACAGCGGGCAAGAAACAGAGGGGCTGAAACAGAGGGCGAGAAACAGAGGGGCTGAAACAGAGGGGCTGAACAGAGGGGCTGAAACAGAGGGCGAGAAACAGAGGGGCTGAAACAGAGGGGCTGAAACAGAGGGTCTGAAACAGAGGGCGAGAAACAGAGGGCGAGAAAAAGAGGGACTGAAACAGAGGGACTGAAACAGAGGGGCTGAAACAGAGGGCGAGAAACAGAGGGGCTGAAGCAGAGGGCGAGAAACAGAGGGGCTGAAAGAGAGGGGCTGATACAGTGGGGCTGAAACAGAGGGGCTGAAACAGAGGGCGAGAAATAGAGTGGCTGAAACAGAGGGGCTGACAGAGTGGGGCTGAAACAGAGGGGCTGAAACAGAGGGCGAGAAACAGAGGGGCTGAAACAGAGGGGCTGAAAAAGAGGGGCTGAATCAGAGGGGCTGATTCAGAGGGGCTGAAACAGAGGGGCTGAATCAGAGGGTCTGAAACAGAGGGCGAGAAACAGAGGGGCTGAAACAGAGGGCGAGAAACAGAGGGGCTGAAACAGAGGGCGAGAAACAGACGGGCAGAAACAGAGGGCGAGAAACAGAGGGACTGAAACAGAGGGGCTGAAACAGAGAGCGCGAAACAGAGGGACTGAAACAGAGGGCGAGAAACAGAGGGGCTGAAACAGAGGGCGAGAAACATAGGGGCTGAAACAGAGGGCGAGAAACGGAGGGGCTGAAACAGAGGGGCTGAAACAGAGGGGCTGAAACGGAGGGCGAGAAACAGAGGGGCTGAAACAGAGGGCAAGAAACAGAGGGGATGAAACAGAGGGCGAGAAACAGAGGGGCTGAAACAGAGGGGCTGAAATAGAGGGGCTGAAACAGAGGGCGAGAAACAGAGGGGCTGAAACAGAGGGCGAGAAACAGAGGGGCTGAAACAGAGGGCGAGAAACAGAGGGCGAGAAACAGAGGGAATGAAACAGAGGGGCTGAAACAGAGGGCGAGAAACAGAGGGGCTGAAACAGAGGGCGAGAAACAGAGGGGCTGAAACAGAGGGCGAGAAACAGAGGGTCTGAAACAGAGGGGCTGACACAGTGGGGCTGAAACAGAGGGGCTGAAACAGAGGGCGAGAAATAGAGGGGCTTAAACAGAGGGCGAGAAACAGAGGGACTGAAACAGAGGGTGAGAAAGAGAGGGGCTGAAGCAGAGGGCGAGAAACAGAGGGCGAGAAACAGAGGGACTGAAACCGAGGGGCTGAAACAGAGGGGCTGAAACAGAGGGCGAGAAACAGAGGGGCTGAAACAGAGGGCGAGAAACAGAGGGGCTGAAACAGAGGGGCTGAAACAGAGAGGCTGAAACATAGGGCGAGAAACAGAGGGGCTGAAACAGCGGGCAAGAAACAGAGGGGCTGAAACAGAGGGCGAGAAACAGAGGGGCTGAAACAGAGGGGCTGAACAGAGGGGCTGAAACAGAGGGCGAGAAACAGAGGGGCTGAAACAGAGGGGCTGAAACAGAGGGTCTGAAACTGAGGGCGAGAAACAGAGGGCGAGAAAGAGAGGGACTGAAACAGAGGGACTGAAACAGAGGGGCTGAAACAGAGGGCGAGAAACAGAGGGGCTGAAGCAGAGGGCGAGAAACAGAGGGGCTGAAAGAGAGGGGCTGATACAGTGGGGCTGAAACAGAGGGGCTGAAACAGAGGGCGAGAAATAGAGTGGCTGAAACAGAGGGGCTGACAGAGTGGGGCTGAAACAGAGGGGCTGAAACAGAGGGCGAGAAACAGAGGGGCTGAAACAGAGGGGCTGAAAAAGAGGGGCTGAATCAGAGGGGCTGATTCAGAGGGGCTGAAACAGAGGGGCTGAATCAGAGGGTCTGAAACAGAGGGCGAGAAACAGAGGGGCTGAAACAGAGGGCGAGAAACAGAGGGGCTGAAACAGAGGGCGAGAAACAGACGGGCAGAAACAGAGGGCGAGAAACAGAGGGACTGAAACAGAGGGGCTGAAACAGAGAGCGCGAAACAGAGGGACTGAAACAGAGGGCGAGAAACAGAGGGGCTGAAACAGAGGGCGAGAAACAGAGGGGCTGAAACAGAGGGCGAGAAACGGAGGGGCTGAAACAGAGGGGCTGAAACAGAGGGGCTGAAACAGAGGGCGAGAAACAGAGGGGCTGAAACAGAGGGCGAGAAACAGAGTGGCTGAAACAGAGGGTGAGAAACAGAGGGCGAGAAACAGAGGGACTGAAACAGAGGGGCTGAAACAGAGATGCTGAAACAGAGGGCGAGAAACAGAGGGGCTGAAACAGAGGGCGAGAAACAGAGGGGCTGAAACAGAGGGCGAGAAACAGAGGGTCTGAAACAGTGGGGCTGACACAGTGCGGCTGAAACAGAGGGGCTGAAACAGAGGGCGAGAAATAGAGGGGCTGAAACAGAGGGCGAGAAACAGAGGGACTGAAACAGAGGGCGAGAAACAGAGGGGCTGAAACAGAGGGCGAGAAACAGAGGGCGAGAAACAGAGGGACTGAAACAGAGGGGCTGAAACAGAGGGGCTGAATCAGAGGGCGAGAAACAGAGGGGCTGAAACAGAGAGGCTGAAACAGAGGGCGAGAAACAGAGGGGCTGAAACAGAGGGCAGGAAACAGAGGGGCTGAAACAGAGGGCGAGAATCAGAGGGGCTGAAACAGAAGGCGAGAAACAAAGGGCGAGAAACAGAGGGACTGAAACAGAGGGGCTGATACAGAGGGCGAGAAACAGAGGGCGAGAAACAGAGGGGCTGAAACAGAGGGCGAGAAACAGAGGGGCTGAAAGAGAGGGCGAGAAACAGAGGGGCTGAAACAGAGGGGCTGAAACAGTGGGGCTGAAACAGAGGGGCTGAAACAGAGTGCGAGAAATAGAGGGTACTGAAACAGAGGGCGAGAAACAGAGGGGCTGAAACAGAGGGTGAGAAACAGAGGGGCTGAAACAGAGGGCGAGAAACAGAGGCGCTGAAACAGAGGGGCTGAAACAGAGGGGCTGAAACAGAGGGCAAGAAACAGAGGGGCTGAAAAAGAGGGCGAGAAACAGAGGGGCTGAATCAGAGGGGCTGAAACAGAGGGCGAGAAACAGAGGGGCTGAAACAGAGGGCGAGAAACAGCGGGGCTGAAACAGAGGGGCTGAAACAGAGGGTGAGAAACAGAGGGGCTGAAACAGAGGGCGAGAAACAGAGGAGCTGAAACAGAGGGGCTGAAACAGAGGGGCTGAATCAGAGGGGCTGATTCGGAGGGGCTGAATCAGAGGGGCTGAATCAGAGGGGCTGAAACAGAGGGCGAGAAACAGAGGGGCTGAAACAGAGGGCGGGAAACAGAGGGGCTGAAACAGAGCGCGAGAAACAGAGTGTCTGAAACAGAGGGGCTGACACAGTGGGGCTGAAACAGAGGGGCTGAAACAGAGGGCGAGAAATAGAGGGGCTGAAACAGGGGGCGAGAAACAGAGGGACTGAAACACAGAGCGAGAAACAGAGGGGCTGAAACAGAGGGCGAGAAACAGAGGGGCTGAAACAGAGGGCGAGAAACAGAGGGGCTGAAACAAAGGGCGAGAAACAGAGGGGCTGAAACAGAGTGCGAGAAACAGAGGGGCTGAAACAGAGGGTGAGAAACAGTGGGGCTGAAACAGAGGGAGAAACAGAGGGGCTGAAACAGAGGGGCTGAAACAGAGGGGCTGAATCAGAGGGGCTGATTCAGAGGGGCTGAAACAGAGGGGCTGAATCAGAGGGGCTGAAACAGAGGGCGAGAAACAGAGGGGCTGAAACAGAGGGCGAGAAACAGAGGGGCTGAAACAGAGGGCGAGAAACAGAGGGGCTGAAACAGAGGGCGAGAAACAGAGGGGCTGAAACAGAGGGCGAGAAACAGAGGGGCTGAAACACAGTGCGAGAAACAGAGGGGCTGAAACAGAGGGGCTGAAACAGAGGGTGAGAAACAGTGGGGCTGAAACAGAGGGAGAAACAGAGGGGCTGAAACAGAGGGGCTGAAACAGAGGGGCTGAATCAGAGGGGCTGATTCAGAGGGGCTGAAACAGAGGGGCTGAATCAGAGGGGCTGAAACAGAGGGCGAGAAACAGAGGGGCTGAAACAGAGGGCGAGAAACAGAGGGGCTGAAACAGAGGGCGAGAAACAGACGTGCAGAAACAGAGGGCGAGAAACAGAGGGACTGAAACAAAGGGGCTGGAACAGAGAGCGCGAAACAGAGGGACTGAAACAGAGGGCGAGAAACAGTGGGGCTGAAACAGAGGGCGAGAAACAGAGGGGCTGAAACAGAGGGGCTGAAACAGAGGGGCTGAAACAGAGGGCAAGAAACAGAGGGGCTGAAACAGAGGGTGAGAAACAGAGGGGCTGAAACAGAGGGCGAGAAACAGAGGCGCTGAAACAGAGGGGCTGAAACAGAGGGGCTGAAACAGAGGGCAAGAAACAGAGGGGCTGAATCAGAGGGGCTGAAACAGAGGGCGAGAAACAGAGGGGCTGAAACAGAGGGCGAGAAACAGCGGGGCTGAAACAGAGGGGCTGAAACAGAGGGTGAGAAACAGAGGGGCTGAAACAGAGGGCGAGAAACAGAGGAGCTGAAACAGAGGGGCTGAAACAGAGGGGCTGAATCAGAGGGGCTGATTCAGAGGGGCTGAATCAGAGGGGCTGAATCAGAGGGGCTGAAACAGAGGGCGAGAAACAGAGGGGCTGAAACAGAGGGCGGGAAACAGAGGGGCTGAAACAGAGCGCGAGAAACAGAGTGTCTGAAACAGAGGGGCTGACACAGTGGGGCTGAAACAGAGGGGCTGAAACAGAGGGCGAGAAATAGAGGGGCTGAAACAGGGGGCGAGAAACAGAGGGACTGAAACACAGGGCGAGAAACAGAGGGGCTGAAACAGAGGGCGAGAAACAGAGGGGCTGAAACAGAGGGCGAGAAACTGAGGGGCTGAAACAAAGGGCGAGAAACAGAGGGGCTGAAACAGAGTGCGAGAAACAGAGGGGCTGAAACAGAGGGTGAGAAACAGTGGGGCTGAAACAGAGGGAGAAACAGAGGGGCTGAAACAGAGGGGCTGGAACAGAGGGGCTGAATCAGAGGGGCTGATTCAGAGGGGCTGAAACAGAGGGGCTGAATCAGAGGGGCTGAAACAGAGGGCGAGAAACAGAGGGGCTGAAACAGAGGGCGAGAAACAGAGGGGCTGAAACAGAGGGCGAGAAACAGAGGGGCTGAAACAGAGGGCGAGAAACAGAGGGGCTGAAACACAGTGCGAGAAACAGAGGGGCTGAAACAGAGGGGCTGAAACAGAGGGTGAGAAACAGTGGGGCTGAAACAGAGGGAGAAACATAGGGGCTGAAACAGAGGGGCTGAAACAGAGGGGCTGAATCAGAGGGGCTGATTCAGAGGGGCTGAAACAGAGGGGCTGAATCAGAGGGGCTGAAACAGAGGGCGAGAAACAGAGGGGCTGAAACAGAGGGCGAGAAACAGAGGGGCTGAAACAGAGGGCGAGAAACAGACGTGCAGAAACAGAGGGCGAGAAACAGAGGGACTGAAACAAAGGGGCTGGAACAGAGAGCGCGAAACAGAGGGACTGAAACAGAGGGCGAGAAACAGTGGGGCTGAAACAGAGGGCGAGAAACAGAGGGGCTGAAACAGAGGGGCTGAAACAGAGGGGCTGAAACAGAGGGCAAGAAACAGAGGGGCTGAAACAGAGTGGCTGAAACAGAGGGCGAGAAACAGAGGGACTGAATCAGACGGGCTGAATCAGAGGGGCTGAAACAGAGGGGCAGAAACAGAGGGCGAGAAACAGAGGGGCTGAAGCAGAGGGCGAGAAACAGAGGGCGAGAAATGGAGGGGCTGAAAAAGAGGGGCTGAAACAGAGGGGCTGAAACAAAGCGGCTGATACAGAGGGCGAGAAACAGAGGGGCTGAAACAGAGGGCGAGATACAGAGGGGCTGAAAGAGAGGAGCTGAAACAGAGGGCGAGAAACAGAGGGGCTGAAACAGAGGGCGAGATACAGAGAGGCTGAAACAGAGGGCGAGAAACAGAGTGGCTGAAACAGAGGGCAAGAAACAGAGGGGCTGAAACAGAGGGCGTGAAACAGAGGGGCTGAAACAGAGGGGCTGAAACAGAGGGCGAGAAACAGAGGGACTGAAACAGAGGGGCTGAAACAGAGGGGCTGATACAGAGGGCGAGAAACAGAGCGGCTGAAACAGAGGGCGAGAAACAGAGGGGCTGAAACAAAGGGGCTGAAACAGTGGGGCTAAAACAGAGGGGCTGAAACAGAGGGCGAGAAATAGACGGGCTGAAACAGAGGGCGAGAAACAGAGGGGCTGAAACAGAGGGCGAGAAACAGAGGGGCTGAATCAGAGGGGCTGAAACAGAGGGGCTGAAACAGAGGGCGAGAAACAGAGGGGCTGAAACAGAGGGCGAGAAACAGAGGGGCTGAAACATACGGGCTGAAACAGAGGGTGAGAAACAGAGGGGCTGACACAGAGGGCAAGAAACAGAGGGGCTGAAACAGAGGGGCTGAAACAGAGGGGCTGAATCAGAGGGGCTGATTCAGAGGGGCTGAATCAGAGGGGCTTAATCAGAGGAGCTGAAACAGAGTGGCTTAATCAGAGGGGCTGAAAAAGAGGGCGAGAAACAGAGGGGCTGAAACAGAGGGCGAGAAACAGAGGAGCAGAAACAGAGGGGCTGAAACAGAGAGCGTGAAACAGAGGGGCTGAAACAGATGGCGAGAAACAGAGGGACTGAAACAGAGGTCGAGAAACAGAGGTACTGAAACAGATGTCGAGAAACAGAGGGGCTGAAACAGAGGGCAAGAAACAGAGGCGCTGAAACAGAGAGGCTGAAACAGAAGGGCAGAAACAGAGGGGCTGAAACAGAGGGCGAGAAACAGAGGGGCTGAATCAGAGGGGCTGAATCAGAAGGGCTGAAACAGAGGGCAAGAAACAGAGGGGCTGAAACAGAGGGGCTGAAACAGTGGGCGAGAAACAGAGGGGCTGAAACAGAGGGCGAGAAACAGAGGGGCTGAAACAAAGGGCGAGAAACAGAGGGGCTGAAACAGAGTGCGAGAAACAGAGGGGCTGAAACACAGGGCGAGAAACAGAGGGGCTGAAACAGAGGGCGAGAAACAGAGGGGCTGAAACAGAGGGCGAGAAACTGAGGGGCTGAAACAAAGGGCGAGAAACAGAGGGGCTGAAACAGAGTGCGAGAAACAGAGGGGCTGAAACAGAGGGTGAGAAACAGTGGGGCTGAAACAGAGGGAGAAACAGAGGGGCTGAAACAGAGGGGCTGGAACAGAGGGGCTGAATCAGAGGGGCTGATTCAGAGGGGCTGAAACAGAGGGGCTGAATCAGAGGGGCTGAAACAGAGGGCGAGAAACAGAGGGGCTGAAACAGAGGGCGAGAAACAGAGGGGCTGAAACAGAGGGCGAGAAACAGAGGGGCTGAAACAGAGGGCGAGAAACAGAGGGGCTGAAACACAGTGCGAGAAACAGAGGGGCTGAAACAGAGGGGCTGAAACAGAGGGTGAGAAACAGTGGGGCTGAAACAGAGGGAGAAACATAGGGGCTGAAACAGAGGGGCTGAAACAGAGGGGCTGAATCAGAGGGGCTGATTCAGAGGGGCTGAAACAGAGGGGCTGAATCAGAGGGGCTGAAACAGAGGGCGAGAAACAGAGGGGCTGAAACAGAGGGCGAGAAACAGAGGGGCTGAAACAGAGGGCGAGAAACAGACGTGCAGAAACAGAGGGCGAGAAACAGAGGGACTGAAACAAAGGGGCTGGAACAGAGAGCGCGAAACAGAGGGACTGAAACAGAGGGCGAGAAACAGTGGGGCTGAAACAGAGGGCGAGAAACAGAGGGGCTGAAACAGAGGGGCTGAAACAGAGGGGCTGAAACAGAGGGCAAGAAACAGAGGGGCTGAAACAGAGTGGCTGAAACAGAGGGCGAGAAACAGAGGGACTGAATCAGACGGGCTGAATCAGAGGGGCTGAAACAGAGGGGCAGAAACAGAGGGCGAGAAACAGAGGGGCTGAAGCAGAGGGCGAGAAACAGAGGGCGAGAAATAGAGGGGCTGAAAAAGAGGGGCTGAAACAGAGGGGCTGAAACAAAGCGGCTGATACAGAGGGCGAGAAACAGAGGGGCTGAAACAGAGGGCGAGATACAGAGGGGCTGAAAGAGAGGAGCTGAAACAGAGGGCGAGAAACAGAGGGGCTGAAACAGAGGGCGAGATACAGAGAGGCTGAAACAGAGGGCGAGAAACAGAGTGGCTGAAACAGAGGGCAAGAAACAGAGGGGCTGAAACAGAGGGCGTGAAACAGAGGGGCTGAAACAGAGGGGCTGAAACAGAGGGCGAGAAACAGAGGGACTGAAACAGAGGGGCTGAAACAGAGGGGCTGATACAGAGGGCGAGAAACAGAGCGGCTGAAACAGAGGGCGAGAAACAGAGGGGCTGAAACAAAGGGGCTGAAACAGTGGGGCTAAAACAGAGGGGCTGAAACAGAGGGCGAGAAATAGACGGGCTGAAACAGAGGGCGAGAAACAGAGGGGCTGAAACAGAGGGCGAGAAACAGAGGGGCTGAATCAGAGGGGCTGAATCAGAGGGGCTGAAACAGAGGGGCTGAAACAGAGGGCGAGAAACAGAGGGGCTGAAACAGAGGGCGAGAAACAGAGGGGCTGAAACATACGGGCTGAAACAGAGGGTGAGAAACAGAGGGGCTGACACAGAGGGCAAGAAACAGAGGGGCTGAAACAGAGGGGCTGAAACAGAGGGGCTGAATCAGAGGGGCTGATTCAGAGGGGCTGAATCAGAGGGGCTTAATCAGAGGAGCTGAAACAGAGTGGCTTAATCAGAGGGGCTGAAAAAGAGGGCGAGAAACAGAGGGGCTGAAACAGAGGGCGAGAAACAGAGGAGCAGAAACAGAGGGGCTGAAACAGAGAGCGTGAAACAGAGGGGCTGAAACAGATGGCGAGAAACAGAGGGACTGAAACAGAGGTCGAGAAACAGAGGTACTGAAACAGATGTCGAGAAACAGAGGGGCTGAAACAGAGGGCAAGAAACAGAGGCGCTGAAACAGAGAGGCTGAAACAGAAGGGCAGAAACAGAGGGGCTGAAACAGAGGGCGAGAAACAGAGGGGCTGAATCAGAGGGGCTGAATCAGAAGGGCTGAAACAGAGGGCAAGAAACAGAGGGGCTGAAACAGAGGGGCTGAAACAGTGGGCGAGAAACTAAGGGACTGAAACAGCGGTCGAGAAACAGAGTGCGAGAAACAGAGGGGCTGAAACAGAGGGGCTGAATCAGAGGGGCTTAAACAGAGAGGCTGAAATAGAGGGGCTGAAACAGAGGGGATGAATCAGAGGGGCTGAAATAGAGGGCGAGAAACAGAGTGGCTGAAACAGAGGGCAAGAAACAGAGGGGCTGAAACAGAGGGCGTGAAACAGAGGGGCTGAAACAGAGGGGCTGAAACAGAGGGCGAGAAACAGAGGGACTGAAACAGAGGGGCTGAAACAGAGGGGCTGATACAGAGGGCGAGAAACAGAGCGGCTGAAACAGAGGGCGAGAAACAGAGGGGCTGAAACAAAGGGGCTGAAACAGTGGGGCTAAAACAGAGGGGCTGAAACAGAGGGCGAGAAATAGACGGGCTGAAACAGAGGGCGAGAAACAGAGGGGCTGAAACAGAGGGCGAGAAACAGAGGGGCTGAAACAGAGGGGCTGAAACAGAGGGGCTGAAACAGAGGGCGAGAAACAGAGGGGCTGAAACAGAGGGCGAGAAACAGAGGGGCTGAAACATACGGGCTGAAACAGAGGGTGAGAAACAGAGGGGCTGACACAGAGGGCAAGAAACAGAGGGGCTGAAACAGAGGGGCTGAAACAGAGGGGCTGAATCAGAGGGGCTGATTCAGAGGGGCTGAATCAGAGGGGCTTAATCAGAGGAGCTGAAACAGAGTGGCTTAATCAGAGGGGCTGAAAAAGAGGGCGAGAAACAGAGGGGCTGAAACAGAGGGCGAGAAACAGAGGAGCAGAAACAGAGGGGCTGAAACAGAGAGCGTGAAACAGAGGGGCTGAAACAGATGGCGAGAAACAGAGGGACTGAAACAGAGGTCGAGAAACAGAGGTACTGAAACAGATGTCGAGAAACAGAGGGGCTGAAACAGAGGGCAAGAAACAGAGGCGCTGAAACAGAGAGGCTGAAACAGAAGGGCAGAAACAGAGGGGCTGAAACAGAGGGCGAGAAACAGAGGGGCTGAATCAGAGGGGCTGAATCAGAAGGGCTGAAACAGAGGGCAAGAAACAGAGGGGCTGAAACAGAGGGGCTGAAACAGTGGGCGAGAAACTAAGGGACTGAAACAGCGGTCGAGAAACAGAGTGCGAGAAACAGAGGGGCTGAAACAGAGGGGCTGAATCAGAGGGGCTTAAACAGAGAGGCTGAAATAGAGGGGCTGAAACAGAGGGGATGAATCAGAGGGGCTGAAACAGAGGGGCTGAATCAGAGGGGCTGAAACAGAGGGTGATAAACAGAGGGTCTGAAACAGAGGGCGAGAAACAGAGGGGCTGAAACAGAGGGCGAGAATAAGTGGGACTGAAACAGAGGGGCTGAAACAGAGGGGCTGAATCAGAGGGCGAGAAACAGAGGGGCTGAAACAGAGAGGCTGAAACAGAGGGCGAGAAACAGAGGGGCTGAAACAGAGGGCAGGAAACAGAGGGGCTGAAACAGAGGGCGAGAATCAGAGGGGCTGAAACAGAAGGCGAGAAACAAAGGGCGAGAAACAGAGGGACTGAAACAGAGGGGCTGAAACAGAGGGCGAGAAACAGAGGGCGAGAAACAGAGGGGCTGAAACAGAGGGCGAAAAACAGAGGGGCTGAAAGAGGGGGCGAGAAACAGAGGGGCTGAAACAGAGGGGCTGAAACAGTGGGGCTGAAACAGAGGGGCTGAAACAGAGTGCGAGAAATAGAGGGTACTGAAACAGAGGGCGAGAAACAGAGGGGCTGAAACAGAGGATGAGAAACAGAGGGGCTGAAACAGAGGGCGAGAAACAGAGGCGCTGAAACAGAGGGGCTGAAACAGAGGGGCTGAAACAGAGGGCAAGAAACAGAGGGGCTGAAAAAGAGGGCGAGAAACAGAGGGCGAGAAACAGAGGGGCTGAATCAGAGGGGCTGAAACAGAGGGCGAGAAACAGCGGGGCTGAAACAGAGGGGCTGAAACAGACGGTGAGAAACAGAGGGGCTGAAACAGAGGGCGAGAAACAGAGGAGCTGAAACAGAGGGGCTGAAACAGAGGGGCTGAATCAGAGGGGCTGATTCAGAGGGGCTGAATCAGAGGGGCTGAATCAGAGGGGCTGAAACAGAGGGCGAGAAACAGAGGGGTGGAAACAGAGGGCGGGAAACAGAGGGGCTGAAACAGAGCGCGAGAAACAGAGTGTCTGAAACAGAGGGGCTGACACAGTGGGGCTGAAACAGAGGGGCTGAAACAGAGGGCGAGAAATAGAGGGGCTGAAACAGAGGGCGAGAAACAGAGGGACTGAAACAGAGGGCGAGAAACAGAGGGGCTGAAACAGAGGGGCTGAAACAGAGGGCGAGAAACAGAGGGGCTGAATCAGAGGGCGAGAAACAGAGGGGCTGAAACAAAGCGGCTGATACAGAGGGCGAGAAACAGAGGGGCTGAAACAGAGGGCGAGATACAGAGGGGCTGAAAGAGAGGAGCTGAAACAGAGGGCGAGAAACAGAGAGGCTGAAACAGAGGGCGAGAAACAGAGGGCCTGAAACAGAGGGCGAGAAACAGAGGGCTGAAACAGAGTGGCTGAAACAGAGGGGCTGAAACAGAGGGGCTGAAACAGAGGGCGAGATACAGAGAGGCTGAAACAGAGGGCGAGAAACAGAGTGGCTGAAACAGAGGGCAAGAAACAGAGGGGCTGAAACAGAGGG
Organism: Chiloscyllium punctatum; assembly: GCF_047496795.1. Lineage (NCBI taxonomy): Eukaryota > Metazoa > Chordata > Chondrichthyes > Orectolobiformes > Hemiscylliidae > Chiloscyllium > Chiloscyllium punctatum. Next base: position 1,160,902 of record NC_092779.1, on the reverse strand, counting down.
CGTGAAACAGAGGGGCTGAAACAGAGGGGCTGAAACAGAGGGCGAGAAACAGAGGGACTGAAACAGAGGGGCTGAAACAGAGGGGCTGATACAGAGGGCGAGAAACAGAGCGGCTGAAACAGAGGGCGAGAAACAGAGGGGCTGAAACAGAGGGCGAAAAACAGAGGGGCTGAAAGAGGGGGCGAGAAACAGAGGGGCTGAAACAGAGGGGCTGAAACAGTGGGGCTGAAACAGAGGGGCTGAAACAGAGTGCGAGAAATAGAGGGTACTGAAACAGAGGGCGAGAAACAGAGGGGCTGAAACAGAGGGTGAGAAACAGAGGGGCTGAAACAGAGGGCGAGAAACAGAGGCGCTGAAACAGAGGGGCTGAAACAGAGGGGCTGAAACAGAGGGCAAGAAACAGAGGGGCTGAAAAAGTGGGCGAGAAACAGAGGGCGAGAAACAGAGGGGCTGAATCAGACGGGCTGAAACAGAGGGCGAGAAACAGAGGGGCTGAAACAGAGGGCGAGAAACAGCGGGGCTGAAACAGAGGGGCTGAAACAGAGGGTGAGAAACAGAGGGGCTGAAACAGAGGGCGAGAAACAGAGGAGCTGAAACAGAGGGGCTGAAACAGAGGGGCTGAATCAGAGGGGCTGATTCAGAGGGGCTGAATCAGAGGGGCTGAATCAGAGGGGCTGAAACAGAGGGCGAGAAACAGAGGGGTGGAAACAGAGGGCGGGAAACAGAGGGGCTGAAACAGAGCGCGAGAAACAGAGTGTCTGAAACAGAGGGGCTGACACAGTGGGGCTGAAACAGAGGGGCTGAAACAGAGGGCGAGAAATAGAGGGGCTGAAACAGGGGGCGAGAAACAGAGGGACTGAAACAGAGGGCGAGAAACAGAGGGGCTGAAACAGAGGGGCTGAAACAGAGGGCGAGAAACAGAGGGGCTGAATCAGAGGGCGAGAAACAGAGGGGCTGAAACAAAGCGGCTGATACAGAGGGCGAGAAACAGAGGGGCTGAAACAGAGGGCGAGATACAGAGGGGCTGAAAGAGAGGAGCTGAAACAGAGGGCGAGAAACAGAGAGGCTGAAACAGAGGGAGAGAAGCAGAGGGCCTGAAACAGAGGGCGAGAAACAGAGGGCTGAAACAGAGTGGCTGAAACAGAGGGGCTGAAACAGAGGGGCTGAAACAGAGGGCGAGATACAGAGAGGCTGAAACAGAGGGCGAGAAACAGAGTGGCTGAAACAGAGGGCAAGAAACAGAGGGGCTGAAACAGAGGGCGTGAAACAGAGGGGCTGAAACAGAGGGGCTGAAACAGAGGGCGAGAAACAGAGGGACTGAAACAGAGGGGCTGAAACAGAGGGGCTGATACAGAGGGCGAGAAACAGAGCGGCTGAAACAGAGGGCGAGAAACAGAGGGGCTGAAACAAAGGGGCTGAAACAGTGGGGCTAAAACAGAGGGGCTGAAACAGAGGGCGAGAAATAGACGGGCTGAAACAGAGGGCGAGAAACAGAGGGGCTGAAACAGAGGGCGAGAAACAGAGGGGCTGAAACAGAGGGGCTGAAACAGAGGGGCTGAAACAGAGGGCGAGAAACAGAGGGGCTGAAACAGAGGGCGAGAAACAGAGGGGCTGAAACATACGGGCTGAAACAGAGGGTGAGAAACAGAGGGGCTGACACAGAGGGCGAGAAACAGAGGGGCTGAAACAGAGGGGCTGAAACAGAGGGGCTGAATCAGAGGGGCTGATTCAGAGGGGCTGAATCAGAGGGGCTTAATCAGAGGAGCTGAAACAGAGTGGCTTAATCAGAGGGGCTGAAAAAGAGGGCGAGAAACAGAGGGGCTGAAACAGAGGGCGAGAAACAGAGGGGCAGAAACAGAGGGCGAGAAACAGAGGAGCAGAAACAGAGGGGCTGAAACAGAGAGCGCGAAACAGAGGGGCTGAAACAGATGGCGAGAAACAGAGGGACTGAAACAGAGGTCGAGAAACAGAGGTACTGAAACAGATGTCGAGAAACAGAGGGGCTGAAACAGAGGGCAAGAAACAGAGGCGCTGAAACAGAGTGGCTGAAACAGAAGGGCAGAAACAGAGGGGCTGAAACAGAGGGCGAGAAACAGAGGGGCTGAATCAGAGGGGCTGAATCAGAAGGGCTGAAACAGAGGGCAAGAAACAGAGGGGCTGAAACAGAGGGGCTGAAACAGTGGGCGAGAAACTAAGGGACTGAAACAGCGGTCGAGAAACAGAGTGCGAGAAACAGAGGGGCTGAAACAGAGGGGCTGAAACAGACGGGCTGAAACAGAGAGCCTGAAACAGAGGGGCTGAATCAGAGGGGCTTAAACAGAGAGGCTGAAATAGAGGGGCTGAAACAGAGGGGATGAATCAGAGGGGCTGAAACAGAGGGGCTGAATCAGAGGGGCTGAAACAGAGGGTGATAAACAGAGGGTCTGAAACAGAGGGCGAGAAACAGAGGGGCTGAAACAGAGGGCGAGAATAAGAGGGGCTGAAACAGAGGGGCTGAAACAGAGGGGCTGAAACAGAGGGGCTGAAACGGAGGGCGAGAAACAGAGGGGCTGAAACAGAGGGCAAGAAACAGAGGGGATGAAACAGAGGGCGAGAAACAGAGGGGCTGAAACAGAGGGCAAGAAACAGAGGGGCTGAAACAGAGGGCGTGAAACAGAGGGGCTGAAACAGAGGGGCTGAAACAGAGGGCGAGAAACAGAGGGACTGAAACAGAGGGGCTGAAACAGAGGGGCTGATACAGAGGGCGAGAAACAGAGCGGCTGAAACAGAGGGCGAGAAACAGAGGGGCTGAAACAGAGGGCAAGAAACAGAGGGGCTGAAACAGAGGGGCTGAAACAGAGGGCGAGAAACTAAGGGACTGAAACAGCGGTCGAGAAACAGAGTGCGAGAAACAGAGGGGCTGAAACAGAGGGGCTGAATCAGAGGGGCTTAAACAGAGAGGCTGAAATAGAGGGGCTGAAACAGAGGGGATGAATCAGAGGGGCTGAAACAGAGGGGCTGAATCAGAGGGGCTGAAACAGAGGGTGATAAACAGAGGGTCTGAAACAGAGGGCGAGAAACAGAGGGGCTGAAACAGAGGGCGAGAATAAGTGGGACTGAAACAGAGGGGCTGAAACAGAGGGGCTGAATCAGAGGGCGAGAAACAGAGGGGCTGAAACAGAGAGGCTGAAACAGAGGGCGAGAAACAGAGGGGCTGAAACAGAGGGCAGGAAACAGAGGGGCTGAAACAGAGGGCGAGAATCAGAGGGGCTGAAACAGAAGGCGAGAAACAAAGGGCGAGAAACAGAGGGACTGAAACAGAGGGGCTGAAACAGAGGGCGAGAAACAGAGGGCGAGAAACAGAGGGGCTGAAACAGAGGGCGAAAAACAGAGGGGCTGAAAGAGGGGGCGAGAAACAGAGGGGCTGAAACAGAGGGGCTGAAACAGTGGGGCTGAAACAGAGGGGCTGAAACAGAGTGCGAGAAATAGAGGGTACTGAAACAGAGGGCGAGAAACAGAGGGGCTGAAACAGAGGATGAGAAACAGAGGGGCTGAAACAGAGGGCGAGAAACAGAGGCGCTGAAACAGAGGGGCTGAAACAGAGGGGCTGAAACAGAGGGCAAGAAACAGAGGGGCTGAAAAAGAGGGCGAGAAACAGAGGGCGAGAAACAGAGGGGCTGAATCAGAGGGGCTGAAACAGAGGGCGAGAAACAGCGGGGCTGAAACAGAGGGGCTGAAACAGACGGTGAGAAACAGAGGGGCTGAAACAGAGGGCGAGAAACAGAGGAGCTGAAACAGAGGGGCTGAAACAGAGGGGCTGAATCAGAGGGGCTGATTCAGAGGGGCTGAATCAGAGGGGCTGAATCAGAGGGGCTGAAACAGAGGGCGAGAAACAGAGGGGTGGAAACAGAGGGCGGGAAACAGAGGGGCTGAAACAGAGCGCGAGAAACAGAGTGTCTGAAACAGAGGGGCTGACACAGTGGGGCTGAAACAGAGGGGCTGAAACAGAGGGCGAGAAATAGAGGGGCTGAAACAGAGGGCGAGAAACAGAGGGACTGAAACAGAGGGCGAGAAACAGAGGGGCTGAAACAGAGGGGCTGAAACAGAGGGCGAGAAACAGAGGGGCTGAATCAGAGGGCGAGAAACAGAGGGGCTGAAACAAAGCGGCTGATACAGAGGGCGAGAAACAGAGGGGCTGAAACAGAGGGCGAGATACAGAGGGGCTGAAAGAGAGGAGCTGAAACAGAGGGCGAGAAACAGAGAGGCTGAAACAGAGGGCGAGAAACAGAGGGCCTGAAACAGAGGGCGAGAAACAGAGGGCTGAAACAGAGTGGCTGAAACAGAGGGGCTGAAACAGAGGGGCTGAAACAGAGGGCGAGATACAGAGAGGCTGAAACAGAGGGCGAGAAACAGAGTGGCTGAAACAGAGGGCAAGAAACAGAGGGGCTGAAACAGAGGGCGTGAAACAGAGGGGCTGAAACAGAGGGGCTGAAACAGAGGGCGAGAAACAGAGGGACTGAAACAGAGGGGCTGAAACAGAGGGGCTGATACAGAGGGCGAGAAACAGAGCGGCTGAAACAGAGGGCGAGAAACAGAGGGGCTGAAACAGAGGGCGAAAAACAGAGGGGCTGAAAGAGGGGGCGAGAAACAGAGGGGCTGAAACAGAGGGGCTGAAACAGTGGGGCTGAAACAGAGGGGCTGAAACAGAGTGCGAGAAATAGAGGGTACTGAAACAGAGGGCGAGAAACAGAGGGGCTGAAACAGAGGGTGAGAAACAGAGGGGCTGAAACAGAGGGCGAGAAACAGAGGCGCTGAAACAGAGGGGCTGAAACAGAGGGGCTGAAACAGAGGGCAAGAAACAGAGGGGCTGAAAAAGTGGGCGAGAAACAGAGGGCGAGAAACAGAGGGGCTGAATCAGACGGGCTGAAACAGAGGGCGAGAAACAGAGGGGCTGAAACAGAGGGCGAGAAACAGCGGGGCTGAAACAGAGGGGCTGAAACAGAGGGTGAGAAACAGAGGGGCTGAAACAGAGGGCGAGAAACAGAGGAGCTGAAACAGAGGGGCTGAAACAGAGGGGCTGAATCAGAGGGGCTGATTCAGAGGGGCTGAATCAGAGGGGCTGAATCAGAGGGGCTGAAACAGAGGGCGAGAAACAGAGGGGTGGAAACAGAGGGCGGGAAACAGAGGGGCTGAAACAGAGCGCGAGAAACAGAGTGTCTGAAACAGAGGGGCTGACACAGTGGGGCTGAAACAGAGGGGCTGAAACAGAGGGCGAGAAATAGAGGGGCTGAAACAGGGGGCGAGAAACAGAGGGACTGAAACAGAGGGCGAGAAACAGAGGGGCTGAAACAGAGGGGCTGAAACAGAGGGCGAGAAACAGAGGGGCTGAATCAGAGGGCGAGAAACAGAGGGGCTGAAACAAAGCGGCTGATACAGAGGGCGAGAAACAGAGGGGCTGAAACAGAGGGCGAGATACAGAGGGGCTGAAAGAGAGGAGCTGAAACAGAGGGCGAGAAACAGAGAGGCTGAAACAGAGGGAGAGAAGCAGAGGGCCTGAAACAGAGGGCGAGAAACAGAGGGCTGAAACAGAGTGGCTGAAACAGAGGGGCTGAAACAGAGGGGCTGAAACAGAGGGCGAGATACAGAGAGGCTGAAACAGAGGGCGAGAAACAGAGTGGCTGAAACAGAGGGCAAGAAACAGAGGGGCTGAAACAGAGGGCGTGAAACAGAGGGGCTGAAACAGAGGGGCTGAAACAGAGGGCGAGAAACAGAGGGACTGAAACAGAGGGGCTGAAACAGAGGGGCTGATACAGAGGGCGAGAAACAGAGCGGCTGAAACAGAGGGCGAGAAACAGAGGGGCTGAAACAAAGGGGCTGAAACAGTGGGGCTAAAACAGAGGGGCTGAAACAGAGGGCGAGAAATAGACGGGCTGAAACAGAGGGCGAGAAACAGAGGGGCTGAAACAGAGGGCGAGAAACAGAGGGGCTGAAACAGAGGGGCTGAAACAGAGGGGCTGAAACAGAGGGCGAGAAACAGAGGGGCTGAAACAGAGGGCGAGAAACAGAGGGGCTGAAACATACGGGCTGAAACAGAGGGTGAGAAACAGAGGGGCTGACACAGAGGGCGAGAAACAGAGGGGCTGAAACAGAGGGGCTGAAACAGAGGGGCTGAATCAGAGGGGCTGATTCAGAGGGGCTGAATCAGAGGGGCTTAATCAGAGGAGCTGAAACAGAGTGGCTTAATCAGAGGGGCTGAAAAAGAGGGCGAGAAACAGAGGGGCTGAAACAGAGGGCGAGAAACAGAGGGGCAGAAACAGAGGGCGAGAAACAGAGGAGCAGAAACAGAGGGGCTGAAACAGAGAGCGCGAAACAGAGGGGCTGAAACAGATGGCGAGAAACAGAGGGACTGAAACAGAGGTCGAGAAACAGAGGTACTGAAACAGATGTCGAGAAACAGAGGGGCTGAAACAGAGGGCAAGAAACAGAGGCGCTGAAACAGAGTGGCTGAAACAGAAGGGCAGAAACAGAGGGGCTGAAACAGAGGGCGAGAAACAGAGGGGCTGAATCAGAGGGGCTGAATCAGAAGGGCTGAAACAGAGGGCAAGAAACAGAGGGGCTGAAACAGAGGGGCTGAAACAGTGGGCGAGAAACTAAGGGACTGAAACAGCGGTCGAGAAACAGAGTGCGAGAAACAGAGGGGCTGAAACAGAGGGGCTGAAACAGACGGGCTGAAACAGAGAGCCTGAAACAGAGGGGCTGAATCAGAGGGGCTTAAACAGAGAGGCTGAAATAGAGGGGCTGAAACAGAGGGGATGAATCAGAGGGGCTGAAACAGAGGGGCTGAATCAGAGGGGCTGAAACAGAGGGTGATAAACAGAGGGTCTGAAACAGAGGGCGAGAAACAGAGGGGCTGAAACAGAGGGCGAGAATAAGAGGGGCTGAAACAGAGGGGCTGAAACAGAGGGGCTGAAACAGAGGGGCTGAAACGGAGGGCGAGAAACAGAGGGGCTGAAACAGAGGGCAAGAAACAGAGGGGATGAAACAGAGGGCGAGAAACAGAGGGGCTGAAACAGAGGGCAAGAAACAGAGGGGCTGAAACAGAGGGCGTGAAACAGAGGGGCTGAAACAGAGGGGCTGAAACAGAGGGCGAGAAACAGAGGGACTGAAACAGAGGGGCTGAAACAGAGGGGCTGATACAGAGGGCGAGAAACAGAGCGGCTGAAACAGAGGGCGAGAAACAGAGGGGCTGAAACAGAGGGCAAGAAACAGAGGGGCTGAAACAGAGGGCGTGAAACAGAGGGGCTGAAACAGAGGGGCTGAAACAGAGGGCGAGAAACAGAGGGACTGAAACAGAGGGGCTGAAACAGAGGGGCTGATACAGAGGGCGAGAAACAGAGCGGCTGAAACAGAGGGCGAGAAACAGAGGGGCTGAAACAAAGGGGCTGAAACAGTGGGGCTAAAACAGAGGGGCTGAAACAGAGGGCGAGAAATAGACGGGCTGAAACAGAGGGCGAGAAACAGAGGGGCTGAAACAGAGGGCGAGAAACAGAGGGGCTGAAACAGAGGGGCTGAAACAGAGGGGCTGAAACAGAGGGCGAGAAACAGAGGGGCTGAAACAGAGGGCGAGAAACAGAGGGGCTGAAACATACGGGCTGAAACAGAGGGTGAGAAACAGAGGGGCTGACACAGAGGGCAAGAAACAGAGGGGCTGAAACAGAGGGGCTGAAACAGAGGGGCTGAATCAGAGGGGCTGATTCAGAGGGGCTGAATCAGAGGGGCTTAATCAGAGGAGCTGAAACAGAGTGGCTTAATCAGAGGGGCTGAAAAAGAGGGCGAGAAACAGAGGGGCTGAAACAGAGGGCGAGAAACAGAGGAGCAGAAACAGAGGGGCTGAAACAGAGAGCGTGAAACAGAGGGGCTGAAACAGATGGCGAGAAACAGAGGGACTGAAACAGAGGTCGAGAAACAGAGGTACTGAAACAGATGTCGAGAAACAGAGGGGCTGAAACAGAGGGCAAGAAACAGAGGCGCTGAAACAGAGAGGCTGAAACAGAAGGGCAGAAACAGAGGGGCTGAAACAGAGGGCGAGAAACAGAGGGGCTGAATCAGAGGGGCTGAATCAGAAGGGCTGAAACAGAGGGCAAGAAACAGAGGGGCTGAAACAGAGGGGCTGAAACAGTGGGCGAGAAACTAAGGGACTGAAACAGCGGTCGAGAAACAGAGTGCGAGAAACAGAGGGGCTGAAACAGAGGGGCTGAATCAGAGGGGCTTAAACAGAGAGGCTGAAATAGAGGGGCTGAAACAGAGGGGATGAATCAGAGGGGCTGAAACAGAGGGGCTGAATCAGAGGGGCTGAAACAGAGGGTGATAAACAGAGGGTCTGAAACAGAGGGACTGAAACAGAGGGGCTGAAACAGAGGGGCTGAATCAGAGGGCGAGAAACAGAGGGGCTGAAACAGAGAGGCTGAAACAGAGGGCGAGAAACAGAGGGGCTGAAACAGAGGGCAGGAAACAGAGGGGCTGAAACAGAGGGCGAGAATCAGAGGGGCTGAAACAGAAGGCGAGAAACAAAGGGCGAGAAACAGAGGGACTGAAACAGATGGGCTGAAACAGAGGGCGAGAAACAGAGGGCGAGAAACAGAGGGGCTGAAACAGAGGGCGAAAAACAGAGGGGCTGAAAGAGGGGGCGAGAAACAGAGGGGCTGAAACAGAGGGGCTGAAACAGTGGGGCTGAAACAGAGGGGCTGAAACAGAGTGCGAGAAATAGAGGGTACTGAAACAGAGGGCGAGAAACAGAGGGGCTGAAACAGAGGGTGAGAAACAGAGGGGCTGAAACAGAGGGCGAGAAACAGAGGCGCTGAAACAGAGGGGCTGAAACAGAGGGGCTGAAACAGAGGGCAAGAAACAGAGGGGCTGAAAAAGAGGGCGAGAAACAGAGGGCGAGAAACAGAGGGGCTGAATCAGAGGGGCTGAAACAGAGGGCGAGAAACAGCGGGGCTGAAACAGAGGGGCTGAAACAGACGGTGAGAAACAGAGGGGCTGAAACAGAGGGCGAGAAACAGAGGAGCTGAAACAGAGGGGCTGAAACAGAGGGGCTGAATCAGAGGGGCTGATTCAGAGGGGCTGAATCAGAGGGGCTGAATCAGAGGGGCTGAAACAGAGGGCGAGAAACAGAGGGGTGGAAACAGAGGGCGGGAAACAGAGGGGCTGAAACAGAGCGCGAGAAACAGAGTGTCTGAAACAGAGGGGCTGACACAGTGGGGCTGAAACAGAGGGGCTGAAACAGAGGGCGAGAAATAGAGGGGCTGAAACAGGGGGCGAGAAACAGAGGGACTGAAACAGAGGGCGAGAAACAGAGGGGCTGAAACAGAGGGGCTGAAACAGAGGGCGAGAAACAGAGGGGCTGAATCAGAGGGCGAGAAACAGAGGGGCTGAAACAAAGCGGCTGATACAGAGGGCGAGAAACAGAGGGGCTGAAACAGAGGGCGAGATACAGAGGGGCTGAAAGAGAGGAGCTGAAACAGAGGGCGAGAAACAGAGAGGCTGAAACAGAGGGCGAGAAACAGAGGGCCTGAAACAGAGGGCGAGAAACAGAGGGCTGAAACAGAGTGGCTGAAACAGAGGGGCTGAAACAGAGGGGCTGAAACAGAGGGCGAGATACAGAGAGGCTGAAACAGAGGGCGAGAAACAGAGTGGCTGAAACAGAGGGCAAGAAACAGAGGGGCTGAAACAGAGGGCGTGAAACAGAGGGGCTGAAACAGAGGGGCTGAAACAGAGGGCGAGAAACAGAGGGACTGAAACAGAGGGGCTGAAACAGAGGGGCTGATACAGAGGGCGAGAAACAGAGCGGCTGAAACAGAGGGCGAGAAACAGAGGGGCTGAAACAGAGGGCGAAAAACAGAGGGGCTGAAAGAGGGGGCGAGAAACAGAGGGGCTGAAACAGAGGGGCTGAAACAGTGGGGCTGAAACAGAGGGGCTGAAACAGAGTGCGAGAAATAGAGGGTACTGAAACAGAGGGCGAGAAACAGAGGGGCTGAAACAGAGGGTGAGAAACAGAGGGGCTGAAACAGAGGGCGAGAAACAGAGGCGCTGAAACAGAGGGGCTGAAACAGAGGGGCTGAAACAGAGGGCAAGAAACAGAGGGGCTGAAAAAGTGGGCGAGAAACAGAGGGCGAGAAACAGAGGGGCTGAATCAGAGGGGCTGAAACAGAGGGCGAGAAACAGAGGGGCTGAAACAGAGGGCGAGAAACAGCGGGGCTGAAACAGAGGGGCTGAAACAGAGGGTGAGAAACAGAGGGGCTGAAACAGAGGGCGAGAAACAGAGGAGCTGAAACAGAGGGGCTGAAACAGAGGGGCTGAATCAGAGGGGCTGATTCAGAGGGGCTGAATCAGAGGGGCTGAATCAGAGGGGCTGAAACAGAGGGCGAGAAACAGAGGGGTGGAAACAGAGGGCGGGAAACAGAGGGGCTGAAACAGAGCGCGAGAAACAGAGTGTCTGAAACAGAGGGGCTGACACAGTGGGGCTGAAACAGAGGGGCTGAAACAGAGGGCGAGAAATAGAGGGGCTGAAACAGGGGGCGAGAAACAGAGGGACTGAAACAGAGGGCGAGAAACAGAGGGGCTGAAACAGAGGGGCTGAAACAGAGGGCGAGAAACAGAGGGGCTGAATCAGAGGGCGAGAAACAGAGGGGCTGAAACAAAGCGGCTGATACAGAGGGCGAGAAACAGAGGGGCTGAAACAGAGGGCGAGATACAGAGGGGCTGAAAGAGAGGAGCTGAAACAGAGGGCGAGAAACAGAGAGGCTGAAACAGAGGGCGAGAAGCAGAGGGCCTGAAACAGAGGGCGAGAAACAGAGGGCTGAAACAGAGTGGCTGAAACAGAGGGGCTGAAACAGAGGGGCTGAAACAGAGGGCGAGATACAGAGAGGCTGAAACAGAGGGCGAGAAACAGAGTGGCTGAAACAGAGGGCAAGAAACAGAGGGGCTGAAACAGAGGGCGTGAAACAGAGGGGCTGAAACAGAGGGGCTGAAACAGAGGGCGAGAAACAGAGGGACTGAAACAGAGGGGCTGAAACAGAGGGGCTGATACAGAGGGCGAGAAACAGAGCGGCTGAAACAGAGGGCGAGAAACAGAGGGGCTGAAACAAAGGGGCTGAAACAGTGGGGCTAAAACAGAGGGGCTGAAACAGAGGGCGAGAAATAGACGGGCTGAAACAGAGGGCGAGAAACAGAGGGGCTGAAACAGAGGGGCTGAAACAGAGGGTCTGAAACAGAGGGCGAGAAACAGAGGGCGAGAAACAGAGGGACTGAAACAGAGGGACTGAAACAGAGGGGCTGAAACAGAGGGCGAGAAACAGAGGGGCTGAAGCAGAGGGCGAGAAACAGAGGGGCTGAAAGAGAGGGGCTGATACAGTGGGGCTGAAACAGAGGGGCTGAAACAGAGGGCGAGAAATAGAGTGGCTGAAACAGAGGGGCTGACAGAGTGGGGCTGAAACAGAGGGGCTGAAACAGAGGGCGAGAAACAGAGGGGCTGAAACAGAGGGGCTGAAAAAGAGGGGCTGAATCAGAGGGGCTGATTCAGAGGGGCTGAAACAGAGGGGCTGAATCAGAGGGTCTGAAACAGAGGGCGAGAAACAGAGGGGCTGAAACAGAGGGCGAGAAACAGAGGGGCTGAAACAGAGGGCGAGAAACAGACGGGCAGAAACAGAGGGCGAGAAACAGAGGGACTGAAACAGAGGGGCTGAAACAGAGAGCGCGAAACAGAGGGACTGAAACAGAGGGCGAGAAACAGAGGGGCTGAAACAGAGGGCGAGAAACAGAGGGGCTGAAACAGAGGGCGAGAAACGGAGGGGCTGAAACAGAGGGGCTGAAACAGAGGGGCTGAAACAGAGGGCGAGAAACAGAGGGGCTGAAACAGAGGGCGAGAAACAGAGTGGCTGAAACAGAGGGTGAGAAACAGAGGGCGAGAAACAGAGGGACTGAAACAGAGGGGCTGAAACAGAGATGCTGAAACAGAGGGCGAGAAACAGAGGGGCTGAAACAGAGGGCGAGAAACAGAGGGGCTGAAACAGAGGGCGAGAAACAGAGGGTCTGAAACAGTGGGGCTGACACAGTGCGGCTGAAACAGAGGGGCTGAAACAGAGGGCGAGAAATAGAGGGGCTGAAACAGAGGGCGAGAAACAGAGGGACTGAAACAGAGGGCGAGAAACAGAGGGGCTGAAACAGAGGGCGAGAAACAGAGGGCGAGAAACAGAGGGACTGAAACAGAGGGGCTGAAACAGAGGGGCTGAATCAGAGGGCGAGAAACAGAGGGGCTGAAACAGAGAGGCTGAAACAGAGGGCGAGAAACAGAGGGGCTGAAACAGAGGGCAGGAAACAGAGGGGCTGAAACAGAGGGCGAGAATCAGAGGGGCTGAAACAGAAGGCGAGAAACAAAGGGCGAGAAACAGAGGGACTGAAACAGAGGGGCTGAAACAGAGGGCGAGAAACAGAGGGCGAGAAACAGAGGGGCTGAAACAGAGGGCGAGAAACAGAGGGGCTGAAAGAGAGGGCGAGAAACAGAGGGGCTGAAACAGAGGGGCTGAAACAGTGGGGCTGAAACAGAGGGGCTGAAACAGAGTGCGAGAAATAGAGGGTACTGAAACAGAGGGCGAGAAACAGAGGGGCTGAAACAGAGGGTGAGAAACAGAGGGGCTGAAACAGAGGGCGAGAAACAGAGGCGCTGAAACAGAGGGGCTGAAACAGAGGGGCTGAAACAGAGGGCAAGAAACAGAGGGGCTGAAAAAGAGGGCGAGAAACAGAGGGCGAGAAACAGAGGGGCTGAATCAGAGGGGCTGAAACAGAGGGCGAGAAACAGAGGGGCTGAAACAGAGGGCGAGAAACAGCGGGGCTGAAACAGAGGGGCTGAAACAGAGGGTGAGAAACAGAGGGGCTGAAACAGAGGGCGAGAAACAGAGGAGCTGAAACAGAGGGGCTGAAACAGAGGGGCTGAATCAGAGGGGCTGATTCAGAGGGGCTGAATCAGAGGGGCTGAATCAGAGGGGCTGAAACAGAGGGCGAGAAACAGAGGGGCTGAAACAGAGGGTGGGAAACAGAGGGGCTGAAACAGAGCGCGAGAAACAGAGTGTCTGAAACAGAGGGGCTGACACAGTGGGGCTGAAACAGAGGGGCTGAAACAGAGGGCGAGAAATAGAGGGGCTGAAACAGGGGGCGAGAAACAGAGGGACTGAAACACAGGGCGAGAAACAGAGGGGCTGAAACAGAGGGCGAGAAACAGAGGGGCTGAAACAGAGGGCGAGAAACAGAGGGGCTGAAACAAAGGGCGAGAAACAGAGGGGCTGAAACAGAGTGCGAGAAACAGAGGGGCTGAAACAGAGGGTGAGAAACTGTGGGGCTGAAACAGAGGGAGAAACAGAGGGGCTGAAACAGAGGGGCTGAAACAGAGGGGCTGAATCAGAGGGGCTGAAAAAGAGGGCGAGAAACAGAGGGGCTGAAACAGAGGGCGAGAAACAGAGGAGCAGAAACAGAGGGGCTGAAACAGAGAGCGTGAAACAGAGGGGCTGAAACAGATGGCGAGAAACAGAGGGACTGAAACAGAGGTCGAGAAACAGAGGTACTGAAACAGATGTCGAGAAACAGAGGGGCTGAAACAGAGGGCAAGAAACAGAGGCGCTGAAACAGAGAGGCTGAAACAGAAGGGCAGAAACAGAGGGGCTGAAACAGAGGGCGAGAAACAGAGGGGCTGAATCAGAGGGGCTGAATCAGAAGGGCTGAAACAGAGGGCAAGAAACAGAGGGGCTGAAACAGAGGGGCTGAAACAGTGGGCGAGAAACTAAGGGACTGAAACAGCGGTCGAGAAACAGAGTGCGAGAAACAGAGGGGCTGAAACAGAGGGGCTGAATCAGAGGGGCTTAAACAGAGAGGCTGAAATAGAGGGGCTGAAACAGAGGGGATGAATCAGAGGGGCTGAAACAGAGGGGCTGAATCAGAGGGGCTGAAACAGAGGGTGATAAACAGAGGGTCTGAAACAGAGGGACTGAAACAGAGGGGCTGAAACAGAGGGGCTGAATCAGAGGGCGAGAAACAGAGGGGCTGAAACAGAGAGGCTGAAACAGAGGGCGAGAAACAGAGGGGCTGAAACAGAGGGCAGGAAACAGAGGGGCTGAAACAGAGGGCGAGAATCAGAGGGGCTGAAACAGAAGGCGAGAAACAAAGGGCGAGAAACAGAGGGACTGAAACAGATGGGCTGAAACAGAGGGCGAGAAACAGAGGGCGAGAAACAGAGGGGCTGAAACAGAGGGCGAAAAACAGAGGGGCTGAAAGAGGGGGCGAGAAACAGAGGGGCTGAAACAGAGGGGCTGAAACAGTGGGGCTGAAACAGAGGGGCTGAAACAGAGTGCGAGAAATAGAGGGTACTGAAACAGAGGGCGAGAAACAGAGGGGCTGAAACAGAGGGTGAGAAACAGAGGGGCTGAAACAGAGGGCGAGAAACAGAGGCGCTGAAACAGAGGGGCTGAAACAGAGGGGCTGAAACAGAGGGCAAGAAACAGAGGGGCTGAAAAAGAGGGCGAGAAACAGAGGGCGAGAAACAGAGGGGCTGAATCAGAGGGGCTGAAACAGAGGGCGAGAAACAGCGGGGCTGAAACAGAGGGGCTGAAACAGACGGTGAGAAACAGAGGGGCTGAAACAGAGGGCGAGAAACAGAGGAGCTGAAACAGAGGGGCTGAAACAGAGGGGCTGAATCAGAGGGGCTGATTCAGAGGGGCTGAATCAGAGGGGCTGAATCAGAGGGGCTGAAACAGAGGGCGAGAAACAGAGGGGTGGAAACAGAGGGCGGGAAACAGAGGGGCTGAAACAGAGCGCGAGAAACAGAGTGTCTGAAACAGAGGGGCTGACACAGTGGGGCTGAAACAGAGGGGCTGAAACAGAGGGCGAGAAATAGAGGGGCTGAAACAGGGGGCGAGAAACAGAGGGACTGAAACAGAGGGCGAGAAACAGAGGGGCTGAAACAGAGGGGCTGAAACAGAGGGGCTGAAACAGAGGGCGAGAAACAGAGGGCGAGAAACAGAGGGACTGAAACAGAGGGACTGAAACAGAGGGGCTGAAACAGAGGGCGTGAAACAGAGGGGCTGAAACAGAGGGGCTGAAACAGAGGGCGAGAAACAGAGGGACTGAAACAGAGGGGCTGAAACAGAGGGGCTGATACAGAGGGCGAGAAACAGAGCGGCTGAAACAGAGGGCGAGAAACAGAGGGGCTGAAACAGAGGGCGAAAAACAGAGGGGCTGAAAGAGGGGGCGAGAAACAGAGGGGCTGAAACAGAGGGGCTGAAACAGTGGGGCTGAAACAGAGGGGCTGAAACAGAGTGCGAGAAATAGAGGGTACTGAAACAGAGGGCGAGAAACAGAGGGGCTGAAACAGAGGGTGAGAAACAGAGGGGCTGAAACAGAGGGCGAGAAACAGAGGCGCTGAAACAGAGGGGCTGAAACAGAGGGGCTGAAACAGAGGGCAAGAAACAGAGGGGCTGAAAAAGTGGGCGAGAAACAGAGGGCGAGAAACAGAGGGGCTGAATCAGAGGGGCTGAAACAGAGGGCGAGAAACAGAGGGGCTGAAACAGAGGGCGAGAAACAGCGGGGCTGAAACAGAGGGGCTGAAACAGAGGGTGAGAAACAGAGGGGCTGAAACAGAGGGCGAGAAACAGAGGAGCTGAAACAGAGGGGCTGAAACAGAGGGGCTGAATCAGAGGGGCTGATTCAGAGGGGCTGAATCAGAGGGGCTGAATCAGAGGGGCTGAAACAGAGGGCGAGAAACAGAGGGGTGGAAACAGAGGGCGGGAAACAGAGGGGCTGAAACAGAGCGCGAGAAACAGAGTGTCTGAAACAGAGGGGCTGACACAGTGGGGCTGAAACAGAGGGGCTGAAACAGAGGGCGAGAAATAGAGGGGCTGAAACAGGGGGCGAGAAACAGAGGGACTGAAACAGAGGGCGAGAAACAGAGGGGCTGAAACAGAGGGGCTGAAACAGAGGGCGAGAAACAGAGGGGCTGAATCAGAGGGCGAGAAACAGAGGGGCTGAAACAAAGCGGCTGATACAGAGGGCGAGAAACAGAGGGGCTGAAACAGAGGGCGAGATACAGAGGGGCTGAAAGAGAGGAGCTGAAACAGAGGGCGAGAAACAGAGAGGCTGAAACAGAGGGCGAGAAGCAGAGGGCCTGAAACAGAGGGCGAGAAACAGAGGGCTGAAACAGAGTGGCTGAAACAGAGGGGCTGAAACAGAGGGGCTGAAACAGAGGGCGAGATACAGAGAGGCTGAAACAGAGGGCGAGAAACAGAGTGGCTGAAAAAGAGGGCAAGAAACAGAGGGGCTGAAACAGAGGGCGTGAAACAGAGGGGCTGAAACAGAGGGGCTGAAACAGAGGGCGAGAAACAGAGGGACTGAAACAGAGGGGCTGAAACAGAGGGGCTGATACAGAGGGCGAGAAACAGAGCGGCTGAAACAGAGGGCGAGAAACAGAGGGGCTGAAACAAAGGGGCTGAAACAGTGGGGCTAAAACAGAGGGGCTGAAACAGAGGGCGAGAAATAGACGGGCTGAAACAGAGGGCGAGAAACAGAGGGGCTGAAACAGAGGGGCTGAAACAGAGGGTCTGAAACAGAGGGCGAGAAACAGAGGGCGAGAAACAGAGGGACTGAAACAGAGGGACTGAAACAGAGGGGCTGAAACAGAGGGCGAGAAACAGAGGGGCTGAAGCAGAGGGCGAGAAACAGAGGGGCTGAAAGAGAGGGGCTGATACAGTGGGGCTGAAACAGAGGGGCTGAAACAGAGGGCGAGAAATAGAGTGGCTGAAACAGAGGGGCTGACAGAGTGGGGCTGAAACAGAGGGGCTGAAACAGAGGGCGAGAAACAGAGGGGCTGAAACAGAGGGGCTGAAAAAGAGGGGCTGAATCAGAGGGGCTGATTCAGAGGGGCTGAAACAGAGGGGCTGAATCAGAGGGTCTGAAACAGAGGGCGAGAAACAGAGGGGCTGAAACAGAGGGCGAGAAACAGAGGGGCTGAAACAGAGGGCGAGAAACAGACGGGCAGAAACAGAGGGCGAGAAACAGAGGGACTGAAACAGAGGGGCTGAAACAGAGAGCGCGAAACAGAGGGACTGAAACAGAGGGCGAGAAACAGAGGGGCTGAAACAGAGGGCGAGAAACAGAGGGGCTGAAACAGAGGGCGAGAAACGGAGGGGCTGAAACAGAGGGGCTGAAACAGAGGGGCTGAAACAGAGGGCGAGAAACAGAGGGGCTGAAACAGAGGGCGAGAAACAGAGTGGCTGAAACAGAGGGTGAGAAACAGAGGGCGAGAAACAGAGGGACTGAAACAGAGGGGCTGAAACAGAGATGCTGAAACAGAGGGCGAGAAACAGAGGGGCTGAAACAGAGGGCGAGAAACAGAGGGGCTGAAACAGAGGGCGAGAAACAGAGGGTCTGAAACAGTGGGGCTGACACAGTGCGGCTGAAACAGAGGGGCTGAAACAGAGGGCGAGAAATAGAGGGGCTGAAACAGAGGGCGAGAAACAGAGGGACTGAAACAGAGGGCGAGAAACAGAGGGGCTGAAACAGAGGGCGAGAAACAGAGGGCGAGAAACAGAGGGACTGAAACAGAGGGGCTGAAACAGAGGGGCTGAATCAGAGGGCGAGAAACAGAGGGGCTGAAACAGAGAGGCTGAAACAGAGGGCGAGAAACAGAGGGGCTGAAACAGAGGGCAGGAAACAGAGGGGCTGAAACAGAGGGCGAGAATCAGAGGGGCTGAAACAGAAGGCGAGAAACAAAGGGCGAGAAACAGAGGGACTGAAACAGAGGGGCTGAAACAGAGGGCGAGAAACAGAGGGCGAGAAACAGAGGGGCTGAAACAGAGGGCGAGAAACAGAGGGGCTGAAAGAGAGGGCGAGAAACAGAGGGGCTGAAACAGAGGGGCTGAAACAGTGGGGCTGAAACAGAGGGGCTGAAACAGAGTGCGAGAAATAGAGGGTACTGAAACAGAGGGCGAGAAACAGAGGGGCTGAAACAGAGGGTGAGAAACAGAGGGGCTGAAACAGAGGGCGAGAAACAGAGGCGCTGAAACAGAGGGGCTGAAACAGAGGGGCTGAAACAGAGGGCAAGAAACAGAGGGGCTGAAAAAGAGGGCGAGAAACAGAGGGCGAGAAACAGAGGGGCTGAATCAGAGGGGCTGAAACAGAGGGCGAGAAACAGAGGGGCTGAAACAGAGGGCGAGAAACAGCGGGGCTGAAACAGAGGGGCTGAAACAGAGGGTGAGAAACAGAGGGGCTGAAACAGAGGGCGAGAAACAGAGGAGCTGAAACAGAGGGGCTGAAACAGAGGGGCTGAATCAGAGGGGCTGATTCAGAGGGGCTGAATCAGAGGGGCTGAATCAGAGGGGCTGAAACAGAGGGCGAGAAACAGAGGGGCTGAAACAGAGGGTGGGAAACAGAGGGGCTGAAACAGAGCGCGAGAAACAGAGTGTCTGAAACAGAGGGGCTGACACAGTGGGGCTGAAACAGAGGGGCTGAAACAGAGGGCGAGAAATAGAGGGGCTGAAACAGGGGGCGAGAAACAGAGGGACTGAAACACAGGGCGAGAAACAGAGGGGCTGAAACAGAGGGCGAGAAACAGAGGGGCTGAAACAGAGGGCGAGAAACAGAGGGGCTGAAACAAAGGGCGAGAAACAGAGGGGCTGAAACAGAGTGCGAGAAACAGAGGGGCTGAAACAGAGGGTGAGAAACTGTGGGGCTGAAACAGAGGGAGAAACAGAGGGGCTGAAACAGAGGGGCTGAAACAGAGGGGCTGAATCAGAGGGGCTGATTCAGAGGGGCTGAAACAGAGGGGCTGAATCAGAGGGGCTGAAACAGAGGGCGAGAAACAGAGGGGCTGAAACAGAGGGCGAGAAACAGAGGGGCTGAAACAGAGGGCGAGAAACAGAGGGGCTGAAACAGAGGGCGAGAAACAGAGGGGCTGAAACACAGTGCGAGAAACTGAGGGGCTGAAACAGAGGGGCTGAAACAGAGGGTGAGAAACAGTGGGGCTGAAACAGAGGGAGAAACAGAGGGGCTGAAACAGAGGGGCTGAAACAGAGGGGCTGAATCAGAGCGGCTGATTCAGAGGGGCTGAAACAGAGGGGCTGAATCAGAGGGGCTGAAACAGAGGGCGAGAAACAGAGGGGCTGAAACAGAGGGCGAGAAACACAGGGGCTGAAACACAGGGCGAGAAACAGACGTGCAGAAACAGAGGGCGAGAAACAGAGGGACTGAAACAAAGGGGCTGGAACAGAGAGCGCGAAACAGAGGGACTGAAACAGAGGGCGAGAAACAGTGGGGCTGAAACAGAGGGCGAGAAACAGAGGGGCTGAAACAGAGGGGCTGAAACAGAGGGGCTGAAACAGATGGCAAGAAACAGAGGGGCTGAAACAGAGTGGCTGAAACAGAGGGCGAGAAACAGAGGGACTGAATCAGACGGGCTGAATCAGAGGGGCTGAAATAGAGGGGCAGAAACAGAGGGCGAGAAACAGAGGGGCTGCAGCAGAGGGCGAGAAACAGAGGGCGAGAAATAGAGGGGCTGAAAAAGAGGGGCTGAAACAGAGGGGCTGAAACAAAGCGGCTGATACAGAGGGCGAGAAACAGAGGGGCTGAAACAGAGGGCGAGATACAGAGGGGCTGAAAGAGAGGAGCTGAAAGAGAGGCCGAGAAACAGAGAGGCTGAAACAGAGGGCGAGAAACAGAGGGCCTGAAACAGAGGGCGAGAAACAGAGGGCTGAAACAGAGTGGCTGAAACAGAGGGGCTGAAACAGAGGGGCTGAAACAGAGGGCGAGATACAGAGAGGCTGAAACAGAGGGCGAGAAACAGAGTGGCTGAAACAGAGGGCAAGAAACAGAGGGGCTGAAACAGAGGGCGTGAAACAGAGGGGCTGAAACAGAGGGGCTGAAACAGAGGGCGAGAAACAGAGGGACTGAAACAGAGGGGCTGAAACAGAGGGGCTGATACAGAGGGCGAGAAACAGAGCGGCTGAAACAGAGGGCGAGAAACAGAGGGGCTGAAACAAAGGGGCTGAAACAGTGGGGCTAAAACAGAGGGGCTGAAACAGAGGGCGAGAAATAGACGGGCTGAAACAGAGGGCGAGAAACAGAGGGGCTGAAACAGAGGGCGAGAAACAGAGGGGCTGAAACAGAGGGGCTGAAACAGAGGGGCTGAAACAGAGGGCGAGAAACAGAGGGGCTGAAACAGAGGGCGAGAAACAGAGGGGCTGAAACATATGGGCTGAAACAGAGGGTGAGAAACAGAGGGGCTGACACAGAGGGCGAGAAACAGAGGGGCTGAAACAGAGGGGCTGAAACAGAGGGGCTGAATCAGAGGGGCTGATTCAGAGGGGCTGAATCAGAGGGGCTTAATCAGAGGAGCTGAAACAGAGTGGCTTAATCAGAGGGGCTGAAAAAGAGGGCGAGAAACAGAGGGGCTGAAACAGAGGGCGAGAAACAGAGGGGCAGAAACAGAGGGCGAGAAACAGAGTAGCAGAAACAGAGGGGCTGAAACAGAGAGCGCGAAACAGAGGGGCTGAAACAGATGGCGAGAAACAGAGGGACTGAAACAGAGGTCGAGAAACAGAGGTACTGAAACAGATGTCGAGAAACAGAGGGGCTGAAACAGAGGGCAAGAAACAGAGGCGCTGAAACAGAGAGGCTGAAACAGAAGGGCAGAAACAGAGGGGCTGAAACAGAGGGCGAGAAACAGAGGGGCTGAATCAGAGGGGCTGAATCAGAAGGGCTGAAACAGAGGGCAAGAAACAGAGGGGCTGAAACAGAGGGGCTGAAACAGTGGGCGAGAAACTAAGGGACTGAAACAGCGGTCGAGAAACAGAGTGCGAGAAACAGAGGGGCTGAAACAGAGGGGCTGAATCAGAGGGGCTTAAACAGAGAGGCTGAAATAGAGGGGATGAAACAGAGGGGATGAATCAGAGGGGCTGAAACAGAGGGGCTGAATCAGAGGGGCTGAAACAGAGGGTGATAAACAGAGGGTCTGAAACAGAGGGCGAGAAACAGAGGGGCTGAAACAGAGGGCGAGAATAAGAGGGACTGAAACAGAGGGGCTGAAACAGAGGGGCTGAATCAGAGGGCGAGAAACAGAGGGGCTGAAACAGAGAGGCTGAAACAGAGGGCGAGAAACAGAGGGGCTGAAACAGAGGGCAGGAAACAGAGGGGCTGAAACAGAGGGCGAGAATCAGAGGGGCTGAAACAGAAGGCGAGAAACAAAGGGCGAGAAACAGAGGGACTGAAACAGAGGGGCTGAAACAGAGGGCGAGAAACAGAGGGCGAGAAACAGAGGGGCTGAAACAGAGGGCGAGAAACAGAGGGGCTGAAAGAGGGGGCGAGAAACAGAGGGGCTGAAACAGAGGGGCTGAAACAGTGGGGCTGAAACAGAGGGGCTGAAACAGAGTGCGAGAAATAGAGGGTACTGAAACAGAGGGCGAGAAACAGAGGGGCTGAAACAGAGGGTGAGAAACAGAGGGGCTGAAACAGAGGGCGAGAAACAGAGGCGCTGAAACAGAGGGGCTGAAACAGAGGGGCTGAAACAGAGGGGCTGAAACAGAGGGCGAGAAACAGAGGGACTGAAACAGAGGGGCTGAAACAGAGGGGCTGATACAGAGGGCGAGAAACAGAGCGGCTGAAACAGAGGGCGAGAAACAGAGGGGCTGAAACAAAGGGGCTGAAACAGTGGGGCTAAAACAGAGGGGCTGAAACAGAGGGCGAGAAATAGACGGGCTGAAACAGAGGGCGAGAAAAAGAGGGGCTGAAACAGAGGGCGAGAAACAGAGGGGCTGAAACAGAGGGGCTGAAACAGAGGGGCTGAAACAGAGGGCGAGAAACAGAGGGGCTGAAACAGAGGGCGAGAAACAGAGGGGCTGAAACATACGGGCTGAAACAGAGGGTGAGAAACAGAGGGGCTGACACAGAGGGCAAGAAACAGAGGGGCTGAAACAGAGGGGCTGAAACAGAGGGGCTGAATCAGAGGGGCTGATTCAGAGGGGCTGAATCAGAGGGGCTTAATCAGAGGAGCTGAAACAGAGTGGCTTAATCAGAGGGGCTGAAAAAGAGGGCGAGAAACAGAGGGGCTGAAACAGAGGGCGAGAAACAGAGGGGCAGAAACAGAGGGCGAGAAACAGAGGAGCAGAAACAGAGGGGCTGAAACAGAGAGCGCGAAACAGAGGGGCTGAAACAGATGGCGAGAAACAGAGGGACTGAAACAGAGGTCGAGAAACAGAGGTACTGAAACAGATGTCGAGAAACAGAGGGGCTGAAACAGAGGGCATGAAACAGAGGCGCTGAAACAGAGAGGCTGAAACAGAAGGGCAGAAACAGAGGGGCTGAAACAGAGGGCGAGAAACAGAGGGGCTGAATCAGAGGGGCTGAATCAGAAGGGTTGAAACAGAGGGCAAGAAACAGAGGGGCTGAAACAGAGGGGCTGAAACAGTGGGCGAGAAACTAAGGGACTGAAACAGCGGTCGAGAAACAGAGTGCGAGAAACAGAGGGGCTGAAACAGAGGGGCTGAATCAGAGGGGCTTAAACAGAGAGGCTGAAATAGAGGGGCTGAAACAGAGGGGATGAATCAGAGGGGCTGAAACAGAGGGGCTGAATCAGAGGGGCTGAAACAGAGGGTGATAAACAGAGGGTCTGAAACAGAGGGCGAGAAACAGAGGGGCTGAAACAGAGGGCGAGAATAAGAGGGACTGAAACAGAGGGGCTGAAACAGAGGGGCTGAATCAGAGGGCGAGAAACAGAGGGGCTGAAACAGAGAGGCTGAAACAGAGGGCGAGAAACAGAGGGGCTGAAACAGAGGGCAGGAAACAGAGGGGCTGAAACAGAGGGCGAGAATCAGAGGGGCTGAAACAGAAGGCGAGAAACAAAGGGCGAGAAACAGAGGGACTGAAACAGAGGGGCTGAAACAGAGGGCGAGAAACAGAGGGCGAGAAACAGAGGGGCTGAAACAGAGGGCGAGAAACAGAGGGGCTGAAAGAGGGGGCGAGAAACAGAGGGGCTGAAACAGAGGGGCTGAAACAGTGGGGCTGAAACAGAGGGGCTGAAACAGAGTGCGAGAAATAGAGGGTACTGAAACAGAGGGCGAGAAACAGAGGGGCTGAAACAGAGGGTGAGAAACAGAGGGGCTGAAACAGAGGGCGAGAAACAGAGGCGCTGAAACAGAGGGGCTGAAACAGAGGGGCTGAAACAGAGGGCAAGAAACAGAGGGGCTGAAAAAGAGGGCGAGAAACAGAGGGCGAGAAACAGAGGGGCTGAATCAGAGGGGCTGAAACAGAGGGCGAGAAACAGAGGGGCTGAAACAGAGGGCGAGAAACAGCGGGGCTGAAACAGAGGGGCTGAAACAGAGGGTGAGAAACAGAGGGGCTGAAACAGAGGGCGAGAAACAGAGGAGCTGAAACAGAGGGGCTGAATCAGAGGGGCTGAATCAGAGGGGCTGATTCAGAGGGGCTGAATCAGAGGGGCTGAATCAGAGGGGCTGAAACAGAGGGCGAGAAACAGAGGGGTGGAAACAGAGGGCGGGAAACAGAGGGGCTGAAACAGAGGGCGAGATACAGAGGGGCTGAAAGAGAGGAGCTGAAAGAGAGGCCGAGAAACAGAGAGGCTGAAACAGAGGGCGAGAAACAGAGGGCCTGAAACAGAGGGCGAGAAACAGAGGGCTGAAACAGAGTGGCTGAAACAGAGGGGCTGAAACAGAGGGGCTGAAACAGAGGGCGAGATACAGAGAGGCTGAAACAGAGGGCGAGAAACAGAGTGGCTGAAACAGAGGGCAAGAAACAGAGGGGCTGAAACAGAGGGCGTGAAACAGAGGGGCTGAAACAGAGGGGCTGAAACAGAGGGCGAGAAACAGAGGGACTGAAACAGAGGGGCTGAAACAGAGGGGCTGATACAGAGGGCGAGAAACAGAGCGGCTGAAACAGAGGGCGAGAAACAGAGGGGCTGAAACAAAGGGGCTGAAACAGTGGGGCTAAAACAGAGGGGCTGAAACAGAGGGCGAGAAATAGACGGGCTGAAACAGAGGGCGAGAAACAGAGGGGCTGAAACAGAGGGCGAGAAACAGAGGGGCTGAAACAGAGGGGCTGAAACAGAGGGGCTGAAACAGAGGGCGAGAAACAGAGGGGCTGAAACAGAGGGCGAGAAACAGAGGGGCTGAAACATATGGGCTGAAACAGAGGGTGAGAAACAGAGGGGCTGACACAGAGGGCGAGAAACAGAGGGGCTGAAACAGAGGGGCTGAAACAGAGGGGCTGAATCAGAGGGGCTGATTCAGAGGGGCTGAATCAGAGGGGCTTAATCAGAGGAGCTGAAACAGAGTGGCTTAATCAGAGGGGCTGAAAAAGAGGGCGAGAAACAGAGGGGCTGAAACAGAGGGCGAGAAACAGAGGGGCAGAAACAGAGGGCGAGAAACAGAGTAGCAGAAACAGAGGGGCTGAAACAGAGAGCGCGAAACAGAGGGGCTGAAACAGATGGCGAGAAACAGAGGGACTGAAACAGAGGTCGAGAAACAGAGGTACTGAAACAGATGTCGAGAAACAGAGGGGCTGAAACAGAGGGCAAGAAACAGAGGCGCTGAAACAGAGAGGCTGAAACAGAAGGGCAGAAACAGAGGGGCTGAAACAGAGGGCGAGAAACAGAGGGGCTGAATCAGAGGGGCTGAATCAGAAGGGCTGAAACAGAGGGCAAGAAACAGAGGGGCTGAAACAGAGGGGCTGAAACAGTGGGCGAGAAACTAAGGGACTGAAACAGCGGTCGAGAAACAGAGTGCGAGAAACAGAGGGGCTGAAACAGAGGGGCTGAATCAGAGGGGCTTAAACAGAGAGGCTGAAATAGAGGGGATGAAACAGAGGGGATGAATCAGAGGGGCTGAAACAGAGGGGCTGAATCAGAGGGGCTGAAACAGAGGGTGATAAACAGAGGGTCTGAAACAGAGGGCGAGAAACAGAGGGGCTGAAACAGAGGGCGAGAATAAGAGGGACTGAAACAGAGGGGCTGAAACAGAGGGGCTGAATCAGAGGGCGAGAAACAGAGGGGCTGAAACAGAGAGGCTGAAACAGAGGGCGAGAAACAGAGGGGCTGAAACAGAGGGCAGGAAACAGAGGGGCTGAAACAGAGGGCGAGAATCAGAGGGGCTGAAACAGAAGGCGAGAAACAAAGGGCGAGAAACAGAGGGACTGAAACAGAGGGGCTGAAACAGAGGGCGAGAAACAGAGGGCGAGAAACAGAGGGGCTGAAACAGAGGGCGAGAAACAGAGGGGCTGAAAGAGGGGGCGAGAAACAGAGGGGCTGAAACAGAGGGGCTGAAACAGTGGGGCTGAAACAGAGGGGCTGAAACAGAGTGCGAGAAATAGAGGGTACTGAAACAGAGGGCGAGAAACAGAGGGGCTGAAACAGAGGGTGAGAAACAGAGGGGCTGAAACAGAGGGCGAGAAACAGAGGCGCTGAAACAGAGGGGCTGAAACAGAGGGGCTGAAACAGAGGGGCTGAAACAGAGGGCGAGAAACAGAGGGACTGAAACAGAGGGGCTGAAACAGAGGGGCTGATACAGAGGGCGAGAAACAGAGCGGCTGAAACAGAGGGCGAGAAACAGAGGGGCTGAAACAAAGGGGCTGAAACAGTGGGGCTAAAACAGAGGGGCTGAAACAGAGGGCGAGAAATAGACGGGCTGAAACAGAGGGCGAGAAAAAGAGGGGCTGAAACAGAGGGCGAGAAACAGAGGGGCTGAAACAGAGGGGCTGAAACAGAGGGGCTGAAACAGAGGGCGAGAAACAGAGGGGCTGAAACAGAGGGCGAGAAACAGAGGGGCTGAAACATACGGGCTGAAACAGAGGGTGAGAAACAGAGGGGCTGACACAGAGGGCAAGAAACAGAGGGGCTGAAACAGAGGGGCTGAAACAGAGGGGCTGAATCAGAGGGGCTGATTCAGAGGGGCTGAATCAGAGGGGCTTAATCAGAGGAGCTGAAACAGAGTGGCTTAATCAGAGGGGCTGAAAAAGAGGGCGAGAAACAGAGGGGCTGAAACAGAGGGCGAGAAACAGAGGGGCAGAAACAGAGGGCGAGAAACAGAGGAGCAGAAACAGAGGGGCTGAAACAGAGAGCGCGAAACAGAGGGGCTGAAACAGATGGCGAGAAACAGAGGGACTGAAACAGAGGTCGAGAAACAGAGGTACTGAAACAGATGTCGAGAAACAGAGGGGCTGAAACAGAGGGCATGAAACAGAGGCGCTGAAACAGAGAGGCTGAAACAGAAGGGCAGAAACAGAGGGGCTGAAACAGAGGGCGAGAAACAGAGGGGCTGAATCAGAGGGGCTGAATCAGAAGGGTTGAAACAGAGGGCAAGAAACAGAGGGGCTGAAACAGAGGGGCTGAAACAGTGGGCGAGAAACTAAGGGACTGAAACAGCGGTCGAGAAACAGAGTGCGAGAAACAGAGGGGCTGAAACAGAGGGGCTGAATCAGAGGGGCTTAAACAGAGAGGCTGAAATAGAGGGGCTGAAACAGAGGGGATGAATCAGAGGGGCTGAAACAGAGGGGCTGAATCAGAGGGGCTGAAACAGAGGGTGATAAACAGAGGGTCTGAAACAGAGGGCGAGAAACAGAGGGGCTGAAACAGAGGGCGAGAATAAGAGGGACTGAAACAGAGGGGCTGAAACAGAGGGGCTGAATCAGAGGGCGAGAAACAGAGGGGCTGAAACAGAGAGGCTGAAACAGAGGGCGAGAAACAGAGGGGCTGAAACAGAGGGCAGGAAACAGAGGGGCTGAAACAGAGGGCGAGAATCAGAGGGGCTGAAACAGAAGGCGAGAAACAAAGGGCGAGAAACAGAGGGACTGAAACAGAGGGGCTGAAACAGAGGGCGAGAAACAGAGGGCGAGAAACAGAGGGGCTGAAACAGAGGGCGAGAAACAGAGGGGCTGAAAGAGGGGGCGAGAAACAGAGGGGCTGAAACAGAGGGGCTGAAACAGTGGGGCTGAAACAGAGGGGCTGAAACAGAGTGCGAGAAATAGAGGGTACTGAAACAGAGGGCGAGAAACAGAGGGGCTGAAACAGAGGGTGAGAAACAGAGGGGCTGAAACAGAGGGCGAGAAACAGAGGCGCTGAAACAGAGGGGCTGAAACAGAGGGGCTGAAACAGAGGGCAAGAAACAGAGGGGCTGAAAAAGAGGGCGAGAAACAGAGGGCGAGAAACAGAGGGGCTGAATCAGAGGGGCTGAAACAGAGGGCGAGAAACAGAGGGGCTGAAACAGAGGGCGAGAAACAGCGGGGCTGAAACAGAGGGGCTGAAACAGAGGGTGAGAAACAGAGGGGCTGAAACAGAGGGCGAGAAACAGAGGAGCTGAAACAGAGGGGCTGAATCAGAGGGGCTGAATCAGAGGGGCTGATTCAGAGGGGCTGAATCAGAGGGGCTGAATCAGAGGGGCTGAAACAGAGGGCGAGAAACAGAGGGGTGGAAACAGAGGGCGGGAAACAGAGGGGCTGAAACAGAGCGCGAGAAACAGAGTGTCTGAAACAGAGGGGCTGACACAGTGGGGCTGAAACAGAGGGGCTGAAACAGAGGGCGAGAAATAAAGGGGCTGAAACAGGGGGCGAGAAACAGAGGGACTGAAACAGAGGGCGAGAAACAGAGGGGCTGAAACAGAGGGGCTGAAACAGAGGGCGAGAAACAGAGGGGCTGAATCAGAGGGCGAGAAACAGAGGGGCTTAAACAGAGGGCGAGAAACAGAGGGGCTGAAACAGAGGGGCTGACACAGTGGGGCTGAAACAGAGGGGCTGAAACAGAGGGCGAGAAACAGAGGGGCTGAAACAGAGGCGCTGAATCAGAGGGGCTGATTCAGAGGGGCTGAAACAGAGGGGCTGAATCAGAGGGTCTGAAACAGAGGGCGAGAAACAGAGGGGCTGAAACAGAGGGCGAGAAACAGAGGGGCTGAAACAGAGGGCGAGAAACAGACGGGCAGAAACAGAGGGCGAGAAACAGAGGGACTGAAACAGAGGGGCTGAAACAGAGAGCGCGAAACAGAGGGCAAGAAACAGAGGGTGAGAAACAGAGGGGCTGTAACAGAGGGCGAGAAACAGAGGGGCAGAAACAGAGGGCGATAAACGGAGGGGCTGAAACAGAGGGGCTGAAACAGAGGGGCTGAAACAGAGGGCGAGAAACAGAGGGGCTGAAACAGAGGGCGAGAAACAGAGGGGCTGAAACAGAGGGCGAGAAACAGAGGGCGAGAATCAGAGGGACTGAAACAGAGGGGCGGAAACAGAGCGGCTGAAACAGACGACGAGAAACAGAGGGGCTGAAACAGTGGGCGAGAAACAGACGGGCTGAAACAGAGGGCGAGAAACAGAGGGTCTGAAACAGAGGGGCTGTCACAGTGGGGCTGAAACAGAGGGGCTGAAACAGAGGGCGAGAATTGGAGGGGCTGAAACAGAGGGCGAGAAACAGAGGGACTGAAACAGAGGGCGAGAAACAGAGGGGCTGAAACAGAGGGTGAGAAACAGAGGGCGAGAAACAGAGGGACTGAAACAGAGGGGCTGAAACAGAGGGCGAGAAACAGAGGGACTGAAACAGAGGGGCTGAAACAGAGGGGCTGAATCAGAGGGCGAGAAACAGTGGGGCTGAAGCAGAGAGGCTGAAACAGAGGGCGAGAAACAGAGGGGCTGAAACAGAGGGCGAGAAACAGAGGGGCTGAAACAGAGGGCGAGAAACAGAGGGCGAGAAACAGAGGGACTGAAACAGAGGGGCTGAAACAGAGGGGCTGAAACAGAGGGCGAGAAACAGTGGGGATGAAACAGAGGAGCTGACACAGTGGGGCTGAAACAGAGGGGCTGAAACAGAGGGCGAGAAATGGAGGGGCTGAAACAGAGGGTGAGAAACAGAGGGGCTGAAACAAAGGGTGAGAAACAGAGGGGCTGAAACAGAGGGCGAGAAACAGAGGGGCTGAAACAGAGGGGCTGAAACAGAGGGGCTGAAACAGAGGGCAAGTAACAGAGGGGCTGAAAAAGAGGGCGAGAAACAGAGGGGCTGAAACAGAGGGGCTGAAACAGAGGGTCTGAAACAGAGGGCGAGAAACAGAGGGCGAGAAACAGAGGGACTGAAACAGAGGGACTGAAACAGAGGGACTGAAACAGAGGGCGAGAAACAGAGGGGCTGAAGCAGAGGGCCAGAAACAGAGGGGCTGAAAGAGAGGGGCTGATACAGTGGGGCTGAAACAGAGGGGCTGAAACAGAGGGCGAGAATTAGAGTGGCTGAAACAGAGGGGCTGACAGAGTGGGGCTGAAACAGAGGGGCTGAAACAGAGGGCGAGAAACAGAGGGGCTTAAACAGAGGGGCTGAAACAGAGGGGCTGAATCAGAGGGGCTGATTCAGAGGGGCTGAAACAGAGGGGCTGAATCAGAGGGTCTGAAACAGAGGGCGAGAAGCAGAGGGGCTGAAACAGAGGGCGAGAAACAGTGGGGCTGAAACAGAGGGCGAGAAACAGACGGGCAGAAACAGAGGGCGAGAAACAGAGGGACTGAAACAGAGGGGCTGAAACAGAGAGCGCGAAACAGAGGGACTGAAACAGAGGGCGAGAAACAGAGGGGCTGAAACAGTGGGCGAGAAACAGAGGGGCTGAAACAGAGGGCGAGAAACGGAGGGGCTGAAACAGAGGGGCTGAAACAGAGGGGCTGAAACAGAGGGCGAGAAACAGAGGGGCTGAAACAGAGGGCGACAAACAGAGTGGCTGAAACAGAGGGTGAGAAACAGAGGGCGAGAAACAGAGGGACTGAAACAGAGGGGCGGAAACAGAGATGCTGAAACAGAGGGCGAGAAACAGAGGGGCTGAAACAGAGGGCGAGAAACAGAGGGGCTGAAACAGAGGGCGAGAAACAGAGGGTCTGAAACAGTGGGGCTGACACAGTGCGGCTGAAACAGAGGGGCTGAAACAGAGGGCGAGAAATAGAGGGGCTGAAACAGAGGGCGAGAAACAGAGGGACTGAAACAGAGGGCGAGAAACAGAGGGGCTGAAACAGAGGGCGAGAAACAGAGGGCGAGCAACAGAGGGACTGAAACAGAGGGGCTGAAACAGAGGGGCTGAATCAGAGGGCGAGAAACAGAGGGGCTGAAACAGAGAGGCTGAAACAGAGGGCGAGAAACAGAGGGGCTGAAACAGAGGGCGAGAAACAGAGGGGCTGAAACAGAGGGCGAGAAACAGAGGGGCTGAAACAGAGGGCGAGAAACAGAGGGGCTGAAACAGAGGGGCTGACACAGTGGGGCTGAAACAGAGGGGCTGAAACAGAGGGCGAGAAACAGAGGGGCTGAAACAGAGGGGCTGAAACAGAGGCGCTGAATCAGAGGGGCTGATTCAGAGGGGCTGAAACAGAGGGGCTGAATCAGAGGTTCTGAAACAGAGGGCGAGAAACAGAGGGGCTGAAACAGAGGGCGAGAAACAGAGGGGCTGAAACAGAGGGTGAGAAACAGACGGGCAGAAACAGAGGGCGAGAAACAGAGGGACTGAAACAGAGGGGCTGAAACAGAGAGCGCGAAACAGAGGGCAAGAAACAGAGGGTGAGAAACAGAGGGGCTGTAACAGAGGGCGAGAAACAGAGGGGCAGAAACAGAGGGCGATAAACGGAGGGGCTGAAACAGAGGGGCTGAAACAGAGGGGCTGAAACAGAGGGCGAGAAACAGAGGGGCTGAAACAGAGGGCGAGAAACAGAGGGGCTGAAACAGAGGGCGAGAAACAGAGGGCGAGAATCAGAGGGACTGAAACAGAGGGGCGGAAACAGAGCGGCTGAAACAGACGACGAGAAACAGAGGGGCTGAAACAGTGGGCGAGAAACAGACGGGCTGAAACAGAGGGCGAGAAACAGAGGATCTGAAACAGAGGGGCTGTCACAGTGGGGCTGAAACAGAGGGGCTGAAACAGAGGGCGAGAATTGGAGGGGCTGAAACAGAGGGCGAGATACAGAGGGACTGAAACAGAGGGCGAGAAACAGAGGGGCTGAAACAGAGGGTGAGAAACAGAGGGCGAGAAACAGAGGGACTGAAACAGAGGGGCTGAAACAGAGGGGCTGAATCAGAGGGCGAGAAACAGAGGGGCTGAAGCAGAGAGGCTGAAACAGAGGGCGAGAAACAGAGGGGCTGAAACAGAGGGCGAGAAAAAGAGGGCGAGAAACAGAGGGACTGAAACAGAGGGGCTGAAACAGAGGGGCTGAAACAGAGGGCGAGAAACAGTGGGGCTGAAACAGAGGGGCTGACACAGTGGGGCTGAAACAGAGGGGCTGAAACAGAGGGCGAGAAATGGAGGGGCTGAAACAGAGGGTGAGAAACAGAGGGGCTGAAACAAAGGGTGAGAAACAGAGGGGCTGAAACAGAGGGCGAGAAACAGAGGGGCTGAAACAGAGGGGCTGAAACAGAGGGGCTGAAACAGAGGGCAAGAAACAGAGGGGCTGAAAAAGAGGGCGAGAAACAGAGGGGCTGAAACAGAGGGGCTGAAACAGAGGGTCTGAAACAGAGGGCGAGAAACAGAGGGCGAGAAACAGAGGGACTGAAACAGAGGGACTGAAACAGAGGGGCTGAAACAGAGGGCGAGAAACAGAGGGGCTGAAGCAGAGGGCGAGAAACAGAGGGGCTGAAAGAGAGGGGCTGATACAGTGGGGCTGAAACAGAGGGGCTGAAACAGAGGGCGAGAAATAGAGTGGCTGAAACAGAGGGGCTGACAGAGTGGGGCTGAAACAGAGGGGCTGAAACAGAGGGCGAGAAACAGAGGGGCTGAAACAGAGGGGCTGAAAAAGAGGGGCTGAATCAGAGGGGCTGATTCAGAGGGGCTGAAACAGAGGGGCTGAATCAGAGGGTCTGAAACAGAGGGCGAGAAACAGAGGGGCTGAAACAGAGGGCGAGAAACAGAGGGGCTGAAACAGAGGGCGAGAAACAGACGGGCAGAAACAGAGGGCGAGAAACAGAGGGACTGAAACAGAGGGGCTGAAACAGAGAGCGCGAAACAGAGGGACTGAAACAGAGGGCGAGATACAGAGGGGCTGAAACAGAGGGCGAGAAACAGAGGGGCTGAAACAGAGGGCGAGAAACGGAGGGGCTGAAACAGAGGGGCTGAAACAGAGGGTGAGAAACAGAGGGGCTGAAACAGAGGGCGAGAAACAGAGTGGCTGAAACAGAGGGTGAGAAACAGAGGGCGAGAAACAGAGGGACTGAAACAGAGGGGCTGAAACATAGATGCTGAAACAGAGGGCGAGAAACAGAGGGGCTGAAACAGAGGGCGAGAAACAGAGGGGCTGAAACAGAGGGCGAGAAACAGAGGGTCTGAAACAGTGGGGCTGACACAGTGCGGCTGAAACAGAGGGGCTGAAACAGAGGGCGAGAAATAGAGGGGCTGAAACAGAGGGCGAGAAACAGAGGGACTGAAACAGAGGGCGAGAAACAGAGGCGCTGAAACAGAGGGCGAGAAACAGAGGGCGAGAAACAGAGGGACTGAAACAGAGGGGCTGAAACAGAGGGGCTGAATCAGAGGGCGAGAAACAGAGGGGCTGAAACAGAGAGGCTGAAACAGAGGGCGAGAAACAGAGGGGCTGAAACAGAGGGCAGGAAACAGAGGGGTTGAAACAGAGGGCGAGAATCAGAGGGGCTGAAACAGAAGGCGAGAAACAAAGGGCGAGAAACAGAGGGACTGAAACAGAGGGGCTGAAACAGAGGGCGAGAAACAGAGGGCGAGAAACAGAGGGGCTGAAACAGAGGGCGAGAAACAGAGGGGCTGAAAGAGAGGGCGAGAAACAGACGGGCTGAAACAGAGGGGCTGAAACAGTGGGGCTGAAACAGAGGGGCTGAAACAGAGTGCGAGAAATAGAGGGTACTGAAACAGAGGGCGAGAAACAGAGGGGCAGAAACAGAGGGTGAGAAACAGAGGGGCTGAAACAGAGGGCGAGAAACAGAGGCGCTGAAACAGAGGGGCTGAAACAGAGGGGCTGAAACAGAGGGCAAGAAACAGAGGGGCTGAAAAAGAGGGCGAGAAACAGAGGGCGAGAAACAGAGGGGCTGAATCAGAGGGGCTGAAACAGAGGGCGAGAAACAGAGGGGCTGAAACAGAGGGCGAGAAACAGCGGGGCTGAAACAGAGGGGCTGAAACAGAGGGTGAGAAACAGAGGGGCTGAAACAGAGGGCGAGAAACAGAGGAGCTGAAACAGAGGGGCTGAAACAGAGGGGCTGAATCAGAGGGGCTGATTAGAGAGGGGCTGAATCAGAGGGGCTGAATCAGAGGGGCTGAAACAGAGGGCGAGAAACAGAGGGGCTGAAACAGAGGGTGGGAAACAGAGGGGCTGAAACAGAGCGCGAGAAACAGAGTGTCTGAAACAGAGGGGCTGACACAGTGGGGCTGAAACAGAGGGGCTGAAACAGAGGGCGAGAAATAGAGGGGCTGAAACAGGGGGCGAGAAACAGAGGGACTGAAACAGAGGGCGAGAAACAGAGGGGCTGAAACAGAGGGGCTGAAACAGAGAGCGAGAAACAGAGGGGCTGAATCAGAGGGCGAGAAACAGAGGGGCTGAAACAGAGGGCGAGAAACAGAGGGGCTGAAACAGAGGGCGAGAAACAGAAGGCGAGAAACAGAGGGACTGAAACAGAGGGGCTGAAACAGAGGGGCTGAAACAGAGGGCGAGAAACAGAGGGGCTGAAACAGAGGGCGAGAAACAGAGGGGCTGAAACAGAGGGGCTGACACAGTGGGGCTGAAACAGAGGGGCTGAAACAGAGGGCGAGAAATAGAGGGGCTGAAACAGAGGGGCTGACACAGTGGGGCTGAAACAGAGGGGCTGAAACAGAGGGCGAGAAACAGAGGGGCTGATTCAGAGGGGCTGAAACAGAGGGGCTGAATCAGAGGGTCTGAAACAGAGGGCGAGAAACAAAGGGGCTGAAACAGAGGGCGAGAAACAGAGGGGCTGAAACAGAGGGCGAGAAACAGACGGGCAGAAACAGAGGGCGAGAAACAGAGGGACTGAAACAGAGGGGCTGAAACAGAGAGCGCGAAACAGAGGGCAAGAAACAGAGGGTGAGAAACAGAGAGGCTGTAACAGAGGGCGAGAAACAGAGGGGCAGAAACAGAGGGCGATAAACGGAGGGGCTGAAACAGAGGGGCTGAAACAGAGGGGCTGAAACAGAGGGCGAGAAACAGAGGGGCTGAAACAGAGGGTGAGAAACAGAGGGGCTGAAACAGAGGGCGAGAAACAGAGGGCGAGAATCAGAGGGACTGAAACAGAGGGGCGGAAACAGAGGGGCTGAAACACACGACGAGAAACAGAGGGGCTGAAACAGTGGGCGAGAAACAGACGGGCTGAAACAGAGGGCGAGAAACAGAGGGTCTGAAACAGAGGGGCTGTCACAGTGGGGCTGAAACAGAGGGGCTGAAACAGAGGGCGAGAATTGGAGGGGCTGAAACAGAGGGCGAGAAACAGAGGGACTGAAACAGAGGGCGAGAAACAGGGGGCTGAAACAGAGGGTGAGAAACAGAGGGCGAGAAACAGAGGGACTGAAACAGAGGGGCTGAAACAGAGGGGCTGAATCAGAGGGCGAGAAACAGAGGGGCTGAACAGAGAGGCTGAAACAGAGGGCGAGAAACAGAGGGGCTGAAACAGAGGTCAAGAAACAGAGGGGCTGAAACAGAGGGCGAGAAACAGAGGGGCTGAAACAGAGGGGCTGAAACAGAGGGGCTGAAACAGAGGGGCTGAAACAGAGGGCGAGAAACAGAGGGGCTGAAACAGAGGGCGAGAAACAGAGGGGCTGAAAGAGAGGGCGAGAAACAGAGGGCGAGAAACAGAGGGACTGAAACAGAGGGGCTGAAACAGAGGCGCTGAAACAGAGGGCGAGAAACAGTGGGGCTGAAACAGAGTGGCTGACACAGTGGGGCTGAAACAGAGGGGCTGAAACAGAGGGCGAGAAACAGAGGGGCTGAAACAGAGGGGCTGAAACAGAGGGGCTGAAACAGAGGGCAAGAAAAAGAGTGGCTGAAACAGAGGGCGAGAAACAGAGGGGCTGAATCAGAGGAGCTGAAACAGAGGGCGAGAAACAGAGGGGCTGAAACAGAGGGCGAGAAACAAAGGGACTGAAACAGAGGGGCTGAAACAGAGGGCGAGAAACAGAGGGGCTGAAACAGAGGGGCTGAATCAGAGGGGCTGATTCAGAGGGGCTGAAACAGAGGGGCTGAATCAGAGGGGCTGAAACAGAGGGCGAGAATCAGAGGGGCTGAAACAGATGGCGAGAAACAGAGGGGCTGAAACAGAGGGCGAGAAACAGACGGGCAAAAACAGAGGGCTAGAAACAGAGGGACTGAAACAGAGGGGCTGAAACAGAGAGCGCGAAACAGAGGGACTGAAACAGAGGGCGAGAAACAGAGGGGCTGAAACAGAGGGCGAGAAACAGACGGGCTTAAACAGAGGGCGAGAAACAGAGCGGCTGAAACAGAGGGCGAGAAACAGAGGGGCTGAAACAGAGTGGCTGAAACAGAGGGCGAGAAACAGAGGGGCTGAATCAGACGGGCTGAATCAGAGGGGCTGAAACAGAGGGCGAGAAACAGAGGGGCTTAAACAGAGGGCGAGAAACAGAGGGGCTGAAACAGAGGGCGAGATACAGAGGGGCTGAAACAGAGTGGCAGAAACAGAGGGCGAGAAACAGTTGGGCTGAAACAGAGGGGCAGAAACAGAGGGCGAGAAACAGAGGGGCTGAAACAGAGGGCGAGAAACAGAGGGGCTGAAACAGAGGGCGAGAAACAGAGGGGCTGAAACAGAGTGCGAGAAACAGAGGGGCTGAAACAGAGGGGCTGAAACAGAGGGTGAGAAACAGTGGGGCTGAAACAGAGGGAGAAACAGAGGGGCTGAAACAGAGGGGCTGAAACAGAGGGGCTGAATCAGAGGGGCTGATTCAGAGGGGCTGAAACAGAGGGGCTGAATCAGAGGGGCTGAAACAGAGGGCGAGAAACAGAGGGGCTGAAACAGAGGGCGAGAAACAGAGGGGCTGAAACAGAGGGCGAGAAACAGAGGGGCTGAAACAGAGGGCGAGAAACAGAGGGGCTGAAACAGAGTGCGAGAAACAGAGGGGCTGAAACAGAGGGGCTGAAACAGAGGGTGAGAAACAGTGGGGCTGAAACAGAGGGAGAAACAGAGGGGCTGAAACAGAGGGGCTGAAACAGAGGGGCTGAATCAGAGGGGCTGATTCATTGGGGCTGAAACAGAGGGGCTGAATCAGAGGGGCTGAAACAGAGGGCGAGAAACAGAGGGGCTGAAACAGAGGGCGAGAAACAGAGGGGCTGAAACAGAGGGCGAGAAACAGACGTGCAGAAACAGAGGGCGAGAGACAGAGGGACTGAAACAAAGGGGCTGGAACAGAGAGCGCGAAACAGAGGGACTGAAACAGAGGGCGAGAAACAGAGGGGCTGAAACAGAGGGCGAGAAACAGAGGGGCTGAAACAGAGGGCGAGAAACAGAGGGGCTGAAAGAGAGGGCGAGAAACAGAGGGCGAGAAACAGAGGGACTGAAACAGAGGGGCTGAAACAGAGGGACTGAAACAGAGGGCGAGAAACAGTGGGGCTGAAACAGAGGGGCTGACACAGTGGGGCTGAAACAGAGGGGCTGAAACAGAGGGCGAGAAATGGAGGTGCTGAAACAGAGGGTGAGAAACAGAGGGGCTGAAACAAAGTGTGAGAAACAGAGGGGCTGAAACAGAGGGCGAGAAACAGAGGGGCTGAAACAGAGGGGCTGAAACAGAGGGGCTGAAACAGAGGGCAAGAAACAGAGGGGCTGAAAAAGAGGGCGTGAAACAGAGGGCCTGAAACAGAGGGCGAGAAACAGAGGGGCTGAATCAGAGGAGCTGAAACAGAGGGCGAGAAACAGAGGGGCTGAAACAGAGGGCGAGAAACAGAGGGACTGAAACAGAGGGCGAGAAACAGAGGGGCTGAAACAGAGGGCGAGAAACAGAGGGGCTGAAACAGAGGGGCTGAATCAGAGGGGCTGATTCAGAGGGGCTGAAACAGAGGGGCTGAATCAGAGGGGCTGAAACAGAGGGCGAGAATCAGAGGGGCTGAAATAGATGGCGAGAAACAGAGGGGCTGAAAAAGAGGGCGAGAAACAGACGGGCAAAAACAGAGGGCTAGAAACAGAGGGACTGAAACAGAGGGGCTGAAACAGAGAGCGCGAAACAGAGGGCAAGAAACAGAGGGTGAGAAACAGAGGGGCTGTAACAGAGGGCGAGAAACAGAGGGGCAGAAACAGAGGGCGATAAACGGAGGGGCTGAAACAGAGGGGCTGAAACAGAGGGGCTGAAACAGAGGGCGAGAAACAGAGGGGCTGAAACAGAGGGCGAGAAACAGAGGGGCTGAAACAGAGGGCGAGAAACAGAGGGCGAGAATCAGAGGGACTGAAACAGAGGGGCGGAAACAGAGGGGCTGAAACACACGACGAGAAACAGAGGGGCTGAAACAGTGGGCGAGAAACAGACAGGCTGAAACAGAGGGCGAGAAACAGAGGGTCTGAAACAGAGGGGCTGTCACAGTGGGGCTGAAACAGAGGGGCTGAAACAGAGGGCGAGAATTGGAGGGGCTGAAACAGAGGGCGAGAAACAGAGGGGCTGAAACAGAGGGTGAGAAACAGAGGGCGAGAAACAGAGGGACTGAAACAGAGGGGCTGAAACAGAGGGGCTGAATCAGAGGGCGAGAAACAGAGGGGCTGAACAGAGAGGCTGAAACAGAGGGCGAGAAACAGAGGGGCTGAAACAGAGGTCAAGAAACAGAGGGGCTGAAACAGAGGGCGAGAAACATAGGGGCTGAAACAGAGGGGCTGAAACAGAGGGGCTGAAACAGAGGGCGAGAAACAGAGGGGCTGAAACAGAGGGCGAGAAACAGAGGGGCTGAAAGAGAGGGCGAGAAACAGAGGGCGAGAAACAGAGGGACTGAAACAGAGGGGCTGAAACAGAGGGGCTGAAACAGAGGGCGAGAAACAGTGGGGCTGAAACAGAGGGGCTGACACAGTGGGGCTGAAACAGAGGGGCTGAAACAGAGGGCGAGAAATGGAGGTGCTGAAACAGTGGGTGAGAAACAGAGGGGCTGGAACAAAGGGTGAGAAACAGAGGGGCTGAAACAGAGGGCGAGAAACAGAGGGGCTGAAACAGAGGGGCTGAAACAGAGGGGCTGAAACAGAGGGCAAGAAACAGAGGGGCTGAAAAAGAGGGCGTGAAACAGAGGGCCTGAAACAGAGGGCGAGAAACAGAGGGGCTGAATCAGAGGAGCTGAAACAGAGGGCGAGAAACAGAGGGGCTGAAACAGAGGGCGAGAAACAGCGGGACTGAAACAGAGGGCGAGAAACAGAGGGGCTGAAACAGAGGGCGAGAAACAGAGGGGCTGAAACAGAGGGGCTGAATCAGAGGGGCTGATTCAGAGGGGCTGAAACAGAGGGGCTGAATCAGAGGGGCTGAAACAGAGGGCGAGAATCAGATGGGCTGAAATAGATGGCGAGAAACAGAGGGGCTGAAAAAGAGGGCGAGAAACAGACGGGCAAAAACAGAGGGCTAGAAACAGAGGGACTGAAACAGAGGGGCTGAAACAGAGAGCGCGAAACAGAGGGCAAGAAACAGAGGGTGAGAAACAGTGGGGCTGTAACAGAGGGCGAGAAACAGAGGGGCAGAAACAGAGGGCGATAAACGGAGGGGCTGAAACAGAGGGGCTGAAACAGAGGGGCTGAAACAGAGGGCGAGAAACAGAGGGGCTGAAACAGAGGGCGAGAAACAGAGGGCGAGAATCAGAGGGACTGAAACAGAGGGGCGGAAACAGAGGGGCTGAAACACACGACGAGAAACAGAGGGGCTGAAACAGTGGGCGAGAAACAGACGGGCTGAAACAGAGGGCGAGAAACAGAGGGTCTGAAACAGAGGGGCTGTCACAGTGGGGCTGAAACAGAGGGGCTGAAACAGAGGGCGAGAATTGGAGGGGCTGAAACAGAGGGCGAGAAACAGAGGGACTGAAACAGAGGGCGAGAAACAGAGGGGCTGAAACAGAGGGTGAGAAACAGAGGGCGAGAAACAGAGGGACTGAAACAGAGGGGCTGAAACAGAGGGGCTGAATCAGAGGGTGAGAAACAGAGGGGCTGAACAGAGAGGCTGAAACAGAGGGCGAGAAACAGAGGGGCTGAAACAGAGGTCAAGAAACAGAGGGGCTGAAACAGAGGGCGAGAAACAGAGGGGCTAAAACAGAGGGGCTGAAAAGAGGGGCTGAAACAGAGGGGCTGAAACAGAGGGCGAGAAACAGAGGGGCTGAAACAGAGGGCGAGAAACAGAGGGGCTGAAAGAGAGGGCGAGAAACAGAGGGCGAGAAACAGAGGGACTGAAACAGAGGGGCTGAAACAGAGGGGCTGAAACAGAGGGCGAGAAACAGTGGGGCTGAAACAGAGGGGCTGACACAGTGGGGCTGAAACAGAGGGGCTGAAACAGTGGGCGAGAAATGGAGGTGCTGAAACAGAGGGTGAGAAACAGAGGGGCTGAAACAAAGGGTGAGAAACAGAGGGGCTGAAACAGAGGGCGAGAAACAGAGGGGCTGAAACAGAGGGGCTGAAACAGAGGGGCTGAAACAGAGGGCAAGAAACAGAGGGGCTGAAAAAGAGGGCGTGAAACAGAGGGCCTGAAACAGAGGGCGAGAAACAGAGGGGCTGAATCAGAGGAGCTGAAACAGAGGGCGAGAAACAGAGGGGCTGAAACAGAGGGCGAGAAACAGAGGGACTGAAACAGAGGGCGAGAAACAGAGGGGCTGAAACAGAGGGCGAGAAACAGAGGGGCTGAAACAGAGGGGCTGAATCAGAGGGGCTGATTCAGAGGGGCTGAAACAGAGGGGCTGAATCAGAGGGGCTGAAACAGAGGGCGAGAATCAGAGGGGCTGAAATAGATGGCGAGAAACAGAGGGGCTGAAAAAGAGGGCGAGAAACAGACGGGCAAAAACAGAGGGCTAGAAACAGAGGGACTGAAACAGAGGGGCTGAAACAGAGAGCGCGAAACAGAGGGACTGAAACAGAGGGCGAGAAACAGAGGGGCTGAAACAGAGGGCGAGAAACAGACGGGCTTAAACAGAGGGCGAGAAACAGAGCGGCTGAAACAGAGGGCGAGAAACAGAGGGGCTGAAACAGAGTGGCTGAAACAGAGGGCGAGAAACAGAGGGGCTGAATCAGACGGGCTGAATCAGAGGGGCTGAAACAGAGGGCGAGAAACAGAGGGGCTTAAACAGAGGGCGAGAAACAGAGGGGCTGAAACAGAGGGCGAGATACCGAGGGGCTGAAACAGAGTGGCAGAAACAGAGGGCGAGAAACAGTTGGGCTGAAACTGAGGGGCAGAAACAGAGGTCGAGAAACAGAGGGGCTGAAACAGAGGGCGAGAAACAGAGGGGCTGAAACAGAGGGCGAGAAACAGAGGGGCTGAAACAGAGTGCGAGAAACAGAGGGGCTGAAACAGAGGGCGAGAAACAGAGGGGCTGAATCAGAGGAGCTGAAACAGAGGGCGAGAAACAGAGGGGCTGAAACAGAGGGCGAGAAACAGAGGGACTGAAACAGAGGGCGAGAAACAGAGGGGCTGAAACAGAGGGCGAGAAACAGAGGGGCTGAAACAGAGGGGCTGAATCAGAGGGGCTGA
Organism: Chiloscyllium punctatum; assembly: GCF_047496795.1. Taxonomy (NCBI): domain Eukaryota; kingdom Metazoa; phylum Chordata; class Chondrichthyes; order Orectolobiformes; family Hemiscylliidae; genus Chiloscyllium; species Chiloscyllium punctatum. Next base: position 1,120,235 of record NC_092779.1, on the reverse strand, counting down.
TTCAGAGGGGCTGAAACAGAGGGGCTGAATCAGAGGGGCTGAAACAGAGGGCGAGAATCAGAGGGGCTGAAATAGATGGCGAGAAACAGAGGGGCTGAAAAAGAGGGCGCGAAACAGACGGGCAAAAACAGAGGGCTAGAAACAGAGGGACTGAAACAGAGGGGCTGAAACAGAGAGCGCGAAACAGAGGGACTGAAACAGAGGGCGAGAAACAGAGGGGCTGAAACAGAGGGCGAGAAACAGACGGGCTTAAACAGAGGGCGAGAAACAGAGCGGCTGAAACAGAGGGCGAGAAACAGAGGGGCTGAAACAGAGTGGCTGAAACAGAGGGCGAGAAACAGAGGGGCTGAATTAGACGGGCTGAATCAGAGGGGCTGAAACAGAGGGCGAGAAACAGAGGGGCTTAAACAGAGGGCGAGAAACAGAGGGGCTGAAACAGAGGGCGAGATACCGAGGGGCTGAAACAGAGTGGCAGAAACAGAGGGCGAGAAACAGTTGGGCTGAAACTGAGGGGCAGAAACAGAGGTCGAGAAACAGAGGGGCTGAAACAGAGGGCGAGAAACAGAGGGGCTGAAACAGAGGGCGAGAAACAGAGGGGCTGAAACAGAGTGCGAGAAACAGAGGGGCTGAAACAGAGGGTGAGAAACAGTGGGGCTGAAACAGAGGGAGAAACAGAGGGGCTGAAACAGAGGGGCTGAAACAGAGGGGCTGAATCAGAGGGGTTGATTCAGAGTGGCTGAAACAGAGGGGCTGAATCAGAGGGGCTGAAACAGAGGGCGAGAAACAGAGGGGCTGAAACAGAGGGCGAGAAACAGAGGGGCTAAAACAGAGGGCGAGAAAAAGGGGGGCTGAAACAGAGGGCGATAAACAGAGGGGCTGAAACAGAGGGCGAGAAACAGAGCGGCTGAAACAGAGTGCGAGAAACAGAGGGGCTGAAACAGAGGGGCTGAAACAGAGGGTGAGAAACAGTGGGGCTGAAACAGAGGGAGAAACAGAGGGGCTGAAACAGAGGGGCTGAAACAGAGGGGCTGAATCAGAGGGGCTGATTCAGAGGGGCTGAAACAGAGGGGCTGAATCAGAGGGGCTGAAACAGAGGGCGAGAAACAGAGGAGCTGAAACAGAGGGCGAGAAACAGAGGGGCTGAAACAGAGGGCGAGAAACAGACGTGCAGAAACAGAGGGCGAGAAACAGAGGGACTGAAACAAAGGGGCTGGAACAGAGAGCGCGAAACAGAGGGACTGAAACAGAGGGCGAGAAACAGAGGGGCTGAAACAGAGGGCGAGAAACAGAGGGGCTGAAACAGAGGGGCTGAAACAGAGGGGCTGAAACAGAGGGCAAGAAACAGAGGGGCTGAAACAGAGTGGCTGAAACAGAGGGCGAGAAACAGAGGGGCTGAATCAGACGGGCTGAATCAGAGGGGCTGAAACAGAGGGGCTGAAACAGAGGGCGAGAAACAGAGGGGCTGAAGCAGAGGGCGAGAAACAGAGGGCGAGAAATAGAGGGGCTGAAACAGAGGGGCTGAAACAAAGCGGCTGATACAGAGGGCGAGAAACAGAGGGGCTGAAACAGAGGGCGAGATACAGAGGGGCTGAAAGAGAGGAGCTGAAACAGAGGGCGAGAAACAGAGAGGCTGAAACAGAGGGCGAGAAACAGAGGGCCTGAAACAGAGGGCGAGAAACAGAGGGCTGAAACAGAGTGGCTGAAACAGAGGGGCTGAAACAGAGGGGCTGAAACAGAGGGCGAGATACAGAGAGGCTGAAACAGAGGGCGAGAAACAGAGTGGCTGAAACAGAGGGCAAGAAACAGAGGGGCTGAAACAGAGGGCGTGAAACAGAGGGGCTGAAACAGAGGGGCTGAAACAGAGGGCGAGAAACAGAGGGACTGAAACAGAGGGGCTGAAACAGAGGGGCTGATACAGAGGGCGAGAAACAGAGCGGCTGAAACAGAGGGCGAGAAACAGAGGGGCTGAAACAAAGGGGCTGAAACAGTGGGGCTAAAACAGAGGGGCTGAAACAGAGGGCGAGAAATAGACGGGCTGAAACAGAGGGCGAGAAACAGAGGGGCTGAAACAGAGGGCGAGAAACAGAGGGGCTGAAACAGAGGGGCTGAAACAGAGGGGCTGAAACAGAGGGCGAGAAACAGAGGGGCTGAAACAGAGGGCGAGAAACAGAGGGGCTGAAACATAGGGGCTGAAACAGAGGGTGAGAAACAGAGGGGCTGACACAGAGGGCGAGAAACAGAGGGGCTGAAACAGAGGGGCTGAAACAGAGGGGCTGAATCAGAGGGGCTGATTCAGAGGGGCTGAATCAGAGGGGCTTAATCAGAGGAGCTGAAACAGAGTGGCTTAATCAGAGGGGCTGAAAAAGAGGGCGAGAAACAGAGGGGCTGAAACAGAGGGCGAGAAACAGAGGGGCAGAAACAGAGGGCGAGAAACAGAGGGACTGAAACAGAGGGGCTGAAACAGAGAGCGCGAAACAGAGGGGCTGAAACAGATGGCGAGAAACAGAGGGACTGAAACAGAGGTCGAGAAACAGAGGTACTGAAACAGATGTCGAGAAACAGAGGGGCTGAAACAGAGGGCAAGAAACAGAGGCGCTGAAACAGAGTGGCTGAAACAGAAGGGCAGAAACAGAGGGGCTGAAACAGAGGGCGAGAAACAGAGGGGCTGAATCAGAGGGGCTGAATCAGAAGGGCTGAAACAGAGGGCAAGAAACAGAGGGGCTGAAACAGAGGGGCTGAAACAGTGGGCGAGAAACTAAGGGACTGAAACAGCGGTCGAGAAACAGAGTGCGAGAAACAGAGGGGCTGAAACAGAGGGGCTGAAACAGACGGGCTGAAACAGAGAGCCTGAAACAGAGGGGCTGAATCAGAGGGGCTTAAACAGAGAGGCTGAAATAGAGGGGCTGAAACAGAGGGGATGAATCAGAGGGGCTGAAACAGAGGGGCTGAATCAGAGGGGCTGAAACAGAGGGTGATAAACAGAGGGTCTGAAACAGAGGGCGAGAAATAGAGGGGCTGAAACAGAGGGCGAGAATAAGAGGGGCTGAAACAGAGGGGCTGAAACAGAGGGGCTGAAACAGAGGGGCTGAAACGGAGGGCGAGAAACAGAGGGGCTGAAACAGAGGGCAAGAAACAGAGGGGATGAAACAGAGGGCGAGAAACAGAGGGGCTGAAACAGAGGGGCTGAAATAGAGGGGCTGAAACAGAGGGCGAGAAACAGAGGGGCTGAAACAGAGGGGCTGAAACAGAGGGGCTGAAACAGAGGGGCTGAAACAGAGGGCGAGAAACAGAGGGGCTGAAACAGAGGGCGAGAAACAGAGGGGCTGAGACAGAGGGCGAGAAACAGAGGGTCTGAAACAGAGGGGCTGACACAGTGGGGCTGAAACAGAGGGGCTGAAACAGAGGGCGAGAAATAGAGGGGCTTAAACAGAGGGCGAGAAACAGAGGGACTGAAACAGAGGGTGAGAAAGAGAGGGGCTGAAGCAGAGGGCGAGAAACAGAGGGCGAGAAACAGAGGGACTGAAACCGAGGGGCTGAAACAGAGGGGCTGAAACAGAGGGCGAGAAACAGAGGGGCTGAAACAGAGGGCGAGAAACAGAGGGGCTGAAACAGAGGGGCTGAAACAGAGAGGCTGAAACATAGGGCGAGAAACAGAGGGGCTGAAACAGCGGGCAAGAAACAGAGGGGCTGAAACAGAGGGCGAGAAACAGAGGGGCTGAAACAGAGGGGCTGAACAGAGGGGCTGAAACAGAGGGCGAGAAACAGAGGGGCTGAAACAGAGGGGCTGAAACAGAGTGTCTGAAACAGAGGGCGAGAAACAGAGGGCGAGAAACAGAGGGACTGAAACAGAGGGACTGAAACAGAGGGGCTGAAACAGAGGGCGAGAAACAGAGGGGCTGAAGCAGAGGGCGAGAAACAGAGGGGCTGAAAGAGAGGGGCTGATACAGTGGGGCTGAAACAGAGGGGCTGAAACAGAGGGCGAGAAATAGAGTGGCTGAAACAGAGGGGCTGACAGAGTGGGGCTGAAACAGAGGGGCTGAAACAGAGGGCGAGAAACAGAGGGGCTGAAACAGAGGGGCTGAAAAAGAGGGGCTGAATCAGAGGGGCTGATTCAGAGGGGCTGAAACAGAGGGGCTGAATCAGAGGGTCTGAAACAGAGGGCGAGAAACAGAGGGGCTGAAACAGAGGGCGAGAAACAGAGGGGCTGAAACAGAGGGCGAGAAACAGACGGGCAGAAACAGAGGGCGAGAAACAGAGGGACTGAAACAGAGGGGCTGAAACAGAGAGCGCGAAACAGAGGGACTGAAACAGAGGGCGAGAAACAGAGGGGCTGAAACAGAGGGCGAGAAACAGAGGGGCTGAAACAGCGGGCGAGAAACGGAGGGGCTGAAACAGAGGGGCTGAAACAGAGGGGCTGAAACAGAGGGCGAGAAACAGAGGGGCTGAAACAGAGGGCGAGAAACAGAGTGGCTGAAACAGAGGGTGAGAAACAGAGGGCGAGAAACAGAGGGACTGAAACAGAGGGGCTGAAACAGAGATGCTGAAACAGAGGGCGAGAAACAGAGGGGCTGAAACAGAGGGCGAGAAACAGAGGGGCTGAAACAGAGGGCGAGAAACAGAGGGTCTGAAACAGTGGGGCTGACACAGTGCGGCTGAAACAGAGGGGCTGAAACAGAGGGCGAGAAATAGAGGGGCTGAAACAGAGGGCGAGAAACAGAGGGACTGAAACAGAGGGCGAGAAACAGAGGGGCTGAAACAGAGGGCGAGAAACAGAGGGCGAGAAACAGAGGGACTGAAACAGAGGGGCTGAAACAGAGGGGCTGAATCAGAGGGCGAGAAACAGAGGGGCTGAAACAGAGAGGCTGAAACAGAGGGCGAGAAACAGAGGGGCTGAAACAGAGGGCAGGAAACAGAGGGGCTGAAACAGAGGGCGAGAATCAGAGGGGCTGAAACAGAAGGCGAGAAACAAAGGGCGAGAAACAGAGGGACTGAAACAGAGGGGCTGAAACAGAGGGCGAGAAACAGAGGGCGAGAAACAGAGGGGCTGAAACAGAGGGCGAGAAACAGAGGGGCTGAAAGAGAGGGCGAGAAACAGAGGGGCTGAAACAGAGGGGCTGAAACAGTGGGGCTGAAACAGAGGGGCTGAAACAGAGTGCGAGAAATAGAGGGTACTGAAACAGAGGGCGAGAAACAGAGGGGCTGAAACAGAGGGTGAGAAACAGAGGGGCTGAAACAGAGGGCGAGAAACAGAGGCGCTGAAACAGAGGGGCTGAAACAGAGGGGCTGAAACAGAGGGCAAGAAACAGAGGGGCTGAAAAAGAGGGCGAGAAACAGAGGGCGAGAAACAGAGGGGCTGAATCAGAGGGGCTGAAACAGAGGGCGAGAAACAGAGGGGCTGAAACAGAGGGCGAGAAACAGCGGGGCTGAAACAGAGGGTGAGAAACAGAGGGGCTGAAACAGAGGGCGAGAAACAGAGGAGCTGAAACAGAGGGGCTGAAACAGAGGGGCTGAATCAGAGGGGCTGATTCAGAGGGGCTGAATCAGAGGGGCTGAATCAGAGGGGCTGAAACAGAGGGCGAGAAACAGAGGGGCTGAAACAGAGGGCGGGAAACAGAGGGGCTGAAACAGAGCGCGAGAAACAGAGTGTCTGAAACAGAGTGGCTGACACAGTGGGGCTGAAACAGAGGGGCTGAAACAGAGGGCGAGAAATAGAGGGGCTGAAACAGGGGGCGAGAAACAGAGGGACTGAAACACAGGGCGAGAAACAGAGGGGCTGAAACAGAGGGCGAGAAACAGAGGGGCTGAAACAGAGGGCGAGAAACAGAGGGGCTGAAACAAAGGGCGAGAAACAGAGGGGCTGAAACAGAGTGCGAGAAACAGAGGGGCTGAAACAGAGGGTGAGAAACAGTGGGGCTGAAACAGAGGGAGAAACAGAGGGGCTGAAACAGAGGGGCTGAAACAGAGGGGCTGAATCAGAGGGGCTGATTCAGAGGGGCTGAAACAGAGGGGCTGAATCAGAGGGGCTGAAACAGAGGGCGAGAAACAGAGGGGCTGAAACAGAGGGCGAGAAACAGAGGGGCTGAAACAGAGGGCGAGAAACAGAGGGGCTGAAACAGAGGGCGAGAAACAGAGGGGCTGAAACAGAGGGCGAGAAACAGAGGGGCTGAAACACAGTGCGAGAAACAGAGGGGCTGAAACAGAGGGGCTGAAACAGAGGGTGAGAAACAGTGGGGCTGAAACAGAGGGAGAAACAGAGGGGCTGAAACAGAGGGGCTGAAACAGAGGGGCTGAATCAGAGGGGCTGATTCAGAGGGGCTGAAACAGAGGGGCTGAATCAGAGGGGCTGAAACAGAGGGCGAGAAACAGAGGGGCTGAAACAGAGGGCGAGAAACAGAGGGGCTGAAACAGAGGGCGAGAAACAGACGTGCAGAAACAGAGGGCGAGAAACAGAGGGACTGAAACAAAGGGGCTGGAACAGAGAGCGCGAAACAGAGGGACTGAAACAGAGGGCGAGAAACAGTGGGGCTGAAACAGAGGGCGAGAAACAGAGGGGCTGAAACAGAGGGGCTGAAACAGAGGGGCTGAAACAGAGGGCAAGAAACAGAGGGGCTGAAACAGAGGGTGAGAAACAGAGGGGCTGAAACAGAGGGCGAGAAACAGAGGCGCTGAAACAGAGGGCCTGAAACAGAGGGGCTGAAACAGAGGGCAAGAAACAGAGGGGCTGAAAAAGAGGGCGAGAAACAGAGGGGCTGAATCAGAGGGGCTGAAACAGAGGGCGAGAAACAGAGGGGCTGAAACAGAGGGCGAGAAACAGCGGGGCTGAAACAGAGGGGCTGAAACAGAGGGTGAGAAACAGAGGGGCTGAAACAGAGGGCGAGAAACAGAGGAGCTGAAACAGAGGGGCTGAAACAGAGGGGCTGAATCAGAGGGGCTGATTCAGAGGGGCTGAATCAGAGGGGCTGAATCAGAGGGGCTGAAACAGAGGGCGAGAAACAGAGGGGCTGAAACAGAGGGCGGGAAACAGAGGGGCTGAAACAGAGCGCGAGAAACAGAGTGTCTGAAACAGAGGGGCTGACACAGTGGGGCTGAAACAGAGGGGCTGAAACAGAGGGCGAGAAATAGAGGGGCTGAAACAGGGGGCGAGAAACAGAGGGACTGAAACACAGGGCGAGAAACAGAGGGGCTGAAACAGAGGGCGAGAAACAGAGGGGCTGAAACAGAGGGCGAGAAACAGAGGGGCTGAAACAAAGGGCGAGAAACAGAGGGGCTGAAACAGAGTGCGAGAAACAGAGGGGCTGAAACAGAGGGTGAGAAACAGTGGGGCTGAAACAGAGGGAGAAACAGAGGGGCTGAAACAGAGGGGCTGAAACAGAGGGGCTGAATCAGAGGGGCTGATTCAGAGGGGCTGAAACAGAGGGGCTGAATCAGAGGTGCTGAAACAGAGGGCGAGAAACAGAGGGTCTGAAACAGAGGGCGAGAAACAGAGGGGCTGAAACAGAGGGCGAGAAACAGAGGGGCTGAAACAGAGGGCGAGAAACAGAGGGGCTGAAACAGAGGGCGAGAAACAGAGGGGCTGAAACACAGTGCGAGAAACAGAGGGGCTGAAACAGAGGGGCTGAAACAGAGGGTGAGAAACAGTGGGGCTGAAACAGAGGGAGAAACAGAGGGGCTGAAACAGAGGGGCTGAAACAGAGGGGCTGAATCAGAGGGGCTGATTCAGAGGGGCTGAAACAGAGGGGCTGAATCAGAGGGGCTGAAACAGAGGGCGAGAAACAGAGGGGCTGAAACAGAGGGCGAGAAACAGAGGGGCTGAAACAGAGGGCGAGAAACAGACGTGCAGAAACAGAGGGCGAGAAACAGAGGGACTGAAACAAAGGGGCTGGAACAGAGAGCGCGAAACAGAGGGACTGAAACAGAGGGCGAGAAACAGTGGGGCTGAAACAGAGGGCGAGAAACAGAGGGGCTGAAACAGAGGGGCTGAGACAGAGGGGCTGAAACAGAGGGCAAGAAACAGAGGGGCTGAAACAGAGTGGCTGAAACAGAGGGCGAGAAACAGAGGGACTGAATCAGACGGGCTGAATCAGAGGGGCTGAAACAGAGGGGCAGAAACAGAGGGCGAGAAACAGAGGGGCTGAAGCAGAGGGCGAGAAACAGAGGGCGAGAAATAGAGGGGCTGAAAAAGAGGGGCTGAAACAGAGGGGCTGAAACAAAGCGGCTGATACAGAGGGCGAGAAACAGAGGGGCTGAAACAGAGGGCGAGATACAGAGGGGCTGAAAGAGAGGAGCTGAAACAGAGGGCGAGAAACAGCGAGGCTGAAACAGAGGGCGAGAAACAGAGGGCCTGAAACAGAGGGCGAGAAACAGAGGGCTGAAACAGAGTGGCTGAAACAGAGGGGCTGAAACAGAGGGGCTGAAACAGAGGGCGAGATACAGAGAGGCTGAAACAGAGGGCGAGAAACAGAGTGGCTGAAACAGAGGGCAAGAAACAGAGGGGCTGAAACAGAGGGCGTGAAACAGAGGGGCTGAAACAGAGGGGCTGAAACAGAGGGCGAGAAACAGAGGGACTGAAACAGAGGGGCTGAAACAGAGGGGCTGATACAGAGGGCGAGAAACAGAGCGGCTGAAACAGAGGGCGAGAAACAGAGGGGCTGAAACAAAGGGGCTGAAACAGTGGGGCTAAAACAGAGGGGCTGAAACAGAGGGCGAGAAATAGACGGGCTGAAACAGAGGGCGAGAAACAGAGGGGCTGAAACAGAGGGCGAGAAACAGAGGGGCTGAAACAGAGGGGCTGAAACAGAGGGGCTGAAACAGAGGGCGAGAAACAGAGGGGCTGAAACAGAGGGCGAGAAACAGAGGGGCTGAAACATACGGGCTGAAACAGAGGGTGAGAAACAGAGGGGCTGACACAGAGGGCAAGAAACAGAGGGGCTGAAACAGAGGGGCTGAAACAGAGGGGCTGAATCAGAGGGGCTGATTCAGAGGGGCTGAATCAGAGGGGCTTAATCAGAGGAGCTGAAACAGAGTGGCTTAATCAGAGGGGCTGAAAAAAAGGGCGAGAAACAGAGGGGCTGAAACAGAGGGCGAGAAACAGAGGGGCAGAAACAGAGGGCGAGAAACAGAGGAGCAGAAACAGAGGGGCTGAAACAGAGAGCGCGAAACAGAGGGGCTGAAACAGATGGCGAGAAACAGAGGGACTGAAACAGAGGTCGAGAAACAGAGGTACTGAAACAGATGTCGAGAAACAGAGGGGCTGAAACAGAGGGCAAGAAACAGAGGCGCTGAAACAGAGAGGCTGAAACAGAAGGGCTGAAACAGAGGGCGAGAAACAGAGGGGCTGAATCAGAGGGGCTGAATCAGAAGGGCTGAAACAGAGGGCAAGAATCAGAGGGGCTGAAACAGAGGGGCTGAAACAGTGGGCGAGAAACTAAGGGACTGAAACAGCGGTCGAGAAACAGAGTGCGAGAAACAGAGGGGCTGAAACAGAGGGGCTGAATCAGAGGGGCTTAAACAGAGAGGCTGAAATAGAGGGGCTGAAACAGAGGGGATGAATCAGAGGGGCTGAAACAGAGGGGCTGAATCAGAGGGGCTGAAACAGAGGGTGATAAACAGAGGGTCTGAAACAGAGGGCGAGAAACAGAGGGGCTGAAACAGAGGGCGAGAATAAGAGGGACTGAAACAGAGGGGCTGAAACAGAGGGGCTGAATCAGAGGGCGAGAAACAGAGGGGCTGAAACAGAGAGGCTGAAACAGAGGGCGAGAAACAGAGGGGCTGAAACAGAGGGCAGGAAACAGAGGGGCTGAAACAGAGGGCGAGAATCAGAGGGGCTGAAACAGAAGGCGAGAAACAAAGGGCGAGAAACAGAGGGACTGAAACAGAGGGGCTGAAACAGAGGGCGAGAAAAAGAGGGCGAGAAACAGAGGGGCTGAAACAGAGGGCGAGAAACAGAGGGGCTGAAAGAGGGGGCGAGAAACAGAGGGGCTGAAACAGAGGGGCTGAAACAGTGGGGCTGAAACAGAGGGGCTGAAACAGAGTGCGAGAAATAGAGGGTACTGAAACAGAGGGCGAGAAACAGAGGGGCTGAAACAGAGGGTGAGAAACAGAGGGGCTGAAACAGAGGGCGAGAAACAGAGGCGCTGAAACAGAGGGGCTGAAACAGAGGGGCTGAAACAGAGGGCAAGAAACAGAGGGGCTGAAAAAGAGGGCGAGAAACAGAGGGGCTGAATCAGAGGGGCTGAAACAGAGGGCGAGAAACAGAGGGGCTGAAACAGAGGGCGAGAAACAGCGGGGCTGAAACAGAGGGGCTGAAACAGAGGGTGAGAAACAGAGGGGCTGAAACAGAGGGCGAGAAACAGAGGAGCTGAAACAGAGGGGCTGAAACAGAGGGGCTGAATCAGAGGGGCTGATTCAGAGGGGCTGAATCAGAGGGGCTGAATCAGAGGGGCTGAAACAGAGGGCGAGAAACAGAGGGGTGGAAACAGAGGGCGGGAAACAGAGGGGCTGAAACAGAGCGCGAGAAACAGAGTGTCTGAAACAGAGGGGCTGACACAGTGGGGCTGAAACAGAGGGGCTGAAACAGAGGGCGAGAAATAGAGGGGCTGAAACAGGGGGCGAGAAACAGAGGGACTGAAACAGAGGGCGAGAAACAGAGGGGCTGAAACAGAGGGGCTGAAACAGAGGGCGAGAAACAGAGGGGCTGAATCAGAGGGCGAGAAACAGAGGGGCTGAAACAAAGCGGCTGATACAGAGGGCGAGAAACAGAGGGGCTGAAACAGAGGGCGAGATACAGAGGGGCTGAAAGAGAGGAGCTGAAACAGAGGGCGAGAAACAGAGAGGCTGAAACAGAGGGCGAGAAACAGAGGGCCTGAAACAGAGGGCGAGAAACAGAGGGCTGAAACAGAGTGGCTGAAACAGAGGGGCTGAAACAGAGGGGCTGAAACAGAGGGCGAGATACAGAGAGGCTGAAACAGAGGGCGAGAATCAGAGTGGCTGAAACAGAGGGCAAGAAACAGAGGGGCTGAAACAGAGGGCGTGAAACAGAGGGGCTGAAACAGAGGGGCTGAAACAGAGGGCGATAAACAGAGGGACTGAAACAGAGGGGCTGAAACAGAGGGGCTGATACAGAGGGCGAGAAACAGAGCGGCTGAAACAGAGGGCGAGAAACAGAGGGGCTGAAACAAAGGGGCTGAAACAGTGGGGCTAAAACAGAGGGGCTGAAACAGAGGGCGAGAAATAGACGGGCTGAAACAGAGGGCGAGAAACAGAGGGGCTGAAACAGAGGGCGAGAAACAGAGGGGCTGAAACAGAGGGGCTGAAACAGAGGGGCTGAAACAGAGGGCGAGAAACAGAGGGGCTGAAACAGAGGGCGAGAAACAGAGGGGCTGAAACATAGGGGCTGAAACAGAGGGTGAGAAACAGAGGGGCTGACACAGAGGGCGAGAAACAGAGGGGCTGAAACAGAGGGGCTGAAACAGAGGGGCTGAATCAGAGGGGCTGATTCAGAGGGGCTGAATCAGAGGGGCTTAATCAGAGGAGCTGAAACAGAGTGGCTTAATCAGAGGGGCTGAAAAAGAGGGCGAGAAACAGAGGGGCTGAAACAGAGGGCGAGAAACAGAGGGGCAGAAACAGAGGGCGAGAAACAGAGGAGCAGAAACAGAGGGGCTGAAACAGAGAGCGCGAAACAGAGGGGCTGAAACAGATGGCGAGAAACAGAGGGACTGAAACAGAGGTCGAGAAACAGAGGTACTGAAACAGATGTCGAGAAACAGAGGGGCTGAAACAGAGGGCAAGAAACAGAGGCGCTGAAACAGAGTGGCTGAAACAGAAGGGCAGAAACAGAGGGGCTGAAACAGAGGGCGAGAAACAGAGGGGCTGAATCAGAGGGGCTGAATCAGAAGGGCTGAAACAGAGGGCAAGAAACAGAGGGGCTGAAACAGAGGGGCTGAAACAGTGGGCGAGAAACTAAGGGACTGAAACAGCGGTCGAGAAACAGAGTGCGAGAAACAGAGGGGCTGAAACAGAGGGGCTGAAACAGACGGGCTGAAACAGAGAGCCTGAAACAGAGGGGCTGAATCAGAGGGGCTTAAACAGAGAGGCTGAAATAGAGGGGCTGAAACAGATGGGATGAATCAGAGGGGCTGAAACAGAGGGGCTGAATCAGAGGGGCTGAAACAGAGGGTGATAAACAGAGGGTCTGAAACAGAGGGCGAGAAACAGAGGGGCTGAAACAGAGGGCGAGAATAAGAGGGGCTGAAACAGAGGGGCTGAAACAGAGGGGCTGAAACGGAGGGCGAGAAACAGAGGGGCTGAAACAGAGGGCAAGAAACAGAGGGGATGAAACAGAGGGCGAGAAACAGAGGGGCTGAAACAGAGGGGCTGAAATAGAGGGGCTGAAACAGAGGGCGAGAAACAGAGGGGCTGAAACAGAGGGCGAGAAACAGAGGGGCTGAAACAGAGGGCGAGAAACAGAGGGCGAGAAACAGAGGGAATGAAACAGAGGGGCTGAAACAGAGGGCGAGAAACAGAGGGGCTGAAACAGAGGGCGAGAAACAGAGGGTCTGAAACAGAGGGGCTGACACAGTGGGGCTGAAACAGAGGGGCTGAAACAGAGGGCGAGAAATAGAGGGGCTTAAACAGAGGGCGAGAAACAGAGGGACTGAAACAGAGGGTGAGAAAGAGAGGGGCTGAAGCAGAGGGCGAGAAACAGAGGGCGAGAAACAGAGGGACTGAAACCGAGGGGCTGAAACAGAGGGGCTGAAACAGAGGGCGAGAAACAGAGGGGCTGAAACAGAGGGCGAGAAACAGAGGGGCTGAAACAGAGGGGCTGAAACAGAGAGGCTGAAACATAGGGCGAGAAACAGAGGGGCTGAAACAGCGGGCAAGAAACAGAGGGGCTGAAACAGAGGGCGAGAAACAGAGGGGCTGAAACAGAGGTGCTGAACAGAGGGGCTGAAACAGAGGGCGAGAAACAGAGGGGCTGAAACAGAGGGGCTGAAACAGAGGGTCTGAAACAGAGGGCGAGAAACAGAGGGCGAGAAACAGAGGGACTGAAACAGAGGGACTGAAACAGAGGGGCTGAAACAGAGGGCGAGAAACAGAGGGGCTGAAGCAGAGGGCGAGAAACAGAGGGGCTGAAAGAGAGGGGCTGATACAGTGGGGCTGAAACAGAGGGGCTGAAACAGAGGGCGAGAAATAGAGTGGCTGAAACAGAGGGGCTGACAGAGTGGGGCTGAAACAGAGGGGCTGAAACAGAGGGCGAGAAACAGAGGGGCTGAAACAGAGGGGCTGAAACAGAGGGCGAGAAACAGAGGGGCTGAAACAGAGGGCGAGAAACAGAGGGGCTGAAACAGAGGGCGAGAAACAGAGGGTCTGAAACAGAGGGGCTGACACAGTGGGGCTGAAACAGAGGGGCTGAAACAGAGGGCGAGAAATAGAGGGGCTTAAACAGAGGGCGAGAAACAGAGGGACTGAAACAGAGGGTGAGAAAGAGAGGGGCTGAAGCAGAGGGCGAGAAACAGAGGGCGAGAAACAGAGGGACTGAAACCGAGGGGCTGAAACAGAGGGGCTGAAACAGAGGGCGAGAAACAGAGGGGCTGAAACAGAGGGCGAGAAACAGAGGGGCTGAAACAGAGGGGCTGAAACAGAGAGGCTGAAACATAGGGCGAGAAACAGAGGGGCTGAAACAGCGGGCAAGAAACAGAGGGGCTGAAACAGAGGGCGAGAAACAGAGGGGCTGAAACAGAGGTGCTGAACAGAGGGGCTGAAACAGAGAGCGAGAAACAGAGGGGCTGAAACAGAGGGGCTGAAACAGAGGGTCTGAAACAGAGGGCGAGAAACAGAGGGCGAGAAACAGAGGGACTGAAACAGAGGGACTGAAACAGAGGGGCTGAAACAGAGGGCGAGAAACAGAGGGGCTGAAGCAGAGGGCGAGAAACAGAGGGGCTGAAAGAGAGGGGCTGATACAGTGGGGCTGAAACAGAGGGGCTGAAACAGAGGGCGAGAAATAGAGTGGCTGAAACAGAGGGGCTGACAGAGTGGGGCTGAAACAGAGGGGCTGAAACAGAGGGCGAGAAACAGAGGGGCTGAAACAGAGGGGCTGAAAAAGAGGGGCTGAATCAGAGGGGCTGATTCAGAGGGGCTGAAACAGAGGGGCTGAATCAGAGGGTCTGAAACAGAGGGCGAGAAACAGACGGGCAGAAACAGAGGGCGAGAAACAGAGGGACTGAAACAGAGGGGCTGAAACAGAGAGCGCGAAACAGAGGGACTGAAACAGAGGGCGAGAAACAGAGGGGCTGAAACAGAGGGCTTGAAACAGAGGGGCTGAAACAGAGGGCGAGAAACAGAGGGGCTGAAACAGCGGGCAAGAAACAGAGGGGCTGAAACAGAGGGCGAGAAACAGAGGGGCTGAAACAGAGGTGCTGAACAGAGGGGCTGAAACAGAGGGCGAGAAACAGAGGGGCTGAAACAGAGGGGCTGAAACAGAGGGTCTGAAACAGAGGGCGAGAAACAGAGGGCGAGAAACAGAGGGACTGAAACAGAGGGACTGAAACAGAGGGGCTGAAACAGAGGGCGAGAAACAGAGGGGCTGAAACAGAGGGCGAGAAACAGAGGGCGAGAAACAGAGGGAATGAAACAGAGGGGCTGAAACAGAGGGCGAGAAACAGAGGGGCTGAAACAGAGGGCGAGAAACAGAGGGGCTGAAACAGAGGGCGAGAAACAGAGGGTCTGAAACAGAGGGGCTGACACAGTGGGGCTGAAACAGAGGGGCTGAAACAGAGGGCGAGAAATAGAGGGGCTTAAACAGAGGGCGAGAAACAGAGGGACTGAAACAGAGGGTGAGAAAGAGAGGGGCTGAAGCAGAGGGCGAGAAACAGAGGGCGAGAAACAGAGGGACTGAAACCGAGGGGCTGAAACAGAGGGGCTGAAACAGAGGGCGAGAAACAGAGGGGCTGAAACAGAGGGCGAGAAACAGAGGGGCTGAAACAGAGGGGCTGAAACAGAGAGGCTGAAACATAGGGCGAGAAACAGAGGGGCTGAAACAGCGGGCAAGAAACAGAGGGGCTGAAACAGAGGGCGAGAAACAGAGGGGCTGAAACAGAGGTGCTGAACAGAGGGGCTGAAACAGAGGGCGAGAAACAGAGGGGCTGAAACAGAGGGGCTGAAACAGAGGGTCTGAAACAGAGGGCGAGAAACAGAGGGCGAGAAACAGAGGGACTGAAACAGAGGGACTGAAACAGAGGGGCTGAAACAGAGGGCGAGAAACAGAGGGGCTGAAGCAGAGGGCGAGAAACAGAGGGGCTGAAAGAGAGGGGCTGATACAGTGGGGCTGAAACAGAGGGGCTGAAACAGAGGGCGAGAAATAGAGTGGCTGAAACAGAGGGGCTGACAGAGTGGGGCTGAAACAGAGGGGCTGAAACAGAGGGCGAGAAACAGAGGGGCTGAAACAGAGGGGCTGAAAAAGAGGGGCTGAATCAGAGGGGCTGATTCAGAGGGGCTGAAACAGAGGGGCTGAATCAGAGGGTCTGAAACAGAGGGCGAGAAACAGACGGGCAGAAACAGAGGGCGAGAAACAGAGGGACTGAAACAGAGGGGCTGAAACAGAGAGCGCGAAACAGAGGGACTGAAACAGAGGGCGAGAAACAGAGGGGCTGAAACAGAGGGCTTGAAACAGAGGGGCTGAAACAGAGGGCGAGAAACGGAGGGGCTGAAACAGAGGGGCTGAAACAGAGGGGCTGAAACAGAGGGCGAGAAACAGAGGGGCTGAAACAGAGGGCGAGAAACAGAGTGGCTGAAACAGAGGGTGAGAAACAGAGGGGCTGAAACAGAGGGCGAGAAACAGAGGGTCTGAAACAGTGGGGCTGACACAGTGCGGCTGAAACAGAGGGGCTGAAACAGAGGGCGAGAAATAGAGGGGCTGAAACAGAGTGCGAGAAACAGAGGGACTGAAACAGAGGGCGAGAAACAGAGGGGCTGAAACAGAGGGCGAGAAACAGAGGGCGAGAAACAGAGGGACTGAAACAGAGGGGCTGAAACAGAGGGGCTGAATCAGAGGGCGAGAAACAGAGGGGCTGAAACAGAGAGGCTGAAACAGAGGGCGAGAAACAGAGGGGCTGAAACAGAGGGCAGGAAACAGAGGGGCTGAAACAGAGGGCGAGAATCAGAGGGGCTGAAACAGAAGGCGAGAAACAAAGGGCGAGAAACAGAGGGACTGAAACAGAGGGGCTGAAACAGAGGGCGAGAAACAGAGGGCGAGAAACAGAGGGGCTGAAACAGAGGGCGAGAAACAGAGGGGCTGAAAGAGAGGGCGAGAAACAGAGGGGCTGAAACAGAGGGGCTGAAACAGTGGGGCTGAAACAGAGGGGCTGAAACAGAGTGCGAGAAATAGAGGGTACTGAAACAGAGGGCGAGAAACAGAGGGGCTGAAACAGAGGGTGAGAAACAGAGGGGCTGAAACAGAGGGCGAGAAACAGAGGGGCTGAAAGAGAGGGCGAGAAACAGAGGGGCTGAAACAGAGGGCGAGAAACAGAGGGGCTGAAACAGAGGGCGAGAAACAGAGGGGCTGAAACATAGGGGCTGAAACAGAGGGTGAGAAACAGAGGGGCTGACACAGAGGGCGAGAAACAGAGGGGCTGAAACAGAGGGGCTGAAACAGAGGGGCTGAATCAGAGGGGCTGATTCAGAGGGGCTGAATCAGAGGGGCTTAATCAGAGGAGCTGAAACAGAGTGGCTTAATCAGAGGGGCTGAAAAAGAGGGCGAGAAACAGAGGGGCTGAAACAGAGGGCGAGAAACAGAGGGGCAGAAACAGAGGGCGAGAAACAGAGGAGCAGAAACAGAGGGGCTGAAACAGAGAGCGCGAAACAGAGGGGCTGAAACAGATGGCGAGAAACAGAGGGACTGAAACAGAGGTCGAGAAACAGAGGTACTGAAACAGATGTCGAGAAACAGAGGGGCTGAAACAGAGGGCAAGAAACAGAGGCGCTGAAACAGAGTGGCTGAAACAGAAGGGCAGAAACAGAGGGGCTGAAACAGAGGGCGAGAAACAGAGGGGCTGAATCAGAGGGGCTGAATCAGAAGGGCTGAAACAGAGGGCAAGAAACAGAGGGGCTGAAACAGAGGGGCTGAAACAGTGGGCGAGAAACTAAGGGACTGAAACAGCGGTCGAGAAACAGAGTGCGAGAAACAGAGGGGCTGAAACAGAGGGGCTGAAACAGACGGGCTGAAACAGAGAGCCTGAAACAGAGGGGCTGAATCAGAGGGGCTTAAACAGAGAGGCTGAAATAGAGGGGCTGAAACAGATGGGATGAATCAGAGGGGCTGAAACAGAGGGGCTGAATCAGAGGGGCTGAAACAGAGGGTGATAAACAGAGGGTCTGAAACAGAGGGCGAGAAACAGAGGGGCTGAAACAGAGGGCGAGAATAAGAGGGGCTGAAACAGAGGGGCTGAAACAGAGGGGCTGAAACGGAGGGCGAGAAACAGAGGGGCTGAAACAGAGGGCAAGAAACAGAGGGGATGAAACAGAGGGCGAGAAACAGAGGGGCTGAAACAGAGGGGCTGAAATAGAGGGGCTGAAACAGAGGGCGAGAAACAGAGGGGCTGAAACAGAGGGCGAGAAACAGAGGGGCTGAAACAGAGGGCGAGAAACAGAGGGCGAGAAACAGAGGGAATGAAACAGAGGGGCTGAAACAGAGGGCGAGAAACAGAGGGGCTGAAACAGAGGGCGAGAAACAGAGGGGCTGAAACAGAGGGCGAGAAACAGAGGGTCTGAAACAGAGGGGCTGACACAGTGGGGCTGAAACAGAGGGGCTGAAACAGAGGGCGAGAAATAGAGGGGCTTAAACAGAGGGCGAGAAACAGAGGGACTGAAACAGAGGGTGAGAAAGAGAGGGGCTGAAGCAGAGGGCGAGAAACAGAGGGCGAGAAACAGAGGGACTGAAACCGAGGGGCTGAAACAGAGGGGCTGAAACAGAGGGCGAGAAACAGAGGGGCTGAAACAGAGGGCGAGAAACAGAGGGGCTGAAACAGAGGGGCTGAAACAGAGAGGCTGAAACATAGGGCGAGAAACAGAGGGGCTGAAACAGCGGGCAAGAAACAGAGGGGCTGAAACAGAGGGCGAGAAACAGAGGGGCTGAAACAGAGGTGCTGAACAGAGGGGCTGAAACAGAGGGCGAGAAACAGAGGGGCTGAAACAGAGGGGCTGAAACAGAGGGTCTGAAACAGAGGGCGAGAAACAGAGGGCGAGAAACAGAGGGACTGAAACAGAGGGACTGAAACAGAGGGGCTGAAACAGAGGGCGAGAAACAGAGGGGCTGAAGCAGAGGGCGAGAAACAGAGGGGCTGAAAGAGAGGGGCTGATACAGTGGGGCTGAAACAGAGGGGCTGAAACAGAGGGCGAGAAATAGAGTGGCTGAAACAGAGGGGCTGACAGAGTGGGGCTGAAACAGAGGGGCTGAAACAGAGGGCGAGAAACAGAGGGGCTGAAACAGAGGGGCTGAAAAAGAGGGGCTGAATCAGAGGGGCTGATTCAGAGGGGCTGAAACAGAGGGGCTGAATCAGAGGGTCTGAAACAGAGGGCGAGAAACAGACGGGCAGAAACAGAGGGCGAGAAACAGAGGGACTGAAACAGAGGGGCTGAAACAGAGAGCGCGAAACAGAGGGACTGAAACAGAGGGCGAGAAACAGAGGGGCTGAAACAGAGGGCTTGAAACAGAGGGGCTGAAACAGAGGGCGAGAAACGGAGGGGCTGAAACAGAGGGGCTGAAACAGAGGGGCTGAAACAGAGGGCGAGAAACAGAGGGGCTGAAACAGAGGGCGAGAAACAGAGTGGCTGAAACAGAGGGTGAGAAACAGAGGGGCTGAAACAGAGGGCGAGAAACAGAGGGTCTGAAACAGTGGGGCTGACACAGTGCGGCTGAAACAGAGGGGCTGAAACAGAGGGCGAGAAATAGAGGGGCTGAAACAGAGTGCGAGAAACAGAGGGACTGAAACAGAGGGCGAGAAACAGAGGGGCTGAAACAGAGGGCGAGAAACAGAGGGCGAGAAACAGAGGGACTGAAACAGAGGGGCTGAAACAGAGGGGCTGAATCAGAGGGCGAGAAACAGAGGGGCTGAAACAGAGAGGCTGAAACAGAGGGCGAGAAACAGAGGGGCTGAAACAGAGGGCAGGAAACAGAGGGGCTGAAACAGAGGGCGAGAATCAGAGGGGCTGAAACAGAAGGCGAGAAACAAAGGGCGAGAAACAGAGGGACTGAAACAGAGGGGCTGAAACAGAGGGCGAGAAACAGAGGGCGAGAAACAGAGGGGCTGAAACAGAGGGCGAGAAACAGAGGGGCTGAAAGAGAGGGCGAGAAACAGAGGGGCTGAAACAGAGGGGCTGAAACAGTGGGGCTGAAACAGAGGGGCTGAAACAGAGTGCGAGAAATAGAGGGTACTGAAACAGAGGGCGAGAAACAGAGGGGCTGAAACAGAGGGTGAGAAACAGAGGGGCTGAAACAGAGGGCGAGAAACAGAGGCGCTGAAACAGAGGGGCTGAAACAGAGGGGCTGAAACAGAGGGCAAGAAACAGAGGGGCTGAAAAAGAGGGCGAGAAACAGAGGGCGAGAAACAGAGGGGCTGAATCAGAGGGGCTGAAACAGAGGGCGAGAAACAGAGGGGCTGAAACAGAGGGCGAGAAACAGCGGGGCTGAAACAGAGGGGCTGAAACAGAGGGTGAGAAACAGAGGGGCTGAAACAGAGGGCGAGAAACAGAGGAGCTGAAACAGAGGGGCTGAAACAGAGGGGCTGAATCAGAGGGGCTGATTCAGAGGGGCTGAATCAGAGGGGCTGAATCAGAGGGGCTGAAACAGAGGGCGAGAAACAGAGGGGCTGAAACAGAGGGCGGGAAACAGAGGGGCTGAAACAGAGCGCGAGAAACAGAGTGTCTGAAACAGAGGGGCTGACACAGTGGAGCTGAAACAGAGGGGCTGAAACAGAGGGCGAGAAATAGAGGGGCTGAAACAGGGGGCGAGAAACAGAGGGACTGAAACACAGGGCGAGAAACAGAGGGGCTGAAACAGAGGGCGAGAAACAGAGGGGCTGAAACAGAGGGCGAGAAACAGAGGGGCTGAAACAAAGGGCGAGAAACAGAGGGGCTGAAACAGAGTGCGAGAAACAGAGGGGCTGAAACAGAGGGTGAGAAACAGTGGGGCTGAAACAGAGGGAGAAACAGAGGGGCTGAAACAGAGGGGCTGAAACAGAGGGGCTGAATCAGAGGGGCTGATACAGAGGGGCTGAAACAGAGGGGCTGAATCAGAGGGGCTGAAACAGAGGGCGAGAAACAGAGGGGCTGAAACAGAGGGCGAGAAACAGAGGGGCTGAAACAGAGGGCGAGAAACAGAGGGGCTGAAACAGAGGGCGAGAAACAGAGGGGCTGAAACAGAGGGCGAGAAACAGAGGGGCTGAAACACAGTGCGAGAAACTGAGGGGCTGAAACAGAGGGGCTGAAACAGAGGGTGAGAAACAGTGGGGCTGAAACAGAGGGAGAAACAGAGGGGCTGAAACAGAGGGGCTGAAACAGAGGGGCTGAATCAGAGGGGCTGATTCAGAGGGGCTGAAACAGAGGGGCTGAATCAGAGGGGCTGAAACAGAGGGCGAGAAACAGAGGGGCTGAAACAGAGGGCGAGAAACAGAGGGGCTGAAACAGAGGGCGAGAAACAGACGTGCAGAAACAGAGGGCGAGAAACAGAGGGACTGAAACAAAGGGGCTGGAACAGAGAGCGCGAAACAGAGGGACTGAAACAGAGGGCGAGAAACAGAGGGGCTGAAACAGAGGGGCTGAAACAGAGGGCAAGAAACAGAGGGGCTGAAACAGAGTGGCTGAAACAGAGGGCGAGAAACAGAGGGACTGAATCAGACGGGCTGAATCAGAGGGGCTGAAACAGAGGGGCAGAAACAGAGGGCGAGAAACAGAGGGGCTGAAGCAGAGGGCGAGAAACAGAGGGCGAGAAATAGAGGGGCTGAAAAAGAGGGGCTGAAACAGAGGGGCTGAAACAAAGCGGCTGATACAGAGGGCGAGAAACAGAGGGGCTGAAACAGAGGGCGAGATACAGAGGGGCTGAAAGAGAGGAGCTGAAAGAGAGGGCGAGAAACAGAGAGGCTGAAACAGAGGGCGAGAAACAGAGGGCCTGAAACAGAGGGCGAGAAACAGAGGGCTGAAACAGAGTGGCTGAAACAGAGGGGCTGAAACAGAGGGGCTGAAACAGAGGGCGAGATACAGAAAGGCTGAAACAGAGGGCGAGACACAGAGTGGCTGAAACAGAGGGCAAGAAACAGAGGGGCTGAAACAGAGGGCGTGAAACAGAGGGGCTGAAACAGAGGGGCTGAAACAGAGTGCGAGAAACAGAGGGACTGAAACAGAGGGGCTGAAACAGAGGGGCTGATACAGAGGGCGAGAAACAGAGCGGCTGAAACAGAGGGCGAGAAACAGAGGGGCTGAAACAAAGGGGCTGAAACAGTGGGGCTAAAACAGAGGGGCTGAAACAGAGGGCGAGAAATAGACGGGCTGAAACAGAGGGCGAGAAACAGAGGGGCTGAAACAGAGGGCGAGAAACAGAGGGGCTGAAACAGAGGGGCTGAAACAGAGGGGCTGAAACAGAGGGCGAGAAACAGAGGGGCTGAAACAGAGGGCGAGAAACAGAGGGGCTGAAACATACGGGCTGAAACAGAGGGTGAGAAACAGAGGGGCTGACACAGAGGGCGAGAAACAGAGGGGCTGAAACAGAGGGGCTGAAACAGAGGGGCTGAATCAGAGGGGCTGATTCAGAGGGGCTGAATCAGAGGGGCTTAATCAGAGGAGCTGAAACAGAGTGGCTTAATCAGAGGGGCTGAAAAAGAGGGCGAGAAACAGAGGGGCTGAAACAGAGGGCGAGAAACAGAGGGGCAGAAACAGAGGGCGAGAAACAGAGGAGCAGAAACAGAGGGGCTGAAACAGAGAGCGCGAAACAGAGGGGCTGAAACAGATGGCGAGAAACAGAGGGACTGAAACATAGGTCGAGAAACAGAGGTACTGAAACAGATGTCGAGAAACAGAGGGGCTGAAACAGAGGGCATGAAACAGAGGCGCTGAAACAGAGAGGCTGAAACAGACGGGCAGAAACAGAGGGGCTGAAACAGAGGGCGAGAAACAGAGGGGCTGAATCAGAGGGGCTGAATCAGAAGGGCTGAAACAGAGGGCAAGAAACAGAGGGGCTGAAACAGAGGGGCTGAAACAGTGGGCGAGAAACTAAGGGACTGAAACAGCGGTCGAGAAACAGAGTGCGAGAAACAGAGGGGCTGAAACAGAGGGGCTGAATCAGAGGGGCTTAAACAGAGAGGCTGAAATAGAGGGGCTGAAACAGAGGGGATGAATCAGAGGGGCTGAAACAGAGGGGCTGAATCAGAGGGGCTGAAACAGAGGGTGATAAACAGAGGGTCTGAAACAGAGGGCGAGAAACAGAGGGGCTGAAACAGAGGGCGAGAATAAGAGGGACTGAAACAGAGGGGCTGAAACAGAGGGGCTGAATCAGAGGGCGAGAAACAGAGGGGCTGAAACAGAGAGGCTGAAACAGAGGGCGAGAAACAGAGGGGCTGAAACAGAGGGCAGGAAACAGAGGGGCTGAAACAGAGGGCGAGAATCAGAGGGGCTGAAACAGAAGGCGAGAAACAAAGGGCGAGAAACAGAGGGACTGAAACAGAGGGGCTGAAACAGAGGGCGAGAAACAGAGGGCGAGAAACAGAGGGGCTGAAACAGAGGGCGAGAAACAGAGGGGCTGAAAGAGGGGGCGAGAAACAGAGGGGCTGAAACAGAGGGGCTGAAACAGTGGGGCTGAAACAGAGGGGCTGAAACAGAGTGCGAGAAATAGAGGGTACTGAAACAGAGGGCGAGAAACAGAGGGGCTGAAACAGAGGGTGAGAAACAGAGGGGCTGAAACAGAGGGCGAGAAACAGAGGCGCTGAAACAGAGGGGCTGAAACAGAGGGGCTGAAACAGAGGGGCTGAAACAGAGGGCGAGAAACAGAGGGACTGAAACAGAGGGGCTGAAACAGAGGGGCTGATACAGAGGGCGAGAAACAGAGCGGCTGAAACAGAGGGCGAGAAACAGAGGGGCTGAAACAAAGGGGCTGAAACAGTGGGGCTAAAACAGAGGGGCTGAAACAGAGGGCGAGAAATAGACGGGCTGAAACAGAGGGCGAGAAACAGAGGGGCTGAAACAGAGGGCGAGAAACAGAGGGGCTGAAAAAGAGGGGCTGAAACAGAGGGGCTGAAACAGAGGGCGAGAAACAGAGGGGCTGAAACAGAGGGCGAGAAACAGAGGGGCTGAAACATACGGGCTGAAACAGAGGGTGAGAAACAGAGGGGCTGACACAGAGGGCGAGAAACAGAGGGGCTGAAACAGAGGGGCTGAAACAGAGGGGCTGAATCAGAGGGGCTGATTCAGAGGGGCTGAATCAGAGGGGCTTAATCAGAGGAGCTGAAACAGAGTGGCTCAATCAGAGGGGCTGAAAAAGAGGGCGAGAAACAGAGGGGCTGAAACAGAGGGCGAGAAACAGAGGGGCAGAAACAGAGGGCGAGAAACAGAGGAGCAGAAACAGAGGGGCTGAAACAGAGAGCGCGAAACAGAGGGGCTGAAACAGATGGCGAGAAACAGAGGGACTGAAACAGAGGTCGAGAAACAGAGGTACTGAAACAGATGTCGAGAAACAGAGGGGCTGAAACAGAGGGCAAGAAACAGAGGCGCTGAAACAGAGAGGCTGAAACAGAAGGGCAGAAACAGAGGGGCTGAAACAGAGGGCGAGAAACAGAGGGGCTGAATCAGAGGGGCTGAATCAGAAGGGCTGAAACAGAGGGCAAGAAACAGAGGGGCTGAAACAGAGGGGCTGAAACAGTGGGCGAGAAACTAAGGGACTGAAACAGCGGTCGAGAAACAGAGTGCGAGAAACAGAGGGGCTGAAAAAGAGGGGCTGAATCAGAGGGGCTTAAACAGAGAGGCTGAAATAGAGGGGCTGAAACAGAGGGGATGAATCAGAGGGGCTGAAACAGAGGGGCTGAATCAGAGGGGCTGAAACAGAGGGTGATAAACAGAGGGTCTGAAACAGAGGGCGAGAAACAGAGGGGCTGAAACAGAGGGCGAGAATAAGAGGGACTGAAACAGAGGGGCTGAAACAGAGGGGCTGAATCAGAGGGCGAGAAACAGAGGGGCTGAAACAGAGAGGCTGAAACAGAGGGCGAGAAACAGAGGGGCTGAAACAGAGGGCAGGAAACAGAGGGGCTGAAACAGAGGGCGAGAATCAGAGGGGCTGAAACAGAAGGCGAGAAACAAAGGGCGAGAAACAGAGGGACTGAAACAGAGGGGCTGAAACAGAGGGCGAGAAACAGAGGGCGAGAAACAGAGGGGCTGAAACAGAGGGCGAGAAACAGAGGGGCTGAAAGAGGGGGCGAGAAACAGAGGGGCTGAAACAGAGGGGCTGAAACAGTGGGGCTGAAACAGAGGGGCTGAATCAGAGGGGCTGAAACAGAGGGTGATAAACAGAGGGTCTGAAACAGAGGGCGAGAAACAGAGGGGCTGAAACAGAGGGTGAGAAACAGAGGGGCTGAAACAGAGGGCGAGAAACAGAGGCGCTGAAACAGAGGGGCTGAAACAGAGGGGCTGAAACAGAGGGCAGGAAACAGAGGTTCTGAAAAAGAGGGCGAGAAACAGAGGGCGAGAAACAGAGGGGCTGAATCAGAGGGGCTGAAACAGAGGGCGAGAAACAGAGGGGCTGAAACAGAGGGCGAGAAACAGCGGGGCTGAAACAGAGGGGCTGAAACAGAGGGTGAGAAACAGAGGGGCTGAAACAGAGGGCGAGAAACAGAGGAGCTGAAACAGAGGGGCTGAAACAGAGGGGCTGAATCAGAGGGGCTGATTCAGAGGGGCTGAATCAGAGGGGCTGAATCAGAGGGGCTGAAACAGAGGGCGAGAAACAGAGGGGTGGAAACAGAGGGCGGGAAACAGAGGGGCTGAAACAGAGCGCGAGAAACAGAGTGTCTGAAACAGAGGGGCTGACACAGTGGGGCTGAAACAGAGGGGCTGAAACAGAGGGCGAGAAATAGAGGGGCTGAAACAGGGGGCGAGAAACAGAGGGACTGAAACAGAGGGCGAGAAACAGAGGGGCTGAAACAGAGGGGCTGAAACAGAGGGCGAGAAACAGAGGGGCTGAAACAGAGGGCGAGAAACAGAGGGGCTGAAACAGAGGGGCTGACACAGTGGGGCTGAAACAGAGGGGCTGAAACAGAGGGCGAGAAACAGAGGGGCTGAAACAGAGGGGCTGAAACAGAGGCGCTGAATCAGAGGGGCTGATTCAGAGGGGCTGAAACAGAGGGGCTGAATCAGAGGGTCTGAAACAGTGGGCGAGAAACAGAGGGGCTGAAACAGAGGGCGAGAAACAGAGGGGCTGAAACAGAGGGCGAGAAACAGACGGGCAGAAACAGAGGGCGAGAAACAGAGGGACTGAAACAGAGGGGCTGAAACAGAGAGCGCGAAACAGAGGGCAAGAAACAGAGGGTGAGAAACAGAGGGGCTGTAACAGAGGGCGAGAAACAGAGGGGCAGAAACAGAGGGCGATAAACGGAGGGGCTGAAACAGAGGGGCTGAAACAGAGGGGCTGAAACAGAGGGCGAGAAACAGAGGGGCTGAAACAGAGGGCGAGAAACAGAGGGGCTGAAACAGAGGGCGAGAAACAGAGGGCGAGAATCAGAGGGACTGAAACAGAGGGGCGGAAACAGAGCGGCTGAAACAGACGACGAGAAACAGAGGGGCTGAAACAGTGGGCGAGAAACAGACGGGCTGAAACAGAGGGCGAGAAACAGAGGGGCTGTCACAGTGGGGCTGAAACAGAGGGTCTGAAACAGAGGGCGAGAATTGGAGGGGCTGAAACAGAGGGCGAGAAACAGAGGGACTGAAACAGAGGGCGAGAAACAGAGGGGCTGAAACAGAGGGTGAGAAACAGAGGGCGAGATACAGAGGGACTGAAACAGAGGGGCTGAAACAGAGGGCGAGAAACAGAGGGACTGAAACAGAGGGGCTGAAACAGAGGGGCTGAATCAGAGGGCGAGAAACAGTGGGGCTGAAGCAGAGAGGCTGAAACAGAGGGCGAGAAACAGAGGGGCTGAAACAGAGGGCGAGAAACAGAGGGGCTGAAACAGAGGGCGAGAAACAGAGGGCGAGAAACAGAGGGACTGAAACAGAGGGGCTGAAACAGAGGGGCTGAAACAGAGGGCGAGAAACAGTGGGGATGAAACAGAGGAGCTGACACAGTGGGGCTGAAACAGAGGGGCTGAAACAGAGGGCGAGAAATGGAGGGGCTGAAACAGAGGGTGAGAAACAGAGGGGCTGAAACAAAGGGTGAGAAACAGAGGGGCTGAAACAGAGGGCGAGAAACAGAGGGGCTGAAACAGAGGGGCTGAAACAGAGGGGCTGAAACAGGGCAAGTAACAGAGGGGCTGAAAAAGAGGGCGAGAAACAGAGGGGCTGAAACAGAGGGGCTGAAACAGAGGGTCTGAAACAGAGGGCGAGAAACAGAGGGCGAGAAACAGAGGGACTGAAACAGAGGGACTGAAACAGAGGGACTGAAACAGAGGGCGAGAAACAGAGGGGCTGAAGCAGAGGGCCAGAAACAGAGGGGCTGAAAGAGAGGGGCTGATACAGTGGGGCTGAAACAGAGGGGCTGAAACAGAGGGCGAGAAATAGAGTGGCTGAAACAGAGGGGCTGACAGAGTGGGGCTGAAACAGAGGGGCTGAAACAGAGGGCGAGAAACAGAGGGGCTTAAACAGAGGGGCTGAAACAGAGGGGCTGAATCAGAGGGGCTGATTCAGAGGGGCTGAAACAGAGGGGCTGAATCAGAGGGTCTGAAACAGAGGGCGAGAAGCAGAGGGGCTGAAACAGAGGGCGAGAAACAGAGGGGCTGAAACAGAGGGCGAGAAACAGACGGGCAGAAACAGAGGGCGAGAAACAGAGGGACTGAAACAGAGGGGCTGAAACAGAGAGCGCGAAACAGAGGGACTGAAACAGAGGGCGAGAAACAGAGGGGCTGAAACAGAGGGCGAGAAACAGAGGGGCTGAAACAGAGGGCGAGAAACGGAGGGGCTGAAACAGAGGGGCTGAAACAGAGGGGCTGAAACAGAGGGCGAGAAACAGAGCGGCTGAAACAGAGGGCGAGAAACAGAGGGGCTGAAACAAAGGGGCTGAAACAGTGGGGCTAAAACAGAGGGGCTGAAACAGAGGGCGAGAAATAGACGGGCTGAAACAGAGGGCGAGAAACAGAGGGGCTGAAACAGAGGGCGAGAAACAGAGGGGCTGAAAAAGAGGGGCTGAAACAGAGGGGCTGAAACAGAGGGCGAGAAACAGAGGGGCTGAAACAGAGGGCGAGAAACAGAGGGGCTGAAACATACGGGCTGAAACAGAGGGTGAGAAACAGAGGGGCTGACACAGAGGGCGAGAAACAGAGGGGCTGAAACAGAGGGGCTGAAACAGAGGGGCTGAATCAGAGGGGCTGATTCAGAGGGGCTGAATCAGAGGGGCTTAATCAGAGGAGCTGAAACAGAGTGGCTCAATCAGAGGGGCTGAAAAAGTGGGCGAGAAACAGAGGGGCTGAAACAGAGGGCGAGAAACAGAGGGGCAGAAACAGAGGGCGAGAAACAGAGGAGCAGAAACAGAGGGGCTGAAACAGAGAGCGCGAAACAGAGGGGCTGAAACAGATGGCGAGAAACAGAGGGACTGAAACAGAGGTCGAGAAACAGAGGTACTGAAACAGATGTCGAGAAACAGAGGGGCTGAAACAGAGGGCAAGAAACAGAGGCGCTGAAACAGAGAGGCTGAAACAGAAGGGCAGAAACAGAGGGGCTGAAACAGAGGGCGAGAAACAGAGGGGCTGAATCAGAGGGGCTGAATCAGAAGGGCTGAAACAGAGGGCAAGAAACAGAGGGGCTGAAACAGAGGGGCTGAAACAGTGGGCGAGAAACTAAGGGACTGAAACAGCGGTCGAGAAACAGAGTGCGAGAAACAGAGGGGCTGAAAAAGAGGGGCTGAATCAGAGGGGCTTAAACAGAGAGGCTGAAATAGAGGGGCTGAAACAGAGGGGATGAATCAGAGGGGCTGAAACAGAGGGGCTGAATCAGAGGGGCTGAAACAGAGGGTGATAAACAGAGGGTCTGAAACAGAGGGCGAGAAACAGAGGGGCTGAAACAGAGGGCGAGAATAAGAGGGACTGAAACAGAGGGGCTGAAACAGAGGGGCTGAATCAGAGGGCGAGAAACAGAGGGGCTGAAACAGAGAGGCTGAAACAGAGGGCGAGAAACAGAGGGGCTGAAACAGAGGGCAGGAAACAGAGGGGCTGAAACAGAGGGCGAGAATCAGAGGGGCTGAAACAGAAGGCGAGAAACAAAGGGCGAGAAACAGAGGGACTGAAACAGAGGGGCTGAAACAGAGGGCGAGAAACAGAGGGCGAGAAACAGAGGGGCTGAAACAGAGGGCGAGAAACAGAGGGGCTGAAAGAGGGGGCGAGAAACAGAGGGGCTGAAACAGAGGGGCTGAAACAGTGGGGCTGAAACAGAGGGGCTGAATCAGAGGGGCTGAAACAGAGGGTGATAAACAGAGGGTCTGAAACAGAGGGCGAGAAACAGAGGGGCTGAAACAGAGGGTGAGAAACAGAGGGGCTGAAACAGAGGGCGAGAAACAGAGGCGCTGAAACAGAGGGGCTGAAACAGAGGGGCTGAAACAGAGGGCAGGAAACAGAGGTTCTGAAAAAGAGGGCGAGAAACAGAGGGCGAGAAACAGAGGGGCTGAATCAGAGGGGCTGAAACAGAGGGCGAGAAACAGAGGGGCTGAAACAGAGGGCGAGAAACAGCGGGGCTGAAACAGAGGGGCTGAAACAGAGGGTGAGAAACAGAGGGGCTGAAACAGAGGGCGAGAAACAGAGGAGCTGAAACAGAGGGGCTGAAACAGAGGGGCTGAATCAGAGGGGCTGATTCAGAGGGGCTGAATCAGAGGGGCTGAATCAGAGGGGCTGAAACAGAGGGCGAGAAACAGAGGGGTGGAAACAGAGTGCGGGAAACAGAGGGGCTGAAACAGAGCGCGAGAAACAGAGTGTCTGAAACAGAGGGGCTGACACAGTGGGGCTGAAACAGAGGGGCTGAAACAGAGGGCGAGAAATAGAGGGGCTGAAACAGGGGGCGAGAAACAGAGGGACTGAAACAGAGGGCGAGAAACAGAGGGGCTGAAACAGAGGGGCTGAAACAGAGGGCGAGAAACAGAGGGGCTGAAACAGAGGGCGAGAAACAGAGGGGCTGAAACAGAGGGCGAGAAACAGAGGGGCTGAAACAGAGGGGCTGACACAGTGGGGCTGAAACAGAGGGGCTGAAACAGAGGGCGAGAAACAGAGGGGCTGAAACAGAGGGGCTGAAACAGAGGCGCTGAATCAGAGGGGCTGATTCAGAGGGGCTGAAACAGAGGGGCTGAATCAGAGGGTCTGAAACAGTGGGCGAGAAACAGAGGGGCTGAAACAGAGGGCGAGAAACAGAGGGGCTGAAACAGAGGGCGAGAAACAGACGGGCAGAAACAGAGGGCGAGAAACAGAGGGACTGAAACAGAGGGGCTGAAACAGAGAGCGCGAAACAGAGGGCAAGAAACAGAGGGTGAGAAACAGAGGGGCTGTAACAGAGGGCGAGAAACAGAGGGGCAGAAACAGAGGGCGATAAACGGAGGGGCTGAAACAGAGGGGCTGAAACAGAGGGGCTGAAACAGAGGGCGAGAAACAGAGGGGCTGAAACAGAGGGCGAGAAACAGAGGGGCTGAAACAGAGGGCGAGAAACAGAGGGCGAGAATCAGAGGGACTGAAACAGAGGGGCGGAAACAGAGCGGCTGAAACAGACGACGAGAAACAGAGGGGCTGAAACAGTGGGCGAGAAACAGACGGGCTGAAACAGAGGGCGAGAAACAGAGGGGCTGTCACAGTGGGGCTGAAACAGAGGGTCTGAAACAGAGGGCGAGAATTGGAGGGGCTGAAACAGAGGGCGAGAAACAGAGGGACTGAAACAGAGGGCGAGAAACAGAGGGGCTGAAACAGAGGGTGAGAAACAGAGGGCGAGATACAGAGGGACTGAAACAGAGGGGCTGAAACAGAGGGCGAGAAACAGAGGGACTGAAACAGAGGGGCTGAAACAGAGGGGCTGAATCAGAGGGCGAGAAACAGTGGGGCTGAAGCAGAGAGGCTGAAACAGAGGGCGAGAAACAGAGGGGCTGAAACAGAGGGCGAGAAACAGAGGGGCTGAAACAGAGGGCGAGAAACAGAGGGCGAGAAACAGAGGGACTGAAACAGAGGGGCTGAAACAGAGGGGCTGAAACAGAGGGCGAGAAACAGTGGGGATGAAACAGAGGAGCTGACACAGTTGGGCTGAAACAGAGGGGCTGAAACAGAGGGCGAGAAATGGAGGGGCTGAAACAGAGGGTGAGAAACAGAGGGGCTGAAACAAAGGGTGAGAAACAGAGGGGCTGAAACAGAGGGCGAGAAACAGAGGGGCTGAAACAGAGGGGCTGAAACAGAGGGGCTGAAACAGGGCAAGTAACAGAGGGGCTGAAAAAGAGGGCGAGAAACAGAGGGGCTGAAACAGAGGGGCTGAAACAGAGGGTCTGAAACAGAGGGCGAGAAACAGAGGGCGAGAAACAGAGGGACTGAAACAGAGGGACTGAAACAGAGGGACTGAAACAGAGGGCGAGAAACAGAGGGGCTGAAGCAGAGGGCCAGAAACAGAGGGGCTGAAAGAGAGGGGCTGATACAGTGGGGCTGAAACAGAGGGGCTGAAACAGAGGGCGAGAAATAGAGTGGCTGAAACAGAGGGGCTGACAGAGTGGGGCTGAAACAGAGGGGCTGAAACAGAGGGCGAGAAACAGAGGGGCTTAAACAGAGGGGCTGAAACAGAGGGGCTGAATCAGAGGGGCTGATTCAGAGGGGCTGAAACAGAGGGGCTGAATCAGAGGGTCTGAAACAGAGGGCGAGAAGCAGAGGGGCTGAAACAGAGGGCGAGAAACAGAGGGGCTGAAACAGAGGGCGAGAAACAGACGGGCAGAAACAGAGGGCGAGAAACAGAGGGACTGAAACAGAGGGGCTGAAACAGAGAGCGCGAAACAGAGGGACTGAAACAGAGGGCGAGAAACAGAGGGGCTGAAACAGAGGGCGAGAAACAGAGGGGCTGAAACAGAGGGCGAGAAACGGAGGGGCTGAAACAGAGGGGCTGAAACAGAGGGGCTGAAACAGAGGGCGAGAAACAGAGGGGCTGAAACAGAGGGCGAGAAACAGAGTGGCTGAAACAGAGGGTGAGAAAGAGAGGGCGAGAAACAGAGGGACTGAAACAGAGGGGCGGAAACAGAGATGCTGAAACAGAGGGCGAGAAACAGAGGGGCTGAAACAGAGGGCGAGAAACAGAGGGGCTGAAACAGAGGGCGAGAAACAGAGGGTCTGAAACAGTGGGGCTGACACAGTGCGGCTGAAACAGAGGGGCTGAAACAGAGGGCGAGAAATAGAGGGGCTGAAACAGAGGGCGAGAAACAGAGGGACTGAAACAGAGGGCGAGAAACAGAGGGGCTGAAACAGAGGGCGAGAAACAGAGGGCGAGCAACAGAGGGACTGAAACAGAGGGGCTGAAACAGAGGGGCTGAATCAGAGGGCGAGAAACAGAGGGGCTGAAACAGAGAGGCTGAAACAGAGGGCGAG
This sequence comes from Chiloscyllium punctatum, assembly GCF_047496795.1. Taxonomy (NCBI): domain Eukaryota; kingdom Metazoa; phylum Chordata; class Chondrichthyes; order Orectolobiformes; family Hemiscylliidae; genus Chiloscyllium; species Chiloscyllium punctatum. The sequence continues at coordinate 1,088,481 of NC_092779.1, read as the reverse complement.
AAACAGAGGGGCTGAAACAGAGGGCGAGAAACAGAGGGGCTGAAACAGAGGGCGAGAAACAGAGGGGCTGAAACAGAGGGCGAGAAACAGAGGGGCTGAAACAGAGGGGCTGAAACAGAGGGCGAGAAACAGAGGGGCTGAAACAGAGGCCTGAAACAGAGGCGCTGAATCAGAGGGGCTGATTCAGAGGGGCTGAAACAGAGGGGCTGAATCAGAGGTTCTGAAACAGAGGGCGAGAAACAGAGGGGCTGAAACAGAGGGCGAGAAACAGAGGGGCTGAAACAGAGGGCGAGAAACAGACGGGCAGAAACAGAGGGCGAGAAACAGAGGGACTGAAACAGAGGGGCTGAAACAGAGAGCGCGAAACAGAGGGCAAGAAACAGAGGGTGAGAAACAGAGGGGCTGTAACAGAGGGCGAGAAACAGAGGGGCAGAAACAGAGGGCGATAAACGGAGGGGCTGAAACAGAGGGGCTGAAACAGAGGGGCTGAAACAGAGGGCGAGAAACAGAGGGGCTGAAAAAGAGGGCGAGAAACAGAGGGGCTGAAACAGAGGGCGAGAAACAGAGGGCGAGAATCAGAGGGACTGAAACAGAGGGGCGGAAACAGAGCGGCTGAAACAGACGACGAGAAACAGAGGGGCTGAAACAGTGGGCGAGAAACAGACGGGCTGAAACAGAGGGCGAGAATTGGAGGGGCTGAAACAGAGGGCGAGATACAGAGGGACTGAAACAGAGGGCGAGAAACAGAGGGGCTGAAACAGAGGGTGAGAAACAGAGGGCGAGAAACAGAGGGACTGAAACAGAGGGGCTGAAACAGAGGGGCTGAATCAGAGGGCGAGAAACAGAGGGGCTGAAGCAGAGAGGCTGAAACAGAGGGCGAGAAACAGAGGGGCTGAAACAGAGGGCGAGAAACAGAGGGCGAGAAACAGAGGGACTGAAACAGAGGGGCTGAAACAAAGGGGCTGAAACAGAGGGCGAGAAACAGTGGGGCTGAAACAGAGGGGCTGACACAGTGGGGCTGAAACAGAGGGGCTGAAACAGAGGGCGAGAAATGGAGGGGCTGAAACAGAGGGTGAGAAACAGAGGGGCTGAAACAAAGGGTGAGAAACAGAGGGGCTGAAACAGAGGGCGAGAAACAGAGGGGCTGAAACAGAGGGGCTGAAACAGAGGGCAAGAAACAGAGGGGCTGAAAAAGAGGGCGAGAAACAGAGGGGCTGAAACAGAGGGGCTGAAACAGAGGGTCTGAAACAGAGGGCGAGAAACAGAGGGCGAGAAACAGAGGGACTGAAACAGAGGGACTGAAACAGAGGGGCTGAAACAGAGGGCGAGAAACAGAGGGGCTGAAGCAGAGGGCGAGAAACAGAGGGGCTGAAAGAGAGGGGCTGATACAGTGGGGCTGAAACAGAGGGGCTGAAACAGAGGGCGAGAAACAGAGGGGCTGAAACAGAGGGGCTGAAAAAGAGAGGCTGAATCAGAGGGGCTGATTCAGAGGGGCTGAAACAGAGGGGCTGAATCAGAGGGTCTGAAACAGAGGGCGAGAAACAGAGGGGCTGAAACAGAGGGCGAGAAACAGAGGGGCTGAAACAGAGGGCGAGAAACAGACGGGCAGAAACAGAGGGCGAGAAACAGAGGGACTGAAACAGAGGGGCTGAAAAAGAGAGGCTGAATCAGAGGGGCTGATTCAGAGGGGCTGAAACAGAGGGGCTGAATCAGAGGGTCTGAAACAGAGGGCGAGAAACAGAGGGGCTGAAACAGAGGGCGAGAAACAGAGGGGCTGAAACAGAGGGCGAGAAACAGACGGGCAGAAACAGAGGGCGAGAAACAGAGGGACTGAAACAGAGGGGCTGAAACAGAGAGCGCGAAACAGAGGGACTGAAACAGAGGGCGAGATACAGAGGGGCTGAAACAGAGGGCGAGAAACAGAGGGGCTGAAACAGAGGGCGAGAAACAGAGGGACTGAAACAGAGGGACTGAAACAGAGGGGCTGAAACAGAGGGCGAGAAACAGAGGGGCTGAAGCAGAGGGCGAGAAACAGAGGGGCTGAAAGAGAGGGGCTGATACAGTGGGGCTGAAACAGAGGGGCTGAAACAGAGGGCGAGAAACAGAGGGGCTGAAACAGAGGGGCTGAAAAAGAGAGGCTGAATCAGAGGGGCTGATTCAGAGGGGCTGAAACAGAGGGGCTGAATCAGAGGGTCTGAAACAGAGGGCGAGAAACAGAGGGGCTGAAACAGAGGGCGAGAAACAGAGGGGCTGAAACAGAGGGCGAGAAACAGACGGGCAGAAACAGAGGGCGAGAAACAGAGGGACTGAAACAGAGGGGCTGAAACAGAGAGCGCGAAACAGAGGGACTGAAACAGAGGGCGAGATACAGAGGGGCTGAAACAGAGGGCAAGAAACAGAGGGGCTGAAACAGAGGGCGAGAAACGGAGGGGCTGAAACAGAGGGTGAGAAACAGAGGGGCTGAAACAGAGGGCGAGAAACAGAGTGGCTGAAACAGAGGGTGAGAAACAGAGGGCGAGAAACAGAGGGACTGAAACAGAGGGGCTGAAACAGAGATGCTGAAACAGAGGGCGAGAAACAGAGGGGCTGAAACAGAGGGCGAGAAACAGAGGGGCTGAAACAGAGGGTGAGAAACAGAGGGTCTGAAACAGTGGGGCTGACACAGTGCGGCTGAAACAGAGGGGCTGAAACAGAGGGCGAGAAATAGAGGGGCTGAAACAGAGGGCGAGAAACAGAGGGACTGAAACAGAGGGCGAGAAACAGAGGGGCTGAAACAGAGGGCGAGAAACAGAGGGCGAGAAACAGAGGGACTGAAACAGAGGGGCTGAAACAGAGGGGCTGAATCAGAGGGCGAGAAACAGAGGGGCTGAAACAGAGAGGCTGAAACAGAGGGCGAGAAACAGAGGGGCTGAAACAGAGGGCAGGAAACAGAGGGGCTGAAACAGAGGGCGAGAATCAGAGGGGCTGAAACAGAAGGCGAGAAACAAAGGGCGAGAAACAGAGGGACTGAAACAGAGGGGCTGAAACAGAGGGCGAGAAACAGAGGGCGAGAAACAGAGGGGCTGAAACAGAGGGCGAGAAACAGAGGGGCTGAAAGAGAGGGCGAGAAACAGACGGGCTGAAACAGAGGGGCTGAAACAGTGGGGCTGAAACAGAGGGGCTGAAACAGAGTGCGAGAAATAGAGGGTACTGAAACAGAGGGCGAGAAACAGAGGGGCTGAAACAGAGGGTGAGAAACAGAGGGGCTGAAACAGAGGGCGAGAAACAGAGGCGCTGAAACAGAGGGGCTGAAACAGAGGGGCTGAAACAGAGGGCAAGAAACAGAGGGGCTGAAAAAGAGGGCGAGAAACAGAGGGCGAGAAACAGAGGGGCTGAATCAGAGGGGCTGAAACAGAGGGCGAGAAACAGAGGGGCTGAAACAGAGGGCGAGAAACAGCGGGGCTGAAACAGAGGGGCTGAAACAGAGGGTGAGAAACAGAGGGGCTGAAACAGAGGGCGAGAAACAGAGGAGCTGAAACAGAGGGGCTGAAACAGAGGGGCTGAATCAGAGGGGCTGATTAGAGAGGGGCTGAATCAGAGGGGCTGAATCAGAGGGGCTGAAACAGAGGGCGAGAAACAGAGGGGCTGAAACAGAGGGTGGGAAACAGAGGGGCTGAAACAGAGCGCGAGAAACAGAGTGTCTGAAACAGAGGGGCTGACACAGTGGGGCTGAAACAGAGGGGCTGAAACAGAGGGCGAGAAATAGAGGGACTGAAACAGAGGGCGAGAAACAGAGGGGCTGAAACAAAGGGGCTGAAACAGAGGGCGAGAAACAGAGGGGCTGAATCAGAGGGCGAGAAACAGAGGGGCTGAAACAGAGGGCGAGAAACAGAGGGGCTGAAACAGAGGGCGAGAAACAGAGGGCGAGAAACAGAGGGACTGAAACAGAGGGGCTGAAACAGAGGGGCTGAAACAGAGGGCGAGAAACAGAGGGGCTGAAACAGAGGGCGAGAAACAGAGGGGCTGAAACAGAGGGGCTGACACAGTGGGGCTGAAACAGAGGGGCTGAAACAGAGGGCGAGAAATAGAGGGGCTGAAACAGAGGGGCTGACACAGTGGGGCTGAAACAGAGGGGCTGAAACAGAGGGCGAGAAACAGAGGGGCTGAAACAGAGGGGCTGAAACAGAGGGGCTGAATCAGAGGGGCTGATTCAGAGGGGCTGAAACAGAGGGGCTGAATCAGAGGGTCTGAAACAGAGGGCGAGAAACAGAGGGGCTGAAACAGAGGGCGAGAAACAGAGGGGCTGAAACAGAGGGCGAGAAACAGACGGGCAGAAACAGAGGGCGAGAAACAGAGGGACTGAAACAGAGGGGCTGAAACAGAGAGCGCGAAACAGAGGGCAAGAAACAGAGGGTGAGAAACAGAGGGGCTGTAACAGAGGGCGAGAAACAGAGGGGCAGAAACAGAGGGCGATAAACGGAGGGGCTGAAACAGAGGGGCTGAAACAGAGGGGCTGAAACAGAGGGCGAGAAACAGAGGGGCTGAAACAGAGGGTGAGAAACAGAGGGGCTGAAACAGAGGGCGAGAAACAGAGGGCGAGAATCAGAGGGACTGAAACAGAGGGGCGGAAACAGAGGGGCTGAAACACACGACGAGAAACAGAGGGGCTGAAACAGTGGGCGAGAAACAGACGGGCTGAAACAGAGGGCGAGAAACAGAGGGTCTGAAACAGAGGGGCTGTCACAGTGGGGCTGAAACAGAGGGGCTGAAACAGAGGGCGAGAATTGGAGGGGCTGAAACAGAGGGCGAGAAACAGAGGGACTGAAACAGAGGGCGAGAAACAGGGGGCTGAAACAGAGGGTGAGAAACAGAGGGCGAGAAACAGAGGGACTGAAACAGAGGGGCTGAAACAGAGGGGCTGAATCAGAGGGCGAGAAACAGAGGGGCTGAACAGAGAGGCTGAAACAGAGGGCGAGAAACAGAGGGGCTGAAACAGAGGTCAAGAAACAGAGGGGCTGAAACAGAGGGCGAGAAACAGAGGGGCTGAAACAGAGGGGCTGAAACAGAGGGGCTGAAACAGAGGGCGAGAAACAGAGGGGCTGAAACAGAGGGCGAGAAACAGAGGGGCTGAAAGAGAGGGCGAGAAACAGAGGGCGAGAAACAGAGGGACTGAAACAGAGGGGCTGAAACAGAGGGGCTGAAACAGAGGGCGAGAAACAGTGGGGCTGAAACAGAGTGGCTGACACAGTGGGGCTGAAACAGAGGGGCTGAAACAGAGGGCGAGAAACAGAGGGGCTGAAACAGAGGGGCTGAAACAGAGGGGCTGAAACAGAGGGCAAGAAAAAGAGGGGCTGAAAAAGAGGGCGTGAAAGAGAGGGCCTGAAACAGAGGGCGAGAAACAGAGGGGCTGAATCAGAGGAGCTGAAACAGAGGGCGAGAAACAGAGGGGCTGAAACAGAGGGCGAGAAACAAAGGGACTGAAACAGAGGGCGAGAAACAGAGGGGCTGAAACAGAGGGCGAGAAACAGAGGGGCTGAAACAGAGGGGCTGAATCAGAGGGGCTGATTCAGAGGGGCTGAAACAGAGGGGCTGAATCAGAGGGGCTGAAACAGAGGGCGAGAATCAGAGGGGCTGAAACAGATGGCGAGAAACAGAGGGGCTGAAACAGAGGGTGAGAAACAGATGGGCAAAAACAGAGGGCTAGAAACAGAGGGACTGAAACAGAGGGGCTGAAACAGAGAGCGCGAAACAGAGGGACTGAAACAGAGGGCGAGAAACAGAGGGGCTGAAACAGAGGGCGAGAAACAGACGGGCTTAAACAGAGGGCGAGAAACAGAGCGGCTGAAACAGAGGGCGAGAAACAGAGGGGCTGAAACAGAGTGGCTGAAACAGAGGGCGAGAAACAGAGGGGCTGAATCAGACGGACTGAATCAGAGGGGCTGAAACAGAGGGCGAGAAACAGAGGGGCTTAAACAGAGGGCGAGAAACAGAGGGGCTGAAACAGAGGGCGAGATACAGAGGGGCTGAAACAGAGTGGCAGAAACAGAGGGCGAGAAACAGTTGGGCTGAAACAGAGGGGCAGAAACAGAGGGCGAGAAACAGAGGGGCTGAAACAGAGGGCGAGAAACAGAGGGGCTGAAACAGAGGGCGAGAAACAGAGGGGCTGAAACAGAGTGCGAGAAACAGAGGGGCTGAAACAGAGGGGCTGAAACAGAGGGTGAGAAACAGTGGGGCTGAAACAGAGGGAGAAACAGAGGGGCTGAAACAGAGGGGCTGAAACAGAGGGGCTGAATCAGAGGGGCTGATTCAGAGGGGCTGAAACAGAGGGGCTGAATCAGAGGGGCTGAAACAGAGGGCGAGAAACAGAGGGGCTGAAACAGAGGGCGAGAAACAGAGGGGCTGAAACAGAGGGCGAGAAACAGAGGGGCTGAAACAGAGTGCGAGAAACAGAGGGGCTGAAACAGAGGGGCTGAAACAGAGGGTGAGAAACAGTGGGGCTGAAACAGAGGGAGAAACAGAGGGGCTGAAACAGAGGGGCTGAAACAGAGGGGCTGAATCAGAGGGGCTGATTCATTGGGGCTGAAACAGAGGGGCTGAATCAGAGGGGCTGAAACAGAGGGCGAGAAACAGAGGGGCTGAAACAGAGGGCGAGAAACAGAGGGGCTGAAACAGAGGGCGAGAAACAGACGTGCAGAAACAGAGGGCGAGAAACAGAGGGACTGAAACAAAGGGGCTGGAACAGAGAGCGCGAAACAGAGGGACTGAAACAGAGGGCGAGAAACAGAGGGGCTGAAACAGAGGGCGAGAAACAGAGGGGCTGAAACAGAGGGGCTGAAACAGAGGGGCTGAAACAGAGGGCAAGAAACAGAGGGGCTGAAACAGAGTGGCTGAAACAGAGGGCGAGAAACAGAGGGGCTGAATCAGACGGGCTGAATCAGAGGGGCTGAAACAGAGGGGATGAAACAGAGGGCGAGAAACAGAGGGGCTGAAGCAGAGGGCGAGAAACAGAGGGCGAGAAATAGAGGGGCTGAAAAAGAGGGGCTGAAACAGAGGGGCTGAAACAAAGCGGCTGATACAGAGGGCGAGAAACAGAGGGGCTGAAACAGAGGGCGAGATACAGAGGGGCTGAAAGAGAGGAGCTGAAACAGAGGGCGAGAAACAGAGAGGCTGAAACAGAGGGCGAGAAACAGAGGGCCTGAAACAGAGGGCGAGAAACAGAGGGCTGAAACAGAGTGGCTGAAACAGAGGGGCTGAAACAGAGGGGCTGAAACAGAGGGCGAGATACAGAGAGGCTGAAACAGAGGGCGAGAAACAGAGTGGCTGTAACAGAGGGCAAGAAACAGAGGGGCTGAAACAGAGGGCGTGAAACAGAGGGGCTGAAAGAGAGGGGCTGAAACAGAGGGCGAGAAACAGAGGGGCTGAAACAGAGAGTGAGAAACAGAGGGGCTGAAACAGAGGGGCTGAAACAGAGGGTGAGAAACAGAGGGGCTGAAACAGAGGGCGAGAAACAGAGGGGCTGAAACAGAGGGGCTGAAACAGAGGGGCTGAATCAGAGGGGCTGATTCAGAGGGGCTGAAACAGAGGGGCTTAATCAGAGGGGCTGAAACAGAGGGCGAGAAATGGAGGGGCTGAAACAGAGGGTGAGAAACAGAGGGGCTGAAACAAAGGGTGAGAAACAGAGGGGCTGAAACAGAGGGCGAGAAACAGAGGGGCTGAAACAGAGGGGCTGAAACAGAGGGGCTGAAACAGAGGGCAAGAAACAGAGGGGCTGAAACAGAGGGCGAGAAACAGAGGGGCTGAAACAGAGGGGCTGAAACAGAGGGTCTGAAACAGAGGGCGAGAAACAGAGGGCGAGAAACAGAGGGACTGAAACAGAGGGACTGAAACAGAGGGGCTGAAACAGAGGGCGAGAAACAGAGGGGCTGAAGCAGAGGGCGAGAAACAGAGGGGCTGAAAGAGAGGGGCTGATACAGTGGGGCTGAAACAGTCGGGCTGAAACAGAGGGCGAGAAATAGAGTGGCTGAAACAGAGGGGCTGACAGAGTGGGGCTGAAACAGAGGGGCTGAAACAGAGGGCGAGAAAAAGAGGGGCTGAAACAGAGGGGCTGAAAAAGAGGGGCTGAATCAGAGGGGCTGATTCAGAGGGGCTGAAACAGAGGGGCTGAATCAGAGGGTCTGAAACAGAGGGCGAGAAACAGAGGGGCTGAAACAGAGGGCGAGAAACAGAGGGGCTGAAACAGAAGGCGAGAAACAGACGGGCAGAAACAGAGGGCGAGAAACAGAGGGACTGAAACAGAGGGGCTGAAACAGAGAGCGCGAAACAGAGGGACTGAAACAGAGGGCGAGAAACAGAGGGGCTGAAACAGAGGGCAAGAAACAGAGGGGCTGAAACAGAGGGCGAGAAACGGAGGGGCTGAAACAGAGGGGCTGAAACAGAGGGGCTGAAACAGAGGGCGAGAAACAGAGGGGCTGAAACAGAGGGCGAGAAACAGAGTGGCTGAAACAGAGGGTGAGAAACAGAGGGCGAGAAACAGAGGGACTGAAACAGAGGGGCTGAAACAGAGATGCTGAAACAGAGGGCGAGAAACAGAGGGGCTGAAACAGAGTGCGAGAAACAGAGGGGCTGAAACAGAGGGCGAGAAACAGAGGGTCTGAAACAGTGGGGCTGACACAGTGCGGCTGAAACAGAGGGGCTGAAACAGAGGGCGAGAAATAGAGGGGCTGAAACAGAGGGCGAGAAACAGAGGGACTGAAACAGAGGGCGAGAAACAGAGGGGCTGAAACAGAGGGCGAGAAACAGAGGGCGAGAAACAGAGGGACTGAAACAGAGGGGCTGAAACAGAGGGGCTGAATCAGAGGGCGAGAAACAGAGGGGCTCAAACAGAGAGGCTGAAACAGAGGGCGAGAAACAGAGGGGCTGAAACAGAGGGCAGGAAACAGAGCGGCTGAAACAGAGGGCGAGAATCAGAGGGGCTGAAACAGAAGGCGAGAAACAAAGGGCGAGAAACAGAGGGACTGAAACAGAGGGGCTGAAACAGAGGGCGAGAAACAGAGGGCGAGAAACAGAGGGGCTGAAACAGAGGGCGAGAAACAGAGGGGCTAAAAGAGAGGGCGAGAAACAGAGGGGCTGAAACAGAGGGGCTGAAACAGTGGGGCTGAAACAGAGGGGCTGAAACAGAGTGCGAGAAATAGAGGGTACTGAAACAGAGGGCGAGAAACAGAGGGGCTGAAACAGAGGGTGCGAAACAGAGGGGCTGAAACAGAGGGCGAGAAACAGAGGCGCTGAAACAGAGGGGCTGAAACAGAGGGGCTGAAACAGAGGGCAAGAAACAGAGGGGCTGAAAAAGAGGGCGAGAAACAGAGGGCGAGAAACAGAGGGGCTGAATCAGAGGGGCTGAAACAGAGGGCGAGAAACAGAGGGGCTGAAACAGAGGGCGAGAAACAGCGGGGCTGAAACAGAGGGGGTGAAACAGAGGGTGAGAAACAGAGGGGCTGAAACAGAGGGCGAGAAACAGAGGAGCTGAAACAGAGGGGCTGAAACAGAGGGGCTGAATCAGAGGGGCTGATTCAGAGGGGCTGAATCAGAGGGGCTGAATCAGAGGGGCTGAAACAGAGGGCGAGAAACAGAGGGGCTGAAACAGAGGGTGGGAAACAGAGGGGCTGAAACAGAGCGCGAGAAACAGAGTGTCTGAAACAGAGGGGCTGACACAGTGGGGCTGAAACAGAGGGGCTGAAACAGAGGGCGAGAAATAGAGGGGCTGAAACAGGGGGCGAGAAACAGAGGGACTGAAACAGAGGGCGAGAAACAGAGGGGCTGAAACAGAGGGGCTGAAACAGAGGGCGAGAAACAGAGGGGCTGAATCAGAGGGCGAGAAACAGAGGGGCTGAAACAGAGGGCGAGAAACAGAGGGGCTGAAACAGAGGGCGAGAAACAGAGGGCGAGAAACAGAGGGACTGAAACAGAGGGGCTGAAACAGAGGGGCTGAAACAGAGGGCGAGAAACAGAGGGGCTGAAACAGAGGGCGAGAAACAGAGGGGCTGAAACAGACGGGCTGACACAGTGGGGCTGAAACAGAGGGGCTGAAACAGAGGGCGAGAAATAGAGGGGCTGAAACAGAGGGGCTGACACAGTGGGGCTGAAACAGAGGGGCTGAAACAGAGGGCGAGAAACAGAGGGGCTGAAACAGAGGGGCTGAAACAGAGGCGCTGAATCAGAGGGGCTGATTCAGAGGGGCTGAAACAGAGGGACTGAATCAGAGGGTCTGAAACAGAGGGCGAGAAACAGAGGGGCTGAAACAGAGGGCGAGAAACAGAGGGGCTGAAACAGAGGGCGAGAAACAGACGGGCAGAAACAGAGGGCGAGAAACAGAGGGACTGAAACAGAGGGGCTGAAACAGAGAGCGCGAAACAGAGGGCAAGAAACAGAGGGTGAGAAACAGAGGGGCTGTAACAGAGGGCGAGAAACAGAGGGGCAGAAACAGAGGGCGATAAACGGAGGGGCTGAAACAGAGGGGCTGAAACAGAGGGGCTGAAACAGAGGGCGAGAAACAGAGGGGCTGAAACAGAGGGTGAGAAACAGAGGGGCTGAAACAGAGGGCGAGAAACAGAGGGCGAGAATCAGAGGGACTGAAACAGAGGGGCGGAAACAGAGGGGCTGAAACACACGACGAGAAACAGAGGGGCTGAAACAGTGGGCGAGAAACAGACGGGCTGAAACAGAGGGCGAGAAACAGAGGGTCTGAAACAGAGGGGCTGTCACAGTGGGGCTGAAACAGAGGGGCTGAAACAGACGGCGAGGATTGGAGGGGCTGAAACAGAGGGCGAGAAACAGAGGGACTGAAACAGAGGGCGAGAAACAGGGGGCTGAAACAGAGGGTGAGAAACAGAGGGCGAGAAACAGAGGGACTGAAACAGAGGGGCTGAAACAGAGGGGCTGAATCAGAGGGCGAGAAACAGAGGGGCTGAACAGAGAGGCTGAAACAGAGGGCGAGAAACAGAGGGGCTGAAACAGAGGTCAAGAAACAGAGGGGCTGAAACAGAGGGCGAGAAACAGAGGGGCTGAAACAAAGGGGCTGAAACAGTGGGGATAAAACAGAGGGGCTGAAACAGAGGGCGAGAAATAGAGGGGCTGAAACAGAGGGGCTGAATCGGAGGGTCTGAAACAGAGGGGCTGAAACAGAGGGGCTGAAACAGAGGGCGAGAAACAGAGGGGCTGAAACAGAGGGTGGGAAACAGAGGGGCTGAAACAGAGCGCGAGAAACAGAGTGTCTGAAACAGAGGGGCTGACACAGTGGGGCTGAAACAGAGGGGCTGAAACAGAGGGCGAGAAATAGAGGGGCTGAAACAGGGGGCAAGAAACAGAGGGACTGAAACAGAGGGCGAGAAACAGAGGGGCTGAAACAGAGGGGCTGAAACAGAGGGCGAGAAACAGAGGGGCTGAATCAGAGGGCAAGAAACAGAGGGGCTGAAACAGAGGGCGAGAAACAGAGGGGCTGAAACAGAGGGCGAGAAACAGAGGGCGAGAAACAGAGGGACTGAAACAGAGGGGCTGAAACAGAGGGGCTGAAACAGAGGGCGAGAAACAGAGGGGCTGAAACAGAGGGCGAGAAACAGAGGGGCTGAAACAGAGGGGCTGACACAGTGGGGCTGAAACAGAGGGGCTGAAACAGTGGGCGAGAAATAGAGGGGCTGAAACAGAGGGGCTGACACAGTGGGGCTGAAACAGAGGGGCTGAAACAGAGGGCGAGAAACAGAGGGGCTGAAACAGAGGGGCTGAAACAGAGGCGCTGAATCAGAGGGGCTGATTCAGAGGGGCTGAAACAGAGGGACTGAATCAGAGGGTCTGAAACAGAGGGCGAGAAACAGAGGGGCTGAAACAGAGGGCGAGAAACAGAGGGGCTGAAACAGAGGGCGAGAAACAGACGGGCAGAAACAGAGGGCGAGAAACAGAGGGACTGAAACAGAGGGGCTGAAACAGAGAGCGCGAAACAGAGGGCAAGAAACAGAGGGTGAGAAACAGAGGGGCTGTAACAGAGGGCGAGAAACAGAGGGGCAGAAACAGAGGGCGATAAACGGAGGGGCTGAAACAGAGGGGCTGAAACAGAGGGCGAGAAACAGAGGGGCTGAAACAGAGGGTGAGAAACAGAGGGGCTGAAACAGAGGGCGAGAAACAGAGGGCGAGAATCAGAGGGACTGAAACAGAGGGGCGGAAACAGAGGGGCTGAAACACACGACGAGAAACAGAGGGGCTGAAACAGTGGGCGAGAAACAGACGGGCTGAAACAGAGGGCGAGAAACAGAGGGTCTGAAACAGAGGGGCTGTCACAGTGGGGCTGAAACAGAGGGGCTGAAACAGAGGGCGAGAATTGGAGGGGCTGAAACAGAGGGCGAGAAACAGAGGGACTGAAACAGAGGGCGAGAAACAGGGGGCTGAAACAGAGGGTGAGAAACAGAGGGCGAGAAACAGAGGGACTGAAACAGAGGGGCTGAAACAGAGGGGCTGAATCAGAGGGCGAGAAACAGAGGGGCTGAACAGAGAGGCTGAAACAGAGGGCGAGAAACAGAGGGGCTGAAACAGAGGTCAAGAAACAGAGGGGCTGAAACAGAGGGCGAGAAACAGAGGGGCTGAAACAGAGGGGCTGAAACAGAGGGGCTGAAACAGAGGGGCTGAAACAGAGGGCGAGAAACAGAGGGGCTGAAACAGAGGGCGAGAAACAGAGGGGCTGAAAGAGAGGGCGAGAAACAGAGGGCGAGAAACAGAGGGACTGAAACAGAGGGGCTGAAACAGAGGGGCTGAAACAGAGGGCGAGAAACAGTGGGGCTGAAACAGAGTGGCTGACACAGTGGGGCTGAAACAGAGGGGCTGAAACAGAGGGCGAGAAACAGAGGGGCTGAAACAGAGGGGCTGAAACAGAGGGGCTGAAACAGAGGGCAAGAAAAAGAGGGGCTGAAAAAGAGGGCGTGAAACAGAGGGCGAGAAACAGAGGGGCTGAATCAGAGGAGCTGAAACAGAGGGCGAGAAACAGAGGGGCTGAAACAGAGGGCGAGAATCAAAGGGACTGAAACAGAGGGCGAGAAACAGAGGGGCTGAAACAGAGGGCGAGAAACAGAGGGGCTGAAACAGAGGGGCTGAATCAGAGGGGCTGATTCAGAGGGGCTGAAACAGAGGGGCTGAATCAGAGGGGCTGAAACAGAGGGCGAGAATCAGAGGGGCTGAAACAGATGGCGAGAAACAGAGGGGCTGAAACAGAGGGGCTGACACAGAGGGCGAGAAACAGAGGGGCTGAAACAGAGGGGCTGAATCAGAGGGGCTGAAACAGAGGGCGAGAAACAGACGGGCAAAAACAGAGGGCTAGAAACAGAGGGACTGAAACAGAGGGGCTGAAACAGAGAGCGCGAAACAGAGGGACTGAAACAGAGGGCGAGAAACAGAGGGGCTGAAACAGAGGGCGAGAAACAGACGGGCTTAAACAGAGGGCGAGAAACAGAGCGGCTGAAACAGAGGGCGAGAAACAGAGGGGCTGAAACAGAGTGGCTGAAACAGAGGGCGAGAAACAGAGGGGCTGAATCAGACGGGCTGAATCAGAGGGGCTGAAACAGAGGGCGAGAAACAGAGGGGCTTAAACAGAGGGCGAGAAACAGAGGGGCTGAAACAGAGGGCGAGATACAGAGGGGCTGAAACAGAGTGGCAGAAACAGAGGGCGAGAAACAGTTGGGCTGAAACAGAGGGGCAGAAACAGAGGGCGAGAAACAGAGGGGCTGAAACAGAGGGCGAGAAACAGAGGGGCTGAAACAGAGGGCGAGAAACAGAGGGGCTGAAACAGAGTGCGAGATTCAGAGGGGCTGAAACAGAGGGGCTGAAACAGAGGGTGAGAAACAGTGGGGCTGAAACAGAGGGAGAAACAGAGGGGCTGAAACAGAGGGGCTGAAACAGAGGGGCTGAATCAGAGGGGCTGATTCAGAGGGGCTGAAACAGAGGGGCTGAATCAGAGGGGCTGAAACAGAGGGCGAGAAACAGAGGGGCTGAAACAGAGGGCGAGAAACAGAGGGGCTGAAACAGAGGGCGAGAAACAGAGGGGCTGAAACAGAGGGCGAGAAACAGAGGGGCTGAAACAGAGGGCGAGAAACAGAGGGGCTGAAACAGAGTGCGAGAAACAGAGGGGCTGAAACAGAGGGTGAGAAACAGTGGGGCTGAAACAGAGGGAGAAACAGAGGGGCTGAAACAGAGGGGCTGAAACAGAGGGGCTGAATCAGAGGGGCTGATTCATTGGGGCTGAAACAGAGGGGCTGAATCAGAGGGGCTGAAACAGAGGGCGAGAAACAGAGGGGCTGAAACAGAGGGCGAGAAACAGAGGGGCTGAAACAGAGGGCGAGAAACAGACGTGCAGAAACAGAGGGCGAGAAACAGAGGGACTGAAACAAAGGGGCTGGAACAGAGAGCGCGAAACAGAGGGACTGAAACAGAGGGCGAGAAACAGAGGGGCTGAAACAGAGGGCGAGAAACAGAGGGGCTGAAACAGAGGGGCTGAAACAGAGGGGCTGAAACAGAGGGCAAGAAACAGAGGGGCTGAAACAGAGTGGCTGAAACAGAGGGCGAGAAACAGAGGGGCTGAATCAGACGGGCTGAATCAGAGGGGCTGAAACAGAGGGGCTGAAACAGAGGGCGAGAAACAGAGGGGCTGAAGCAGAGGGCGAGAAACAGAGGGCGAGAAATAGAGGGGCTGAAAAAGAGGGGCTGAAACAGAGGGGCTGAAACAAAGCGGCTGATACAGAGGGCGAGAAACAGAGGGGCTGAAACAGAGGGCGAGATACAGAGGGGCTGAAAGAGAGGAGCTGAAACAGAGGGCGAGAAACAGAGAGGCTGAAACAGAGGGCGAGAAACAGAGGGCCTGAAACAGAGGGCGAGAAACAGAGGGCTGAAACAGAGTGGCTGAAACAGAGGGGCTGAAACAGAGGGGCTGAAACAGAGGGCGAGATACAGAGAGGCTGAAACAGAGGGCGAGAAACAGAGTGGCTGTAACAGAGGGCAAGAAACAGAGGGGCTGAAACAGAGGGCGTGAAACAGAGGGGCTGAAACAGAGGGGCTGAAACAGAGGGCGAGAAACAGAGGGGCTGAAACAGAGGGCGTGAAACAGAGGGGCTGAAACAGAGGGGCTGAAACAGAGGGCGAGAAACAGAGGGGCTGAAACAACGGGCGAGAAACAGAGGGGCTGAAACAGAGGGCGAGAAACAGAGCGGCTGAAACAGAGGGCGAGAAACAGAGGGGCTGAATCAGAGGGGCTGAAACAGAGGGCGAGAAACAGAGGGGCTGAAACAGAGAGTGAGAAACAGAGGGGCTGAAACAGAGGGGCTGAAACAGAGGGTGAGAAACAGAGGGGCTGAAACAGAGGGCGAGAAACAGAGGGGCTGAAACAGAGGGGCTGAAACAGAGGGGCTGAATCAGAGGGGCTGATTCAGAGGGGCTGAAACAGAGCTGCTTAATCAGAGGGGCTGAAACAGAGGGCGAGAAACAGAGGGGCTGACACAGAGGGCGAGAAACAGAGGGGCTGAAACAGAGGGGCTGAAACAGAGGGGCTGAATCAGAGGGGCTGATTCAGAGGGGCTGAATCAGAGGGGCTTAATCAGAGGGGTTGAAACAGAGTGGCTTAATCAGAGGGGCTGAAAAAGAGGGCGAGAAACAGAGGGGCTGAAACAGAGGGCGAGAAACAGAGGGGCAGAAACAGAGGGCGAGAAACAGAGGAGCAGAAACAGAGGGGCTGAAACAGAGAGCGCGAAACAGAGGGGCTGAAACAGATGGCGAGAAACAGAGGGACTGAAACAGAGGTCGAGAAACAGAGGGACTGAAACAGAGGTCGAGAAACAGAGGGGCTGAAACAGAGGGCAAGAAACAGAGGCGCTGAAACAGAGAGGCTGAAACAGAAGGGCAGAAACAGAGGGGCTGAAACAGAGGGCGAGAAACAGAGGGGCTGAATCAGAGGGGCTGAATCAGAAGGTCTGAAACAGAGGGCAAGAAACAGATGGGCTGAAACAGAGTGGCTGGAACAGAGGGCGAGAAACAGAGGGGCTGAATCAGACGGGCTGAATCAGAGGGGCTGAAACAGAGGGGCTGAAACAGAGGGCGAGAAGCAGAGGGGCTGAAACAGAGGGCGAGAAACAGAGGGCGAGAAAGAGAGGGGCTGAAAAAGAGGGGCTGAAACAAAGCGGCTGATGCAGAGGGCGATAAATAGAGGGGTTGAAACAGAGGGGCTGAAACAGAGGGGCTGAAACAGAGGGCGAGAAACAGAGAGGCTGAAACAAAGGGCGAGAAACAGAGGGGCTGAAACAGAGGGCGAGAAACAGAGCGGCTGAAACAGAGGGGCTGAAACAGAGGGGCTGAAACAGAGGGTCTGAAACAGAGGGCGGGAAACAGAGAGGCTGAAACAGAGGGCGAGAAACAGAGTGGCTGAAACAGAGGGCAAGAAACAGAGGGGCTGAAACAGAGGGCGAGAAACAGAGGGGCTGAAAGAGAGGGGCTGAAACAGAGGGGCTGAAACAGAGGGGCTGAAACAGAGAGCGAGAAACAGAGGGGCTGAAACAGAGGGCCAGAAACAGAGGGCGAGAAACAGAGGGACTGAAACAGTGGGCCTGCAACAGAAGGGCTGATACAGAGGGCGAGAAACAGAGCGGCTGAAACATAGGGCGAGAAACAGAGGGGCTGAAACAAAGGGGCTGAAACAGTGGGGATAAAACAGAGGGGCTGAAACAGAGGGCGAGAAATAGAGGGGCTGAAACAGAGGGGCTGAATCGGAGGGTCTGAAACAGAGGGGCTGAAACAGAGGGGCTGAAACAGAGGGCGAGAAACAGAGGGGCTGAAACAGAGGGGCTGAAACAGAGGGCGAGAAACAGAGGGGCTGAAACAGAGGGCGAGAAACAGAGGGGCTGAAACAGAGGGCGAGAAACAGAGGGGCTGAATCAGAGGGGCTGAAACAGAGGGCGAGAAACAGAAGGGCTGAAACAGAGGGCGAGAAACAGCGGGGCTGAAACAGAGGGGCTGAAACAGAGGGTGAGAAACAGAGGGGCTGAAACAGAGGGCGAGAAACAGAGGAGCTGAAACAGAGGGGCTGAAACAGAGGGGCTGAATCAGAGGGGCTGATTCAGAGGGGCTGAATCAGAGGGGCTGAATCAGAGGGGCTGAAACAGAGGGCGAGAAACAGAGGGGCTGAAACAGAGGGCGGGAAACAGAGGGGCTGAAACAGAGCGCGAGAAACAGAGTGTCTGAAACAGAGGGGCTGACACAGTGGGGCTGAAACAGAGGGGCTGAAACAGAGGGCGAGAAATAGAGGGGCTGAAACAGGGGGCGAGAAACAGAGGGACTGAAACAGAGGGCGAGAAACAGAGGGGCTGAAACAGAGGGGCTGAAACAGAGGGCGAGAAACAGAGGGGCTGAATCAGAGGGCGAGAAACAGAGGGGCTGAAACAGAGGGGCTGAAACAGAGGGCGAGAAACAGAGGGGCTGAAACAGAGGGACTGAAACAGAGGGGCTGAAACAAAGGGCGAGAAACAGAGGGGCTGAAACAGAGGGCGAGAAACAGAGCGGCTGAAACAGAGGGCGAGAAACAGAGGGGCTGAATCAGAGGGGCTGAAACAGAGGGGCTGAAACAGAGGGCGAGAAATAGAGGGGCTGAAACAGAGGGGCTGACACAGTGGGGCTGAAACAGAGGTGCTGAAACAGAGGGCGAGAAACAGAGGGGCTGAAACAGAGGGGCTGAAACAGAGGGGCTGAATCAGAGGGGCTGATTCAGAGGGGCTGAAACAGAGGGGCTGAATCAGAGGGTCTGAAACAGAGGGCGAGAAACAGAGGGGCTGAAACAGAGGGCGAGAAACAGAGGGGCTGAAACAGAGGGCAAGAAACAGACGGGCAGAAACAGAGGGCGAGAAACAGAGGGACTGAAACAGAGGGGCTGAAACAGAGAGCGCGAAACAGAGGGCAAGAAACAGAGGGTGAGAAACAGAGGGGCTGTAACAGAGGGCGAGAAACAGAGGGGCAGAAACAGAGGGCGATAAACGGAGGGGCTGAAACAGAGGGGCTGAAACAGAGGGGCTGAAACAGAGGGCGAGAAACAGAGGGGCTGAAACAGAGGGCGAGAAACAGAGGGGCTGAAACAGAGGGCGAGAAACAGAGGGCGAGAATCAGAGGGACTGAAACAGAGGGGCGGAAACAGAGGGGCTGAAACACACGACGAGAAACAGAGGGGCTGAAACAGTGGGCGAGAAACAGACGGGCTGAAACAGAGGGCGAGAAACAGAGGGTCTGAAACAGAGGGGCTGTCACAGTGGGGCTGAAACAGAGGGGCTGAAACAGAGGGCGAGAATTGGAGGGGCTGAAACAGAGGGCGAGAAACAGAGGGACTGAAACAGAGGGCGAGAAACAGAGGGGCTGAAACAGAGGGTGAGAAACAGAGGGCGAGAAACAGAGGGACTGAAACAGAGGGGCTGAAACAGAGGGGCTGAATCAGAGGGCGAGAAACAGAGGGGCTGAACAGAGAGGCTGAAACAGAGGGCGAGAAACAGAGGGGCTGAAACAGAGGTCAAGAAACAGAGGGGCTGAAACAGAGGGCGAGAAACAGAGGGGCTGAAACAGAGGGGCTGAAACAGAGGGGCTGAAACAGAGGGGCTGAAACAGAGGGCGAGAAACAGAGGGGCTGAAACAGAGGGCGAGAAACAGAGGGGCTGAAAGAGAGGGCGAGAAACAGAGGGCGAGAAACAGAGGGACTGAAACAGAGGGGCTGAAACAGAGGGGCTGAAACAGAGGGCGAGAAACAGTGGGGCTGAAACAGAGGGGCTGACACAGTGGGGCTGAAACAGAGGGGCTGAAACAGAGGGCGAGAAATGGAGGTGCTGAAACAGAGGGTGAGAAACAGAGGGGCTGAAACAAAGGGTGAGAAACAGAGGGGCTGAAACAGAGGGCGAGAAACAGAGGGGCTGAAACAGAGGGGCTGAAACAGAGGGGCTGAAACAGAGGGCAAGAAACAGAGGGGCTGAAAAAGAGGGCGTGAAACAGAGGGCCTGAAACAGAGGGCGAGAAACAGAGGGGCTGAATCAGAGGAGCTGAAACAGAGGGCGAGAAACAGAGGGGCTGAAACAGAGGGCGAGAAACAAAGGGACTGAACCAGAGGGCGAGAAACAGAGGGGCTGAAACAGAGGGCGAGAAACAGAGGGGCTGAAACAGAGGGGCTGAATCAGAGGGGCTGATTCAGAGGGGCTGAAACAGAGGGGCTGAATCAGAGGGGCTGAAACAGAGGGCGAGAATCAGAGGGGCTGAAACAGATGGCGAGAAACAGAGGGGCTGAAACAGAGGGCGAGAAACAGAGGGGCAAAAACAGAGGGCTAGAAACAGAGGGACTGAAACAGAGGGGCTGAAACAGAGAGCGCGAAACAGAGGGACTGAAACAGAGGGCGAGAAACAGAGGGGCTGAAACAGAGGGCGAGAAACAGACGGGCTTAAACAGAGGGCGAGAAACAGAGCGGCTGAAACAGAGGGCGAGAAACAGAGGGGCTGAAACAGAGTGGCTGAAACAGAGGGCGAGAAACAGAGGGGCTGAATCAGACGGGCTGAATCAGAGGGGCTGAAACAGAGGGCGAGAAACAGAGGGTTTTAAACAGAGGGCGAGAAACAGAGGGGCTGAAACAGAGGGCGAGATACAGAGGGGCTGAAACAGAGTGGCAGAAACAGAGGGCGAGAAACAGTTGGGCTGAAACAGAGGGGCAGAAACAGAGGGCGAGAAACAGAGGGGCTGAAACAGAGTGCGAGAAACAGAGGGGCTGCAACAGAGGGCGAGAAACAGAGGGGCTGAAACAGTGTGCGAGAAACAGAGGGGCTGAAACAGAGGGGCTGAAACAGAGGGTGAGAAACAGTGGGACTGAAACAGAGGGAGAAACAGAGGGGCTGAAACAGAGGGGCTGAAACAGAGGGGCTGAATCAGAGGGGCTGATTCAGAGGGGCTGAAACAGAGGGGCTGAATCAGAGGGGCTGAAACAGAGGGCGAGAAACAGAGGGGCTGAAACAGAGGGCGAGAAACAGAGGGGCTGAAACAGAGGGCGAGAAACAGAGGGGCTGAAACAGAGGGCGAGAAACAGAGGGGCTGAAACAGAGGGCGAGAAACAGAGGGGCTGAAACAGAGTGCGAGAAACAGAGGGGCTGAAACAGAGGGGCTGAAACAGAGGGTGAGAAACAGTGGGGCTGAAACAGAGGGAGAAACAGAGGGGCTGAAACAGAGGGGCTGAAACAGAGGGGCTGAATCAGAGGGGCTGATTCATTGGGGCTGAAACAGAGGGGCTGAATCAGAGGGGCTGAAACAGAGGGCGAGAAACAGAGGGGCTGAAAGAGAGGGCAAGAAACAGAGGGGCTGAAACAGAGGGCGAGAAACAGACGTGCAGAAACAGAGGGCGAGAAACAGAGGGACTGAAACAAAGGGGCTGGAACAGAGAGCGCGAAACAGAGGGACTGAAACAGAGGGCGAGAAACAGAGGGGCTGAAACAGAGGGCGAGAAACAGAGGGGCTGAAACAGAGGGGCTTAAACCAAGGGGCTGAAACAGAGGGCAAGAAACAGAGGGGCTGAAACAGAGTGGCTGAAACAGAGGGCGAGAAACAGAGGGGCTGAATCAGACGGGCTGAATCAGAGGGGCTGAAACAGAGGGGCTGAAACAGAGGGCGAGAAACAGAGGGGCTGAAGCAGAGGGCGAGAAACAGAGGGCGAGAAATAGAGGGGCTGAAAAAGAGGGGCTGAAACAGAGGGGCTGAAACAAAGCGGCTGATACAGAGGGCGAGAAACAGAGGGGCTGAAACAGAGGGCGAGATACAGAGGGGCTGAAAGAGAGGAGCTGAAACAGAGGGCGAGAAACAGAGAGGCTGAAACAGAGGGCGAGAAACAGAGGGCCTGAAACAGAGGGCGAGAAACAGAGGGCTGAAACAGAGTGGCTGAAACAGAGGGGCTGAAACAGAGGGGCTGAAACAGAGGGCGAGATACAGAGAGGCTGAAACAGAGGGCGAGAAACAGAGTGGCTGTAACAGAGGGCAAGAAACAGAGGGGCTGAAACAGAGGGCGTGAAACAGAGGGGCTGAAACAGAGGGGCTGAAACAGAGGGCGAGAAATAGAGGGGCTGAAACAGAGGGCGAGAAACAGAGGGGCTGAAACAGAGGGCGAGAAACAGAGCGGCTGAAACAGAGGGCGAGAAACAGAGGGGCTGAATCAGAGGGGCTGAAACAGAGGGCGAGAAACAGAGGGGCTGAAACAGAGAGTGAGAAACAGTGGGGCTGAAACAGAGGGGCTGAAACAGAGGGCGAGAATTGGAGGGGCTGAAACAGAGGGCGAGAAACAGAGGGACTGAAACAGAGGGCGAGAAACAGAGGGGCTGAAACAGAGGGTGAGAAACAGAGGGCGAGAAACAGAAGGACTGAAACAGAGGGGCTGAAACAGAGGGGCTGAATCAGAGGGCGAGAAACAGAGGGGCTGAACAGAGAGGCTGAAACAGAGGGCGAGAAACAGAGGGGCTGAAACAGAGGTCAAGAAACAGAGGGGCTGAAACAGAGGGCGAGAAACAGAGGGGCTGAAACAGAGGGGCTGAAACAGAGGGGCTGAAACAGAGGGCGAGAAACAGAGGGGCTGAAACAGAGGGCGAGAAACAGAGGGGCTGAAAGAGAGGGCGAGAAACAGAGGGCGAGAAACAGAGGGACTGAAACAGAGGGGCTGAAACAGAGGGGCTGAAACAGAGGGCGAGAAACAGTGGGGCTGAAACAGAGGGGCTGACACAGTGGGGCTGAAACAGAGGGGCTGAAACAGAGGGCGAGAAATGGAGGTGCTGAAACAGAGGGTGAGAAACAGAGGGGCTGAAACAAAGGGTGAGAAACAGAGGGGCTGAAACAGAGGGCGAGAAACAGAGGGGCTGAAACAGAGGGGCTGAAACAGAGGGGCTGAAACAGAGGGCAAGAAACAGAGGGGCTGAAAAAGAGGGCGTGAAACAGAGGGCCTGAAACAGAGGGCGAGAAACAGAGGGGCTGAATCAGAGGAGCTGAAACAGAGGGCGAGAAACAGAGGGGCTGAAACAGAGGGCGAGAAACAAAGGGACTGAACCAGAGGGCGAGAAACAGAGGGGCTGAAACAGAGGGCGAGAAACAGAGGGGCTGAAACAGAGGGGCTGAATCAGAGGGGCTGATTCAGAGGGGCTGAAACAGAGGGGCTGAATCAGAGGGGCTGAAACAGAGGGCGAGAATCAGAGGGGCTGAAACAGATGGCGAGAAACAGAGGGGCTGAAACAGAGGGCGAGAAACAGAGGGGCAAAAACAGAGGGCTAGAAACAGAGGGACTGAAACAGAGGGGCTGAAACAGAGAGCGCGAAACAGAGGGACTGAAACAGAGGGCGAGAAACAGAGGGGCTGAAACAGAGGGCGAGAAACAGACGGGCTTAAACAGAGGGCGAGAAACAGAGCGGCTGAAACAGAGGGCGAGAAACAGAGGGGCTGAAACAGAGTGGCTGAAACAGAGGGCGAGAAACAGAGGGGCTGAATCAGACGGGCTGAATCAGAGGGGCTGAAACAGAGGGCGAGAAACAGAGGGTTTTAAACAGAGGGCGAGTAACAGAGGGGCTGAAACAGAGGGCGAGATACAGAGGGGCTGAAACAGTGGCAGAAACAGAGGGCGAGAAACAGTTGGGCTGAAACAGAGGGGCAGAAACAGAGGGCGAGAAACAGAGGGGCTGAAACAGAGTGCGAGAAACAGAGGGGCTGAAACAGAGGGCGAGAAACAGAGGGGCTGAAACAGAGTGCGAGAAACAGAGGGGCTGAAACAGAGGGGCTGAAACAGAGGGTGAGAAACAGTGGGGCTGAAACAGAGGGAGAAACAGAGGGGCTGAAACAGAGGGGCTGAAACAGAGGGGCTGAATCAGAGGGGCTGATTCAGAGGGGCTGAAACAGAGTGGCAGAAACAGAGGGCGAGAAACAGTTGGGCTGAAACAGAGGGGCAGAAACAGAGGGCGAGAAACAGAGGGGCTGAAACAGAGTGCGAGAAACAGAGGGGCTGAAACAGAGGGCGAGAAACAGAGGGGCTGAAACAGAGGGCGAGAAACAGAGGGGCTGAAACAGAGGGCGAGAAACAGAGGGGCTGAAACAGAGGGGCTGAAACAGAGGGTGAGAAACAGTGGGGCTGAAACAGAGGGAGAAACAGAGGGGCTGAAACAGAGGGCGAGAAACAGAGGGGCTGAAACAGAGGGCGAGAAACAGAGGGGCTGAAACAGAGTGCGAGAAACAGAGGGGCTGAAACAGAGGGGCTGAAACAGAGGGGCTGAAACAAAGCGGCTGATACAGAGGGCGAGAAACAGAGGGGCTGAAACAGAGGGCGAGAAACAGAGGGGCTGAAACAGAGGGCGAGAAACAGAGGGGCTGAAACAGAGGGCGAGAAACAGAGGGGCTGAAACAGAGGGCGAGAAACAGAGGGGCTGAAACAGAGGGCGAGAAACAGAGGGGCTGAAACAGAGTGCGAGAAACAGAGGGGCTGAAACAGAGGGGCTGAAACAGAGGGTGAGAAACAGTGGGGCTGAAACAGAGGGAGAAACAGAGGGGCTGAAACAGAGGGGCTGAAACAGAGGGGCTGAATCAGAGGGGCTGATTCATTGGGGCTGAAACAGAGGGGCTGAATCAGAGGGTCTGAAACAGAGGGCGAGAAACAGAGGGGCTGAAACAGAGGGCAAGAAACAGAGGGGCTGAAACAGAGGGCGAGAAACAGACGTGCAGAAACAGAGGGCGAGAAACAGAGGGACTGAAACAAAGGGGCTGGAACAGAGAGCGCGAAACAGAGGGACTGAAACAGAGGGCGAGAAACAGAGGGGCTGAAACAGAGGGCGAGAAACAGAGGGGCTGAAACAGAGGGGCTGAAACAGAGGGGCTGAAACAGAGGGCAAGAAACAGAGGGGCTGAAACAGAGTGGCTGAAACAGAGGGCGAGAAACAGAGGGGCTGAATCAGACGGGCTGAATCAGAGGGGCTGAAACAGAGGGGCTGAAACAGAGGGCGAGAAACAGAGGGCGAGAAATAGAGGGGCTGAAAAAGAGGGGCTGAAACAGAGGGGCTGAAACAAAGCGGCTGATACAGAGGGCGAGAAACAGGGGCTGAAACAGAGGGCGAGATACAGAGGGGCTGAAAGAGAGGAGCTGAAACAGAGGGCGAGAAACAGAGAGGCTGAAACAGAGGGCGAGAAACAGAGGGCCTGAAACAGAGGGCGAGAAACAGAGGGCTGAAACAGAGTGGCTGAAACAGAGGGGCTGAAACAGAGGGGCTGAAACAGAGGGCGAGATCCAGAGAGGCTGAAACAGAGGGCGAGAAACAGAGTGGCTGTAACAGAGGGCAAGAAACAGAGGGGCTGAAACAGAGGGCGTGAAACAGAGGGGCTGAAACAGAGGGGCTGAAAAAGAGGGCGAGAAATAGAGGGGCTGAAACAGAGGGCGAGAAACAGAGGGGCTGAAACAGAGGGCGAGAAACAGAGCGGCTGAAACAGAGGGCGAGAAACAGAGGGGCTGAATCAGAGGGGCTGAAACAGAGGGCGAGAAACAGAGGGGCTGAAACAGAGAGTGAGAAACAGAGGGGCTGAAACAGAGGGGCTGAAACAGAGGGTGAGAAACAGAGGGGCTGAAACAGAGGGCGAGAAACAGAGGGGCTGAAACAGAGGGGCTGAAACAGAGGGGCTGAATCAGAGGGGCTGATTCAGAGGGGCTGAAACAGAGGGGCTTAATCAGAGGGGCTGAAACAGAGGGCGAGAAACAGAGGGGCTGACACAGAGGGCGAGAAACAGAGGGGCTGAAACAGAGGGGCTGAAACAGAGGGGCTGAATCAGAGAGGCTGATTCAGAGGGGCTGAATCAGAGGGGCTTAATCAGAGGGGTTGAAACAGAGTGGCTTAATCAGAGGGGCTGAAAAAGAGGGCGAGAAACAGAGGGGCTGAAACAGAGGGCGAGAAACAGAGGGGCAGAAACAGAGGGCGAGAAACAGAGGATCAGAAACAGAGGGGCTGAAACAGAGAGCGCGAAACAGAGGGGCTGAAACAGATGGCGAGAAACAGAGGGACTGAAACAGAGGTCGAGAAACAGAGGGACTGAAACAGAGGTCGAGAAACAGAGGGGCTGAAACAGAGGGCAAGAAACAGAGGCGCTGAAACAGAGGGCGAGAAACAGAGGGGCTGAATCAGAGGGGCTGAATCAGAAGGTCTGAAACAGAGGGCAAGAAACAGAGGGGCTGAAACAGAGTGGCTGGAACAGAGGGCGAGAAACAGAGGGGCTGAATCAGACGGGCTGAATCAGAGGGGCTGAAACAGAGGTGCTGAAACAGAGGGCGAGAAACAGAGGGGCTGAAACAGAGGGCGAGAAACAGAGGGCGAGAAAGAGAGGGGCTGAAAAAGAGGGGCTGAAACAAAGCGGCTGATGCAGAGGGCGATAAATAGAGGGGTTGAAACAGAGAGGCTGAAACAGAGGGGCTGAAACAGAGGGCGAGAAACAGAGAGGCTGAAACAGAGGGCGAGAAACAGAGGGGCTGAAACAGAGGGCGAGAAACAGAGCGGCTGAAACAGAGGGGCTGAAACAGAGGGGCTGAAACAGAGGGTCTGAAACAGAGGGCGGGAAACAGAGAGGCTGAAACAGAGGGCGAGAAACAGAGTGGCTGAAACAGAGGGGCTGAAACAGAGGGGCTGAAACAGAGGGGCTGAAACAGAGAGCGAGAAACAGAGGGGCTGAAGCAGAGGGCCAGAAACAGAGGGCGAGAAACAGAGGGACTGAAACAGTGGGCCTGCAACAGAAGGGCTGATACAGAGGGCGAGAAACAGAGCGGCTGAAACAGAGGGCGAGAAACAGAGGGGCTGAAACAAAGGGGCTGAAACAGTGGGGATAAAACAGAGGGGCTGAAACAGAGGGCGAGAAATAGAGGGGCTGAAACAGAGGGGCTGAATCGGAGGGTCTGAAACAGAGGGGCTGAAACAGAGGGGCTGAAACAGAGGGCGAGAAACAGAGGGGCTGAAACAGGGGGGCTGAAACAGAGGGGCTGAAACAGAGGGCGAGAAACAGAGGGGCTGAAACAGAGGGCGAGAAACAGAGGGGCTGAAACAGAGGGCGAGAAACAGAGGGGCTGAATCAGAGTGGCTGAAACAGAGGGCGAGAAACAGAGGGGCTGAAACAGAGAGTGAGAAACAGAGGGGCTGAAACAGAGGGGCTAAAACAGAGGGGCTGAAACAGAGGGGCTTAATCAGAGGGGCTGAAACAGAGGGGCTGAATCAGAGGGCGAGAAACAGAGGGGCTGAACAGAGAGGCTGAAACAGAGGGCGAGAAACAGAGGGGCTGAAACAGAGGTCAAGAAACAGAGGGGCTGAAACAGAGGGCGAGAAACAGAGGGGCTGAAACAGAGGGGCTGAAACAGAGGGGCTGAAACAGAGGGCGAGAAACAGAGGGGCTGAAACAGAGGGCGAGAAACAGAGGGGCTGAAAGAGAGGGCGAGAAACAGAGGGCGAGAAACAGAGGGACTGAAACAGAGGGGCTGAAACAGAGGGGCTGAAACAGAGGGCGAGAAACAGTGGGGCTGAAACAGAGGGGCTGACACAGTGGGGCTGAAACAGAGGGGCTGAAACAGAGGGCGAGAAATGGAGGTGCTGAAACAGAGGGTGAGAAACAGAGGGGCTGAAACAAAGGGTGAGAAACAGAGGGGCTGAAACAGAGGGCGAGAAACAGAGGGGCTGAAACAGAGGGGCTGAAACAGAGGGGCTGAAACAGAGGGCAAGAAACAGAGGGGCTGAAAAAGAGGGCGTGAAACAGAGGGCCTGAAACAGAGGGCGAGAAACAGAGGGGCTGAATCAGAGGAGCTGAAACAGAGGGCGAGAAACAGAGGGGCTGAAACAGAGGGCGAGAAACAAAGGGACTGAACCAGAGGGCGAGAAACAGAGGGGCTGAAACAGAGGGCGAGAAACAGAGGGGCTGAAACGGAGGGGCTGAATCAGAGGGGCTGATTCAGAGGGGCTGAAACAGAGGGGCTGAATCAGAGGGGCTGAAACAGAGGGCGAGAATCAGAGGGGCTGAAACAGATGGCGAGAAACAGAGGGGCTGAAACAGAGGGCGAGAAACAGAGGGGCAAAAACAGAGGGCTAGAAACAGAGGGACTGAAACAGAGGGGCTGAAACAGAGAGCGCGAAACAGAGGGACTGAAACAGAGGGCGAGAAACAGAGGGGCTGAAACAGAGGGCGAGAAACAGACGGGCTTAAACAGAGGGCGAGAAACAGAGCGGCTGAAACAGAGGGCGAGAAACAGAGGGGCTGAAACAGAGTGGCTGAAACAGAGGGCGAGAAACAGAGGGGCTGAATCAGACGGGCTGAATCAGAGGGGCTGAAACAGAGGGCGAGAAACAGAGGGTTTTAAACAGAGGGCGAGTAACAGAGGGGCTGAAACAGAGGGCGAGATACAGAGGGGCTGAAACAGTGGCAGAAACAGAGGGCGAGAAACAGTTGGGCTGAAACAGAGGGGCAGAAACAGAGGGCGAGAAACAGAGGGGCTGAAACAGAGTGCGAGAAACAGAGGGGCTGAAACAGAGGGCGAGAAACAGAGGGGCTGAAACAGAGTGCGAGAAACAGAGGGGCTGAAACAGAGGGGCTGAAACAGAGGGTGAGAAACAGTGGGGCTGAAACAGAGGGAGAAACAGAGGGGCTGAAACAGAGGGGCTGAAACAGAGGGGCTGAATCAGAGGGGCTGATTCAGAGGGGCTGAAACAGAGTGGCAGAAACAGAGGGCGAGAAACAGTTGGGCTGAAACAGAGGGGCAGAAACAGAGGGCGAGAAACAGAGGGGCTGAAACAGAGTGCGAGAAACAGAGGGGCTGAAACAGAGGGCGAGAAACAGAGGGGCTGAAACAGAGGGCGAGAAACAGAGGGGCTGAAACAGAGGGCGAGAAACAGAGGGGCTGAAACAGAGGGGCTGAAACAGAGGGTGAGAAACAGTGGGGCTGAAACAGAGGGAGAAACAGAGGGGCTGAAACAGAGGGCGAGAAACAGAGGGGCTGAAACAGAGGGCGAGAAACAGAGGGGCTGAAACAGAGTGCGAGAAACAGAGGGGCTGAAACAGAGGGGCTGAAACAGAGGGGCTGAAACAAAGCGGCTGATACAGAGGGCGAGAAACAGAGGGGCTGAAACAGAGGGCGAGAAACAGAGGGGCTGAAACAGAGGGCGAGAAACAGAGGGGCTGAAACAGAGGGCGAGAAACAGAGGGGCTGAAACAGAGGGCGAGAAACAGAGGGGCTGAAACAGAGGGCGAGAAACAGAGGGGCTGAAACAGAGTGCGAGAAACAGAGGGGCTGAAACAGAGGGGCTGAAACAGAGGGTGAGAAACAGTGGGGCTGAAACAGAGGGAGAAACAGAGGGGCTGAAACAGAGGGGCTGAAACAGAGGGGCTGAATCAGAGGGGCTGATTCATTGGGGCTGAAACAGAGGGGCTGAATCAGAGGGTCTGAAACAGAGGGCGAGAAACAGAGGGGCTGAAACAGAGGGCAAGAAACAGAGGGGCTGAAACAGAGGGCGAGAAACAGACGTGCAGAAACAGAGGGCGAGAAACAGAGGGACTGAAACAAAGGGGCTGGAACAGAGAGCGCGAAACAGAGGGACTGAAACAGAGGGCGAGAAACAGAGGGGCTGAAACAGAGGGCGAGAAACAGAGGGGCTGAAACAGAGGGGCTGAAACAGAGGGGCTGAAACAGAGGGCAAGAAACAGAGGGGCTGAAACAGAGTGGCTGAAACAGAGGGCGAGAAACAGAGGGGCTGAATCAGACGGGCTGAATCAGAGGGGCTGAAACAGAGGGGCTGAAACAGAGGGCGAGAAACAGAGGGCGAGAAATAGAGGGGCTGAAAAAGAGGGGCTGAAACAGAGGGGCTGAAACAAAGCGGCTGATACAGAGGGCGAGAAACAGGGGCTGAAACAGAGGGCGAGATACAGAGGGGCTGAAAGAGAGGAGCTGAAACAGAGGGCGAGAAACAGAGAGGCTGAAACAGAGGGCGAGAAACAGAGGGCCTGAAACAGAGGGCGAGAAACAGAGGGCTGAAACAGAGTGGCTGAAACAGAGGGGCTGAAACAGAGGGGCTGAAACAGAGGGCGAGATCCAGAGAGGCTGAAACAGAGGGCGAGAAACAGAGTGGCTGTAACAGAGGGCAAGAAACAGAGGGGCTGAAACAGAGGGCGTGAAACAGAGGGGCTGAAACAGAGGGGCTGAAAAAGAGGGCGAGAAATAGAGGGGCTGAAACAGAGGGCGAGAAACAGAGGGGCTGAAACAGAGGGCGAGAAACAGAGCGGCTGAAACAGAGGGCGAGAAACAGAGGGGCTGAATCAGAGGGGCTGAAACAGAGGGCGAGAAACAGAGGGGCTGAAACAGAGAGTGAGAAACAGAGGGGCTGAAACAGAGGGGCTGAAACAGAGGGTGAGAAACAGAGGGGCTGAAACAGAGGGCGAGAAACAGAGGGGCTGAAACAGAGGGGCTGAAACAGAGGGGCTGAATCAGAGGGGCTGATTCAGAGGGGCTGAAACAGAGGGGCTTAATCAGAGGGGCTGAAACAGAGGGCGAGAAACAGAGGGGCTGACACAGAGGGCGAGAAACAGAGGGGCTGAAACAGAGGGGCTGAAACAGAGGGGCTGAATCAGAGAGGCTGATTCAGAGGGGCTGAATCAGAGGGGCTTAATCAGAGGGGTTGAAACAGAGTGGCTTAATCAGAGGGGCTGAAAAAGAGGGCGAGAAACAGAGGGGCTGAAACAGAGGGCGAGAAACAGAGGGGCAGAAACAGAGGGCGAGAAACAGAGGATCAGAAACAGAGGGGCTGAAACAGAGAGCGCGAAACAGAGGGGCTGAAACAGATGGCGAGAAACAGAGGGACTGAAACAGAGGTCGAGAAACAGAGGGACTGAAACAGAGGTCGAGAAACAGAGGGGCTGAAACAGAGGGCAAGAAACAGAGGCGCTGAAACAGAGGGCGAGAAACAGAGGGGCTGAATCAGAGGGGCTGAATCAGAAGGTCTGAAACAGAGGGCAAGAAACAGAGGGGCTGAAACAGAGTGGCTGGAACAGAGGGCGAGAAACAGAGGGGCTGAATCAGACGGGCTGAATCAGAGGGGCTGAAACAGAGGTGCTGAAACAGAGGGCGAGAAACAGAGGGGCTGAAACAGAGGGCGAGAAACAGAGGGCGAGAAAGAGAGGGGCTGAAAAAGAGGGGCTGAAACAAAGCGGCTGATGCAGAGGGCGATAAATAGAGGGGTTGAAACAGAGAGGCTGAAACAGAGGGGCTGAAACAGAGGGCGAGAAACAGAGAGGCTGAAACAGAGGGCGAGAAACAGAGGGGCTGAAACAGAGGGCGAGAAACAGAGCGGCTGAAACAGAGGGGCTGAAACAGAGGGGCTGAAACAGAGGGTCTGAAACAGAGGGCGGGAAACAGAGAGGCTGAAACAGAGGGCGAGAAACAGAGTGGCTGAAACAGAGGGGCTGAAACAGAGGGGCTGAAACAGAGGGGCTGAAACAGAGAGCGAGAAACAGAGGGGCTGAAGCAGAGGGCCAGAAACAGAGGGCGAGAAACAGAGGGACTGAAACAGTGGGCCTGCAACAGAAGGGCTGATACAGAGGGCGAGAAACAGAGCGGCTGAAACAGAGGGCGAGAAACAGAGGGGCTGAAACAAAGGGGCTGAAACAGTGGGGATAAAACAGAGGGGCTGAAACAGAGGGCGAGAAATAGAGGGGCTGAAACAGAGGGGCTGAATCGGAGGGTCTGAAACAGAGGGGCTGAAACAGAGGGGCTGAAACAGAGGGCGAGAAACAGAGGGGCTGAAACAGGGGGGCTGAAACAGAGGGGCTGAAACAGAGGGCGAGAAACAGAGGGGCTGAAACAGAGGGCGAGAAACAGAGGGGCTGAAACAGAGGGCGAGAAACAGAGGGGCTGAATCAGAGTGGCTGAAACAGAGGGCGAGAAACAGAGGGGCTGAAACAGAGAGTGAGAAACAGAGGGGCTGAAACAGAGGGGCTAAAACAGAGGGGCTGAAACAGAGGGGCTTAATCAGAGGGGCTGAAACAGAGGGCGAGAAACAGAGGGGCTGAAACAGAGGGCGAGAAACAGAGGGGCAGAAAAAGATGGCGAGAAACAGAGGAGCAGAAACAGAGGGGCTGAAACAGAGAGCGCGAAACAGAGGGGCTGAAACAGATGGCGAGAAACAGAGGGACTGAAACAGAGGTCGAGAAACAGAGGGGCTGAAACAGAGGGCAAGAAAAAGAGGGGCTGAAACAGAGTGGCTGAAACAGAAGGGCTGAAACAGAGGGGCTGAAACAGAGGGCGAGAAACAGAGGGGCTGAATCAGAGGGGCTGAATCAGAAGGGCTGAAACAGAGGGGCTGAATCAGAGGGGCTGAAACAAAAGGCGAGAAACAGAGGTACTGAAACAGAGGGCGAGAAACTGAGGGGCAGAAACAGAGGGCGAGAAACAGAGGGGCTGAAACAGAGGGTCTGAAACAGAGGGCGAGAAACAGAGGGACTGAAACAGAGGACGAGAAACAGAGGGGCTGAAACAGAGGGTGAGAAACAGAGGGCGAGAAACAGAGGGACTGAAACAGGGGGGCTGAAACAGAGGGGCTGAATCAGAGGGCGAGAAACAGAGGGGCTGAAAAAGAGAGGCTGAAACAGAGGGCGAGAAACAGAGGGGCTGAAACAGAGGTCAAGAAACAGAGGGGCTGAAACAGAGGGCGAGAAACAGACGGGCTGAAACAGAGGGGCTGAAACAGAGGGGCTGAAACAGAGGGGCTGAACCGGAGGGCGAGAAACAGAGGGGCTGAAACAGAGGGCGAGAAACAGAGGGGCTGAAAGAGAGCGCGAGAAACAGAGGGCGAGAAACAGAGGGACTGAAACAGAGGGGCTGAAAGAGAGGGGCTGAAACAGAGGGCGAGAAACAGTGGGGCTGAAACAGAGGGGCTGACACAGTGGGGCTGAAACAGAGGGGCTGAAACAGAGGGCGAGAAATAGAGGGGCTGAAACAGAGGGTGAGAATCAGAGGGGCTGAAACAAAGGGTGAGAAACAGAGGGGCTGAAACAGAGGGCGAGAAACAGAAGGGCTGAAACAGAGGGGCTGAAACAGAGGGGCTGAAACAGAGGGCAAGAAACAGAGGGGCTGAAAAAGAGGGCGAGAAACAGAGGACCTGAAACAGAGGGCGAGAAACAGAGGGGCTGAATCAGAGGAGCTGAAACAGAGGGCGAGAAACAGAGGGGCTGAAACAGAGGGCGAGAAACAGAGGGACTGAAACAGAGGGCGAGAAACAGAGGGGCTGAAACAGAGGGCGAGAAACAGAGGGGCTGAAACAGAGGGGCTGAATCAGAGGGGCTGATTCAGAGGGGCTGAAACAGAGGGGCTGAATCAGAGGGGCTGAAACAGAGGGCGAGAAACAGAGGGGCTGAAACAGAGGGGCTGAAACAGAGGGGCTGAAACAGAGGGGCTGAAACAGAGAGCGAGAAACAGAGGGGCTGAAACAGAGGGCCAGAAACAGAGGGCGAGAAACAGAGGGACTGAAACAGTGGGGCTGCAACAGAGGGGCTGATACAGAGGGCGAGAAACAGAGCGGCTGAAACAGAGGGCGAGAAACAGAGGGGCTGAAACAAAGAGGCTGAAACAGTGGGGATAAAACAGAGGGGCTGAAACAGAGGGCGAGAAATAGAGGGGCTGAAACAGAGGGGCTGAATCGGAGGGTCTGAAACAGAGGGGCTGAAACAGAGGGGCTGAAACAGAGGGCGAGAAACAGAGGGGCTGAAACAGAGGGGCTGAAACAGAGGGGCTGAAACAGAGGGCGAGAAACAGAGGGGCTGAAACAGAGGGCGAGAAACAGAGCGGCTGAAACAGAGGGCGAGAAACAGAGGGGCTGAATCAGAGGGGCTGAAACAGAGGGCGAGAAACAGAGGGGCTGAAACAGAGAGTGAGAAACAGAGGGGCTGAAACAGAGGGGCTGAAACAGAGGGTGAGAAACAGAGGGGCTGAAACAGAGGGCGAGAAACAGAGGGGCTGAAACAGAGGGGCTGAAACAGAGGTGCTGAATCAGAGGGGCTGATTCAGAGGGGCTGAAACAGAGGGGCTTAATCAGAGGGGCTGAAACAGAGGGCGAGAAACAGAGGGGCTGACACAGAGGGCGAGAAACAGAGGGGCTGAAACAGAGGGGCTGAAACAGAGGGGCTGAATCAGAGGGGCTGATTCAGAGGGGCTGAATCAGAGGGGCTTAATCAGAGGGGTTGAAACAGAGTGGCTTAATCAGAGGGGCTGAAAAAGAGGGCGAGAAACAGAGGGGCTGAAACAGAGGGCGAGAAACAGAGGGGCAGAAACAGAGGGCGAGAAACAGAGGAGCAGAAACAGAGGGGCTGAAACAGAGAGCGCGAAACAGAGGGGCTGAAACAGATGGCGAGAAACAGAGGGACTGAAACAGAGGTCGAGAAACAGAGGGACTGAAACAGAGGTCGAGAAACAGAGGGGCTGAAACAGAGGGCAAGAAACAGAGGCGCTGAAACAGAGAGGCTAAAACAGAAGGGCAGAAACAGAGGGGCTGAAACAGAGGGCGAGAAAAAGAGGGGCTGAATCAGAGGGGCTGAATCAGAAGGTCTGAAACAGAGGGCAAGAAACAGAGGGGCTGAAACAGAGTGGCTGGAACAGAGGGCGAGAAACAGAGGGGCTGAATCAGACGGGCTGAATCAGAGGGGCTGAAACAGAGGGGCTGAAACAGAGGGCGAGAAACAGAGAGGCTGAAACAGAGGGCGAGAAACAGAGGGGCTGAAACAGAGGGCGAGAAACAGAGCGGCTGAAACAGAGGGGCTGAAACAGAGGGGCTGAAACAGAGGGTCTGAAACAGAGGGCGGGAAACAGAGAGGCTGAAACAGAGGGCGAGAAACAGAGTGGCTGAAACAGAGGGCAAGAAACAGAGGGGCTGAAACAGAGGGCGAGAAACAGAGGGGCTGAAACAGAGGGGCTGAAACAGAGGGGCTGAAACAGAGGGGCTGAATCAGAGAGCGAGAAACAGAGGGGCTGAAACAGAGGGCGAGAAACAGAGGGGCTGAATCAGAGGGGCTGAATCAGAAGGGCTGAAACAGAGGGGCTGAATCAGAGGGGCTGAAACAGAAGGCGAGAAACACAGGTACTGAAACAGAGGGCGAGAAACTGAGGGGCAGAAACAGAGGGCGAGAAACAGAGGGGCTGAAACAGAGGGTCTGAAACAGAGGGCGAGAAACAGAGGGACTGAAACAGAGGGCGAGAAACAGAGGGGCTGAAACAGAGGGTGAGAAACAGAGGGCGAGAAACAGAGGGACTGAAACAGAGGGGCTGAAACAGAGGGGCTGAATCAGAGGGCGAGAAACAGAGGGGCTGAAACAGAGGTCAAGAAACAGAGGGGCTGAAACAGAGGGCGAGAAACAGAGGGGCTGAAACAGAGGGGCTGAAACAGAGGGGCTGAAACAGAGGGGCTGAACCAGAGGGCGAGAAACAGAGGGGCTGAAACAGTGGGCGGGAAACAGAGGGGCTGAAACAGAGGGGCTGAATCAGAGGGGCTGATTCAGAGGGGCTGAAACAGAGGGGCTGAATCAGAGGGGCTGAAACAGAGGGCGAGAAACAGAGGGGCTGAAACAGAGGGGCTGAAACAGAGGGGCTGAAACAGAGGGGCTGAAACAGAGGGGCTGAAACAGAGAGCGAGAAACAGAGGGGCTGAAACAGAGGGCCAGAAACAGAGGGCGAGAAACAGAGGGACTGAAACAGTGGGGCTGCAACAGAGGGGCTGATACAGAGGGCGAGAAACAGAGCGGCTGAAACAGAGGGCGAGAAACAGAGGGGCTGAAACAAAGAGGCTGAAACAGTGGGGATAAAACAGAGGGGCTGAAACAGAGGGCGAGAAATAGAGGGGCTGAAACAGAGGGGCTGAATCGGAGGGTCTGAAACAGAGGGGCTGAAACAGAGGGGCTGAAACAGAGGGCGAGAAACAGAGGGGCTGAAACAGAGGGGCTGAAACAGAGGGGCTGAAACAGAGGGCGAGAAACAGAGAGGCTGAAACAGAGGGCGAGAAACAGAGGGGCTGAAACAGAGGGCGAGAAACAGAGGGGCTGAATCAGAGGGGCTGAAACAGAGGGCGAGAAACAGAGGGGCTGAAACAGAGAGTGAGAAACAGAGGGGATGAAACAGAGGGGCTGAAACAGAGGGTGAGAAACAGAGGGGCTGAAACAGAAGGGCTGAAACAGAGGGGCTGAATCAGAGGGGCTGATTCAGAGGGGCTGAAACAGAGGGGCTTAATCAGATGGGCTGAAACAGAGGGCGAGAAACAGAGGGGCTGAAACAGAGGGCGAGAAACTGAGGGGCAGAAAAAGAGGGCGAGAAACAGAGGAGCAGAAACAGAGGGGCTGAAACAGAGAGCGCGAAACAGAGGGGCTGAAACAGATGGCGAGAAACAGAGGGACTGAAACAGAGGTCGAGAAACAGAGGGGCTGAAACAGAGGGCAAGAAAAAGAGGGGCTGAAACAGAGTGGCTGAAACAGAAGGGCTGAAACAGAGGGGCTGAAACAGAGGGCGAGAAACAGAGGGGCTGAATCAGAGGGGCTGAATCAGAAGGGCTGAAACAGAGGGGCTGAATCAGAGGGGCTGAAACAGAAGGCGAGAAACAGAGGTACTGAAACAGAGGGCGAGAAACTGAGGGGCAGAAACAGAGGGCGAGAAACAGAGGGGCTGAAACAGAGGGTCTGAAACAGAGGGCGAGAAACAGAGGGACTGAAACAGAGGGCGAGAAACAGAGGGGCTGAAACAGAGGGTGAGAAACAGAGGGGCTGAAACAGAGGGCGAGAAACAGAGGGGCTGAATCAGAGGGGCTGAAACAGAGGGGCTGAAACAGAGGGCGAGAAACAGAGGGGCTGAAACAGAGGGGCTGAAACAGAGGGGCTGAAACAGAGGGCGAGAAATAGAGGGGCTGAAACAGAGGGCGAGAAACAGAGGAGCTGAAACAGAGGGCGAGAAACAGAGGGGCTGAATCAGAGGGGCTGAAACAGAGGGCGAGAAACAGAGGGGCTGAAACAGAGAGTGAGAAACAGAGGGGCTGAAACAGAGGGGCTGAAACAGAGAGTGAGAAACAGAGGGGCTGAAACAGAGGGCGAGAAACAGAGGGGCTGAAACAGAGGGGCTGAAACAGAGGGGCTGAATCAGAGGGGCTGATTCAGAGGGGCTGAAACAGAGGGGCTTAATCAGAGGGGCTGAAACAGAGGGCGAGAAACAGAGGGGCTGAAACAGAGGGGCAGAAAAAGAGGGCGAGAAACAGAGGAGCAGAAACAGAGGGGCTGAAACAGAGAGCGCGAAACAGAGGGGCTGAAACAGATGGCGAGAAACAGAGGGACTGAAACAGAGGTCGAGAAACAGAGGGGCTGAAACAGAGGGCAAGAAAAAGAGGGGCTGAAACAGAGTGGCTGAAACAGAAGGGCTGAAACAGAGGGGCTGAAACAGAGGGCGAGAAACAGAGGGGCTGAATCAGAGGGGCTGAATCAGAAGGGCTGAAACAGAGGGGCTGAATCAGAGGGGCTGAAACAGAAGGCGAGAAACAGAGGTACTGAAACAGAGGGCGAGAAACTGAGGGGCAGAAACAGCGGGCGAGAAACAGAGGGGCTGAAACAGAGGGTCTGAAACAGAGGGCGAGAAACAGAGGGACTGAAACAGAGGGCGAGAAACAGAGGGGCTGAAACAGAGGGTGAGAAACAGAGGGCGAGAAACAGAGGGACTGAAACAGAGGGGCTGAAACAGAGGGGCTGAATCAGAGGGCGAGAAACAGAGGGGCTGAAACAGAGAGGCTGAAACAGAGGGCGAGAAACAGAGGGGCTGAAACAGAGGTCAAGAAACAGAGGGGATGAAACAGAGGGCGAGAAACAGAGGGGCTGAAACAGAGGGGCTGAAACAGAGGGGCTGAAACAGAGGGGCTGAACCAGAGGGCGAGAAACAGAGGGGCTGAAACAGAGGGCGAGAAACAGAGGGGCTGAAAGAGAGGGCGAGAAACAGAGGGCGAGAAACAGAGGGACTGAAACAGAGGGGCTGAAACAGAGGGGCTGAAACAGAGGGCGAGAAACAGTGGGGCTGAAACAGAGGGGCTGACACAGTGGGGCTGAAACAGAGGGGCTGAAACAGAGGGTGAGAAATAGAGGGGCTGAAACAGAGGGTGAGAAACAGAGGGGCTGAAACAAAGGGTGAGAAACAGAGGGGCTGAAACGGAGGGCGAGAAACAGAGGGGCTGAAACAGAGGGGCTGAAACAGAGGGGCTGAAACAGAGCGCAAGAAACAGAGGGGCTGAAAAAGAGGGCGAGAAACAGAGGGCCTGAAACAGAGGGCGAGAAACAGAGGGGCTGAATCAGAGGAGCTGAAACAGAGGGCGAGAAACAGAGGGGCTGAAACAGAGGGCGAGAAACAGAGGGACTGAAACAGAGGGCGAGAAACAGAGGGGCTGAAACAGAGGGCGAGAAACAGAGGGGCTGAAACAGAGGGGCTGAATCAGAGGGGCTGATTCAGAGGGGCTGAAACAGAGGGGCTGAATCAGAGGGGCTGAAACAGAGGGCGAGAAACAGAGGGGCTGAAACAGAGGGGCTGAAACAGAGGGGCTGAAACAGAGGGGCTGAAACAGAGAGCGAGAAACAGAGGGGCTGAAACAGAGGGCCAGAAACAGAGGGCGAGAAACAGAGGGACTGAAACAGTGGGGCTGCAACAGAGGGGCTGATACAGAGGGCGAGAAACAGAGCGGCTGAAACAGAGGGCGAGAAACAGAGGGGCTGAAACAAAGAGGCTGAAACAGTGGGGATAAAACAGAGGGGCTGAAACAGAGGGCGAGAAATAGAGGGGCTGAAACAGAGGGGCTGAATCGGAGGGGCTGAAACAGAGGGGCTGAAACAGAGGGGCTGAAACAGAGGGCGAGAAACAGAGGGGCTGAAACAGAGGGGCTGAAACAGAGGGGCTGAAACAGAGGGCGAGAAACAGAGGGGCTGAAACAGAGGGCGAGAAACAGAGGGGCTGAATCAGAGGGGCTGATACAGAGGGCGAGAAACAGAGGGGCTGAAACAGAGAGTGAGAAACAGAGGGGCTGAAACAGAGGGGCTGAAACAGAGGGTGAGAAACAGCGGGGCTGAAACAGAGGGCGAGAAACAGAGGGGCTGAAACAGAGGGGCTGAAACACAGGGGCTGAATCAGAGGGGCTGATTCAGAGGGGCTGAAACAGAGGGGCTTAATCAGAGGGTCTGAAACAGAGGGCGAGAAACAGAGGGGCTGAAACAGAGGGGGAGAAACAGAGGGGCAGAAAAAGAGGGCGAGAAACAGAGGAGCAGAAACAGAGGGGCTGAAACAGAGAGCGCGAAACAGAGGGGCTGAAACAGATGGCGAGAAACAGAGGGACTGAAACAGAGGTCGAGAAACAGAGGGGCTGAAACAGAGGGCAAGAAAAAGAGGGGCTGAAACAGAGTGGCTAAAACAGAAGGGCTGAAACAGAGGGGCTGAAACAGAGGGCGAGAAACAGAGGGGCTGAATCAGAGGGGCTGAATCAGAAGGGCTGAAACAGAGGGGCTGAATCAGAGGGGCTGAAACAGAAGGCGAGAAACAGAGGTACTGAAACAGAGGGCGAGAAACTGAGGGGCAGAAACAGAGGGCGAGAAACAGAGGGGCTGAAACAGAGGGTCTGAAACAGAGGGCGAGAAACAGAGGGACTGAAACAGAGGGCGAGAAACAGAGGGGCTGAAACAGAGGGTGAGAAACAGAGGGCGAGAAACAGAGGGACTGAAACAGAGGGGCTGAAACAGAGGGGATGAATCAGAGGGCGAGAAACAGAGGGGCTGAAACAGAGAGGCTGAAACAGAGCGCGAGAAACAGAGGGCCTGAAATAGAGGTCAAGAAACAGAGGGGCTGAAACAGAGGGCGAGAAACAGAGGGGCTGAAACAGAGGGGCTGAAACAGAGGGGCTGAAACAGTGGGGCTGAACCAGAGGGCGAGAAACAGAGGGGCTGAAACAGAGGGCGAGAAACAGAGGGGCTGAAAGAGAGGGCGAGAAACAGAGGGCGAGAAACAGAGGGACTGAAACAGAGGGGCTGAAACAGAGGGGCTGAAACAGAGGGCGAGAAACAGTGGGGCTGAAACAGAGGGGCTGACACAGTGGGGCTGAAACAGAGGGGCTGAAACAGAGGGCGAGAAATAGAGGGGCTGAAACAGAGGGTGAGAAACTGAGGGGCTGAAACAAAGGGTGAGTAACAGAGGGGCTGAAACAGAGGGCGAGAAACAGAGGGGCTGAAACAGAGTGGCTGAAACAGAGGGCGAGAAAGAGAGGGGCTGAATCAGACGGGCTGAATCAGAGGGGCTGAAACAGAGGGGCTGAAACAGAGGGCGAGAAACAGAGGGGCTGGAACAGAGGGCGAGAAACAGAGGGCGAAATACAGAGGGGCTGAAACAGAGGGGCTGAAACAGAGGGGCTGAAACAGAGGGCAAGAAACAGAGGGGCTGAAAAAGAGGGCGAGAAACAGAGGGCCTGAAACAGAGGGCGAGAAACAGAGGGGCTGAATCAGAGGAGCTGAAACAGAGGGCGAGAAACAGAGGGGCTGAAACAGAGGGCGAGAAACAGAGGGACTGAAACAGAGGGCGAGAAACAGAGGGGCTGAAACAGAGGGCGAGAAACAGAGGGGCTGAAACAGAGGGGCTGAATCAGTGGGGCTGATTCAGAGGGGCTGAAACAGAGGGGCTGAATCAGAGGGGCTGAAACAGAGGGCGAGAAACAGAGGGGCTGAAACAGAGGGGCTGAAACAGAGGGGCTGAAACAGCGGGGCTGAAACAGAGAGCGAGAAACAGAGGGGCTGAAACAGAGGGCCAGAAACAGAGGGCGAGAAACAGAGGGACTGAAACAGTGGGGCTGCAACAGAGGGGCTGATACAGAGGGCGAGAAACAGAGGGGCTGAAACAGAGGGCGAGAAACAGAGGGGCTGAAACAAAGAGGCTGAAACAGTGGGGATAAAACAGAGGGGCTGAAACAGAGGGCGAGAAATAGAGGGGCTGAAACAGAGGGGCTGAATCGGAGGGGCTGAAACAGAGGGGCTGAAACAGAGGGGCTGAAACAGAGGGCGAGAAACAGAGGGGCTGAAACAGAGGGGCTGAAACAGAGGGGCTGAAACAGAGGGCGAGAAACAGAGGGGCTGAAACAGAGGGCGAGAAACAGAGGGGCTGAAACAGAGGGCGAGAAACAGAGGGGCTGAAACAGAGGGGCTGAAACAGAGGGTGAGAAACAGAGGGGCTGAAACAGAGGGCGAGAAACAGAGGGGCTGAAACAGAGGGGCTGAAACAGAGGGGCTGAATCAGAGGGGCTGATTCAGAGGGGCTGAAACAGAGGGGCTTAATCAGAGGGGCTGAAACAGAGGGCGAGAAACAGAGGGGCTGAAACAGAGGGCGAGAAACAGAGGGGCAGAAAAAGAGGGCGAGAAACAGAGGAGCAGAAACAGAGGGGCTGAAACAGAGAGCGCGAAACAGAGGGGCTGAAACAGATGGCGAGAAACAGAGGGACTGAAACAGAGGTCGAGAAACAGAGGGGCTGAAACAGAGGGCAAGAAAAAGAGGGGCTGAAACAGAGTGGCTGAAACAGAAGGGCTGAAACAGAGGGGCTGAAACAGAGGGCGAGAAACAGTGGGGCTGAATCAGAGGGGCTGAATCAGAAGGGCTG
Organism: Chiloscyllium punctatum; assembly: GCF_047496795.1. NCBI lineage: Eukaryota > Metazoa > Chordata > Chondrichthyes > Orectolobiformes > Hemiscylliidae > Chiloscyllium > Chiloscyllium punctatum. The sequence goes on along the minus strand of NC_092779.1, from coordinate 1,047,771 downwards.
AAACAGAGGGGCTGAATCAGAGGGGCTGAAACAGAAGGCGAGAAACAGAGGTACTGAAACAGAGGGCGAGAAACTGAGGGCCAGAAACAGAGGGCAAGAAACAGAGGGGCTGAAACAGAGGGTCTGAAACAGAGGGCGAGAAACAGAGGGACTGAAACAGAGGGCGAGAAACAGAGGGGCTGAAACAGAGGGTGAGAAACAGAGGGCGAGAAACAGAGGGACTGAAACAGAGGGGCTGAAACAGAGGGGCTGAATCAGAGTGCGAGAAACAGAGGGGCTGAAACAGAGAGGCTGAAACAGAGGGCGAGAAACAGAGGGGCTGAAACAGAGGTCAAGAAACAGAGGGGCTGAAACAGAGGGTGAGAAACAGAGGGGCTGAAACAGAGGGGCTGAAACAGAGGGGCTGAACCAGAGGGCGAGAAACAGAGGGGCTGAAACAGAGGGCGAGAAACAGAGGGGCTGAAAGAGAGGGCGAGAAACAGAGGGCGAGAAACAGAGGGACTGAAACAGAGGGGCTGAAACAGAGGGGCTGAAACAGAGGGCGAGAAACAGTGGGGCTGAACCAGAGGGGCTGACACAGTGGGGCTGAAACAGAGGGGCTGAAACAGAGGGCGAGAAATAGAGGGGCTGAAACAGAGGGTGAGAAACAGAGGGGCTGAAACAAAGGGTGAGAAACAGAGGGGCTGAAACAGAGGGCGAGAAACAGAGGGGCTGAAACAGAGGGGCTGAAACAGAGGGGCTGAAACAGAGGGCAAGAAACAGAGGGGCTGAAAAAGAGGGCGAGAAACAGAGGGCCTGAAACAGAGGGCGAGAAACAGAGGGGCTGAATCAGAGGAGCTGAAACAGAGGGCGAGAAACAGAGGGGCTTATACAGAGGGCGAGAAACAGAGGGACTGAAACAGACGGCGAGAAACAGAGGGGCTGAAACAGAGGGCGAGAAACAGAGGGGCTGAAACAGAGGGGCTGAATCAGAGGGGCTGATTCAGAGGGGCTGAAACAGAGGGGCTGAATTAGAGGGGCTGAAACAGAGGGCGAGAAACAGAGGGGCTGAAACAGAGGGCGAGAAACAGAAGGGCAGAAACAGAGGGCTAGAAACAGAGGGACTGAAACAGAGGGGCTGAAACAGAGAGCGCGAAACAGAGGGACTGAAACAGAGGGCGAGAAACAGAGGGGCTGAAACAGTGGGCGAGAAACAGAGGGGCTTAAACAGAGGGCGAGAAACAGAGGGGCTGAAACAGAGGGCGAGAAACAGAGGGGCTGAAACAGAGTGGCTGAAACAGAGGGGCTGAAACTGAGGGCAAGAAACAGAGGGGCTGAAAAAGAGGGCGAGAAACAGAGGGCCTGAAACAGAGGGCGAGAAAAAGAGGGCTGAATCAGAGGGCCTGAAACAGAGGGCGAGAAACAGAGGGGCTGAAACAGAGGGCGAGAAACAGAGGGACTGAAACAGAGGGCGAGAAACAGAGGGGCTGAAACAGAGGGCGAGAAACAGAGGGGCTGAAACAGAGGGGCTGAATCAGAGGGGCTGATTCAGAGGGGCTGAAACAGAGGGGCTGAATCAGAGGGGCTGAAACAGAGGGTGAGAAACAGAGGGGCTGAAACAGAGGGCGAGAAACAGAGGGGCTGAAACAGAGGGCGAGAAAGAGAGGGGCTGAATCAGACGGGCTGAATCAGAGGGGCTGAAACAGAGGGGCTGAAACAGAGGGCGAGAAACAGAGGGGCTGGAACAGAGGGCGAGAAACAGAGGGCGAAATACAGAGGGGCTGAAACAGAGGGGCTGAAACAGAGGGGCTGAAACAGAGGGCAAGAAACAGAGGGGCTGAAAAAGAGGGCGAGAAACAGAGGGCCTGAAACAGAGGGCGAGAAACAGAGGGGCTGAATCAGAGGAGCTGAAACAGAGGGCGAGAAACAGAGGGGCTGAAACAGAGGGCGAGAAACAGAGGGACTGAAACAGAGGGCGAGAAACAGAGGGGCTGAAACAGAGGGCGAGAAACAGAGGGGCTGAAACAGAGGGGCTGAATCAGTGGGGCTGATTCAGAGGGGCTGAAACAGAGGGGCTGAATCAGAGGGGCTGAAACAGAGGGCGAGAAACAGAGGGGCTGAAACAGAGGGGCTGAAACAGAGGGGCTGAAACAGCGGGGCTGAAACAGAGAGCGAGAAACAGAGGGGCTGAAACAGAGGGCCAGAAACAGAGGGCGAGAAACAGAGGGACTGAAACAGTGGGGCTGCAACAGAGGGGCTGATACAGAGGGCGAGAAACAGAGGGGCTGAAACAGAGGGCGAGAAACAGAGGGGCTGAAACAAAGAGGCTGAAACAGTGGGGATAAAACAGAGGGGCTGAAACAGAGGGCGAGAAATAGAGGGGCTGAAACAGAGGGGCTGAATCGGAGGGGCTGAAACAGAGGGGCTGAAACAGAGGGGCTGGATCAGAGGGCGAGAAACAGAGGGGCTGAAACAGAGGGGCTGAAACAGAGGGGCTGAAACAGAGGGCGAGAAACAGAGGGGCTGAAACAGAGGGCGAGAAACAGAGGGGCTGAAACAGAGGGCGAGAAACAGAGGGGCTGAAACAGAGGGCGAGAAACAGAGGGACTGAAACAGAGGGCGAGAAACAGAGGGGCTGAAACAGAGGGCGAGAAACAGAGGGGCTGAAACAGAGGGGCTGAATCAGAGGGGCTGATTCAGAGGGGCTGAAACAGAGGGGCTGAATCAGAGGGGCTGAAACAGAGGGTGAGAAACAGAGGGGCTGAAACAGAGGGCGAGAAACAGAGTGGCTGAAACAGAGGGCGAGAAAGAGAGGGGCTGAATCAGACGGGCTGAATCAGAGGGGCTGATTCAGAGGGGCTGAAACAGAGGGGCTGAAACAGAGGGGCTGAAACAGAGGGTGAGAAACAGAGGGGCTGAAACAGAGGGCGAGAAACAGAGTGGCTGAAACAGAGGGCGAGAAAGAGAGGGGCTGAATCAGACGGGCTGAATCAGAGGGGCTGAAACAGAGGGGCTGAAACAGAGGGCGAGAAACAGAGGGGCTGGAACAGAGGGCGAGAAACAGAGGGCGAAATACAGAGGGGCTGAAACAGAGGGGCTGAAACAGAGGGGCTGAAACAGAGGGCAAGAAACAGAGGGGCTGAAAAAGAGGGCGAGAAACAGAGGGCCTGAAACAGAGGGCGAGAAACAGAGGGGCTGAATCAGAGGAGCTGAAACAGAGGGCGAGAAACAGAGGGGCTGAAACAGAGGGCGAGAAACAGAGGGACTGAAACAGAGGGCGAGAAACAGAGGGGCTGAAACAGAGGGCGAGAAACAGAGGGGCTGAAACAGAGGGGCTGAATCAGTGGGGCTGATTCAGAGGGGCTGAAACAGAGGGGCTGAATCAGAGGGGCTGAAACAGAGGGCGAGAAACAGAGGGGCTGAAACAGAGGGGCTGAAACAGAGGGGCTGAAACAGCGGGGCTGAAACAGAGAGCGAGAAACAGAGGGGCTGAAACAGAGGGCCAGAAACAGAGGGCGAGAAACAGAGGGACTGAAACAGTGGGGCTGCAACAGAGGGGCTGATACAGAGGGCGAGAAACAGAGGGGCTGAAACAGAGGGCGAGAAACAGAGGGGCTGAAACAAAGAGGCTGAAACAGTGGGGATAAAACAGAGGGGCTGAAACAGAGGGCGAGAAATAGAGGGGCTGAAACAGAGGGGCTGAATCGGAGGGGCTGAAACAGAGGGGCTGAAACAGAGGGGCTGAAACAGAGGGCGAGAAACAGAGGGGCTGAAACAGAGGGGCTGAAACAGAGGGGCTGAAACAGAGGGCGAGAAACAGACGGGCTGAAACAGAGGGCGAGAAACAGAGGGGCTGAAACAGAGGGCGAGAAACAGAGGGGCTGAAACAGAGGGGCTGAAACAGAGGGTGAGAAACAGAGGGGCTGAAACAGAAGGCATGAAACAGAGGGGCTGAAACAGAGGGGCTGAAACAGAGGGGCTGAATCAGAGGGGCTGATTCAGAGGGGCTGAAACAGAGGGGCTTAATCAGAGGGGCTGAAACAGAGGGCGAGAAACAGAGGGGCTGAAACAGAGGGCGAGAAACAGAGGGGCAGAAAAAGAGGGCGAGAAACAGAGGAGCAGAAACAGAGGGGCTGAAACAGAGAGCGCGAAACAGAGGGGCTGAAACAGATGGCGAGAAACAGAGGGACTGAAACAGAGGTCGAGAAACAGAGGGGCTGAAACAGAGGGCAAGAAAAAGAGGGGCTGAAACAGAGTGGCTGAAACAGAAGGGCTGAAACAGAGGGTCTGAAACAGAGGGCGAGAAACAGTGGGGCTGAATCAGAGGGGCTGAATCAGAAGGGCTGAAACAGAGGGGCTGAATCAGAGGGGCTGAAACAGAAGGCGAGAAACAGAGGTACTGAAACAGAGGGCGAGAAACTGAGGGGCAGAAACAGAGGGCAAGAAACAGAGGGGCTGAAACAGAGGGTCTGAAACAGAGGGCGAGAAACAGAGGGACTGAAACAGAGGGCGAGAAACAGAGGGGCTGAAACAGAGGGTGAGAAACAGAGGGCGAGAAACAGAGGGACTGAAACAGAGGGGCTGAAACAGAGGGGCTGAATCAGAGTGCGAGAAACAGAGGGGCTGAAACAGAGAGGCTGAAACAGAGGGCGAGAAACAGAGGGGCTGAAACAGAGGTCAAGAAACAGAGGGGCTGAAACAGAGGGTGAGAAACAGAGGGGCTGAAACAGAGGGGCTGAAACAGAGGGGCTGAACCAGAGGGCGAGAAACAGAGGGGCTGAAACAGAGGGCGAGAAACAGAGGGGCTGAAAGAGAGGGCGAGAAACAGAGGGCGAGAAACAGAGGGACTGAAACAGAGGGGCTGAAACAGAGGGGCTGAAACAGAGGGCGAGAAACAGTGGGGCTGAACCAGAGGGGCTGACACAGTGGGGCTGAAACAGAGGGGCTGAAACAGAGGGCGAGAAATAGAGGGGCTGAAACAGAGGGTGAGAAACAGAGGGGCTGAAACAAAGGGTGAGAAACAGAGGGGCTGAAACAGAGGGCGAGAAACAGAGGGGCTGAAACAGAGGGGCTGAAACAGAGGGGCTGAAACAGAGGGCAAGAAACAGAGGGGCTGAAAAAGAGGGCGAGAAACAGAGGGCCTGAAACAGAGGGCGAGAAACAGAGGGGCTGAATCAGAGGAGCTGAAACAGAGGGCGAGAAACAGAGGGGCTTATACAGAGGGCGAGAAACAGAGGGACTGAAACAGACGGCGAGAAACAGAGGGGCTGAAACAGAGGGCGAGAAACAGAGGGGCTGAAACAGAGGGGCTGAATCAGAGGGGCTGATTCAGAGGGGCTGAAACAGAGGGGCTGAATTAGAGGGGCTGAAACAGAGGGCGAGAAACAGAGGGGCTGAAACAGAGGGCGAGAAACAGAAGGGCAGAAACAGAGGGCTAGAAACAGAGGGACTGAAACAGAGGGGCTGAAACAGAGAGCGCGAAACAGAGGGACTGTAACAGAGGGCGAGAAACAGAGGGGCTGAAAGTGTGGGCGAGAAACAGAGGGGCTTAAACAGAGGGCGAGAAACAGAGGGGCTGAAACAGAGGGCGAGAAACAGAGGGGCTGAAACAGAGTGGCTGAAACAGAGGGGCTGAAACTGAGGGCAAGAAACAGAGGGGCTGAAAAAGAGGGCGAGAAACAGAGGGCCTGAAACAGAGGGCGAGAAAAAGAGGGCTGAATCAGAGGGCCTGAAACAGAGGGCGAGAAACAGAGGGGCTGAAACAGAGGGCGAGAAACAGAGGGACTGAAACAGAGGGCGAGAAACAGAGGGGCTGAAACAGAGGGCGAGAAACAGAGGGGCTGAAACAGAGGGGCTGAATCAGAGGGGCTGATTCAGAGGGGCTGAAACAGAGGGGCTGAATCAGAGGGGCTGAAACAGAGGGTGAGAAACAGAGGGGCTGAAACAGAGGGCGAGAAACAGAGGGGCTGAAACAGAGAGGCTGAAACAGAGCGCGAGAAACAGAGGGCCTGAAATAGAGGTCAAGAAACAGAGGGGCTGAAACAGAGGGCGAGAAACAGAGGGGCTGAAACAGAGGGGCTGAAACAGAGGGGCTGAAACAGAGGGGCTGAACCAGAGGGCGAGAAACAGAGGGGCTGAAACAGAGGGCGAGAAACAGAGGGGCTGAAAGAGAGGGCGAGAAACAGAGGGCGAGAAACAGAGGGACTGAAACAGAGGGGCTGAAACAGAGGGGCTGAAACAGAGGGCGAGAAACAGTGGGGCTGAAACAGAGGGGCTGACACAGTGGGGCTGAAACAGAGGGGCTGAAACAGAGTGCGAGAAATAGAGGGGCTGAAACAGAGGGTGAGAAACTGAGGGGCTGAAACAAAGGGTGAGTAACAGAGGGGCTGAAACAGAGGGCGAGAAACAGAGGGGCTGAAACAGAGTGGCTGAAACAGAGGGCGAGAAAGAGAGGGGCTGAATCAGACGGGCTGAATCAGAGGGGCTGAAACAGAGGGGCTGAAACAGAGGGCGAGAAACAGAGGGGCTGGAACAGAGGGCGAGAAACAGAGGGCGAAATACAGAGGGGCTGAAACAGAGGGGCTGAAACAGAGGGGCTGAAACAGAGGGCAAGAAACAGAGGGGCTGAAAAAGAGGGCGAGAAACAGAGGGCCTGAAACAGAGGGCGAGAAACAGAGGGGCTGAATCAGAGGAGCTGAAACAGAGGGCGAGAAACAGAGGGGCTGAAACAGAGGGCGAGAAACAGAGGGACTGAAACAGAGGGCGAGAAACAGAGGGGCTGAAACAGAGGGCGAGAAACAGAGGGGCTGAAACAGAGGGGCTGAATCAGTGGGGCTGATTCAGAGGGGCTGAAACAGAGGGGCTGAATCAGAGGGGCTGAAACAGAGGGCGAGAAACAGAGGGGCTGAAACAGAGGGGCTGAAACAGAGGGGCTGAAACAGAGGGGCTGAAACAGAGAGCGAGAAACAGAGGGGCTGAAACAGAGGGCCAGAAACAGAGGGCGAGAAACAGAGGGACTGAAACAGAGGGCGAGAAACAGAGGGGCTGAAACAGAGGGCGAGAAACAGAGGGGCTGAAACAAAGAGGCTGAAACAGTGGGGATAAAACAGAGGGGCTGAAACAGAGGGCGAGAAATAGAGGGGCTGAAACAGAGGGGCTGAATCGGAGGGGCTGAAACAGAGGGGCTGAAACAGAGGGGCTGAAACAGAGGGCGAGAAACAGAGGGGCTGAAACAGAGGGGCTGAAACAGAGGGGCTGAAACAGAGGGCGAGAAACAGAGGGGCTGAAACAGAGGGCGAGAAACAGAGGGGCTGAAACAGAGGGCGAGAAACAGAGGGGCTGAAACAGAGGGGCTGAAACAGAGGGTGAGAAACAGAGGGGCTGAAACAGAGGGCGAGAAACAGAGGGGCTGAAACAGAGGGGCTGAAACAGAGGGGCTGAATCAGAGGGGCTGATTCAGAGGGGCTGAAACAGAGGGGCTTAATCAGAGGGGCTGAAACAGAGGGCGAGAAACAGAGGGGCTGAAACAGAGGGCGAGAAACAGAGGGGCAGAAAAAGAGGGCGAGAAACAGAGGAGCAGAAACAGAGGGGCTGAAACAGAGAGCGCGAAACAGAGGGGCTGAAACAGATGGCGAGAAACAGAGGGACTGAAACAGAGGTCGAGAAACAGAGGGGCTGAAACAGAGGGCAAGAAAAAGAGGGGCTGAATCAGAAGGGCTGAAACAGAGGGGCTGAATCAGAGGGGCTGAAACAGAAGGCGAGAAACAGAGGGCGAGAAACTGAGGGGCAGAATCAGAGGGCGAGAAACAGAGGGGCTGAAACAGAGGGTCTGAAACAGAGGGCGAGAAACAGAGGGACTGAAACAGAGGGCGAGAAACAGAGGGGCTGAAACAGAGGGTGAGAAACAGAGGGCGAGAAACAGAGGGACTGAAACAGAGGGGCTGAAACAGAGGGGCTGAATCAGAGTGCGAGAAACAGAGGGGCTGAAACAGAGAGGCTGAAACAGAGGGCGAGAAACAGAGGGGCTGAAACAGAGGTCAAGAAACAGAGGGGCTGAAACAGAGGGCGAGAAACAGAGGGGCTGAAACAGAGGGGCTGAAACAGAGGGGCTGAACCAGAGGGCGAGAAACAGAGGGGCTGAAACAGAGGGCGAGAAACAGAGGGGCTGAAAGAGAGGGCGAGAAACAGAGGGGCTGAAACAGAGGGCGAGAAACAGAGGGGCAGAAACAGAGGGACTGAAACAGAGGGGCTGAAACAGAGGGGCTGAAACAGAGGGCGAGAAACAGTGGGGCTGAACCAGAGGGGCTGACACAGTGGGGCTGAAACAGAGGGGCTGAAACAGAGGGCGAGAAATAGAGGGGCTGAAACAGAGGGTGAGAAACAGAGGGGCTGAAACAAAGGGTGAGAAACAGAGGGGCTGAAACAGAGGGCGAGAAACAGAGGGGCTGAAACAGAGGGGCTGAAACAGAGGGGCTGAAACAGAGGGCAAGAAACAGAGGGCCTGAAACAGAGGGCGAGAAACAGAGGGGCTGAATCAGAGGAGCTGAAACAGAGGGCGAGAAACAGAGGGGCTTATACAGAGGGCGAGAAACAGAGGGACTGAAACAGAGGGCGAGAAACAGAGGGGCTGAAACAGAGGGCGAGAAACAGAGGGGCTGAAACAGAGGGGCTGAATCAGAGGGGCTGATTCAGAGGGGCTGAAACAGAGGGGCTGAATAAGAGGGGCTGAAACAGAGGGCGAGAAACAGAGGGGCTGAAACAGAGGGCGAGAAACAGAAGGGCAGAAACAGAGGGCTAGAAACAGAGGGACTGAAACAGAGGGGCTGAAACAGAGAGCGCGAAACAGAGGGACTGAAACAGAGGGCGAGAAACAGAGGGGCTGAAACAGTGGGCGAGAAACAGAGGGGCTTAAACAGAGGGCGAGAAACAGAGGGGCTGAAACAGAGGGCGAGAAACAGAGGGGCTGAAACAGAGTGGCTGAAACAGAGGGACTGAAACTGAGGGCAAGAAACAGAGGGGCTGAAAAAGAGGGCGAGAAACAGAGGGCCTGAAACAGAGGGCGAGAAAAAGAGGGCTGAATCAGAGGGCCTGAAACAGAGGGCGAGAAACAGAGGGGCTGAAACAGAGGGCGAGAAACAGAGGGACTGAAACAGAGGGCGAGAAACAGAGGGGCTGAAACAGAGGGCGAGAAACAGAGGGGCTGAAACAGAGGGGCTGAATCAGAGGGGCTGATTCAGAGGGGCTGAAACAGAGGGGCTGAATCAGAGGGGCTGAAACAGAGGGTGAGAAACAGAGGGGCTGAAACAGAGGGCGAGAAACAGAGGGGCTGAAACAGAGAGGCTGAAACAGAGCGCGAGAAACAGAGGGCCTGAAATAGAGGTCAAGAAACAGAGGGGCTGAAACAGAGGGCGAGAAACAGAGGGGCTGAAACAGAGGGGCTGAAACAGAGGGGCTGAAACAGAGGGGCTGAACCAGAGGGCGAGAAACAGAGGGGCTGAAACAGAGGGCGAGAAACAGAGGGGCTGAAAGAGAGGGCGAGAAACAGAGGGCGAGAAACAGAGGGACTGAAACAGAGGGGCTGAAACAGAGGGGCTGAAACAGAGGGCGAGAAACAGTGGGGCTGAAACAGAGGGGCTGACACAGTGGGGCTGAAACAGAGGGGCTGAAACAGAGTGCGAGAAATAGAGGGGCTGAAACAGAGGGTGAGAAACTGAGGGGCTGAAACAAAGGGTGAGTAACAGAGGGGCTGAAACAGAGGGCGAGAAACAGAGGGGCTGAAACAGAGTGGCTGAAACAGAGGGCGAGAAAGAGAGGGGCTGAATCAGACGGGCTGAATCAGAGGGGCTGAAACAGAGGGGCTGAAACAGAGGGCGAGAAACAGAGGGGCTGGAACAGAGGGCGAGAAAAAGAGGGCGAAATACAGAGGGGCTGAAACAGAGGGGCTGAAACAGAGGGGCTGAAACAGAGGGCAAGAAACAGAGGGGCTGAAAAAGAGGGCGAGAAACAGAGGGCCTGAAACAGAGGGCGAGAAACAGAGGGGCTGAATCAGAGGAGCTGAAACAGAGGGCGAGAAACAGAGGGGCTGAAACAGAGGGCGAGAAACAGAGGGACTGAAACAGAGGGCGAGAAACAGAGGGGCTGAAACAGAGGGCGAGAAACAGAGGGGCTGAAACAGAGGGGCTGAATCAGTGGGGCTGATTCAGAGGGGCTGAAACAGAGGGGCTGAATCAGAGGGGCTGAAACAGAGGGCGAGAAACAGAGGGGCTGAAACAGAGGGGCTGAAACAGAGGGGCTGAAACAGAGGGGCTGAAACAGAGAGCGAGAAACAGAGGGGCTGAAACAGAGGGCCAGAAACAGAGGGCGAGAAACAGAGGGACTGAAACAGTGGGGCTGCAACAGAGGGGCTGATACAGAGGGCGAGAAACAGAGGGGCTGAAACAGAGGGCGAGAAACAGAGGGGCTGAAACAAAGAGGCTGAAACAGTGGGGATAAAACAGAGGGGCTGAAACAGAGGGCGAGAAATAGAGGGGCTGAAACAGAGGGGCTGAATCGGAGGGGCTGAAACAGAGGGGCTGAAACAGAGGGGCTGAAACAGAGGGCGAGAAACAGAGGGGCTGAAACAGAGGGGCTGAAACAGAGGGGCTGAAACAGAGGGCGAGAAACAGAGGGGCTGAAACAGAGGGCGAGAAACAGAGGGGCTGAAACAGAGGGCGAGAAACAGAGGGGCTGAAACAGAGGGGCTGAAACAGAGGGTGAGAAACAGAGGGGCTGAAACAGAGGGCGAGAAACAGAGGGGCTGAAACAGAGGGGCTGAAACAGAGGGGCTGAATCAGAGGGGCTGATTCAGAGGGGCTGAAACAGAGGGGCTTAATCAGAGGGGCTGAAACAGAGGGCGAGAAACAGAGGGGCTGAAACAGAGGGCGAGAAACAGAGGGGCAGAAAAAGAGGGCGAGAAACAGAGGAGCAGAAACAGAGGGGCTGAAACAGAGAGCGCGAAACAGAGGGGCTGAAACAGATGGCGAGAAACAGAGGGACTGAAACAGAGGTCGAGAAACAGAGGGGCTGAAACAGAGGGCAAGAAAAAGAGGGGCTGAATCAGAAGGGCTGAAACAGAGGGGCTGAATCAGAGGGGCTGAAACAGAAGGCGAGAAACAGAGGGCGAGAAACTGAGGGGCAGAATCAGAGGGCGAGAAACAGAGGGGCTGAAACAGAGGGTCTGAAACAGAGGGCGAGAAACAGAGGGACTGAAACAGAGGGCGAGAAACAGAGGGGCTGAAACAGAGGGTGAGAAACAGAGGGCGAGAAACAGAGGGACTGAAACAGAGGGGCTGAAACAGAGGGGCTGAATCAGAGTGCGAGAAACAGAGGGGCTGAAACAGAGAGGCTGAAACAGAGGGCGAGAAACAGAGGGGCTGAAACAGAGGTCAAGAAACAGAGGGGCTGAAACAGAGGGCGAGAAACAGAGGGGCTGAAACAGAGGGGCTGAAACAGAGGGGCTGAACCAGAGGGCGAGAAACAGAGGGGCTGAAACAGAGGGCGAGAAACAGAGGGGCTGAAAGAGAGGGCGAGAAACAGAGGGACTGAAACAGAGGGGCTGAAACAGAGGGGCTGAAACAGAGGGCGAGAAACAGTGGGGCTGAACCAGAGGGGCTGACACAGTGGGGCTGAAACAGAGGGGCTGAAACAGAGGGCGAGAAATAGAGGGGCTGAAACAGAGGGTGAGAAACAGAGGGGCTGAAACAAAGGGTGAGAAACAGAGGGGCTGAAACAGAGGGCGAGAAACAGAGGGGCTGAAACAGAGGGGCTGAAACAGAGGGGCTGAAACAGAGTGCAAGAAACAGAGGGGCTGAAAAAGAGGGCGAGAAACAGAGGGCCTGAAACAGAGGGCGAGAAACAGAGGGGCTGAATCAGAGGAGCTGAAACAGAGGGCGAGAAACAGAGGGGCTTATACAGAGGGCGAGAAACAGAGGGACTGAAACAGAGGGCGAGAAACAGAGGGGCTGAAACAGAGGGCGAGAAACAGAGGGGCTGAAACAGAGGGGCTGAATCAGAGGGGCTGATTCAGAGGGGCTGAAACAGAGGGGCTGAATTAGAGGGGCTGAAACAGAGGGCGAGAAACAGAGGGGCTGAAACAGAGGGCGAGAAACAGAAGGGCAGAAACAGAGGGCTAGAAACAGAGGGACTGAAACAGAGGGGCTGAAACAGAGAGCGCGAAACAGAGGGACTGAAACAGAGGGCGAGAAACAGAGGGGCTGAAACAGTGGGCGAGAAACAGAGGGGCTTAAACAGAGGGCGAGAAACAGAGGGGCTGAAACAGAGGGCGAGAAACAGAGGGGCTGAAACAGAGTGGCTGAAACAGAGGGGCTGAAACAGAGGGCAAGAAACAGAGGGGCTGAAAAAGAGGGCGAGAAACAGAGGGCCTGAAACAGAGGGCGAGAAACAGAGGGCTGAATCAGAGGGACTGAAACAGAGGGCGAGAAACAGAGGGGCTGAAACAGAGGGCGAGAAACAGAGGGACTGAAACAGAGGGCGAGAAACAGAAGGGCTGAAACAGAGGGCGAGAAACAGAGGGGCTGAAACAGAGGGGCTGAATCAGAGGGGCTGATTCAGAGGGGCTGAAACAGAGGGGCTGAATCAGAGGGGCTGAAACAGAGGGTGAGAAACAGAGGGGCTGAAACAGAGGGCGAGAAACAGAGGGGCTGAAACAGAGGTCGAGAAACAGACGGGCAGAAACAGAGGGCTAGAAACAGAGGGACTGAAACAGAGGGGCTGAAACAGAGAGCGCGAAACAGAGGGACTGAAACAGAGGGCGAGAAACAGAGGGGCTGAAACAGAGGGCGAGAAACAGAGGGGCTTAAACAGAGGGCGAGAAACAGTGGGGCTGAAACAGAGGGCGAGAAACAGAGGGGCTGAAACAGAGTGGCTGAAACAGAGGGCGAGAAACAGAGAGGCTGAATCAGACGGGCTGAATCAGAGGGGCTGAGACAGAGGGGCTGAAACAGAGGGCGAGAAACAGAGGGGCTGAAACAGAGGGCGAGAAACAGAGGGTGAGATACAGAGGGGCTGAAACAGAGGGGCTGAAACAGAGGGGCGGAAACAGAGGGCGAGAAACAGAGGGGCTGAAACAGAGGGCGAGAAACAGAGGGGCTGAAACAGAGTGCGAGAAACAGAGGGGCTGAAACAGAGGGGCTGAAACAGAGGGTGAGAAACAGAGGGGCTGAATCAGAGGTGCTGATTCAGAGGGGCTGAAACAGAGGGGCTGAATCAGAGGGGCTGAAACAGAGGGCGAGAAACAGAGGGGCTGAAACAGAGGGCGAGAAACAGAGGGGCTGAAACAGAGGGCGAGAAACAGACGTGCAGAAACAGAGTGGCTGAAACAGAGGGCGAGAAACAGAGAGGCTGAATCAGACGGGCTGAATCAGAGGGGCTGAGACAGAGGGGCTGAAACAGAGGGCGAGAAACAGAGGGGCTGAAACAAAGGGCGAGAAACAGAGGGTGAGATACAGAGGGGCTGAAACAGAGGGGCTGAAACAGAGGGGCGGAAACAGAGGGCGAGAAACAGAGGGGCTGAAACAGAGGGCGAGAAACAGAGGGGCTGAAACAGAGTGCGAGAAACAGAGGGGCTGAAACAGAGGGGCTGAAACAGAGGGCCTGAAACAGAGGGGCTGAATCAGAGGTGCTGATTCAGAGGGGCTGAAACAGAGGGGCTGAATCAGAGGGGCTGAAACAGAGGGCGAGAAACAGAGGGGCTGAAACAGAGGGCGAGAAACAGAGGGGCTGAAACAGAGGGCGAGAAACAGACGTGCAGAAACAGAGGGCGAGAAACAGAGGGACTGAAACAAAGGGGCTGGAACAGAGAGCGCGAAACAGAGGGACTGAAACAGAGGGCGAGAAACAGAGGGGCTGAAACAGAGGGCGAGAAACAGTGTGGCCGAAACAGAGGGGCTGAAACAGAGGGGCTGAAACAGAGGGCAAGAAACAGAGGGGCTGAAACAGAGTGGCTGAAACAGAGGGCGAGAAACAGAGGGGCTGAATCAGACGGGCTGAATCAGAGGGGCTGAAACAGAGGGGCTGAAACAGAGGGCGAGAAACAGAGGGGCTGAAACAGAGGGCGAGAAACAGAGGGCGAGAAACAGAGGGGCTGAAAAAGAGGGGCTGAAACAGAGGGGCTGAAACAAAGCGGCTGATACAGAGGGCGAGAAACAGAGGGGCTGAAACAGAGGGCGAGATACAGAGGGGCTGAAAGAGAGGAGCTGAAACAGAGGGCGAGAAACAGAGAGGCTGAAACAGAGGGCAAGAAACAGAGGGCCTGAAACAGAGGGCGAGAAACAGCGGGCTGAAACAGAGGGGCTGAAACAGAGGGGCTGAAACAGAGGGGCTGAAACAGAGGGCGAGATACAGAGAGGCTGAAACAGAGGGCGAGAAACAAAGTGGCTGAAACAGAGGGCAAGAAACAGAGGGGCTGAATCAGCGGGCGAGAAACAGAGGGACTGAAACAGAGGGGCTGAAACAGAGGGGCTGGTACAGAGGGCGAGAAACAGAGCGGCTGAAACAGAGGGCGAGAAACAGAGTGGCTGAAACAAAGGGGCTGAAACAGTGGGGCTAAAACAGAGGGGCTGAAACAGAGGGCGAGAAATAGAGGGGCTGAAACAGAGGGCGAGAAACAGAGGGGCTGAAACAGAGGGCGAGAAACAGAGGGGCTGAAACAGAGGAGCTGAAACAGAGGGTCTGAAACAGAGGGCGAGAAACAGAGGGGCTGAAACAGAGGGCGAGAAACAGAGGGGCTGAAACAGAGGGCGAGAAACAGAGGGGCTGAATCAGAGGTGCTGATTCAGAGTGGCTGAATCAGAGGGGCTTAATCAGAGGGGCTGAAACAGAGGGGCTTAATCAGAGGGGCTGAAAAAGAGGGCGAGAAACAGAGGGGCTTAAACAGAGGGCGAGAAACAGAGGGGCTGAAACAGAGGGCTGAAACATAGGAGCTGAAACAGAGGGTGAGAAACAGAGGGGCTGAAACAGAGGGCGAGAAACAGAGGGGCTGAAACAGAGGGGCTGAAACAGAGGGGCTGAATCAGAGGGGCTGATTCAGAGTGGCTGAATCAGAGGGGCTTAATCAGAGGGGCTGAAACAGAGGGGCTTAATCAGAGGGGCTGAAAAAGAGGGCGAGAAACAAGGGGCTGAAACAGAGGGCAAGAAAGAGAGGGGCAGAAACAGAGGGCGAGAAACAGAGGAGCTGAAACAGAGGGGCTGAAACAGAGAGCGCGAAACAGAGGGGCTGAAACATATGGCGAGAAACAGAGGGACTGAAACAGAGGTCGAGAAACAGAGTGACTGAAACAGAGGTCGAGAAACAAAGGGGCTGATACAGAGGGCAAGAAACAGAGGGGCTGAAACAGAGAGGCTGAAACAGAAGGGCAGAAACAGAGGGGCTGAAACAGTGGGCGAGAAACAGAGGGGCTGAATCAGAGGGGCTGAATCAGAAGGGCTGAAACAGAGGGCAAGAAACAGACGGGCTGAAACAGAGTGGCTGGAACAGAGGGCGAGAAACAGAGGGGCTGAATCAGACGGGCTGAATCAGAGGGGCTGAAACAGAGGGGCTGAAACAGAGGGCGAGAAACAGAGGGGCTGAAACAGAGGGCGAGAAACAGAGGGCGAGAAAGAGAGGGGCTGAAAAATGGGGCTGAAACAAAGCGGCTGATGCAGAGGGCGATAAATAGAGGGGCTGAAACAGAGGGGCTGAAACAGAGGGGCTGAAACAGAGGGCGAGAAACAGAGAGGCTGAAACAGAGGGCGAGAAACAGAGGGGCTGAAACAGAGGGCGAGAAACAGAGCGGATGAAACAGAGGGGCTGAAACAGAGGGGCTGAAACAGAAGGTCTGAAACAGAGGGCGAGAAACAGAGAGGCTGAAACAGAGGGCGAGAAACAGAGTGGCTGAAACAGAGGGCAAGAAACAGAGGGGCTGAAACAGAGGGCGAGAAACAGAGGGGCTGAAACAGAGGGGCTGAAACAGAGAGGCTGAAACAGAGGGGCTGAAACAGAGAGCGAGAAACAGAGGGGCTGAAACAGAGGGCCAGAAACAGAGGGCGAGAAACAGAGGGACTGAAACAGTGGGGCTGCAACAGAGGGGCTGATACAGAGGGCGAGAAACAGAGCGGATGAAACAGAGGGCGAGAAACAGAGGGGCTGAAACAAAGGGGCTGAAACAGTGGGGATAAAACAGAGGGGCTGAAACAGAGGGCGAGAAATAGAGGGTCTGAAACAGAGGGGCTGAATCGGAGGGGCTGAAACAGAGGGGCTGAAACAGAGGGGCTGAAACAGAGGGCGAGAAACAGAGGGGCTGAAAAAGAGGGGCTGAAACAGAGGGGCTGAAACAGAGGGCGAGAAACAGAGGGGCTGAAACAGAGGGCGAGAAACAGAGGGGCTGAAACAGAGGGCGAGAAACAGAGGGGCTGAATCAGAGGGGCTGAAACAGAGGGCGAGAAACAAAGGGGCTGAAACAGAGAGCGAGAAACAGAGGGGCTTTAACAGAGGGGCTGAAACAGAGGGTGAGAAACAGAGGGGCTGAAACAGAGGGCGAGAAACAGAGGGGCTGAAACAGAGGGGCTGAAACAGAGGGGCTGAATCAGAGGGGCTGATTCAGAGGGGCTGAAACAGAGGGGCTTAATCAGAGGGGCTGAAACAGAGGGCGAGAAACAGAGGGGCTGAAACAGAGGGCGAGAAACAGAGGGGCAGAAAAAGAGGGCGAGAAACAGAGGAGCAGAAACAGAGGGGCTGAAACAGAGAGCGCGAAACAGAGGGGCTGAAACAGATGGCGAGAAACAGAGGGACGGAAACAGAGGTCGAGAAACAGAGGGGCTGAAACAGAGGGCAAGAAAAAGAGGGGCTGAAACAGAGTGGCTGAAACAGAAGGGCTGAAACAGAGGGGCTGAAACAGAGGGCGAGAAACAGAGGGGCTGAATCAGAGGGGCTGAATCAGAAGGGCTGAAACAGAGGGGCTGAATCAGAGGGGCTGAAACAGAAGGCGAGAAACAGAGGTGCTGAAAAAGAGGGCGAGAAACTGAGGGGCAGAAACAGAGGGCGAGAAACAGGGGCTGAAACAGAGGGTCTGAAAAAGAGGGCGAGAAACAGAGTGGCTGAAACAGAGGGCGAGAAACAGAGGGGCTGAAACAGAGGGGCTGAAACAGAGGGGCTGAAACAGAGGGCGAGAAACAGAGGGGCAGAAACTGAGGGCGAGAAACAGAGGGGCTGAGACAGAGGGGCTGAAACAGAGTGTCTGAATCAGAGGGGCTGAAACAGAGGGGCTGAAACAGAGGGCGAGAAACAAAGGGGCTGAAACAGCGGGCGAGAAACAGAGGGCGAGAAACAGAGGGGCTGAAACAGAGGGGCTGAAACAGACGGGCTGAAACAGAGAGCCTGAAACAGAGGGCGAGAAACAGAGGGGCTGAAACAGAGGGCGAAAATCAGAGGGGCTGAAACAGAGGGCGAGAAACAGAGGGGCAGAAACAGAGGGGCTGAAACAGAGGGCGAGAAACAGAGGGGCTGAATCAGAGGGGCTGAATCAGAGGGACTGAAACAGAGGGGCTGAAACATTGGGCGAGAAACAAAGGGGCTGAAACAGCGTGCGAGAAACAGAGGGCGAGAAACAGAGGGGCTGAAACAGAGGGGCTGAAACAGACGGGCTGAAACAGAGAGCCTGAAACAGAGGGCGAGAAACAGAGGGGCTGAAACAGAGGGCGAGAAACAGAGGGTGAGAAACAGAGGGCGAGAAACAGATTGGTTGAAACAGAGGGGCTGAAATAGAGGGGCTGAAACAGAGGGGCTGAAACAGAGGGCGAGAAACAGAGGGGCTGAAACAGAGGGCGAGAAACAGAGGGGCTGAAGCAGAGGGGCTGCAACAGAGGGTGAGAAACAGAGGGGCTGAAACAGAGGGAGAAACAGAGGGGCTGAAACAGAGGGGCTGAAACAGAGGGGCTGAATCAGAGGGGCTGATTCAGAGGGGCTGAAACTGAGGGGCTGAATCACAGGGGCTGAAACAGAGGGCAAGAAACAGAGGGGCAGAAACAGAGGGCGAGAAACAGAGGGGCTGAAACAGAGGGCGAGAAACAGACGTGCAGAAACAGAGGGCGAGAAACAGAGGGACTGAAACAAAGGGGCTGGAACAGAAAGCGCGAAACAGAGGGACTGAAACAGAGGGCGAGAAACAGAGGGGCTGAAACAGAGGGCGAGAAACAGAGGGGCTGAATCAGAGGGGCTGAATCAGAGGGACTGAAACAGAGGGGCTGAAACATTGGGCGAGAAACAAAGGGGCTGAAACAGCGAGCGAGAAACAGAGGGCGAGAAACAGAGGGGCTGAAACAGAGGGGCTGAAACAGACGGGCTGAAACAGAGAGCCTGAAACAGAGGGCGAGAAACAGAGGGGCTGAAACAGAGGGCGAGAAACAGAGGGTGAGAAACAGAGGGCGAGATACAGAGGGGTTGAAACAGAGGGGCTGAAATAGAGGGGCTGAAACAGAGGGGCTGAAACAGAGGGCGAGAAACAGAGGGGCTGAAACAGAGGGCGAGAAACAGAGGGGCTGAAGCAGAGGGGCTGCAACAGAGGGTGAGAAACAGAGGGGCTGAAACAGAGGGAGAAACAGAGGGGCTGAAACAGAGGGGCTGAAACAGAGGGGCTGAATCAGAGGGGCTGATTCAGAGGGGCTGAAACTGAGGGGCTGAATCACAGGGGCTGAAACAGAGGGCAAGAAACAGAGGGGCAGAAACAGAGGGCGAGAAACAGAGGGGCTGAAACAGAGGGCGAGAAACAGACGTGCAGAAACAGAGGGCGAGAAACAGAGGGACTGAAACAAAGGGGCTGGAACAGAGAGCGCGAAACAGAGGGCGAGAAACAGAGGGGCTGAAACAGAGGGCGAGAAACAGAGGGGCTGAATCAGAGGGGCTGAAACAGAGGGCGAGAAACAGAGGAGCTGAAACAGAGGGCGAGAAACAGAGGGGCTGAAACAGAGGGGCTGAAACAGAGGGGCTGAAACAGAGGGGCTGAATCCGAGGGCGAGAAACTGAGAGGCTGAAACAGAGGGCGAGAAACAGAGGAGCAGAAACAGAGGGGCTGAAACAGAGGGCAAGAAACAGAGGGGCTGAAACAGAGGGCGAGAAACAGAGGGGCTGAAACAGAGGGGCTGAAACAGTGGGGCTGAAACAGAGGGCGAGAAACAGAGGGGCTGAAACAGAGGGCGAGAAACAGAGGGGCTGAAACAGAGTGCGAGAAACAGAGGGCGAGAAACAGAGGGACTGAAACAGAGGGGCTGAAACAGAGGGCGAGAAACAGAGGGGCTGAACCAGAGGGGCTGGAACAGAGGGGCTGAAACAGAGGGCGAGAAACAGAGGGGCTGAAACAGAGGGCGAGAAACAGGGGCTGAAACAGAGGGCGAGAAACAGAGGGGCTGAATCAGAGTTGCTGAAACAGAGGGCAAGAAACAGATGGGCTGAAACAGAGAGCGAGAAACAGAGGGGCTGAAACAGAGGGGCTGAAACAGAGGGTGAGAAAAAGAGGGGCTGAAACAGAGGGCGAGAAACAGAGGGGCTGAAACAGAGGGGCTGAAACAGAGGGGCTGAATCAGAGGGACTGATTCAGATGGGCTGAATCAGAGGGGCTTAATCAGAGGGGCTGAAACAGAGGGGCTTACTCAGAGGGGCTGAAAAAGAGGGCGAGAAACAGAGGGGCTGAAACAGAGGGCGAGAAACAGAGGGGCAGAAACAGAGGGCGAGAAACAGAGGAGCAGAAACAGAGGGGCTGAAACAGAGAGCGCGAAACAGAGGGGCTGAAACAGATGGCGAGAAACAGAGGGACTGAAACAGAGGTCGAGAAACAGAGGGGCTGAAACAGAGGGCAAGAAACAGAGGGGCTGAAACAGAGAGGCTGAAACAGAAGGGCAGAAACAGAGGGGCTGAAACAGAGGGCGAGAAACAGAGGGGCTGAATCAGAGGGGCTGAATCAGAAGGGCTGAAACAGAGGGCAAGAAACAGAGGGGCTGGAACAGAGTGGCTGGAACAGAGGGCGAGAAACAGAGGGGCTGAATCAGACGGGCTGAATCAGAGGGGCTGAAACAGAGGGGCTGAAACAGAGGGCGAGAAACAGACGGGCTGAAACAGAGGGCGAGAAACAGAGGGCGAGAAACAGAGGGGCTGAAAAAGAGGGGCTGAAACAGAGGGGCTGAAACAAAGCGGCTGATGCAGAGGGCGAGAAATAGAGGGTCTGAAACAGAAGGGCTGAAACAGAGGGGCTGAAACAGAGGGCGAGAAACAGAGAGGCTGAAACAGAGGGCGAGAAACAGAGGGGCTGAAACAGAGGGCGAGAAACAGAGGGGCTGAAACAGAGGGGCTGAAACAGAGGGGCTGAAACAGAGGGGCTGAAACAGAGGGCGAGAAACAGAGAGGACGAAACAGAGGGCGAGAAACAGAGTGGCTGAAACAGAGGGCAAGAAACAGAGGGGCTGAAACAGAGGGCGAGAAAGAGAGGGGCTGAAACAGAGGGGCTGAAACAGAGGGGCTGAAACAGAGAGGGAGAAACAGAGGGGCTGAAACAGAGGGCCAGAAACAGAGGGCGAGAAACAGAGGGACTGAAACAGTGGGGCTGAAACAGAGGGGCTGATACAGAGGGCGAGAAACAGAGAGGCTGAAACAGAGGGCGAGAAACAGAGGGGCTGAAACAAAGGGGCTGAAACAGTGGGGCTAAAACAGAGGGGCTGCAACAGAGGGCGAGAAATAGAGGGGCTGAAACAGATGGGCTGAATCGGAGGGGCTGAAACAGAGGGGCTGAAACAGAGGGGCTGAAACAGAGGGCGAGAAACAGAGGGGCTGAAACAGAGGGGCTGAAACAGAGGGGCTGAAACAGAGGGCGAGAAACAGAGGGGCTGAAACAGAGGGTGAGAAACAGAGTGGCTGAAACAGAATGGCTGAAACAGAGGGGCTGAATCAGAGGGGCTGAAACAGAGGGCGAGAAACAGAGGGGCTGAAACAGAGAGCGAGAAAGAGAGGGGCTGAAACAGAGGGGCTGAAACAGAGAGTGAGAAACAGAGGGGCTGAAACAGTGGGCGAGAAACAGAGGGGCTGAAACAGAGGGGCTGAAACAGAGGGGCTGAATCAGAGGGCCTGATTCAGAGGGGCTGAAACAGAGGGGCTTAATCAGAGGGGCTGAAACAGAGGGCGAGAAACAGAGGGGCTGAAACAGAGGGCGAGAAACAGCGGGGCAGAAAAAGAGGGCGAGAAACAGAGGAGCTGAAACAGAGGGGCTGAAACAGAGAGCGCGAAACAGAGGGGCTGAAACAGATGGCGAGAAACAGAGAGACTGAAACAGAGGTCGAGAAACAGAGGGGCTGAAACAGAGGGCAAGAAACAGAGGGGCTGAAACAGAGTGGCTGAAACAGAAGGGCTGAAACAGAGATGCTGAAACAGAGGGCGAGAAACAGAGGGGCTGAATCAGAGGGGCTGAATCAGAAGGGCTGAAACAGAGGGGCTGAATCAGAGGGGCTGAAACAGAAGGCGAGAAACAGAGGGGCTGAAACAGAGGGCGAGAAACTGAGGGGCAGAAACAGAGGGCGAGAAACAGAGGGGCTGAAACAGAGGGTCTGAAACAGAGGGCGAGAAACAGAGGGGCTGAAACAGAGGGCGAGAAACAGAGGGGCTGAAACAGAGGGGCTGAAACAGAGGGGCTGAAACAGAGGGCGAGAAACAGAGGGGCAGAAACTGAGGGCGAGAAACAGAGGGGCTGAAACAGAGGGGCTGAAACAGAGGGTCTGAATCAGAGGGGCTGAAACAGAGGGGCTGAAACAGAGGGCGAGAAACAAAGGGGCTGAAACAGCGGGCGAGAAACAGAGGGCGAGAAACAGAGGGGCTGAAATAGAGGGGCTGAAACAGACGGGCTGAAACAGAGAGCCTGAAACAGAGGGCGAGAAACAGAGGGGCTGAAACAGAGGGCGAAAATCAGAGGGGCTGAAACAGAGGGCGAGAAACAGAGGGGCAGAAACAGAGCGGCTGAAACAGAGGGCGAGAAACAGAGTGGCTGAAACAAAGGGGCTGAAACAGTGGGGCTAAAACAGAGGGGCTGAAACAGAGGGCGAGAAATAGAGGGTCTGAAACAGAGGGCGAGAAACAGAGGGGCTGAAACAGAGGGCGAGAAACAGAGGAGCTGAAACAGAGGAGCTGAAACAGAGGGGCTGAAACAGAGGGCGAGAAACAGAGGGGCTGAAACAGAGGGCGAGAAACAGAGGGGCTGAAACAGAGGGCGAGAAACAGAGGGGCTGAATCAGAGGTGCTGAAACAGAGGGCGAGAAAGAGATGGGCTGAAACAGAGAGCGAGAAACAGAGGGGCTGAAACATAGGAGCTGAAACAGAGGGTGAGAAACAGAGGGGCTGAAACAGAGGGCGAGAAACAGAGGGGCTGAAACAGAGGGGCTGAAACAGAGGGGCTGAATCAGAGGGGCTGATTCAGAGTGGCTGAATCAGAGGGGCTTAATCAGAGGGGCTGAAACAGAGGGGCTTAATCAGAGGGGCTGAAAAAGAGGGCGAGAAACAGAGGGGCTGAAACAGAGGGCGAGAAACAGAGGGGCAGAAACAGAGGGCGAGAAACAGAGGAGCTGAAACAGAGGGGCTGAAACAGAGAGCGCGAAACAGAGGGGCTGAAACATATGGCGAGAAATAGAGGGACTGAAACAGAGATCGAGAAACAGAGGGACTGAAACAGAGGTCGAGAAACAGAGGGGCTGAAACAGAGGGCAAGAAACAGAGGGGCTGAAACAGAGAGGCTGAAACAGAAGGGCAGAAACAGAGGGGCTGAAACAGTGGGCGAGAAACAGAGGGGCTGAATCAGAGGGGCTGAATCAGAAGGGCTGAAACAGAGGGCAAGAAACAGAGGGGCTGAAACAGAGTGGCTGGAACAGAGGGCGAGAAACAGAGGGGCTGAATCAGACGGGCTGAATCAGAGGGGCTGAAACAGAGGGGCTGAAACAGAGGGCGAGAAACAGAGGGGCTGAAACAGAGGGCGAGAAACAGAGGGCGAGAAAGAGAGGGGCTGAAAAAGAGGGGCTGAAACAAAGCGGCTGATGCAGAGGGCGATAAATAGAGGGGCTGAAACAGAGGGGCTGAAACAGAGGGGCTGAAACAGAGGGCGAGAAACAGAGAGGCTGAAACAGAGGGCGAGAAACAGAGGGGCTGAAACAGAGGGCGAGAAACAGAGCGGATGAAACAGAGGGGCTGAAACAGAGGGGCAGAAACAGAAGGTCTGAAACAGAGGGGCTGAAACAGAGGGGCGGAAACAGAGGGCGAGAAACAGAGGGGCTGAAACAGAGGGCGAGAAACAGAGGGGCTGAAACAGAGTGCGAGAAACAGAGGGGCTGAAACAGAGGGGCTGAAACAGAGGGTGAGAAACAGAGGGGCTGAAACAGAGGGAGAAACAGAGGGGCTGAAACAGAGGGCCTGAAACAGAGGGGCTGAATCAGAGGTGCTGATTCATAGGGGCTGAAACAGAGGGGCTGAATCAGAGGGGCTGAAACAGAGGGCGAGAAACAGAGGGGCTGAAACAGAGGGCGAGAAACAGAGGGGCTGAAACAGAGGGCGAGAAACAGACGTGCAGAAACAGAGGGCAAGAAACAGAGGGACTGAAACAAATGGGGCTGGAACAGAGAGCGCGAAACAGAGGGACTGAAACAGAGGGCGAGAAACAGAGGGGCTGAAACAGAGGGCGAGAAACAGAGGGGCTGAAACAGAGGGCGAGAAACAGAGGGGCTGAATCAGAGGTGCTGAAACAGAGGGCGAGAAAGAGATGGGCTGAAACAGAGAGCGAGAAACAGAGGGGCTGAAACATAGGAGCTGAAACAGAGGGTGAGAAACAGAGGGGCTGAAACAGAGGGCGAGAAACAGAGGGGCTGAAACAGAGGGGCTGAAACAGAGGGGCTGAATCAGAGGGGCTGATTCAGAGTGGCTGAATCAGAGGGGCTTAATCAGAGGGGCTGAAACAGAGGGGCTTAATCAGAGGGGCTGAAAAAGAGGGCGAGAAACAGAGGGGCTGAAACAGAGGGCGAGAAACAGAGGGGCAGAAACAGAGGGCGAGAAACAGAGGAGCTGAAACAGAGGGGCTGAAACAGAGAGCGCGAAACAGAGGGGCTGAAACATATGGCGAGAAATAGAGGGACTGAAACAGAGGTCGAGAAACAGAGGGACTGAAACAGAGGTCGAGAAACAGAGGGGCTGAAACAGAGGGCAAGAAACAGAGGGGCTGAAACAGAGAGGCTGAAACAGAAGGGCAGAAACAGAGGGGCTGACACAGTGGGCGAGAAACAGAGGGGCTGAATCAGAGGGGCTGAATCAGAAGGGCTGAAACAGAGGGCAAGAAACAGAGGGGCTGAAACAGAGTGGCTGGAACAGAGGGCGAGAAACAGAGGGGCTGAATCAGACGGGCTGAATCAGAGGGGCTGAAACAGAGGGGCTGAAACAGAGGGCGAGAAACAGAGGGGCTGAAACAGAGGGCGAGAAACAGAGGGCGAGAAAGAGAGGGGCTGAAAAAGAGGGGCTGAAACAAAGCGGCTGATGCAGAGGGCGATAAATAGAGGGGCTGAAACAGAGGGGCTGAAACAGAGGGGCTGAAACAGAGGGCGAGAAACAGAGAGGCTGAAACAGAGGGCGAGAAACAGAGGGGCTGAAACAGAGGGCGAGAAACAGAGCGGATGAAACAGAGGGGCTGAAACAGAGGGGCAGAAACAGAAGGTCTGAAACAGAGGGGCTGAAACAGAGGGGCGGAAACAGAGGGCGAGAAACAGAGGGGCTGAAACAGAGGGCGAGAAACAGAGGGGCTGAAACAGAGTGCGAGAAACAGAGGGGCTGAAACAGAGGGGCTGAAACAGAGGGTGAGAAACAGAGGGGCTGAAACAGAGGGAGAAACAGAGGGGCTGAAACAGAGGGCCTGAAACAGAGGGGCTGAATCAGAGGTGCTGATTCATAGGGGCTGAAACAGAGGGGCTGAATCAGAGGGGCTGAAACAGAGGGCGAGAAACAGAGGGGCTGAAACAGAGGGCGAGAAACAGAGGGGCTGAAACAGAGGGCGAGAAACAGACGTGCAGAAACAGAGGGCGAGAAACAGAGGGACTGAAACAAATGGGGCTGGAACAGAGAGCGCGAAACAGAGGGACTGAAACAGAGGGCGAGAAACAGAGGGGCTGAAACAGAGGGCGAGAAACAGTGGGGCCGAAACAGAGGGGCTGAAACAGAGGGGCTGAAACAGAGGGCAAGAAACAGAGGGGCTGAAACAGAGTGGCTGAAACAGAGGGCGAGAAACAGAGGGGCTGAATCAGACGGGCTGAATCAGAGGGGCTGAAACAGAGGGGCTGAAACAGAGGGCGAGAAACAGAGGGGCTGAATCAGAGGGGCTGAATCAGAAGGGCTGAAACAGAGGGCAAGAAACAGACGGGCTGAAACAGAGTGGCTGGAACAGAGGGCGAGAAACAGAGGGGCTGAATCAGACGGGCTGAATCAGAGGGGCTGAAACAGAGGGGCGGAAACAGAGGGCGAGAAACAGAGGGGCTGAAACAGAGGGCGAGAAACAGAGGGGCTGAAACAGAGTGCGAGAAACAGAGGGGCTGAAACAGAGGGGCTGAAACAGAGGGTGAGAAACAGAGGGGCTGAAACAGAGGGAGAAACAGAGGGGCTGAAACAGAGGGCCTGAAACAGAGGGGCTGAATCAGAGGTGCTGATTCATAGGGGCTGAAACAGAGGGGCTGAATCAGAGGGGCTGAAACAGAGGGCGAGAAACAGAGGGGCTGAAACAGAGGGCGAGAAACAGAGGGGCTGAAACAGAGGGCGAGAAACAGACGTGCAGAAACAGAGGGCGAGAAACAGAGGGACTGAAACAAATGGGGCTGGAACAGAGAGCGCGAAACAGAGGGACTGAAACAGAGGGCGAGAAACAGAGGGGCTGAAACAGAGGGCGAGAAACAGTGGGGCCGAAACAGAGGGGCTGAAACAGAGGGGCTGAAACAGAGGGCAAGAAACAGAGGGGCTGAAACAGAGTGGCTGAAACAGAGGGCGAGAAACAGAGGGGCTGAATCAGACGGGCTGAATCAGAGGGGCTGAAACAGAGGGGCTGAAACAGAGGGCGAGAAACAGAGGGGCTGAAACAGAGGGCGAGAAACAGAGGGCGAGAAACAGAGGGGCTGAAAAAGAGGGGCTGAAACAGAGGGGCTGAAACAAAGCGGCTGATACAGAGGGCGAGAAACAGAGGGGCTGAAACAGAGGGCGAGATACAGAGGGGCTGAAAGAGAGGAGCTGAAACAGAGGGCGAGAAACAGAGAGGCTGAAACAGAGGGCAAGAAACAGAGGGCCTGAAACAGAGGGCGAGAAACAGAGGGCTGAAACAGAGGGGCTGAAACAGAGGGGCTGAAACAGAGGGGCTGAAACAGAGGGTGAGATACAGAGAGGCTGAAACAGAGGGCGAGAAACAGAGTGGCTGAAACAGAGGGCAAGAAACAGAGGGGCTGAATCAGCGGGCGAGAAACAGAGGGACTGAAACAGAGGGGCTGAAACAGAGGGGCTGATACAGAGGGCGAGAAACAGAGCGGCTGAAACAGAGGGCTAGAAACAGAGTGGCTGAAACAAAGGGGCTGAAACAGTGGGGCTAAAACAGAGGGGCTGAAACAGAGGACGAGAAATAGAGGGGCTGAAACAGAGGGCGAGAAACAGAGGGGCTGAAACAGAGGGCGAGAAACAGAGGGGCTGAAACAGAGGAGCTGAAACAGAGGGGCTGAAACAGAGGGCGAGAAACAGAGGGGCTGAAACAGAGGGCGAGAAACAGAGGGGCTGAATCAGAGGTGCTGATTCAGAGTGGCTGAATCAGAGGGGCTTAATCAGAGGGGCTGAAACAGAGGGGCTTAATCAGAGGGGCTGAAAAAGAGGGCGAGAAACAGAGGGGCTGAAACAGAGGGCGAGAAACAGAGGGGCTGAAACAGAGGGCTGAAACATAGGAGCTGAAACAGAGGGTGAGAAACAGAGGGGCTGAAACAGAGGGTGAGAAACAGAGGGGCTGAAACAGAGGGGCTGAAACAGAGGGGCTGAATCAGAGGGGCTGATTCAGAGTGGCTGAATCAGAGGGGCTTAATCAGAGGGGCTGAAACAGAGGGGCTTAATCAGAGGGGCTGAAAAAGAGGGCGAGAAACAGAGGGGCTGAAACAGAGGGCGAGAAACAGAGGGGCAGAAACAGAGGGCGAGAAACAGAGGAGCTGAAACAGTGGGCAAGAAACAGAGAGCGCGAAACAGAGGGGCTGAAACATATGGCGAGAAACAGAGGGACTGAAACAGAGGTCGAGAAACAGAGAGACTGAAACAGAGGTCGAGAAACAGAGGGGCTGAAACAGAGGGCAAGAAACAGAGGGGCTGAAACAGAGAGGCTGAAACAGAAGGGCAGAAACAGAGGGGCTGAAACAGTGGGCGAGAAACAGAGGGGCTGAATCAGAGGGGCTGAATCAGAAGGGCTGAAACAGAGGGCAAGAAACAGACGGGCTGA
This sequence comes from Chiloscyllium punctatum, assembly GCF_047496795.1. Lineage (NCBI taxonomy): Eukaryota > Metazoa > Chordata > Chondrichthyes > Orectolobiformes > Hemiscylliidae > Chiloscyllium > Chiloscyllium punctatum. The sequence continues at coordinate 1,020,253 of NC_092779.1, read as the reverse complement.
AACAGAGTGGCTGGAACAGAGGGCGAGAAACAGAGGGGCTGAATCAGACGGGCTGAATCAGAGGGGCTGAAACAGAGGGGCTGAAACAGAGGGCGAGAAACAGAGGGGCTGAAACAGAGGGCGAGAAACAGAGGGCGAGAAAGAGAGGGGCTGAAAAAGAGGGGCTGAAACAAAGCGGCTGATGCAGAGGGCGATAAATAGAGGGGCTGAAACAGAGGGGCTGAAACAGAGGGGCTGAAACAGAGGGCGAGAAACAGAGAGGCTGAAACAGAGGGCGAGAAACAGAGGGGCTGAAACAGAGGGCGAGAAACAGAGGGGCTGAAACAGAGGGGCTGAAACAGAGGGGCTGAAACAGAAGGTCTGAAACAGAGGGCGAGAAACAGAGAGGCTGAAACAGAGGGCGAGAAACAGAGTGGCTGAAACAGAGGGCAAGAAACAGAGGGGCTGAAACAGAGGGCGATAAACAGAGGGGCTGAAACAGAGGGGCTGAAACAGAGGGGCTGAAACAGAGGGGCTGAAACAGAGAGCGAGAAACAGAGGGGCTGAAACAGAGGGCCAGAAACAGAGGGCGAGAAACAGAGGGACTGAAACAGTGGGGCTGCAACAGAGGGACTGATACAGAGGGCGAGAAACAGAGCGGCTGAAACAGAGTGCGAGAAACAGAGGGGCTGAAACAAAGGGGCTGAAACAGTGGGGATAAAACAGAGGGGCTGAAACAGAGGGCGAGAAATAAAGGGTCTGAAACAGAGGGGCTGAAACAGAGGGGCTGAAACAGAGGGCGACAAACAGAGGGGCTGAAACAGAGGGCGAGAAACAGAGGGGCTGAAACAGAGGGCGAGAAACAGAGGGGCTGAATCAGAGGGGCTGAAACAGAGGGCGAGAAACAGAGGGGCTGAAACAGAGAGCGAGAAACAGAGGGGCTTTAACAGAGGGGCTGAAACAGAGGGTGAGAAACAGAGGGGCTGAAACAGAGGGCGAGAAACAGAGGGGCTGAAACAGAGGGGCTGAAACAGAGGGGCTGAATCAGAGGGGCTGATTCAGAGGGGCTGAAACAGAGGGGCTTAATCAGAGGGGCTGAAACAGAGGGCGAGAAACAGAGGGGCTGAAACAGAGGGCGAGAAACAGAGGGGCAGAAAAAGAGGGCGAGAAACAGAGGAGCAGAAACAGAGGGGCTGAAACAGAGAGCGCGAAACAGAGGGGCTGAAACAGATGGCGAGAAACAGAGGGACGGAAACAGAGGTCGAGAAACAGAGGGGCTGAAACAGAGGGCAAGAAAAAGAGGGGCTGAAACAGAGTGGCTGAAACAGAAGGGCTGAAACAGAGGGGCTGAAACAGAGGGCGAGAAACAGAGGGGCTGAATCAGAGGGGCTGAATCAGAAGGGCTGAAACAGAGGGGCTGAATCAGAGGGGCTGAAACAGAAGGCGAGAAACAGAGGTACTGAAAAAGAGGGCGAGAAACAGAGGGCCAGAAACAGAGGGCGAGAAACAGAGGGGCTGAAACAGAGGGTCTGAAAAAGAGGGCGAGAAACAGAGGGGCTGAAACAGAGGGCGAGAAACAGAGGGGCTGAAACAGAGGGGCTGAAACAGAGGGGCTGAAACAGAGGGCGAGAAACAGAGGGGCAGAAACTGAGGGCGAGAAACAGAGGGGCTGAGACAGAGGGGCTGAAACAGAGGGTCTGAATCAGAGGGGCTGAAACAGAGGGGCTGAAACAGAGGGCGAGAAACAAAGGGGCTGAAACAGCGGGCGAGAAACAGAGGGCGAGAAACAGAGGGGCTGAAACAGAGGGGCTGAAACAGACGGGCTGAAACACAGAGCCTGAAACAGAGGGCGAGAAACAGAGGGGCTGAAACAGAGGGCGAAAATCAGAGGGGCTGAAACAGAGGGCGAGAAACAGAGGGGCAGAAACAGAGGGGCTGAAACAGAGGGCGAGAAACAGAGGGGCTGAATCAGAGGGGCTGAATCAGAGGGACTGAAACAGAGGGGCTGAAACATTGGGCGAGAAACAAAGGGGCTGAAACAGCGGGCGAGAAACAGAGGGCGAGAAACAGAGGGGCTGAAACAGAGGGGCTGAAACAGACGGGCTGAAACAGAGAGCCTGAAACAGAGGGCGAGAAACAGAGGGGCTGAAACAGAGGGCGAGAATCAGAGGGTGAGAAACAGAGGGCGAGAAACAGATTGGTTGAAACAGAGGGGCTGAAATAGAGGGGCTGAAACAGAGGGGCTGAAACAGAGGGCGAGAAACAGAGGGGCTGAAACAGAGGGCGAGAAACAGAGGGGCTGAAGCAGAGGGGCTGCAACAGAGGGTGAGAAACAGAGGGGCTGAAACAGAGGGAGAAACAGAGGGGCTGAAACAGAGGGGCTGAAACAGAGGGGCTGAATCAGAGGGGCTGATTCAGAGGGGCTGAAACTGAGGGGCTGAATCAGAGGGGCTGAAACAGAGGGCAAGAAACAGAGGGGCAGAAACAGAGGGCGAGAAACAGAGGGGCTGAAACAGAGGGCGAGAAACTGACGTGCAGAAACAGAGGGCGAGAAACAGAGGGACTGAAACAAAGGGGCTGGAACAGAGAGCGCGAAACAGAGGGACTGAAACAGAGGGCGAGAAACAGAGGGGCTGAAACAGAGGGCGAGAAACAGAGGGGCTGAATCAGAGGGGCTGAAACAGAGTGGCTGAATCAGAGGGGCAGAAAGAGAGGGCGAGATACAGAGGGGCAGAAACAGAGGGGCTGAAACAGAGGGCGAGAAACAGAGGGGCTGAATCAGAGGGGCTGAATCAGAGGGACTGAAACAGAGGGGCTGAAACATTGGGCGAGAAACAAAGGGGCTGAAACAGCGAGCGAGAAACAGAGGGCGAGAAACAGAGGGGCTGAAACAGAGGGGCTGAAACAGACGGGCTGAAACAGAGAGCCTGAAACAGAGGGCGAGAAACAGAGGGGCTGAAACAGAGGGCGAGAAACAGAGGGTGAGAAACAGAGGGCGAGATACAGATTGGTTGAAACAGAGGGGCTGAAATAGAGGGGCTGAAACAGAGGGGCTGAAACAGAGGGCGAGAAACAGAGGGGCTGAAACAGAGGGCGACAAACAGAGGGGCTGAAGCAGAGGGGCTGCAACAGAGGGTGAGAAACAGAGGGGCTGAAACAGTGGGAGAAACAGAGGGGCTGAAACAGAGGGGCTGAAACAGAGGGGCTGAATCAGAGGGGCTGATTCAGAGGGGCTGAAACTGAGGGGCTGAATCACAGGGGCTGAAACAGAGGGCAAGAAACAGAGGGGCAGAAACAGAGGGCGAGAAACAGAGGGGCTGAAACAGAGGGCGAGAAACAGACGTGCAGAAACAGAGGGCGAGAAACAGAGGGACTGAAACAAAGGGGCTGGAACAGAGAGCGCGAAACAGAGGGACTGAAACAGAGGGCGAGAAACAGAGGGGCTGAAACAGAGGGCGAGAAACAGAGGGGCTGAATCAGAGGGGCTGAAACAGAGTGGCTGAATCAGAGGGGCTGAAACAGAGGGCGAGAAACAGAGGAGCTGAAACAGAGGGCGAGAAACAGAGGGGCTGAAACAGAGGGGCTGAAACAGAGGGGCTGAAACAGAGGGGCTGAATCCGAGGGCGAGAAACTGAGAGGCTGAAACAGAGGGCGAGAAACAGAGGAGCAGAAACAGAGGGGCTGAAACAGAGGGCAAGAAACAGAGGGGCAGAAACAGAGGGCAAGAAACAGAGGGGCAGAAACAGAGGGCGAGAAACAGAGGGGCTGAAACAGAGGGCGAGAAACTGACGTGCAGAAACAGAGGGCGAGAAACAGAGGGACTGAAACAAAGGGGCTGGAACAGAGAGCGCGAAACAGAGGGACTGAAACAGAGGGCGAGAAACAGAGGGGCTGAAACAGAGGGCGAGAAACAGAGGGGCTGAATCAGAGGGGCTGAAACAGAGTGGCTGAATCAGAGGGGCTGAAACAGAGGGCGAGAAACAGAGGGGCAGAAACAGAGGGGCTGAAACAGAGGGCGAGAAACAGAGGGGCTGAATCAGAGGGGCTGAATCAGAGGGACTGAAACAGAGGGGCTGAAACATTGGGCGAGAAACAAAGGGGCTGAAACAGCGAGCGAGAAACAGAGGGCGAGAAACAGAGGGGCTGAAACAGAGGGGCTGAAACAGACGGGCTGAAACAGAGAGCCTGAAACAGAGGGCGAGAAACAGAGGGGCTGAAACAGAGGGCGAGAAACAGAGGGTGAGAAACAGGGGGCGAGATACAGAGGGGTTGAAACAGAGGGGCTGAAATAGAGGGGCTGAAACAGAGGGGCTGAAACAGAGGGCGAGAAACAGAGGGGCTGAAACAGAGGGCGACAAACAGAGGGGCTGAAGCAGAGGGGCTGCAACAGTGGGTGAGAAACAGAGGGGCTGAAACAGAGGGAGAAACAGAGGGGCTGAAACAGAGGGGCTGAAACAGAGGGGCTGAATCAGAGGGGCTGATTCAGAGGGGCTGAAACTGAGGGGCTGAATCACAGGGGCTGAAACAGAGGGCAAGAAACAGAGGGGCAGAAACAGAGGGCGAGAAACAGAGGGGCTGAAACAGAGGGCGAGAAACAGACGTGCAGAAACAGAGGGCGAGAAACAGAGGGACTGAAACAAAGGGGCTGGAACAGAGAGCGCGAAACAGAGGGACTGAAAAAGAGGGCGAGAAACAGAGGGGCTGAAACAGAGGGCGAGAAACAGAGGGGCTGAATCAGAGGGGCTGAAACAGAGTGGCTGAATCAGAGGGGCTGAAACAGAGGGCGAGAAACAGAGGAGCTGAAACAGAGGGCGAGAAACAGAGGGGCTGAAACAGAGGGGCTGAAACAGAGGGGCTGAAACAGAGGGGCTGAATCCGAGGGCGAAAAACTGAGAGGCTGAAACAGAGGGCGAGAAACAGAGGAGCAGAAACAGAGGGGCTAAAACAGAGGGCAAGAAACAGAGGGGCTGAAACAGAGGGCGAGAAACAGAGGGGCTGAAACAGAGGGGCTGAAACAGAGGGGCTGAAACAGAGGGGCTGAAACAGAGGGCGAGAAACAGAGGGGCTGAAACAGAGGGCGAGAAACAGAGGGGCTGAAACAGAGTGCGAGAAACAGAGGGCGAGAAACAGAGGGACTGAAACAGAGGGGCTGAAACAGAGGGCGAGAAACAGAGGGGTGAACCAGAGGGGCTGGAACAGAGGGGCTGAAACAGAGGGCGAGAAACAGAGGGGCTGAAACAGAGGGCGAGAAACAGGGGCTGAAACAGAGGGCGAGAAACAGAGGGGCTGAATCAGAGGTGCTGAAACAGAGGGCGAGAAACAGATGGGCTGAAACAGAGAGCGAGAAACAGAGGGGCTGAAACAGAGGGGCTGAAACAGAGGGTGAGAAAAAGAGGGGCTGAAACAGAGGGCGAGAAACAGAGGGACTGAAACAGAGGTCGAGAAACAGAGGGGCTGAAACAGAGGGCAAGAAACAGAGGGGCTGAAACAGAGAGGCTGAAACAGAAGGGCAGAAAGAGAGGGGCTGAAACAGAGGGCGAGAAACAGAGGGGCTGAATCAGAGGGGCTGAATCAGAAGGGCTGAAACAAAGGGCAAGAAACAGAGGGGCTGGAACAGAGTGGCTGGAACAGAGGGCGAGAAACAGAGGGGCTGAATCAGACGGGCTGAATCAGAGGGGCTGAAACAGAGGGGCTGAAACAGAGGGCGAGAAACAGAGGGGCTGAAACAGAGGGCGAGAAACAGAGGGCGAGAAACAGAGGGGCTGAAAAAGAGGGGCTGAAACAGAGGGGCTGAAACAAAGCGGCTGATGCAGAGGGCGAGAAATAGAGGGGCTGAAACAGAGGGGCTGAAACAGATGGGCTGAAACAGAGGGCGAGAAACAGAGAGGCTGAAACAGAGGGCGAGATGCAGAGGGGCTGAAACAGAGGGCGAGAAACAGAGGGGCTGAAACAGAGGGGCTGAAACAGAGGGGCTGAAACAGAGGGGCTGAAACAGAGGGCGAGAAACAGAGAGGCTGAAACAGAGGGCGAGAAACAGAGTGGCTGAAACAGAGGGCAAGAAACAGAGGGGCTGAAACAGAGGGCGAGAAAGAGAGGGGCTGAAACAGAGGGGCTGAAACAGAGGGGCTGAAACAGAGAGGGAGAAAGAGAGGGGCTGAAACAGAGGGCCAGAAACAGAGGGCGAGAAACAGAGGGACTGAAACAGTGGGGCTGAAACAGAGGGGCTGGTACAGAGGGCGAGAAACAGAGCGGCTGAAACAGAGGGCGAGAAACAGAGGGGCTGAAACAAAGGGGCTGAAACAGTGGGGCTAAAAGAGAGGGGCTGAAACAGAGGGCGAGAAATAGAGGGGCTGAAACAGAGGGGCTGAATCGGAGGGGCTGAAACAGAGGGTCTGAAACAGAGGGGCTGAAACAGAGGGCGAGAAACAGAGGGGCTGAAACAGAGGGGCTGAAACAGAGGGGCTGAAACAGAGGGCGAGAAACAGAGGGGCTGAAACAGAGGGTGAGAAACAGAGTGGCTGAAACAGAAGGGCTGAAACAGAGGGGCTGAATCAGAGGGGCTGAAACAGAGGGCGAGAAACAGAGGGGCTGAAACAGAGAGCGAGAAAGAGAGGGGCTGAAACAGAGGGGCTGAAACAGAGGGTGAGAAACAGAGGGGCTGAAACAGTGGGCGAGAAACAGAGGGGCTGAAACAGAGGGGCTGAAACAGAGGGGCTGAATCAGAGGGGCTGATTCAGAGGGGCTGAAACAGAGGGGCTTAATCAGAGGGGCTGAAACAGAGGGCGAGAAACAGAGGGGCTGAAACAGAGGGCGAGAAACAGAGGGGCAGAAAAAGAGGGCGAGAAACAGAGGAGCTGAAACAGAGGGGCTGAAACAGAGAGCGCGAAACAGAGGGGCTGAAACAGATGGCGAGAAACAGAGAGACTGAAACAGAGGTCGAGAAACAGAGGGGCTGAAACAGAGGGCAAGAAACAGAGGGGCTGAAACAGAGTGGCTGAAACAGAAGGGCTGAAACAGAGATGCTGAAACAGAGGGCGAGAAACAGAGGGGCTGAATCAGAGGGGCTGAATCAGAAGGGCTGAAACAGAGGGGCTGAATCAGAGGGGCTGAAACAGAAGGCGAGAAACAGAGGGGCTGAAACAGAGGGCGAGAAACTGAGGGGCAGAAACAGAGGGCGAGAAACAGAGGGGCTGAAACAGAGGGTCTGAAACAGAGGGCGAGAAACAGAGGGGCTGAAACAGAGGGCGAGAAACAGAGGGGCTGAAACAGAGGGGCTGAAACAGAGGGCGAGAAACAGAGGGGCAGAAACTGAGGGCGAGAAACAGAGGGGCTGAAACAGAGGGGCTGAAACAGAGGGTCTGAATCAGAGGCGCTGAAACAGAGGGGCTGAAACAGAGGGCGAGAAACAAAGGGGCTGAAACAGCGGGCGAGAAACAGAGGGCGAGAAACAGAGGGGCTGAAATAGAGGGGCTGAAACAGACGGGCTGAAACAGAGAGCCTGAAACAGAGGGCGAGAAACAGAGGGGCTGAAACAGAGGGCGAAAATCAGAGGGGCTGAAACAGAGGGCGAGAAACAGAGGGGCAGAAACAGAGCGGCTGAAACAGAGGGCGAGAAACAGAGTGGCTGAAACAAAGGGGCTGAAACAGTGGGGCTAAAACAGAGGGGCTGAAACAGAGGGCGAGAAATAGAGGGGCTGAAACAGAGGGCGAGAAACAGAGGGGCTGAAACAGAGGGCGAGAAACAGAGGGGCTGAAACAGAGGAGCTGAAACAGAGGGGCTGAAACAGAGGGCGAGAAACAGAGGGGCTGAAACAGAGGGCGAGAAACAGAGGGGCTGAAACAGAGGGCGAGAAACAGAGGGGCTGAATCAGAGGTGCTGAAACAGAGGGCGAGAAAGAGATGGGCTGAAACAGAGAGCGAGAAACAGAGGGGCTGAAACATAGGAGCTGAAACAGAGGGTGAGAAACAGAGGGGCTGAAACAGAGGGCGAGAAACAGAGGGGCTGAAACAGAGGGGCTGAAACAGAGGGGCTGAATCAGAGGGGCTGATTCAGAGTGGCTGAATCAGAGGGGCTTAATCAGCGGGGCTGAAAAAGAGGGCGAGAAACAGAGGGGCTGAAACAGAGGGCGAGAAACAGAGGGGCAGAAACAGAGGGCGAGAAACAGAGGAGCTGAAACAGAGGGGCTGAAACAGAGAGCGCGAAACAGAGGGGCTGAAACATATGGCGAGAAACAGAGGGACTGAAACAGAGGTCGAGAAACAGAGGGACTGAAACAGAGGTCGAGAAACAGAGGGGCTGAAACAGAGGGCAAGAAACAGAGGGGCTGAAACAGAGAGGCTGAAACAGAAGGGCAGAAACAGAGGGGCTGAAACAGTGGGCGAGAAACAGAGGGGCTGAATCAGAGGGGCTGAATCAGAAGGGCTGAAACAGAGGGCAAGAAACAGACGGGCTGAAACAGAGTGGCTGGAACAGAGGGCGAGAAACAGAGGGGCTGAATCAGACGGGCTGAATCAGAGGGGCTGAAACAGAAGGGCTGAAACAGAGGGCGAGAAACAGAGGGGCTGAAACAGAGGGCGAGAAACAGAGGGCGAGAAAGAGAGGGGCTGAAAAAGAGGGGCTGAAACAAAGCGGCTGATGCAGAGGGCGATAAATAGAGGGGCTGAAACAGAGGGGCTGAAACAGAGGGGCTGAAACAGAGGGCGAGAAACAGAGGGCGAGAAACAGAGGGACTGAAACAGTGGGGCTGAAACAGAGGGGCTGGTACAGAGGGCGAGAAACAGAGCGGCTGAAACAGAGGGCGAGAAACAGAGGGGCTGAAACAAAGGGGCTGAAACAGTGGGGCTAAAAGAGAGGGGCTGAAACAGAGGGCGAGAAATAGAGGGGCTGAAACAGAGGGGCTGAATCGGAGGGGCTGAAACAGAGGGTCTGAAACAGAGGGGCTGAAACAGAGGGCGAGAAACAGAGGGGCTGAAACAGAGGGGCTGAAACAGAGGGGCTGAAACAGAGGGCGAGAAACAGAGGGGCTGAAACAGAGGGTGAGAAACAGAGTGGCTGAAACAGAAGGGCTGAAACAGAGGGGCTGAATCAGAGGGGCTGAAACAGAGGGCGAGAAACAGAGGGGCTGAAACAGAGAGCGAGAAAGAGAGGGGCTGAAACAGAGGGGCTGAAACAGAGGGTGAGAAACAGAGGGGCTGAAACAGTGGGCGAGAAACAGAGGGGCTGAAACAGAGGGGCTGAAACAGAGGGGCTGAATCAGAGGGGCTGATTCAGAGGGGCTGAAACAGAGGGGCTTAATCAGAGGGGCTGAAACAGAGGGCGAGAAACAGAGGGGCTGAAACAGAGGGCGAGAAACAGAGGGGCAGAAAAAGAGGGCGAGAAACAGAGGAGCTGAAACAGAGGGGCTGAAACAGAGAGCGCGAAACAGAGGGGCTGAAACAGATGGCGAGAAACAGAGAGACTGAAACAGAGGTCGAGAAACAGAGGGGCTGAAACAGAGGGCAAGAAACAGAGGGGCTGAAACAGAGTGGCTGAAACAGAAGGGCTGAAACAGAGATGCTGAAACAGAGGGCGAGAAACAGAGGGGCTGAATCAGAGGGGCTGAATCAGAAGGGCTGAAACAGAGGGGCTGAATCAGAGGGGCTGAAACAGAAGGCGAGAAACAGAGGGGCTGAAACAGAGGGCGAGAAACTGAGGGGCAGAAACAGAGGGCGAGAAACAGAGGGGCTGAAACAGAGGGTCTGAAACAGAGGGCGAGAAACAGAGGGGCTGAAACAGAGGGCGAGAAACAGAGGGGCTGAAACAGAGGGGCTGAAACAGAGGGGCTGAAACAGAGGGCGAGAAACAGAGGGGCAGAAACTGAGGGCGAGAAACAGAGGGGCTGAAACAGAGGGGCTGAAACAGAGGGTCTGAATCAGAGGGGCTGAAACAGAGGGGCTGAAACAGTGGGCGAGAAACAAAGGGGCTGAAACAGCGGGCGAGAAACAGAGGGCGAGAAACAGAGGGGCTGAAATAGAGGGGCTGAAACAGACGGGCTGAAACAGAGAGCCTGAAACAGAGGGCGAGAAACAGAGGGGCTGAAACAGAGGGCGAAAATCAGAGGGGCTGAAACAGAGGGCGAGAAACAGAGGGGCAGAAACAGAGCGGCTGAAACAGAGGGCGAGAAACAGAGTGGCTGAAACAAAGGGGCTGAAACAGTGGGGCTAAAACAGAGGGGCTGAAACAGAGGGCGAGAAATAGAGGGGCTGAAACAGAGGGCGAGAAACAGAGGGGCTGAAACAGAGGGCGAGAAACAGAGGGGCTGAAACAGAGGAGCTGAAACAGAGGGGCTGAAACAGAGGGCGAGAAACAGAGGGGCTGAAACAGAGGGCGAGAAACAGAGGGGCTGAAACAGAGGGCGAGAAACAGAGGGGCTGAATCAGAGGTGCTGAAACAGAGGGCGAGAAAGAGATGGGCTGAAACAGAGAGCGAGAAACAGAGGGGCTGAAACATAGGAGCTGAAACAGAGGGTGAGAAACAGAGGGGCTGAAACAGAGGGCGAGAAACAGAGGGGCTGAAACAGAGGGGCTGAAACAGAGGGGCTGAATCAGAGGGGCTGATTCAGAGTGGCTGAATCAGAGGGGGTTAATCAGCGGGGCTGAAAAAGAGGGCGAGAAACAGAGGGGCTGAAACAGAGGGCGAGAAACAGAGGGGCAGAAACAGAGGGCGAGAAACAGAGGAGCTGAAACAGAGGGGCTGAAACAGAGAGCGCGAAACAGAGGGGCTGAAACATATGGCGAGAAACAGAGGGACTGAAACAGAGGTCGAGAAACAGAGGGACTGAAACAGAGGTCGAGAAACAGAGAGGCTGAAACAGAGGGCAAGAAACAGAGGGGCTGAAACAGAGAGGCTGAAACAGAAGGGCAGAAACAGAGGGGCTGAAACAGTGGGCGAGAAACAGAGGGGCTGAATCAGAGGGGCTGAATCAGAAGGGCTGAAACAGAGGGCAAGAAACAGACGGGCTGAAACAGAGTGGCTGGAACAGAGGGCGAGAAACAGAGGGGCTGAATCAGACGGGCTGAATCAGAGGGGCTGAAACAGAAGGGCTGAAACAGAGGGCGAGAAACAGAGGGGCTGAAACAGAGGGCGAGAAACAGAGGGCGAGAAAGAGAGGGGCTGAAAAAGAGGGGCTGAAACAAAGCGGCTGATGCAGAGGGCGATAAATAGAGGGGCTGAAACAGAGGGGCTGAAACAGAGGGGCTGAAACAGAGGGCGAGAAACAGAGAGGCTGAAACAGAGGGCGAGAAACAGAGGGGCTGAAACAGAGGGCGAGAAACAGAGCGGATGAAACAGAGGGGCTGAAACAGAGGGGCTGAAATAGAAGGTCTGAAACAGAGGGCGAGAAACAGAGAGGCTGAAACAGAGGGCGAGAAACAGAGTGGCTGAAACAGAGGGCGAGAAACAGAGGGGCTGAAACAGAGGGCGAGAAACAGAGGGGCTGAAACAGAGGGGCTGAAACAGAGGGGCTGAAACAGAGGGGCTGAAACAGAGAGCGAGAAACAGAGGGGCTGAAACAGAGGGGCAGAAACAGAGGGCGAGAAACAGAGGGACTGAAACAGTGGGGCTGCAACAGAGGGGCTGATACAGAGGGCGAGAAACAGAGCGGCTGAAACAGAGGGCGAGAAACAGAGGGGCTGAAACAGTAGGGATAAAACAGAGGGGCTGAAACAGAGGGCGAGAAATAGAGGGTCTGAAACAGAGGGGCTGAATCGGAGGGGCTGAAACAGAGGGGCTGAAACAGAGGGGCTGAAACAGAGGGCGAGAAACAGAGGGGCTGAAACAGAGGGGCTGAAACAGAGGGGCTGAAACAGAGGGCGAGAAACAGAGGGGCTGAAACAGAGGGCGAGAAACAGAGGGGCTGAAACAGAGGGCGAGATACAGAGGGGCTGAATCAGAGGGGCTGAAACAGAGGGCGAGAAACAGAGGGGCTGAAACAGAGAGCGAGAAACAGAGGGGCTTTAACAGAGGGGCTGAAACAGAGGGTGAGAAACAGAGGGGCTGAAACAGAGGGCGAGAAACAGAGGGGCTGAAACAGAGGGGCTGAAACAGAGGGGCTGAATCAGAGGGGCTGATTCAGAGGGGCTGAAACAGAGGGGCTTAATCAGAGGGGCTGAAACAGAGGGCGAGAAACAGAGGGGCTGAAACAGAGGGCGAGAAACAGAGGGGCAGAAAAAGAGGGCGAGAAACAGAGGAGCAGAAACAGAGTGGCTGAAACAGAGAGCGCGAAACAGAGGGGCTGAAACAGATGGCGAGAAACAGAGGGACGGAAACAGAGGTCGAGAAACAGAGGGGCTGAAACAGAGGGCAAGAAAAAGAGGGGCTGAAACAGAGTGGCTGAAACAGAAGGGCTGAAACAGAGGGGCTGAAACAGAGGGCGAGAAACAGAGGGGCTGAATCAGATGGGCTGAATCAGAAGGGCTGAAACAGAGGGGCTGAATCAGAGGGGCTGAAACAGAAGGCGAGAAACAGAGGTACTGAAAAAGAGGGCGAGAAACTGAGGGGCAGAAACAGAGGGCGAGAAACAGAGGGGCTGAAACAGAGGGTCTGAAAAAGAGGGCGAGAAACAGAGGGGCTGAAACAGAGGGCGAGAAACAGAGGGGCTGAAAGAGAGGGGCTGAAACAGAGGGGCTGAAACAGAGGGCGAGAAACAGAGGGGCAGAAACTGAGGATGAGAAAAAGAGGGGCTGAGACAGAGGGGCTGAAACAGAGGGTCTGAATCAGAGGGGCTGAAACAGAGGGGCTGAAACAGAGGGCGAGAAACAAAGGGGCTGAAACAGCGGGCGAGAAACAGAGGGCGAGAAACAGAGGGGCTGAAACAGAGGGGCTGAAACAGACGGGCTGAAACACAGAGCCTGAAACAGAGGGCGAGAAACAGAGGGGCTGAAACAGAGGGCGAAAATCAGAGGGGCTGAAACAGAGGGCGAGAAACAGAGGGGCAGAAACAGAGGGGCTGAAACAGAGGGCGAGAAACAGAGGGGCTGAATCAGAGGGGCTGAATTAGAGGGACTGAAACAGAGGGGCTGAAACATTGGGCGAGAAACAAAGGGGCTGAAACAGCGGGCGAGAAACAGAGGGCGAGAAACAGAGGGGCTGAAACAGAGGGGCTGAAACAGACGGGCTGAAACAGAGAGCCTGAAACAGAGGGCGAGAAACAGAGGGGCTGAAACAGAGGGCGAGAAACAGAGGGTGAGAAACAGAGGGCGAGAAACAGATTGGTTGAAACAGAGGGGCTGAAATAGAGGGGCTGAAACAGAGGGGCTGAAACAGAGGGCGAGAAACAGAGGGGCTGAAACAGAGGGCGAGAAACAGAGGGGCTGAAGCAGAGGGGCTGCAACAGAGGGTGAGAAACAGAGGGGCTGAAACAGAGGGAGAAACAGAGGGGCTGAAACAGAGGGGCTGAAACAGAGGGGCTGAATCAGAGGGCCTGATTCAGAGGGGCTGAAACTGAGGGGCTGAATCACAGGGGCTGAAACAGAGGGCAAGAAACAGAGGGGCAGAAACAGAGGGCGAGAAACAGAGGGGCTGAAATAGAGGGCGAGAAAAGGACGTGCAGAAACAGAGGGCGAGAAACAGAGGGACTGAAACAAAGGGGCTGGAACAGAGAGCGCGAAACAGAGGGACTGAAACAGAGGGGGAGAAACAGAGGGGCTGAAACAGAGGGCGAGAAACAGAGGGGCTGAATCAGAGGGGCTGAAACAGAGTGGCTGAATCAGAGGGGCTGAAACAGAGGGCGAGAAACAGAGGAGCTGAAACAGAGGGCGAGAAACAGAGGGGCTGAAACAGAGGGGCTGAAACAGAGGGGCTGAAACAGAGGGCAAGAAACAGAGGGGCTGGAACAGAGTGGCTGGAACAGAGGGCGCGAAACAGAGGGACTGAAACAGAGGGCGAGAAACAGAGGGGCTGAAACAGAGGGCGAGAAACAGAGGGGCTGAATCAGAGGGGCTGAAACAGAGTGGCTGAATCAGAGGGGCTGAAACAGAGGGCGAGAAACAGAGGAGCTGAAACAGAGGGCGAGAAACAGAGGGGCTGAAACAGAGGGGCTGAAACAGAGGGGCTGAATCCGAGGGCGAGAAACTGAGAGGCTGAAACAGAGGGCAAGAAACAGAGGGGCTGAAACAGAGGGCGAGAAACAGAGGGGCTGAAACAGAGGGGCTGAAACAGAGGGGCTGAAACAGAGGGCGAGAAACAGAGGGGCTGAAACAGAGGGCGAGAAACAGAGGGGCTGAAACAGAGGGGCTGAAACAGCGGGCGAGAAACAGAGGGCGAGAAACAGAGGGACTGAAACAGAGGGGCTGAAACAGAGGGCGAGAAACAGAGGGGCTGAACCAGAGGGGCTGGAACAGAGGGGCTGAAACAGAGGGCGAGAAACAGAGGGGCTGAAACAGAGGGCGAGAAACAGGGGCTGAAACAGAGGGCGAGAAACAGAGGGGCTGAATCAGAGGTGCTGAAACAGAGGGCAAGAAACAGATGGGCTGAAACAGAGAGCGAGAAACAGAGGGGCTGAAACAGAGGGGCTGAAACAGAGGGTGAGAAACAGAGGGGCTGAAACAGAGGGCGAGAAACAGAGGGGCTGAAACAGAGGGGCTGAAACAGAGGGGCTGAATCAGAGGGACCGATTCAGATGGGCTGAATCAGAGGGGCTTAATCAGAGGGGCTGAAACAGAGGGGCTTACTCAGAGGGGCTGAAAAAGACGGCGAGAAACAGAGGGGCTGAAACAGAGGGCGAGAAACAGAGGGGCAGAAACAGAGGGCGAGAAACAGAGGAGCAGAAACAGAGGGGCTGAAACAGAGAGGGCGAAACAGAGGGGCTGAAACAGATGGCGAGAAACAGAGGGACTGAAACAGAGGTCGAGAAACAGAGGGGCTGAAACAGCGGGCAAGAAACAGAGGGGCTGAAACAGAGAGGCTGAAACAGAAGGGCAGAAACAGAGGGGCTGAAACAGAGGGCGAGAAACAAAGGGGCTGAATCAGAGGGGCTGAATCAGAAGGGCTGAAACAGAGGGCAAGAAACAGAGGGGCTGGAACAGAGTGGCTGGAACAGAGGGCGAGAAACAGAGGGGCTGAATCAGACGGGCTGAATCAGAGGGGCTGAAACAGAGGGGCTGAAACAAAGGGCGAGAAACAGAGGGGCTGAAACAGAGGGCGAGAAACAGAGGGCGAGAAACAGAGGGGCTGAAAAAGAGGGGCTGAAACAGAGGGGCTGAAACAAAGCGGCTGATGCAGAGGGCGAGAAATAGAGGGTCTGAAACAGAGGGGCTGAAACAGAGGGGCTGAAAAAGAGGGCGAGAAACAGAGAGGCTGAAACAGAGGGCGAGAAACAGAGGGGCTGAAACAGAGGGCGAGAAACAGAGCGGATGAAACAGAGGGGCTGAAACAGAGGGGCTCAAACAGAAGGTCTGAAACAGAGGGCGAGAAACAGAGAGGCTGAAACAGAGGGCGAGAAACAGAGTGGCTGAAACAGAGGGCAAGAAACAGAGGGGCTGAAACAGAGGGCGAGAAACAGAGGGGCTGAAACAGAGGGGCTGAAACAGAGGGGCTGAAACAGAGGGGCTGAAACAGAGAGCGTGAAACAGAGGGGCTGAAACAGAGGGCCAGAAACAGAGGGCGAGAAACAGAGGGACTGAAACAGTGGGGCTGCAACAGAGGGGCTGATACAGAGGGCGAGAAACAGAGCGGCTGAAACAGAGGGCGAGAAACAGAGGGGCTGAAACAAAGGGGCTGAAACAGTGGGGATAAAACAGAGGGGCTGAAACAGAGGGCGAGAAATAGAGGGTCTGAAACAGAGGGGCTGAATCGGAGGGGCTGAAACAGAGGGGCTGAAACAGAGGGGCTGAAACAGAGGGCGAGAAACAGAGGGGCTGAAACAGAGGGGCTGAAACAGAGGGGCTGAAACAGAGGGCGAGAAACAGAGGGGCTGAAACAGAGGGCGAGAAACAGAGGGGCTGAAACAGAGGGCGAGAAACAGAGGGGCTGAATCAGAGGGGCTGAAACAGAGGGCGAGAAACAGAGGGGCTGAAACAGAGAGCGAGAAACAGAGGGGCTTTAACAGAGGGGCTGAAACAGAGGGTGAGAAACAGAGGGGCTGAAACAGAGGGCGAGAAACAGAGGGGCTGAAACAGAGGGGCTGAAACAGAGGGGCTGAATCAGAGGGGCTGATTCAGAGGGGCTGAAACAGAGGGGCTTAATCAGAGGGGCTGAAACAGAGGGCGAGAAACAGAGGGGCTGAAACAGAGGGCGAGAAACAGAGGGGCAGAAAAAGAGGGCGAGAAACAGAGGAGCAGAAACAGAGGGGCTGAAACAGAGAGCGCGAAACAGAGGGGCTGAAACAGATGGCGAGAAACAGAGGGACGGAAACAGAGGTCGAGAAACAGAGGGGCTGAAACAGAGGGCAAGAAAAAGAGGGGCTGAAACAGAGTGGCTGAAACAGAAGGGCTGAAACAGAGGGGCTGAAACAGAGGGCGAGAAACAGAGGGGCTGAATCAGATGGGCTGAATCAGAAGGGCTGAAACAGAGGGGCTGAATCAGAGGGGCTGAAACAGAAGGCGAGAAACAGAGGTACTGAAAAAGAGGGCGAGAAACTGAGGGGCAGAAACAGAGGGCGAGAAACAGAGGGGCTGAAACAGAGGGTCTGAAAAAGAGGGCGAGAAACAGAGGGGCTGAAACAGAGGGCGAGAAACAGAGGGGCTGAAACAGAGGGGCTGAAACAGAGGGGCTGAAACAGAGGGCGAGAAACAGAGGGGCAGAAACTGAGGATGAGAAAAAGAGGGGCTGAGACAGAGGGACTGAAACAGAGGGTCTGAATCAGAGGGGCTGAAACAGAGGGGCTGAAACAGAGGGCGAGAAACAAAGGGGCTGAAACAGCGGGCGAGAAACAGAGGGCGAGAAACAGAGGGGCTGAAACAGAGGGGCTGAAACAGACGGGCTGAAACACAGAGCCTGAAACAGAGGGCGAGAAACAGAGGGGCTGAAACAGAGGGCGAAAATCAGAGGGGCTGAAACAGAGGGCGAGAAACAGAGGGGCTGAAACAGAGGGCGAGAAACAGAGGGGCTGAATCAGAGGGGCTGAATCAGAGGGACTGAAACAGAGGGGCTGAAACATTGGGCGAGAAACAAAGGGGCTGAAACAGCGGGCGAGAAACAGAGGGCGAGAAACAGAGGGGCTGAAACAGAGGGGCTGAAACAGACGGGCTGAAACAGAGAGCCTGAAACAGAGGGCGAGAAACAGAGGGGCTGAAACAGAGGGCGAGAAACAGAGGGTGAGAAACAGAGGGCGAGAAACAGATTGGTTGAAACAGAGGGGCTGAAATAGAGGGGCTGAAACAGAGGGGCTGAAACAGAGGGCGAGAAACAGAGGGGCTGAAACAGAGGGCGAGAAACAGAGGGGCTGAAGCAGAGGGGCTGCAACAGAGGGTGAGAAACAGAGGGGCTGAAACAGAGGGAGAAACAGAGGGGCTGAAACAGAGGGGCTGAAACAGAGGGGCTGAATCAGAGGGCCTGATTCAGAGGGGCTGAAACTGAGGGGCTGAATCACAGGGGCTGAAACAGAGGGCAAGAAACAGAGGGGCAGAAACAGAGGGCGAGAAACAGAGGGGCTGAAACAGAGGGCGAGAAACAGACGTGCAGAAACAGAGGGCGAGAAACAGAGGGACTGAAACAAAGGGGCTGGAACAGAGAGCGCGAAACAGAGGGACTGAAACAGAGGGCGAGAAACAGAGGGGCTGAAACAGAGGGCGAGAAACAGAGGGGCTGAATCAGAGGGGCTGAAACAGAGTGGCTGAATCAGAGGGGCTGAAACAGAGGGCGAGAAACAGAGGAGCTGAAACAGAGGGCGAGAAACAGAGGGGCTGAAACAGAGGGGCTGAAACAGAGGGGCTGAAACAGAGGGCAAGAAACAGAGGGGCTGGAACAGAGTGGCTGGAACAGAGGGCGCGAAACAGAGGGACTGAAACAGAGGGCGAGAAACAGAGGGGCTGAAACAGAGGGCGAGAAACAGAGGGGCTGAATCAGAGGGGCTGAAACAGAGTGGCTGAATCAGAGGGGCTGAAACAGAGGGCGAGAAACAGAGGAGCTGAAACAGAGGGCGAGAAACAGAGGGGCTGAAACAGAGGGGCTGAAACAGAGGGGCTGAATCCGAGGGCGAGAAACTGAGAGGCTGAAACAGAGGGCAAGAAACAGAGGGGCTGAAACAGAGGGCGAGAAACAGAGGGGCTGAAACAGAGGGGCTGAAACAGAGGGGCTGAAACAGAGGGGCTGAAACAGAGGGCGAGAAACAGAGGGGCTGAAACAGAGGGCGAGAAACAGAGGGGCTGAAACAGAGGGGCTGAAACAGAGGGCGAGAAACAGAGGGCGAGAAACAGAGGGACTGAAACAGAGGGGCTGAAACAGAGGGCGAGAAACAGAGGGGCTGAACCAGAGGGGCTGGAACAGAGGGGCTGAAACAGAGGGCGAGAAACAGAGGGGCTGAAACAGAGGGCGAGAAACAGGGGCTGAAACAGAGGGCGAGAAACAGAGGGGCTGAATCAGAGGTGCTGAAACAGAGGGCAAGAAACAGATGGGCTGAAACAGAGAGCGAGAAACAGAGGGGCTGAAACAGAGGGTGAGAAACAGAGGGGCTGAAACAGAGGGCGAGAAACAGAGGGGCTGAAACAGAGGGGCTGAAACAGAGGGGCTGAATCAGAGGGACCGATTCAGATGGGCTGAATCAGAGGGGCTTAATCAGAGGGGCTGAAACAGAGGGGCTTACTCAGAGGGGCTGAAAAAGAGGGCGAGAAACAGAGGGGCTGAAACAGAGGGCGAGAAACAGAGGGGCAGAAACAGAGGGCGAGAAACAGAGGAGCAGAAACAGAGGGGCTGAAACAGAGAGCGCGAAACAGAGGGGCTGAAACAGATGGCGAGAAACAGAGGGACTGAAACAGAGGTCGAGAAACAGAGGGGCTGAAACAGAGGGCAAGAAACAGAGGGGCTGAAACAGAGAGGCTGAAACAGAAGGGCAGAAACAGAGGGGCTGAAACAGAGGGCGAGAAACAGAGGGGCGGAATCAGAGGGGCTGAATCAGAAGGGCTGAAACAGAGGGCAAGAAACAGAGGGGCTGGAACAGAGTGGCTGGAAGAGAGGGCGAGAAACAGAGGGGCTGAATCAGACGGGCTGAATCAGAGGGGCTGAAACAGAGGGGCTGAAACAAAGGGCGAGAAACAGAGGGGCTGAAACAGAGGGCGAGAAACAGAGGGCGAGAAACAGAGGGGCTGAAAAAGAGGGGCTGAAACAGAGGGGCTGAAACAAAGCGGCTGATGCAGAGGGCGAGAAACAGAGGGTCTGAAACAGAGGGGCTGAAACAGAGGGCGAGAAACAGAGAGGCTGAAACAGAGGGCGAGAAACAGAGGGGCTGAAACAGAGGGCGAGAAACAGAGGGGCTGAAACAGAGCGGCTGAATCAGAGGGGCTGAAACAGAGGGGCTGAAACAGAGGGCGAGAAACAGAGAGGCTGAAACAGAGGGCGAGAAACAGAGTGGCTGAAACAGAGGGCAAGAAACAGAGGGGCTGAAACAGAGGGCGAGAAAGAGAGGGGCTGAAACAGAGGGGCTGAAATAGAGGGGCTGAAACAGAGAGGGAGAAACAGAGGGGCTGAAACAGAAGGCCAGAAACAGAGGGGCTGAATCAGAGGGCCTGATTCAGAGGGGCTGAAACTGAGGGGCTGAATCACAGGGGCTGAAACAGAGGGCAAGAAACAGAGGGGCAGAAACAGAGGGCGAGAAACAGAGGGGCTGAAACAGAGGGCGAGAAACAGACGTGCAGAAACAGAGGGCGAGAAACAGAGGGACTGAAACAAAGGGGCTGGAACAGAGAGCGCGAAACAGAGGGACTGAAACAGAGGGGGAGAAACAGAGGGGCTGAAACAGAGGGCGAGAAACAGAGGGGCTGAATCAGAGGGGCTGAAACAGAGTGGCTGAATCAGAGGGGCTGAAACAGAGGGCGAGAAACAGAGGAGCTGAAACAGAGGGCGAGAAACAGAGGGGCTGAAACAGAGGGGCTGAAACAGAGGGGCTGAAACAGAGGGGCTGAAACAGAGGGCGAGAAACAGAGGGGCTGAAACAGAGGGCGAGAAACAGAGGGGCTGAAACAGAGGGGCTGAAACAGAGGGCGAGAAACAGAGGGGCTGAAACAGAGGGGCTGAAACAGAGGGCGAGAAACAGAGGGCGAGAAACAGAGGGACTGAAACAGAGGGGCTGAAACAGAGGGCGAGAAACAGAGGGGCTGAACCAGAGGGGCTGGAACAGAGGGGCTGAAACAGAGGGCGAGAAACAGAGGGGCTGAAACAGAGGGCGAGAAACAGGGGCTGAAACAGAGGGCGAGAAACAGAGGGGCTGAATCAGAGGTGCTGAAACAGAGGGCAAGAAACAGATGGGCTGAAACAGAGAGCGAGAAACAGAGGGGCTGAAACAGAGGGGCTGAAACAGAGGGTGAGAAACAGAGGGGCTGAAACAGAGGGCGAGAAACAGAGGGGCTGAAACAGAGGGGCTGAAACAGAGGGGCTGAATCAGAGGGACCGATTCAGATGGGCTGAATCAGAGGGGCTTAATCAGAGGGGCTGAAACAGAGGGGCTTACTCAGAGGGGCTGAAAAAGAGGGCGAGAAACAGAGGGGCTGAAACAGAGGGCGAGAAACAGAGGGGCAGAAACAGAGGGCGAGAAACAGAGGAGCAGAAACAGAGGGGCTGAAACAGAGAGCGCGAAACAGAGGGGCTGAAACAGATGGCGAGAAACAGAGGGACTGAAACAGAGGTCGAGAAACAGAGGGGCTGAAACAGAGGGCAAGAAACAGAGGGGCTGAAACAGAGAGGCTGAAACAGAAGGGCAGAAACAGAGGGGCTGAATCAGAGGGGCTGAATCAGAAGGGCTGAAACAGAGGGCAAGAAACAGAGGGGCTGGAACAGAGTGGCTGGAACAGAGGGCGAGAAACAGAGGGGCTGAATCAGACGGGCTGAATCAGAGGGGCTGAAACAGAGGGGCTGAAACAAAGGGCGAGAAACAGAGGGGCTGAAACAGAGGGCGAGAAACAGAGGGCGAGAAACAGAGGGGCTGAAAAAGAGGGGCTGAAACAGAGGGGCTGAAACAAAGCGGCTGATGCAGAGGGCGAGAAACAGAGGGTCAGAAACAGAGGGGCTGAAACAGAGGGCGAGAAACAGAGAGGCTGAAACAGAGGGCGAGAAACAGAGGGGCTGAAACAGAGGGCGAGAAACAGAGGGGCTGAAACAGAGGGGCTGAATCAGAGGGGCTGAAACAGAGGGGCTGAAACAGAGGGCGAGAAACAGAGAGGCTGAAACAGAGGGCGAGAAACAGAGTGGCTGAAACAGAGGGCAAGAAACAGAGGGGCTGAAACAGAGGGCGAGAAAGAGAGGGGCTGAAACAGAGGGGCTGAAATAGAGGGGCTGAAACAGAGAGGGAGAAACAGAGGGGCTGAAACAGAAGGCCAGAAACAGAGGGGCTGAATCAGAGGGCCTGATTCAGAGGGGCTGAAACTGAGGGGCTGAATCACAGGGGCTGAAACAGAGGGCAAGAAACAGAGGGGCAGAAACAGAGGGCGAGAAACAGAGGGGCTGAAACAGAGGGCGAGAAACAGACGTGCAGAAACAGAGGGCGAGAAACAGAGGGACTGAAACAAAGGGGCTGGAACAGAGAGCGCGAAACAGAGGGACTGAAACAGAGGGGGAGAAACAGAGGGGCTGAAACAGAGGGCGAGAAACAGAGGGGCTGAATCAGAGGGGCTGAAACAGAGTGGCTGAATCAGAGGGGCTGAAACAGAGGGCGAGAAACAGAGGAGCTGAAACAGAGGGCGAGAAACAGAGGGGCTGAAACAGAGGGGCTGAAACAGAGGGGCTGAAACAGAGGGGCTGAAACAGAGGGCGAGAAACAGAGGGGCTGAAACAGAGGGCGAGAAACAGAGGGGCTGAAACAGAGGGGCTGAAACAGAGGGCGAGAAACAGAGGGCGAGAAACAGAGGGACAGAAACAGAGGGGCTGAAACCGAGGGCGAGAAACCGAGGGGCTGAACCAGAGGGGCTGGAACAGAGGGGCTGAAACAGAGGGCGAGAAACAGAGGGGCTGAAACAGAGGGCGAGAAACAGGGGCTGAAACAGAGGGCGAGAAACAGAGGGGCTGAATCAGAGGTGCTGAAACAGAGGGCGAGAAACAGATGGGCTGAAACAGAGAGCGAGAAACAGAGGGGCTGAAACAGAGGGGCTGAAACAGAGGGTGAGAAACAGAGGGGCTGAAACAGAGGGCGAGAAACAGAGGGGCTGAAACAGAGGGGCTGAAACAGAGGGGCTGAATCAGAGGGACCGATTCAGATGGGCTGAATCAGAGGGGCTTAATCAGAGGGGCTGAAACAGAGGGGCTTACTCAGAGGGGCTGAAAAAGAGGGCGAGAAACAGAGGGGCTGAAACAGAGGGCGAGAAACAGAGGGGCAGAAACAGAGGGCGAGAAACAGAGGAGCAGAAACAGAGGGGCTGAAACAGAGGGTGAGAAACAGTGGGGCTGAAACAGAAGGGCTGAAACAGAGAGGCTGAAACAGAGGGCGAGAAACAGAGGGGCTGAATCAGAGGGGCTGAATCAGAAGGGCTGAAACAGAGGGGCTGAATCAGAGGGGCTGAAACAGAAGGCGAGTAACAGAGGGGCTGAAACAGAGGGCGAGAAACTGAGGGGCAGAAACAGAGGGCGAGAAACAGAGGGGCTGAAACAGAGGGTCTGAAACAGAGGGCGAGAAACAGAGGGGCTGAAACAGAGGGCGAGAAACAGAGGGGCTGAAACAGAGGGGCTGAAACAGAGGGGCTGAAACAGAGGGCGAGAAACAGAGGGGCAGAAACTGAGGGCGAGAAACAGAGGGGCTGAAACAGAGGGGCTGAAACAGAGGGTCTGAATCAGAGGGGCTGAAACAGAGGGGCTGAAACAGAGGGCGAGAAACAAAGGGGCTGAAACAGCGGGCGAGAAACAGAGGGCGAGAAACAGAGGGGCTGAAATAGAGGGGCTGAAACAGACGGGCTGAAACAGAGAGCCTGAAACAGAGGGCGAGAAACAGAGGGGCTGAAACAGAGGGCGAAAATCAGAGGGGCTGAAACAGAGGGCGAGAAACAGAGGGGCAGAAACAGAGGGGCTGAAACAGAGGGCGAGAAACAGAGGGTCTGAATCAGAGGGGCTGAATCAGAGGGACTGAAACAGAGGGTCTGAAACAGTGGGCGAGAAACAAAGGGGCTGAAACAGCGGGCGAGAAACAGAGGGCGAGAAACAGAGGGGCTGAAACAGAGGGGCTGAAACAGACGGGCTGAAACTGAGAGCCTGAAACAGAGGGCGAGAAACAGAGGGGCTGAAACAGAGGGCGAAAAACAGAGGGGCTGAAACAGAGGGCGAGAAACAGAGGGTAAGAAACAGAGGGCGAGAAACAGAGTGGATGAAACAGAGGGGCTGAAACAAAGGGGCTGAAATAGAGGGGATGAAACAGAGTGGCTGAATCAGAGGGGCTGAAACAGAGGGCGAGAAACAGAGGGGCTGAAACAGAGGGCGAGAAACAGAGGGGTTGAAACAGAGGGGCTGAAACAGAGGGGCTGAAACAGAGGGGCTGAATCGGAGGGCGAGAAACAGAGCGGCTGAAACAGAGGGCGAGAAACAGAGGGGCTGAAACAGAGGGCAAGAAACAAAGGGGCTGAAACAGAGGGCGAGAAATAGTGGGGCTGAAACAGAGGGGCTGAAACAGAGGGGCTGAAACAGTGGGCGAGAAACAGAGGGGCTGAAACAGAGGGGCTGAAACAGAGGGCGAGAAACAGAGTGCGAGAAACAGAGGGCGAGAAACAGAGGGACTGAAACAGAGGGGCTGAAACAGAGGGGCTGAAACAGAGGGCGAGAAACAGAGGGGCTGAAACAGAGGGCGAGAAACAGAGGGGCTGAAACAGAGGGCGAGAAACAGAGGGGCTGAAACAGAGGGGCTGAAACAGTGGGGCTGAAACAGAGCGGCTGAAACAGAGGGCGAGAAATAGAGGGGCTGAAACAGAGGGCGAGAAACAGAGGGGCTGAAACCGAGGGCGAGAAACAGACGTGCAGAAACAGAGGGCGAGAAAGAGAGGGGCTGAAACAGAGGGGCTGAAACAGAGGGGCTGAAACAGAGAGGGAGAAACAGAGGGGCTGAAACAGAGGGCCAGAAACAGAGGGCGAGAAACAGAGGGACTGAAACAGTGGGGCTGAAACAGAGGGGCTGATACAGAGGGCGAGAAACAGAGGGGCTGAAACAGAGGGCGAGAAACAGAGGGGCTGAATCAGAGGGGCTGAAACAGAGTGGCTGAATCAGAGGGGCTGAAACAGAGGGCGAGAAACAGAGGAGCTGAAACAGAGGGCGAGAAACAGAGGGGCTGAAACAGAGGGGCTGAAACAGAGGGGCTGAAACAGAGGGCAAGAAACAGAGGTGCTGGAACAGAGTGGCTGGAACAGAGGGCGCGAAACAGAGGGACTGAAACAGAGGGCGAGAAACAGAGGGGCTGAAACAGAGGGCGAGAAACAGAGGGGCTGAATCAGAGGGGCTGAAACAGAGTGGCTGAATCAGAGGGGCTGAAACAGAGGGCGAGAAACAGAGGAGCTGAAACAGAGGGCGAGAAACAGAGGGGCTGAAACAGAGGGGCTGAAACAGAGGGGCTGAATCCGAGGGCGAGAAACTGAGAGGCTGAAACAGAGGGCAAGAAACAGAGGGGCTGAAACAGAGGGCGAGAAACAGAGGGGCTGAAACAGAGGGGCTGAAACAGAGGGGCTGAAACAGAGGGGCTGAAACAGAGGGCGAGAAACAGAGGGGCTGAAACAGAGGGCGAGAAACAGAGGGGCTGAAACAGAGGGGCTGAAACAGAGGGCGAGAAACAGAGGGCGAGAAACAGAGGGACTGAAACAGAGGGGCTGAAACAGAGGGCGAGAAACAGAGGGGCTGAACCAGAGGGGCTGGAACAGAGGGGCTGAAACAGAGGGCGAGAAACAGAGGGGCTGAAACAGAGGGCGAGAAACAGGGGCTGAAACAGAGGGCGAGAAACAGAGGGGCTGAATCAGAGGTGCTGAAACAGAGGGCAAGAAACAGATGGGCTGAAACAGAGAGCGAGAAACAGAGGGGCTGAAACAGAGGGGCTGAAACAGAGGGTGAGAAACAGAGGGGCTGAAACAGAGGGCGAGAAACAGAGGGGCTGAAACAGAGGGGCTGAAACAGAGGGGCTGAATCAGAGGGACCGATTCAGATGGGCTGAATCAGAGGGGCTTAATCAGAGGGGCTGAAACAGAGGGGCTTACTCAGAGGGGCTGAAAAAGAGGGCGAGAAACAGAGGGGCTGAAACAGAGGGCGAGAAACAGAGGGGCAGAAACAGAGGGCGAGAAACAGAGGAGCAGAAACAGAGGGGCTGAAACAGAGAGCGCGAAACAGAGGGGCTGAAACAGATGGCGAGAAACAGAGGGACTGAAACAGAGGTCGAGAAACAGAGGGGCTGAAACAGAGGGCAAGAAACAGAGGGGCTGAAACAGAGAGGCTGAAACAGAAGGGCAGAAACAGAGGGGCTGAAACAGAGGGCGAGAAACAGAGGGGCTGAATCAGAGGGGCTGAATCAGAAGGGCTGAAACAGAGGGCAAGAAACAGAGGGGCTGGAACAGAGTGGCTGGAACAGAGGGCGAGAAACAGAGGGGCTGAATCAGACGGGCTGAATCAGAGGGGCTGAAACAGAGGGGCTGAAACAAAGGGCGAGAAACAGAGGGGCTGAAACAGAGGGCGAGAAACAGAGGGCGAGAAACAGAGGGGCTGAAAAAGAGGGGCTGAAACAGAGGGGCTGAAACAAAGCGGCTGATGCAGAGGGCGAGAAACAGAGGGTCTGAAACAGAGGGGCTGAAACAGAGGGCGAGAAACAGAGAGGCTGAAACAGAGGGCGAGAAACAGAGGGGCTGAAACAGAGGGCGAGAAAGAGAGGGGCTGAAACAGAGGGGCTGAAATAGAGGGGCTGAAACAGAGAGGGAGAAACAGAGGGGCTGAAACAGAAGGCCAGAAACAGAGGGGCTGAATCAGAGGGCCTGATTCAGAGGGGCTGAAACTGAGGGGCTGAATCACAGGGGCTGAAACAGAGGGCAAGAAACAGAGGGGCAGAAACAGAGGGCGAGAAACAGAGGGGCTGAAACAGAGGGCGAGAAACAGACGTGCAGAAACAGAGGGCGAGAAACAGAGGGACTGAAACAAAGGGGCTGGAACAGAGAGCGCGAAACAGAGGGACTGAAACAGAGGGGGAGAAACAGAGGGGCTGAAACAGAGGGCGAGAAACAGAGGGGCTGAATCAGAGGGGCTGAAACAGAGTGGCTGAATCAGAGGGGCTGAAACAGAGGGCGAGAAACAGAGGAGTTGAAACAGAGGGCGAGAAACAGAGGGGCTGAAACAGAGGGGCTGAAACAGAGGGGCTGAAACAGAGGGGCTGAAACAGAGGGCGAGAAACAGAGGGGCTGAAACAGAGGGCGAGAAACAGAGGGGCTGAAACAGAGGGGCTGAAACAGAGGGCGAGAAACAGAGGGCGAGAAACAGAGGGACAGAAACAGAGGGGCTGAAACCGAGGGCGAGAAACCGAGGGGCTGAACCAGAGGGGCTGGAACAGAGGGGCTGAAACAGAGGGCGAGAAACAGAGGGGCTGAAACAGAGGGCGAGAAACAGGGGCTGAAACAGAGGGCGAGAAACAGAGGGGCTGAATCAGAGGTGCTGAAACAGAGGGCGAGAAACAGATGGGCTGAAACAGAGAGCGAGAAACAGAGGGGCTGAAACAGAGGGGCTGAAACAGAGGGTGAGAAACAGAGGGGCTGAAACAGAGGGCGAGAAACAGAGGGGCTGAAACAGAGGGGCTGAAACAGAGGGGCTGAATCAGAGGGACCGATTCAGATGGGCTGAATCAGAGGGGCTTAATCAGAGGGGCTGAAACAGAGGGGCTTACTCAGAGGGGCTGAAAAAGAGGGCGAGAAACAGAGGGGCTGAAACAGAGGGCGAGAAACAGAGGGGCAGAAACAGAGGGCGAGAAACAGAGGAGCAGAAACAGAGGGGCTGAAACAGAGGGTGAGAAACAGTGGGGCTGAAACAGAAGGGCTGAAACAGAGAGGCTGAAACAGAGGGCGAGAAACAGAGGGGCTGAATCAGAGGGGCTGAATCAGAAGGGCTGAAACAGAGGGGCTGAATCAGAGGGGCTGAAACAGAAGGCGAGTAACAGAGGGGCTGAAACAGAGGGCGAGAAACTGAGGGGCAGAAACAGAGGGCGAGAAACAGAGGGGCTGAAACAGAGGGTCTGAAACAGAGGGCGAGAAACAGAGGGGCTGAAACAGAGGGCGAGAAACAGAGGGGCTGAAACAGAGGGGCTGAAACAGAGGGGCTGAAACAGAGGGCGAGAAACAGAGGGGCAGAAACTGAGGGCGAGAAACAGAGGGGCTGAAACAGAGGGGCTGAAACAGAGGGTCTGAATCAGAGGGGCTGAAACAGAGGGGCTGAAACAGAGGGCGAGAAACAAAGGGGCTGAAACAGCGGGCGAGAAACAGAGGGCGAGAAACAGAGGGGCTGAAATAGAGGGGCTGAAACAGACGGGCTGAAACAGAGAGCCTGAAACAGAGGGCGAGAAACAGAGGGGCTGAAACAGAGGGCGAAAATCAGAGGGGCTGAAACAGAGGGCGAGAAACAGAGGGGCAGAAACAGAGGGGCTGAAACAGAGGGCGAGAAACAGAGGGTCTGAATCAGAGGGGCTGAATCAGAGGGACTGAAACAGAGGGTCTGAAACAGTGGGCGAGAAACAAAGGGGCTGAAACAGCGGGCGAGAAACAGAGGGCGAGAAACAGAGGGGCTGAAACAGAGGGGCTGAAACAGACGGGCTGAAACTGAGAGCCTGAAACAGAGGGCGAGAAACAGAGGGGCTGAAACAGAGGGCGAAAAACAGAGGGGCTGAAACAGAGGGCGAGAAACAGAGGGTAAGAAACAGAGGGCGAGAAACAGAGTGGATGAAACAGAGGGGCTGAAACAAAGGGGCTGAAATAGAGGGGATGAAACAGAGTGGCTGAATCAGAGGGGCTGAAACAGAGGGCGAGAAACAGAGGGGCTGAAACAGAGGGCGAGAAACAGAGGGGTTGAAACAGAGGGGCTGAAACAGAGGGGCTGAAACAGAGGGGCTGAATCGGAGGGCGAGAAACAGAGCGGCTGAAACAGAGGGCGAGAAACAGAGGGGCTGAAACAGAGGGCAAGAAACAAAGGGGCTGAAACAGAGGGCGAGAAATAGTGGGGCTGAAACAGAGGGGCTGAAACAGAGGGGCTGAAACAGTGGGCGAGAAACAGAGGGGCTGAAACAGAGGGGCTGAAACAGAGGGCGAGAAACAGAGTGCGAGAAACAGAGGGCGAGAAACAGAGGGACTGAAACAGAGGGGCTGAAACAGAGGGGCTGAAACAGAGGGCGAGAAACAGAGGGGCTGAAACAGAGGGCGAGAAACAGAGGGGCTGAAACAGAGGGCGAGAAACAGAGGGGCTGAAACAGAGGGGCTGAAACAGTGGGGCTGAAACAGAGCGGCTGAAACAGAGGGCGAGAAATAGAGGGGCTGAAACAGAGGGCGAGAAACAGAGGGGCTGAAACCGAGGGCGAGAAACAGACGTGCAGAAACAGAGGGCGAGAAAGAGAGGGGCTGAAACAGAGGGGCTGAAACAGAGGGGCTGAAACAGAGAGAGGGAGAAACAGAGGGGCTGAAACAGAGGGCCAGAAACAGAGGGCGAGAAACAGAGGGACTGAAACAGTGGGGCTGAAACAGAGGGGCTGATACAGAGGGCGAGAAACAGAGCGGCTGAAACAGAGGGCGAGAAACAGAGGGGCTGAAACAAAGGGGCTGAAACACTGGGGCTAAAACAGAGGGGCTGAAACAGAGGGCGAGAAATAGAGGGGCTGAAACAGAGGGGCTGAATCGGAGGGGCTGAAACAGAGGGGCTGAAACAGAGGGGCTGAAACAGAGGGCGAGAAACAGAGGGGCTGAAACAGAGGGGCTGAAACAGAGGGGCTGAAACAGAGGGCGAGAAACAGAGGGGCTGAAACAGAGGGTGAGAAACAGAGTGGCTGAAACAGAAGGGCTGAAACAGAGGGGCTGAATCAGAGGGGCTGAAACAGAGGGCGAGAAACAGAGGGGCTGAAACAGAGAGCGAGAAACAGAGGGGCTGAAACAGAGGGGCTGAAACAGAGGGTGAGAAACAGAGGGGCTGAAACAGTGGGCGAGAAACAGAGGGGCTGAAACAGAGGGGCTGAAACAGAGGGGCTGAATCAGAGGGGCTGATTCAGAGGGGCTGAAACAGAGGTGCTGAATCAGAGGGGCTGAAACAGAGGGCGAGAAACAGAGGGGCTGAAACAGAGGGCGAGAAACAGAGGGGCAGAAAAAGAGGGCGAGAAACAGAGGAGCTGAAACAGAGGGGCTGAAACAGAGAGCGCGAAACAGAGGGGCTGAAACAGATGGCGAGAAACAGAGAGACTGAAACAGAGGTCGAGAAACAGAGGGGCTGAAACAGAGGGCAAGAAACAGAGGGGCTGAAACAGAGTGGCTGAAACAGAAGGGCTGAAACCGAGAGGCTGAAACAGAGGGCGAGAAACAGAGGGGCTGAATCAGAGGGGCTGAATCAGATGGGCTGAAACAGAGGGGCTGAATCAGAGGGGCTGAAACAGAAGGCGAGAAACAGAGGGGCTGAAACAGAGGGCGAGAAACTGAGGGGCAGAAACAGAGGGCGAGAAACAGAGGGGCTGAAACAGAGGGTCTGAAACAGAGGGCGAGAAACAGAGGGGCTGAAACAGAGGGCGAGAAACAGAGGGGCTGAAACAGAGGGGCTGAAACAGAGGGGCTGAAACAGAGGGCGAGAAACAGAGGGGCAGAAACTGAGGGCGAGAAACAGAGGGGCTGAAACAGAGGGGCTGAAACAGAGGGTCTGAATCAGAGGGGCTGAAACAGAGGGGCTGAAACAGAGGGCGAGAAACAAAGGGGCTGAAACAGCGGGCGAGAATCAGAGGGCGAGAAACAGAGGGGCTGAAATAGACGGGCTGAAACAGACGGGCTGAAACAGAGAGCCTGAAACAGAGGGCGAGAAACAGAGGGGCTGAAAAAGAGGGCGAAAATCAGAGGGGCTGAAACAGAGGGCGAGAAACAGAGGGGCAGAAACAGAGGGGCTGAAACAGAGGGCGAGAAACAGAGGGTCTGAATCAGAGGGGCTGAATCAGAGGGACTGAAACAGAGGGTCTGAAACAGTGGGCGAGAAACAAAGGGGCTGAAACAGCGGGCGAGAAACAGAGGGCGAGAAACAGAGGGGCTGAAACAGAGGGGCTGAAACAGACGGGCTGAAACTGAGAGCCTGAAACAGAGGGCGAGAAACAGAGGGGCTGAAACAGAGGGCGAAAAACAGAGGGGCTGAAACAGAGGGCGAGAAACAGAGGGTAAGAAACAGAGGGCGAGAAACAGAGTGGATGAAACAGAGGGGCTGAAACAAAGGGGCTGAAATAGAGGGGATGAAACAGAGTGGCTGAATCAGAGGGGCTGAAACAGAGTGGCTGAATCAGAGGGGCTGAAACAGAGGGCGAGAAACAGAGGGGCTGAAACAGAGGGCGAGAAACAGAGGGGTTGAAACAGAGGGGCTGAAACAGAGGGGCTGAAACAGAGGGGCTGAATCGGAGGGCGAGAAACAGAGAGGCTGAAACAGAGGGCGAGAAACAGAGGGGCTGAAACAGAGGGCAAGAAACAGAGGGGCTGAAACAGAGGGCGAGAAACAGTGGGGCTGAAACAGAGGGGCTGAAACAGAGGGGCTGAAACAGTGGGCGAGAAACAGAGGGGCTGAAACAGAGGGGCTGAAACAGAGGGCGAGAAACAGAGGGGCTGAAACAGAGGGCGAGAAACAGAGGGACTGAAACAGAGGGGCTGAAACAGAGGGGCTGAAACAGAGGGCGAGAAACAGAGGGGCTGAAACAGAGGGCGAGAAACAGAGGGGCTGAAACAGAGGGCGAGAAACAGAGGGGCTGAAACAGAGGGGCTGAAACAGTGGGGCTGAAACAGAGCGGCTGAAACAGAGGGCGAGAAATAGAGGGGCTGAAACAGAGGGCGAGAAACAGAGGGGCTGAATCAGAGGGGCTGAATCAGAGGGACTGAAACAGAGGGTCTGAAACAGTGGGCGAGAAACAAAGGGGCTGAAACAGCGAGCGAGAAACAGAGGGCGAGAAACAGAGGGGCTGAAACAGAGGGGCTGAAACAGACGGGCTGAAACTGAGAGCCTGAAACAGAGGGCGAGAAACAGAGGGGCTGAAACAGAGGGTGAAAAACAGAGGGGCTGAAACAGAGGGCGAGAAACAGAGGGTAAGAAACAGAGGGCGAGAAACAGAGTGGATGAAACAGAGGGGCTGAAACAAAGGGGCTGAAATAGAGGGGATGAAACAGAGTGGCTGAATCAGAGGGGCTGAAACAGAGGGCGAGAAACAGAGGGGCTGAAACAGAGGGCGAGAAACAGAGGGGTTGAAACAGAGGGGCTGAAACAGAGGGGCTGAAACAGAGGGGCTGAATCGGAGGGCGAGAAACAGAGCGGCTGAAACAGAGGGCGAGAAACAGAGGGGCTGAAACAGAGGGCAAGAAACAGAGGGGCTGAAACAGAGGGCGAGAAATAGTGGGGCTGAAACAGAGGGGCTGAAACAGAGGGGCTGAAACAGTGGGCGAGAAACAGAGGGGCTGAAACAGAGGGGCTGAAACAGAGGGCGAGAAACAGAGTGCGAGAAACAGAGGGCGAGAAACAGAGGGACTGAAACAGAGGGGCTGAAACAGAGGGGCTGAAACAGAGGGCGAGAAACAGAGGGGCTGAAACAGAGGGCGAGAAACAGAGGGGCTGAAACAGAGGGCGAGAAACAGAGGGGCTGAAACAGAGGGGCTGAAACAGTGGGGCTGAAACAGAGCGGCTGAAACAGAGGGCGAGAAATAGAGGGGCTGAAACAGAGGGCGAGAAACAGAGGGGCTGAAACCGAGGGCGAGAAACAGACGTGCAGAAACAGAGGGCGAGAAAGAGAGGGGCTGAAACAGAGGGGCTGAAACAGAGGGGCTGAAACAGAGAGGGAGAAACAGAGGGGCTGAAACAGAGGGCCAGAACCAGAGGGCGAGAAACAGAGGGACTGAAACAGAGGGGCTGAAACAGAGGGGCTGATACAGAGGGCGAGATACAGAGCGGCTGAAACAGAGGGCGAGAAACAGAGGGGCTGAAACAAAGGGGCTGAAACAGTGGGGCTAAAACAGAGTGGCTGAAACAGAGGGCGAGAAATAGAGGGGCTGAAACAGAGGGGCTGAATCGGAGGGGCTGAAACAGAGGGGCTGAAACAGAGGGGCTGAAACAGAGGGCGAGAAACAGAGGGGCTGAAACAGAGGGGCTGAAACAGAGGGGCTGAAACAGAGGGCGAGAAACAGAGGGGCTGAAACAGAGGGTGAGAAACAGAGTGGCTGAAACTAAAGGGCTGAAACAGAGGGGCTGAATCAGAGGGGCTGAAACAGAGGGCGAGAAACAGAGGGGCTGAAACAGAGAGCGAGATACAGAGGGGCTGAAACAGAGGGGCTGAAACAGAGGGTGAGAAACAGAGGGGCTGAAACAGTGGGCGAGAAACAGAGGGGCTGAAACAAAGGGGCTGAAACAGAGGGGCTGAATCAGAGGGGCTGATTCAGAGGGGCTGAAACAGAGGTGCTTAATCAGAGGGGCTGAAACAGAGGGCGAGAAACAGAGGGGCTGAAACAGAGGGCGAGAAACAGAGGGGCAGAAAAAGAGGGCGAGAAACAGAGGAGCTGAAACAGAGGGGCTGAAACAGAGAGCGCGAAACAGAGGGGCTGAAACAGATGGCGAGAAACAGAGAGACTGAAACAGAGGTCGAGAAACAGAGGGGCTGAAACAGAGGGCAAGAAACAGAGGGGCTGAAACAGAGTGGCTGAAACAGAAGGGCTGAAACAGAGAGGCTGAAACAGAGGGCGAGAAACAGAGGGGCTGAATCAGAGGGGCTGAATCAGATGGGCTGAAACAGAGGGGCTGAATCAGAGGGGCTGAAACAGAAGGCGAGAAACAGAGGGGCTGAAACAGAGGGCGAGAAACTGAGGGGCAGAAACGGAGGGCGAGAAACAGAGGGGCTGAAACAGAGGGTCTGAAACAGAGGGCGAGAAACAGAGGGGCTGAAACAGAGGGCGAGAAACAGAGGGGCTGAAACAGAGGGGCTGAAACAGAGGGGCTGAAACAGAGGGCGAGAAACAGAGGGGCAGAAACTGAGGGCGAGAAACAGAGGGGCTGAAACAGAGGGGCTGAAACAGAGGGTCTGAATCAGAGGGGCTGAAACAGAGGGGCTGAAACAGAGGGCGAGAAACAAAGGGGCTGAAACAGCGGGCGAGAAACAGAGGGCGAGAAACAGAGGGGCTGAAATAGAGGGGCTGAAACAGACGGGCTGAAACAGAGAGCCTGAAACAGAGGGCGAGAAACAGAGGGGCTGAAAAAGAGGACGAAAATCAGAAGGGCTGAAACAGAGGGGCTGAAACAGAGGGGCAGAAACAGAGGGGCTGAAACAGAGGGCGAGAAACAGAGGGTCTGAATCAGAGGGGCTGAATCAGAGGGACTGAAACAGAGGGTCTGAAACAGTGGGCGAGAAACAAAGGGGCTGAAACAGCGGGCGAGAAACAGAGGGCGAGAAACAGAGGGGCTGAAACAGAGGGGCTGAAACAGACGGGCTGAAACTGAGAGCCTGAAACAGAGGGCGAGAAACAGAGGGGCTGAAACAGAGGGCGAAAAACAGAGGGGCTGAAACAGAGGGCGAGAAACAGAGGGTAAGAAACAGAGGGCGAGAAACAGAGTGGATGAAACAGAGGGGCTGAAACAAAGGGGCTGAAATAGAGGGGATGAAACAGAGTGGCTGAATCAGAGGGGCTGAAACAGAGTGGCTGAATCAGAGGGGCTGAAACAGAGGGCGAGAAACAGAGGGGCTGAAACAGAGGGCGAGAAACAGAGGGGTTGAAACAGAGGGGCTGAAACAGAGGGGCTGAAACAGAGGGGCTGAATCGGAGGGCGAGAAACAGAGAGGCTGAAACAGAGGGCGAGAAACAGAGGGGCTGAAACAGAGGGCAAGAAACAGAGGGGCTGAAACAGAGGGCGAGAAACAGTGGGGCTGAAACAGAGGGGCTGAAACAGAGGGGCTGAAACAGTGGGCGAGAAACAGAGGGGCTGAAACAGAGGGGCTGAAACAGAGGGCGAGAAACAGAGTGCGAGAAACAGAGGGCGAGAAACAGAGGGACTGAAACAGAGGGGCTGAAACAGAGGGGCTGAAACAGAGGGCGAGAAACAGAGGGGCTGAAACAGAGGGCGAGAAACAGAGGGGCTGAAACAGAGGGCGAGAAACAGAGGGGCTGAAACAGAGGGGCTGAAACAGTGGGGCTGAAACAGAGCGGCTGAAACAGAGGGCGAGAAATAGAGGGGCTGAAACAGAGGGCGAGAAACAGAGGGGCTGAAACCGAGGGCGAGAAACAGACGTGCAGAAACAGAGGGCGAGAAATAGAGGGACTGAAACAAAGGGGCTGGAACAGAGAGCGCGAAACAGAGGGACTGAAACAGAGGGCGAGAAACAGAGGGGCTGAAACAGAGGGCGATAAACAGAGGGGCTGAATCAGAGGGGCTGAAACAGAGTGGCTGAATCAGATGGGCTGAAACACAGGGCGAGAAACAGAGGGGCTGAAACAGAGGGCGAGAAACAGAGGGGCTGAAACAGAGGGGCTGAAACAGAGAGGCTGAAACAGAGGGGCTCAATCCGAGGGCGAGAAACAGAGAGGCTGAAACAGAGGGCGAGAAACAGAGGGGCTGAAACAGAGGGTAAGAAACAGAGGGGCTGAAAAAGAGGGCGAGAAACAGAGGGGCTGAAACAGAGGGGCTGAATCAGGGGGGCTGAAACAGAGGGCGAGAAACTGAGGGGCTGAAACAGAGTGCGAGAAACAGAGGGGCTGAAACAGAGGGCGAGAAACAGAGGGGCTGAAACAGAGGGGCTGAAACAGTGGGGCTGAAACAGAGCGGCTGAAACAGAGGGCGAGAAATAGAGGGGCTGAAACACAGGGCGAGAAACAGAGGGGCTGAAACAGAGGGCGAGAAACAGAGGGGCTGAAACAGAGGGGCTGAAACAGTGGGGCTGAAACAGAGGGGCTGAAACAGAGGGGCTGAAACAGAGGGCAAGTATCGGAGGGGCTGAAACAGAGGGCGAGAAACAGAGGGGCTGAAACAGAGGGCGAGAAACAGTCGGACAGAAACAGAGGGCGAGAAACAGAGGGACTGAAACAGAGGGGCTGAAACAGAGAGCGCGA
This sequence comes from Chiloscyllium punctatum, assembly GCF_047496795.1. Lineage (NCBI taxonomy): Eukaryota > Metazoa > Chordata > Chondrichthyes > Orectolobiformes > Hemiscylliidae > Chiloscyllium > Chiloscyllium punctatum. The sequence continues at coordinate 984,870 of NC_092779.1, read as the reverse complement.
AACAGAGGGACTGAAACAGAGGGCGAGAAACAGAGGGGCTGAAACAGAGGGCGAGAAACAGAGGGGCTTAAACAGAGGGCAAGAAACAGAGGGGCTGAAACAGAGGGCAAGTATCAGAGGGGCTGAAACAGAGTGGCTGAAACAGAGGGCGAGAAACAGAGGGGCTGAAACAGAGGGCGAGAAACAGAGGGCGAGATACAGAGGGGCTGAAACAGAGGGGCTGAAACAGAGGGGCTGAAAGAGAGGGCGAGAAACAGAGGGGCTGAAACAGAGGGCGAGAAACAGAGGGGCTGAAACAGAGGGCGAGAAACAGAGGGGCTGAAACAGAGGGGCGGAAACAGAGGGTGAGAAACAGAGGGGCTGAAACAGAGGGAGAAACAGAGGGGCTGAAACAGAGGGGCTGAAACAGAGGGGCTGAATCAGAGGGGCTGATTCAGAGGGGCTGAAACAGAGGGGCTGAATCAGAGAGGCTGAAACAGAGGGCGAGAAACAGGGGGGCTTAAAAAGAGGGCGAGAAACAGAGGGGCTGAAACAGAGGGCGAGAAACAGACGTGCAGAAACAGAGGGCGAGAAACAGAGGGACTGAAACAAAGGGGCTGGAACAGAGAGCGCGAAACAGAGGGACTGAAACAGAGGGCGAGAAACAGAGGGGCTGAAACAGAGGGGCTGAAACAGAGGGCGAGAAACAGAGGAGCTGAAACAGAGGGCGAGAAACAGAGGGGGTGAAACAGAGGGGCTGAATCAGACGGGCTGAATCAGAGGGGCTGAAACAGTGGGGCTGAAACAGAGGGCGAGACACAGAGGGGCTGAAACAGAGGGCGAGAAACAGAGGGCGAGAAACAGTGGGGCTGAAAAAGAGGGGCTGAAACAGAGGGGCTGAAACAAAGCGGCTGATACAGAGGACGAGAAACAGAGGGGCTGAAACAGAGGGCGAGATACAGAGGGGCTGAAAGAGAGGGGCTGAAACAGAGGGCGAGAAACAGAGAGGCTGAAACAGAGGGCGAGAAACAGAGGGCCTGAAACAGAGGGCGAGAAACAGAGGGCTGAAACAGAGGGGCTGAAACAGAGGGGCTGAAACAGAGGGGCTGAAACAGAGGGCGAGATACAGAGAGGCTGAAACAGAGGGCGAGAAACAGAGTGGCTGAAACTGAGGGCAAGAAACAGAGGGGCTGAAACAGAGGGCGAGAAACAGAGGGGCTGAAACAGAGGGGCTGAAACAGAGGGCGAGAAACAGAGGGACTGAAACAGAGGGGCTGAAACAGAGGGGCTGATACAGAGGGCGAGAAACAGAGCGGCTGAAACAGAGGGCGAGAAACAGAGGGGCTGAAACAAAGGGGCTGAAACAGTGGGGCTAAAACAGAGGGGCTGAAACAGAGGGCGAGAAATAGAGGGGCTGAAACAGAGGGCGAGAAACAGAGGGGCTGAAAGAGAGGGGCTGAAACAGAGGGCGAGAAACAGAGAGGCTGAAACAGAGGGCGAGAAACAGAGGGCCTGAAACAGAGGGCGAGAAACGGAGGGCTGAAACAGAGGGGCTGAAACAGAGGGGCTGAAACAGAGGGGCTGAAACAGAGGGCGAGATACAGAGAGGCTGAAACAGAGGGCGAGAAACAGAGTGGCTGAAACTGAGGGCAAGAAACAGAGGGGCTGAAACAGAGGGCGAGAAACAGAGGGGCTGAAACAGAGGGGCTGAAACAGAGGGCGAGAAACAGAGGGACTGAAACAGAGGGGCTGAAACAGAGGGGATGATACAGAGGGCGAGAAACAGAGCGGCTGAAACAGAGGGCGAGAAACAGAGGGGCTGAAACAAAGGGGCTGAAACAGTGGGGCTAAAACAGAGGGGCTGAAATAGAGGGCGAGAAACAGAGGGGCTGAAACAGAGGGCGAGAAACAGATGGGCTGAAACAGAGGGGCTGAAACAGAGGAGCTGAAACAGAGGGGCTGAAACAGAGAGCGCGAAACAGAGGGGCTGAAACAGATGGCGTGAAACAGAGGGACTGAAACAGAGGTCGAGAAACAGAGGGGCTGAAACAGAGGGCAAGAAACAGAGGGGCTGAAACAGAGAGGCTGAAACAGAAGGGCAGAAACAGAGGGGCTGAAACAGAGGGCGAGAAACAAAGGGGCTGAATCAGAGGGGCTGAATCAGAAGGGCTGAAACAGAGGGCAAGAAACAGAGGGGCTGAAACAGAGTGGCTGGAACAGAGGGCGAGAAACAGAGGGGCTGAAACAGAGGGGCTGAAACAGAGGGGCTGAAACAGAGGGCGAGAAACAGAGAGGCTGAAACAGAGGGCGAGAAACAGAGGGGCTGAAACAGAGGGCGAGAAGCAGAGGGGCTGAAACAGAGGGGCTGAAACAGAGGGTCTGAAACAGAGGGTCTGAAACAGAGGGCGAGAAACTGAGAGGCTGAAACAGAGGGCGAGAAACAGAGTGGCTGAAACAGAGGGCAAGAAACAGAGGAGCTGAAACAGAGGGCGAGAAACAGAGGGGCTGAAACAGAGGGCGAGAAACAGAGGGGCTGAAACAGAGGGCGAGAAACAGACGGGCAGAAACAGAGGGCGAGAAACAGAGGGACTGAAACAGAGGGGCAGATACAGAGAGCGCGAAACAGAGGGACTGAAACAGAGGGCGAGAAACAGAGGGGCTGAAACAGTGGGCGAGAAACAGAGGGGCTTAAACAGAGGGCGAGAAACAGAGGGGCTGAAACAGAGGGCAAGAAACAGAGGTGCTGAAACAGAGTGGCTGAAACAGAGGGCGAGAAACAGAGGGGCTGAATCAGACGGGCTGAATCAGAGGGGCTGAAACAGAGGGGCTGAAACAGAGGGCGAGAAACAGAGTGGCTGAAACAGAGGGCGAGAAACAGAGGGCGAGATACAGAGGGGCTGAAACAGAGGGGCTGAAACAGAGGGGCTGAAACAGAGGGGCTGAAAGAGAGGGCGAGAAACAGAGGGGCTGAAACAGAGGGCGAGAAACAGAGGGGCTGAAACAGAGGGCGAGAAACAGAGGGGCTGAAACAGCGGGGCTGAAACAGAGGGTGAGAAACAGAGGGGCTGAAACAGAGGGAGAAACAGAGGGGTGAAACAGAGGGGCTGAAACAGAGGGGCTGAATCAGAGGGGCTGATTCAGAGGGGCTGAAACAGAGGGGCTGAATCAGAGGGGCTGAAACAGAGGGCGAGAAACAGAGGGACTGAAAGAGAGGGCGAGAAACAGAGGGGCTGAAACAGAGGGCGAGAAACAGACGTGCAGAAACAGAGGGCGAGAAACAGAGGGACTGAAACAAAGGGGATTGAACAGAGAGCGCGAAACAGAGGGACTGAAACAGAGGGCGAGAAACAGAGGGGCTGAAACAGAGGGCGAGAAACAGAGGGGCTGAAACAGAGGGGCTGAATCACACGGGCTGAATCAGAGGGGCTGAAACAGAGGGGCTGAAACAGAGGGCGAGAAACAGAGGGGCTGAAACAGAGAAGCTGAAACAGAGGGCGAGAAACAGAGGGACTGAAACAGAGGGGCTGAAACAGAGGGGCTGCTTCAGAGGGCGAGAAACAGAGGGGCTGAAACAGAGAGGCTGAAACAGAAGGGCTGAAACAGAGGGGCTGAAACAGAGGGCGAGAAACAAAGGGGCTGAATCAGAGGGCCTGAATCAGAAGGGCTGAAACAGAGGGCAAGAAACAGAGGGGCTGAAACAGAGTGTCTGGAACAGAGGGCAAGAAACAGAGGGGCTGAAACAGAGAGGCTGAAACAGAAGGGCTGAAACAGAGGGGCTGAAACAGAGGGCGAGAAACAAAGGGGCTGAATCAGAGGGGCTGAAACAGAAGGGCTGAAACAGAGGGGCTGAAACAGAGGGCGAGAAACAAAGGGGCTGAATCAGAGGGGCTGAATCAGAAGGGCTGAAACAGAGGGCAAGAAACAGAGGGGCTGAAACAGAGTGTCTGGAACAGAGGGCAAGAAACAGAGGGGCTGAAACAGAGGGGCTGAAACAGAGAGGCTGAAACAGAAGGGCTGAAACAGAGGGGCTGAAACAGAGGGCGAGAAACAAAGGGGCTGAATCAGAGGGGCTGAATCAGAAGGGCTGAAACAGAGGGCAAGAAACAGAGGGGCTGAAACAGAGTGTCTGGAACAGAGGGCAAGAAACAGAGGGGCTGAAACAGAGGGCGAGAAACAGAGGGGCTGAAACAGTGGGCGAGAAACAGAGGGGCTTAAACAGAGGGCGAGAAACAGAGGGGCTGAAACAGAGGGCAAGAAACAGAGGGGCTGAAACAGAGTGGCTGAAACAGAGGGCGAGAAACAGAGGGGCTGAATCAGACGGGCTGAATCAGAGGGGCTGAAACAGAGGGGCTGAAACAGAGGGCAAGAAACAGAGGGGCTGAAACAGAGGGCGAGAAACAGAGGGCGAGATACAGAGGGGCTGAAACAGAGGGGCTGAAACAGAGGGGCTGAAAGAGAGGGCGAGAAACAGAGGGGCTGAAACAGAGGGGCTGAAAGAGATGGGCTGAAACAGAGGGCGAGAAACAGAGGGGCTGAAACAGCGGGGCTGAAACAGAGGGTGAGAAACAGAGGGGCTGAAACAGAGGGAGAAACAGAGGGGTGAAACAGAGGGGCTGAAACAGAGGGGCTGAATCAGAGGGGCTGATTCAGAGGGGCTGAAACAGAGGGGCTGAATCAGAGGGGCTGAAACAGAGGGCGAGAAACAGAGGGACTGAAAGAGAGGGCGAGAAACAGAGGGGCTGAAACAGAGGGCGAGAAACAGACGTGCAGAAACAGAGGGCGAGAAACAGAGGGACTGAAACAAAGGGGCTGGAACAGAGAGCGCGAAACAGAGGGACTGAAACAGAGGGCGAGAAACAGAGGGGCTGAAACAGAGGGCGAGAAACAGAGTGGCTGAAACAGAGGGCGAGAAACAGAGGGACTGAAACAAAGGGGCTGGAACAGAGAGCGCGAAACAGAGGGACTGAAACAGAGGGCGAGAAACAAAAGGGCTGAAACAGAGGGCGAGAAACAGAGGGCGAGATACAGAGGGGCTGAAACAGAGGGGCTGAAACAGAGGGGCTGAAACAGAGGGGCTGAAACAGAGGGCGAGAAACAGAGGGGCTGAAACAGAGGGCGAGAAACAGAGGGGCTGAAACAGAGGGGCTGAAACAGAGGGTGAGAAACAGAGGGACTGAAACAGAGGGAGAAACAGAGGGGTGAAACAGAGGGGCTGAAACAGAGGGGCTGAATCAGAGGGGCTGATTCAGAGGGTCTGAAACAGAGGGGCTGAATCAGAGGGGCTGAAACAGAGGGCGAGAAACAGAGGGACTGAAAGAGAGGGCGAGAAACAGAGGGGCTGAAACAGAGGGCGAGAAACAGACGTGCAGAAACAGAGGGTGAGAAACAGAGGGACTGAAACAAAGGGGCTGGAACAGAGAGCGCGAAACAGAGGGACTGAAACAGAGGGCGAGAAACAGAGGGGCTGAAACAGAGGGCGAGAAACAGAGGGGCTGAAACAGAGGGCGAGAAACAGAGGGGCTGAAACAGAGGGGCTGAATCACACGGGCTGAATCAGAGGGGCTGAAACAGAGGGGCTGAAACAGAGGGCGAGAAACAGAGGGGCTGAAACAGAGGGGCTGAAACAGAGGGCGAGAAAGAGAGGGACTGAAACAGAGGGGCTGAAACAGAGGGGCTGATACAGAGGGCGAGAGCCAGAGCGGCTGAAACAGAGGGGCTGAAACAGAGGGCGAGAAACAGAGGGACAGAAACAGAGGGGCTGAAACAGAGGGGCTGAAACAAAGCGGCTGATACAGAGGGCGAGAAACAGAGGGGCTGAAACAGAGGGCGAGATACAGAGGGGCTGAAACAGAGGGCGAGAAACAGAGTGGCTGAAACAGAGGGCAAGAAACAGAGGGGCTGAAACAGAGGGCGAGAAAAAGAGGGGCTGAAACAGAGGGGCTGAAACAGAGGTCGAGAAACAGAGGGACTGAAACAGAGGGGCTGAAACAGAGGGGCTGATACAGAGGGCGAGAAACAGAGCGGCTGAAACAGAGGGCGAGAAACAGAGGGGCTGAAACAAAGGGGCTGAAACAGTGGGGCTAAAACAGAGGGGCTGAAACAGAGGGCGAGAAATAGAGGGGCTGAAACAGAGGGCGAGAAACACAGGGGCTGAAAGAGAGGGGCTGAAACAGAGGTCGAGAAACAGAGAGGCTGAAACAGAGGGCGAGAAACAGAGGGCCTAAAACAGAGGGCGAGAAACAGAGGGCTGAAACAGAGGGGCTGAAACAGAGGGGCTGAAACAGAGGGGCTGAAACAGAGGGCGAGATACAGAGAGGCTGAAACAGAGGGCGAGAAATAGAGGGGCTGAAACAGAGGGCGAGAAACAGAGGGGCTGAAAGAGAGGGGCTGAAACAGAGGGCGAGAAACAGAGAGGCTGAAACAGAGGGCGAGAAACAGAGGGCCTAAAACAGAGGGCGAGAAACAGAGGGCTGAAACAGAGGGGCTGAAACAGAGGGGCTGAAACAGAGGGCGAGATACGGAGAGGCTGAAACAGAGGGCGAGAAACAGAGGGGCTGAAACAGAGGGCGAGAAACAGAGGGGCTGAAACAGAGGGGCTGAAACAGAGGGCGAGAAACAGAGGGACTGAAACAGAGGGGCTGAAACAGAGGGGCTGATACAGAGGGCGAGAAACAGAGCGGCTGAAACAGAGGGCGAGAAACAGAGGGGCTGAAACAGTGGTTCTGAAACAGTGGGGCTAAAACAGAGGGGCTGAAACAGAGGGCGAAAAATAGAGAGGCTGAAACAGAGGGCGAGAAACATAGGGGCTGAAACAGAGGGCGAGAAACAGAGGGGCTGAAACAGAGGTGCTGAAACAGAGGGGCTGAAACAGAGGGCGAGAAACAAAGGGGCTGAAACAGAGGGCAAGAAACAGAGGGGCTGAAACAGAGGGCGAGAAACAGAGGGGCTGAATCAGAGGGGCTGAAACAGAGGGCGAGAAACAGATGGGATGAAACAGAGAGCGAGAAACAGAGGGGCTGAAACAGATGGGCTGAAACAGAGGGTGAGAAACACAGGGGCTGAAACAGATGGCGAGAAACAGAGGGGCTGAAACAGAGTGGCTGAAACAGAGGGGCTGAATCAGAGGGGCTGATTCAGAGGGGCTGAATCAGAGGGGCTTAATCAGACGGGATGAAACAGAGGGGCTTAATCAGAGGGGCTGAAACAGAGGGCGAGAAACAGAGGGGCTGAAACAGAGGGCGAGAAACAGAGGGGCAGAAACAGAGGGCGAGAAACAGAGGAGCAGAAACAGAGGGGCTGAAACAGAGAGCGCGAAACACAGGGGCTGAAACAGAGGGCGAGAAACAGAGGGGCTTAAACAGAGGGCAAGTATCAGAGGGGCTGAAACAGAGTGGCTGAAACAGAGGGCGAGAAACAGAGCGGCTGAATCAGACGGGCTGAATCAGAGGGGCTGAAACAGAGGGGCTGAAACAGAGGGCGAGAAACAGAGGGGCTGAAACAGAGGGCGAGAAACAGAGGGCGAGATACAGAGGGGCTGAAACAGAGGGGCTGAAACAGAGGGCGAGAAACAGAAGGGCTGAAACAGAGGGCGAGAAACAGAGGGGCTGAAACAGAGGGCGAGAAACAGAGATGCTGAAACAGAGGGCAAGAAACAGAGGGGCTGAAACAGAGGGGCTGAAACAGAGGGTGAGAAACAGAGGGGCTGAAACAGAGGGAGAAACAGAGGGGCTGAAACAGAGGGGCTGATTCAGAGGGGCTGAAACAGAGGGGCTGAATCAGAGGGGCTGAAACAGAGGGCGAGAAACAGAGGGGCTGAAACAGAGGGCGAGAAACAGACGTGCAGAAACAGAGGGCGAGAAACAGAGGGACTGAAACAAAGGGGCTGGAACAGAGAGCGCGAAACAGAGGGGCTGAAACAGAGGGCGAGAAACAGAGGGGCTTAATCAGAGGGGCTGAAACAGAGGGCGAGAAACAGATGGGCTGAAACAGAGAGCGAGAAACAGAGGGGCTGAAACAGAGGGGCTGAAACAGAGGGTGAGAAACAGAGGGGCTGAAACAGAGGGCGAGAAACAGAGGGGCTGAAACAGAGGGGCTGAAACAGAGCAGCTGAATCAGAGGGGCTGATTCAGAGGGGCTGAATCAGAGGGGCTTAATCAGAGGGGCTGAAACAGAGGGGCTTAATCAGAGGGGTTGAAACAGAGGGCGAGAAACAGAGGGGCTGAAACAGAGGGCGAGAAACAGAGGAGCAGAAACAGAGGTCGAGAAACAGAGGAGCAGAAACAGAGGGGCTGAAACAGAGGGGCTGAAACAGAGGGGCTGAACAGTGGGCGAGAAACAGAGAGGCTGAAACAGAGGGCGAGAAACAGAGGGCCTGAAACAGAGGGCGAGAAACAGAGGGCTGAAACAGAGGGGCTGAAACAGAGGGGCTGAAACAGAGGGCGAGAAACAGAGGGGCTGAAACAGAGGGGCTGAAACAGAGGGTGAGAAACAGAGGGGCTGAAACAGAGGGCGAGAAACAGAGGGGCTGAAACAGAGGGGCTGAAACAGAGCGGCTGAATCAGAGGGGCTGATTCAGAGGGGCTGAATCAGAGGGGCTTAATCAGAGGGGCTGAAACAGAGGGGCTTAATCAGAGGGGTTGAAACAGAGGGCGAGAAACAGAGGGGCTGAAACAGAGGGCGAGAAACAGAGGGGCAGAAACAGAGGGCGAGAAACAGAGGAGCAGAAACAGAGGGGCTGAAACAGAGGGGCTGAAACAGAGAGGCTGAAACAGAGGGCGTGAAACAGAGGGCCTGAAACAGAGAGCGAGAAACAGAGGGCTGAAACAGAGGGGCTGAAACAGAGGGGCTAAAACAGAGGGCGAGAAACAGAGGGGCTGAAACAGAGGGGCTGAAACAGAGGGCGAGAAACAGAGGGACTGAAACAGAGGGGCTGAAACAGAGGGGATGATACAGAGGGCGAGAAACAGAGCGGCTGAAACAGAGGGCGAGAAACAGAGGGGCTGAAACAAAGGGGCTGAAACAGTGGGGCTAAAACAGAGGGGCTGAACCAGAGGGCGAGAAATAGAGGGGCTGATACAGATGGCGAGACACAGAGGGGCTGAAACAGAGGGCGAGAAACAGATGGGCTGAAACAGAGGGGCTGAAACAGAGGGCGAGAAACAGAGGGTCTGAAACAGAGGGTGAGAAACAGAGGGGCTGAAACAGAGGGCGAGAAACAGAGGGGCTTAATCAGAGGGGCTGAAACAGAGGGCGAGAACCTAATGGGCTGAAACAGAGAGCGAGAAACAGAGGGGCTGAAACAGAGGGGCTGAAACAGAGGGTGAGAAACAGAGGGGCTGAAACAGAGGGCGAGAAACAGAGGGGCTGAAACAGAGGGGCTGAAACAGAGCGGCTGAATCAGAGGGGCTGATTCAGAGGGGCTGAATCAGAGGGGCTTAATCAGAGGGGCTGAAACAGAGGGGCTTAATCAGAGGGGTTGAAACAGAGGGCGAGAAACAGAGGGGCTGAAACAGAGGGCGAGAAACAGAGGGGCAGAAACAGAGGTCGAGAAACAGAGGAGCAGAAACAGAGGGGCTGAAACAAAAAGCGTGAAACAGAGGGGCTGAAACAGATGGCGAGAAACAGAGGGACTGAAACAGAGGTCGAGAAACAGAGGGGCTGAAACAGAGGGCAAGAAACAGAGGGGCTGAAACAGAGAGGCTGAAACAGAAGGGCAGAAACAGAGGGGCTGAAACAGAGGGCGAGAAACAAAGGGGCTGAATCAGAGGGGCTGAATCAGAAGGGCTGAAACAGAGGGCAAGAAACAGAGGGGCTGAAACAGAGTGGCTGGAACAGAGGGCGAGAAACAGAGGGGCTGAAACAGAGGGCGAGAAACAGAGGGCGAGAAACAGAGGGGCTGAAAAAGAGGGGCTGAAACAGAGGGGCTGAAACAGAGGGCGAGAAACAGAGGGTCTGAAACAGAGGGCGAGAAACAGAGGGCGAGAAACAGAGGGGCTGAAAAAGAGGGGCTGAAACAGAGGGGCTGAAACAAAGCGGCTGATGCAGAGGGCGAGAAATAGAGGGGCTGAAACAGAGGGGCTGAAACAGAGGGGCTGAAACAGAGGGCGAGAAACAGAGAGGCTGAAACAGAGAGCGCGAATCAGAGGGGCTGAAACAGAGGGCGAGAAACAGAAGGGCTGAAATAAAGGGGCTGAAACAGAGGGGCTGAAACAGAGGGTCTGAAACAGAGGGCGAGAAACAGAGGGGCTGAAACAGAGGGCGAGAAACAGAGTGGCTGAAACAGAGGGCGAGAAACAGATGGGCTGAAACAGAGGGGCTGAAACAGAGGGGGAGAAACAGAGGGTCTGAAACAGAGGGTGAGAAACAGAGGGGCTGAAACAGAGGGCGAGAAACAGAGGGGCTTAATCAGAGGGGCTGAAACAGAGGGCGAGAAACAGATGGGCTGAAACAGAGAGCGAGAAACAGAGGGGCTGAAACAGAGGGGCTGAAACAGAGGGTGAGAAACAGAGGGGCTGAAACAGAGGGCGAGAAACAGAGGGGCTTAAACAGAGGGCGAGAAATAGAGGGGCTGAAACAGAGGGCGAGAAACAGAGGGACTGAAACAGAGGGGCTGAAACAGAGGGGATGATACAGAGGGCGAGAAACAGAGCGGCTGAAACAGAGGGCGAGAAACAGAGGGGCTGAAACAAAGGGGCTGAAACAGTGGGGCTAAAACAGAGGGGCTGAACCAGAGGGCGAGAAATAGAGGGGCTGATACAGATGGCGAGACACAGAGGGGCTGAAACAGAGGGCGAGAAACAGATGGGCTGAAACAGAGGGGCTGAAACAGAGGGCGAGAAACAGAGGGTCTGAAACAGAGGGTGAGAAACAGAGGGGCTGAAACAGAGGGCGAGAAACAGAGGGGCTTAATCAGAGGGGCTGAAACAGAGGGCGAGAAACAGATGGGCTGAAACAGAGAGCGAGAAACAGAGGGGCTGAAACAGAGGGGCTGAAACAGAGGGTGAGAAACAGAGGGGCTGAAACAGAGGGCGAGTAACAGAGGGGCTGAAACAGAGGGGCTGAAACAGAGCGGCTGAATCAGAGGGGCTGATTCAGAGGGGCTGAATCAGAGGGGCTTAATCAGAGGGGCTGAAACAGAGGGGCTTAATCAGAGGGGTTGAAACAGAGGGCGAGAAACAGAGGGGCTGAAACAGAGGGCGAGAAACAGAGGGGCAGAAACAGAGGGCGAGAAACAGAGGAGCAGAAACAGAGGGGCTGAAACAAAAAGCGTGAAACAGAGGGGCTGAAACAGATGGCGAGAAACAGAGGGACTGAAACAGAGGTCGAGAAACAGAGGGGCTGAAACAGAGGGCAAGAAACAGAGGGGCTGAAACAGAGAGGCTGAAACAGAAGGGCAGAAACAGAGGGGCTGAAACAGAGGGCGAGAAACAAAGGGGCTGAATCAGAGGGGCTGAATCAGAAGGGCTGAAACAGAGGGCAAGAAACAGAGGGGCTGAAACAGAGTGGCTGGAACAGAGGGCGAGAAACAGAGGGGCTGAATCAGACGGGCTGAATCAGAGGGGCTGAAACAGAGGGGCTGAAACAGAGGGCGAGAAACAGAGGGTCTGAAACAGAGGGCGAGAAACAGAGGGCGAGAAACAGAGGGGCTGAAAAAGAGGGGCTGAAACAGAGGGGCTGAAACAAAGCGGCTGATGCCGAGGGCGAGAAATAGAGGGGCTGAAACAGAGGGGCTGAAACAGAGGGGCTGAAACAGAGGGCGAGAAACAGAGAGGCTGAAACAGAGAGCGAGAAACAGAGGGGCTGAAACAGTGGGCGAGAAACAGAAGGGCTGAAATAAAGGGGCTGAAACAGAGTGGCTGAAACAGAGGGTCTGAAACAGAGGGCGAGAAACAGAGGGGCTGAAACAGAGGGCGAGAAACAGAGTGGCTGAAACAGAGGGCAAGAAACAGAGGGGCTGAAACAGAGGGCGAGAAACAGAGGGGCTGAAACAGAGGGCGAGAAACAGAGGGGCTGAAACAGAGGGCGAGAAACAGACGGGCAGAAACACAGGGCGAGAAACAGAGGGACTGAAACAGAGGGGCTGAAACAGAGAGCGCGAAACAGAGGGACTGAAACAGAGGGCGAGAAACAGAGGGGCTGAAACAGAGGGCGAGAAACAGAGGGGCTTAAACAGAGGGCGAGAAACAGAGGGGCTGAAACAGAGGGCAAGAAACAGAGGGGCTGAAACAGAGTGGCTGAAACAGAGGGCGAGAAAGAGAGGGGCTGAATCAGACGGGCTGAAGCAGAGGGGCTGAAACAGAGGGGCTGAAACAGAGGGTGAGAAACAGAGGGGCTGAAACAGAGGGAGAAACAGAGGGGTGAAACAGAGGGGCTGAAACAGAGGGGCTGAATCAGAGGGGCTGATTCAGAGGGGCTGAAACAGAGGGGCTGAATCAGTGGGGCTGAAACAGAGGGCGAGAAACAGAGGGACTGAAAGAGAGGGCGAGAAACAGAGGGGCTGAAACAGAGGGCGAGAAACAGACGTGCAGAAACAGAGGGCGAGAAACAGAGGGACTGAAACAAAGGGGCTGGAACAGAGAGCGCGAAACAGAGGGACTGAAACAGAGGGCGAGAAATAGAGGGGCTGAAACAGAGGGCGAGAAACAGAGGGGCTGAAACAGAGGGCGAGAAACAGAGGGGCTGAAACAGAGGGGCTGAATCAGACGGGCTGAATCAGAGGGGCTGAAACAGAGGGGCTGAAACAGAGGGCGAGAAACAGAGGGGCTGAAACAGAGGGGCTGAAACAGAGGGCGAGAAACAGAGGGACTGAAACAGAGGGGCTGAAACAGAGGGGCTGATATAGAGGGCGAGAAACAGAGGGGCTGAAACAGAGGGCGAGAAACAGAGGGGCTGAAACAGAGGGCGAGAAACAGAGGGACTGAAACAGAGGGGCTGAAACAGAGGGGCTGAAACAAAGTGGCTGATACAGAGGGCGAGAAACAGAGGGGCTGAAACAGAGGGCGAGATACAGATGGGCTGAAAGAGAGGGGCTGAAACAGAGGGCGAGAAACAGAGAGGCTGAAATCGAGGGCGAGAAACAGAGGGACTGAAACAGAGGGCGAGAAACAGAGGGCTGAAACAGAGGGGCTGAAACAGAGGGGCTGAAACAGAGGGGCTGAAACAGAGGGCGAGATACAGAGAGGCTGAAACAGAGGGCGAGAAACAGAGTGGCTGAAACAGAGGGCAAGAAACAGAGGGGCTGAAACAGAGGGCGAGAAACAGAGGGGCTGAAACAGAGGGGCTGAAACAGAGGGCGAGAAACAGAGGGACTGAAACAGAGGGGCTGAAACAGAGGGGCTGATACAGAGGGCGAGAAACAGAGCGGCTGAAACAGAGGGCGAGAAACAGAGGGGCTGAAACAAAGGGGCTGAAACAGTGGGGCTAAAACAGAGGGGCTGAAACAGAGGGCGAGAAATAGAGGGACTGAAACAGAGGGCGAGAAACAGAGGGGCTGAAAGAGCGGGGCTGAAACAGAGGGCGAGAAACAGAGAGGCTGAAACAGAGGGCGAGAAACAGAGGGCCTAAAACAGAGGGCGAGAAACAGAGGGCTGAAACAGAGGGGCTGAAACAGAGGGGCTGAAACAGAGGGGCTGAAACAGAGGGCGAGATACAGAGAGGCTGAAACAGAGTCCGAGAAACAGAGTGGCTGAAACAGAGGGCAAGAAACAGAGGGGCTGAAACAGAGGTCGAGAAACAGTGGGGCTGAAACAGAGGGGCTGAAACAGAGGGCGAGAAACAGAGGGACTGAAACAGAGGGCGAGAAACAGAGGGGCTGAAACAGAGGGCGAGAAACAGAGGGGCTGAAACAGAGGGGCTGAATCAGACGGGCTGAATCAGAGGGGCTGAAACAGAGGGGCTGAAACAGAGGGCGAGAAACAGAGGGGCTGAAACAGAGGGGCTGAAACAGAGGGCGAGAAACAGAGGGACTGAAACAGAGGGGCTGAAACAGAGGGGCTGATATAGATGGCGAGAAACAGAGCGGCTGAAACAGAGGGCGAGAAACAGAGGGGCTGAAACAGAGTGGCTTAAACAGAGGGCGAGAAACAGAGGGACTGAAACAGAGGGGCTGAAACAGAGGGGCTGAAACAAAGTGGCTGATACTGAGGGCGAGAAACAGATGGGCTGAAACAGAGGGCGAGATACAAAGGGGCTGAAAGAGAGGGGCTGAAACAGAGGGCGAGAAACAGAGAGGCTGAAACAGAGGGCGAGAAACAGAGGGACTGAAACAGAGGGCGAGAAACAGAGGGGCTGAAACAGAGGAGCTGAAACAGAGGGGCTGAAACAGAGGGCGAGAAACAGAGGGGCTGAAACAGAGGTAGAAACAGAGGGGTGAAACAGAGGGGCTGAAACAGAGGGGCTGAATCAGAGGGGCTGATTCAGAGGGGCTGAAACAGAGGGGCTGAATCAGTGGGGCTGAAACAGAGGGCGAGAAACAGAGGGACTGAAAGAGAGGGCGAGAAACAGAGGGGCTGAAACAGAGGGCGAGAAACAGACGTGCAGAAACAGAGGGCGAGAAACAGAGGGACTGAAACAAAGGGGCTGGCACAGAGAGCGCGAAACAGAGGGACTGAAACAGAGGGCGAGAAACAGAGGGGCTGAAACAGAGGGCGAGAAACAGAGGGGCTGAAACAGAGGGCGAGAAACAGAGGGGCTGAAACAGAGGGGCTGAATCAGACGGGCTGAATCAGAGGGGCTGAAACAGAGGGGCTGAAACAGAGGGCAGGAAAAAGAGAGGCTGAAACAGAGGGGCTGAAACAGAGGGCGAGAAACAGAGGGACTGAAACAGAGGGGCTGAAACAGAGGGGCTGATATAGAGGGCGAGAAACAGAGGGGCTGAAACAGAGGGCGAGAAACAGAGGGGCTGAAACAGAGGGCGAGAAACAGAGGGACTGAAACAGAGTGGCTGAAACAGAGGGGCTGAAACAAAGTGGCTGATACAGAGGGCGAGAAACAGAGGGGCTGAAACAGAGGGCGAGATACAGATGGGCTGAAAGAGAGGGGCTGAAACAGAGGGCGAGAAACAGAGAGGCTGAAATCGAGGGCGAGAAACAGAGGGACTGAAACAGAGGGCGAGAAACAGAGGGCTGAAACAGAGGGGCTGAAACAGAGGGGCTGAAACAGAGGGGCTGAAACAGAGGGCGAGATACAGAGATGCTGAAACAGAGGGCGAGAAACAGAGTGGCTGAAACAGAGGGCAAGAAACACAGGGGCTGAAACAGAGGGCGAGAAACAGAGGGGCTGAAACAGAGGGGCTGAAACAGAGGGCGAGAAACAGAGGGACTGAAACAGAGGGGCTGAAACAGAGGGGCTGATACAGAGGGCGAGAAACAGAGCGGCTGAAACAGAGGGCGAGAAACAGAGGGGCTGAAACAAAGGGGCTGAAACAGTGGGGCTAAAACAGAGGGGCTGAAACAGAGGGCGAGAAATAGAGGGACTGAAACAGAGGGCGAGAAACAGAGGGGCTGAAAGAGCGGGGCTGAAACAGAGGGCGAGAAACAGAGAGGCTGAAACAGAGGGCGAGAAACAGAGGGCCTAAAACAGAGGGCGAGAAACAGAGGGCTGAAACAGAGGGGCTGAAACAGAGGGGCTGAAACAGAGGGGCTGAAACAGAGGGCGAGATACAGAGAGGCTGAAACAGAGTCCGAGAAACAGAGTGGCTGAAACAGAGGGCAAGAAACAGAGGGGCTGAAACAGAGGTCGAGAAACAGTGGGGCTGAAACAGAGGGGCTGAAACAGAGGGCGAGAAACAGAGGGACTGAAACAGAGGGCGAGAAACAGAGGGGCTGAAACAGAGGGCGAGAAACAGAGGGGCTGAAACAGAGGGGCTGAATCAGACGGGCTGAATCAGAGGGGCTGAAACAGAGGGGCTGAAACAGAGGGCGAGAAACAGAGGGGCTGAAACAGAGGGGCTGAAACAGAGGGCGAGAAACAGAGGGACTGAAACAGAGGGGCTGAAACAGAGGGGCTGATATAGAGGGCGAGAAACAGAGCGGCTGAAACAGAGGGCGAGAAACAGAGGGGCTGAAACAGAGTGGCTTAAACAGAGGGCGAGAAACAGAGGGACTGAAACAGAGGGGCTGAAACAGAGGGGCTGAAACAAAGTGGCTGATACAGAGGGCGAGAAACAGATGGGCTGAAACAGAGGGCGAGATACAAAGGGGCTGAAAGAGAGGGGCTGAAACAGAGGGCGAGAAACAGAGAGGCTGAAACAGAGGGCGAGAAACAGAGGGACTGAAACAGAGGGCGAGAAACAGAGGGCTGAAACAGAGGGGCTGAAACAGAGGGGCTGAAACAGAGGGGCTGAAACAGAGGGCGAGATACAGAGAGGCTGAATCAGAGGGCGAGAAACAGAGGGACTGAAACAGAGGGCGAGAAACAGAGAGGCTGAAACAGAGGGCGAGAAACAGAGGGACTGAAACAGAGGGCGAGAAACAGAGGGCTGAAACAGAGGGGCTGAAACAGAGGGGCTGAAACAGAGGGGCTGAAACAGAGGGCGAGAAACAGAGGGGCTGAAACAGAGGGCGAGAAACAGAGGGGCTGAAACAGAGGGGCTGAAACAGAGTACGAGAAACAGAGGGACTGAAACAGAGGGGCTGAAACAGAGGGGCTGATACAGAGGGCGAGAAACAGAGCGGCTGAAACAGAGGGCGAGAAACAGAGGGGCTGAAACAAAGGGGCTGAAACATTGGGGCCAAAACAGAGGGGCTGAAACAGAGGGCGAGAAATAGAGGGGCTGAAACAGAGGGCGAGAAACAGAGGGGCTGAAAGAGAGGGGCTGAAACAGAGGGCGAGAAACAGAGAGGCTGAAACAGAGGGCGAGAAAAAGAGGGCCTAAAACAGAGGGCGAGAAAGAGAGGGCTGAAACAGAGGGGCTGAAACAGAGGGGCTGAAACAGAGGGGCTGAAACAGAGGGCGAGATACAGAGAGGCTGAAACAGAGGGCGAGAAACAGAGTGGCTGAAACAGAGGGCAAGAAACAGAGGGGCTGAAACAGAGGTCGAGAAACAGAGGGGCTGAAACAGAGGGGCTGAAACAGAGGGCGAGAAACAGAGGGACTGAAACATAGGGGCTGAAACAGAGGGGCTGATACAGATGGCGAGAAACAGAGCAGCTGAAACAGAGGGCGAGAAACAGAGGGGCTGAAACAAAGGGGCTGAAACAGTGGGGCTAAAACAGAGGGGCTGAAACAGAGGGCGAGAAATAGAGGGGCTGAAACAGAGGGCGAGAAACAGAGGGGCTGAAACAGAGGGCGAGAAACAGAGGGGCTGAAACAGAGGGGCTGAAACAGAGGGGCTGAAACAGAGGGCGAGAAACAGAGGGGCTGAAACAGAGGGCGAGAAACAGAGGGGCTGAATCAGAGGGGCTGAAACAGAGGGCGAGAAACAGATGGGCTGAAACAGAGAGCGAGAAACAGAGGGGCTGAAACAGAGGGGCTGAAACAGAGGGTGAGAAACAGAGGGGCTGAAACAGAGTGCGAGAAACAGAGGGGCTGAAACAGAGGGGCTGAAACAGAGGGGCTGAATCAGAGGGGCTGATTCAGAGGGGCTGAATCAGAGGGGCTTAATCAGAGGGGCTGAAACAGAGGGGCTTAATCAGAGGGGCTGAAACAGAGGGCGAGAAACAGAGGGGCTGAAACAGAGGGCGAGAAACAGAGGGGCAGAAACAGAGGGCGAGAAACAGAGGAGCAGAAACAGAGGGGCTGAAACAGAGAGCGCGAAACAGAGGGGCTGAAACAGATGGCGAGAAACAGAGGGACTGAAACAGAGTTCGAGAAACAGAGGGGCTGAAACAGAGGGCAAGAAACAGAGGGGCTGAAACAGAGAGGCTGAAACAGAAGGGCAGAAACAGAGGGGCTGAAACAGAGGGCGAGAAACAGAGGGGTTGAATCAGAGAGGCTGAATCAGAAGGGCTGAAACAGAGGGCAAGAAACAGACGGGCTGAAACAGAGTGGCTGGAACAGAGGGCGAGAAACAGAGGGGCTGAATCAGACGGGCTGAATCAGAGGGGCTGAAACAGAGGGGCTGAAACAGAGGGCGAGAAACAGAGGGGCTGAAACCGAGGGCGAGAAACAGAGGGCGAGAAAGAGAGGGGCTGAAAAAGAGGGGCTGAAACAGAGGGGCTGAAACAAAGCGGCTGATGCAGAGGGCGAGAAATAGAGGGGCTGAAACAGAGGGGCTAAAACAGGGGGGCTGAAACAGAGGGCGAGAAACAGAGAGGCTGAAACAGAGGGCGAGAAACAGAGGTGCTGAAACAGAGGGCGAGAGACAGAGGGGCTGAAACAGACGGGCAGAAACAGAGGGGCTGAAATAGAGGGTCTGAAACAGAGGGCGAGAAACAGAGAGGCTGAAACAGAGGGCAAGAAACAGAGGGGCTGAAACAGAGGGCGAGAAACAGAGGGGCTGAAACAGAGGGGCTGAAACAGAGGGGCTGAAACAGAGGGGCTGAAACAGAGAGCGAGAAACAGAGGGGCTGAAACAGAGGACCAGAAACAGAGGGCGAGAAACAGAGGGACTGAAACAGTGGGGCTGAAACAGAGGGGCTGATACAGAGGGCGAGAAACAGAGCGGCTGAAACAGAGGGCGAGAAACAGACGGGCTAAAACAAAGGGGCTTAAACAGTGGGGCTAAAACCGAGGGGCTGAAACAGAGGGCGAGAAATAGAGGGGCTGAAACAGAGGGTGAGAAACAGAGGGGCTGAAACAGAGGGCGAGAAACAGAGGGGCTGAAACAGAGGGCGAGAAACAGAGGGGCTGAAACAGAGGGGCTGAAACAGAGGGGCTGAAACAGAGGGCGAGAAACAGAGGGGCTGAAACAGAGGGCGAGAAACAGAGGGGCTGAAACAGAGGGGCTGAAACAGAGGGGCGGAATCAGAGGGGCTGATTCAGAGGGGCTGAAACAGAGGGGCTTAATCAGAGGGGCTGAAACAGAGGGCGAGAAACAGAGGGGCTGAATCAGAGGGCGAGAAACAGAGGGGCAGAAAAAGAGGGCGAGAAACAGAGGAGCTGAAACAGAGGGGCTGAAACAGAGAGCGCGAAACAGAGGGGCTGAAACAGATGGCGAGAAACAGAGGGACTGAAACAGAGGTCGAGAAACAGAGGGGCTGAAACAGAGGGCAAGAAACAGAGGGGATGAAACAGAGGGGCTGAAACAGAAGGGCTGAAACAGAGGGGCTGAAACAGAGGGCGAGAAACAGAGGGGCTGAATCAGAGGGGCTGAATCAGAAGGGCTGAAACAGAGGGGCTGAATCAGAGGGGCTGAAACAGAAGGCGAGAAACAGAGGGGCTGAAACAGAGGGCGAGAAACTGAGGGGCAGAAACAGAGGGCGAGAAACAGAGTGGCTGAAACAGAGGGTCTGAAACAGAGGGCGAGAAACAGAGGGGATGAAACAGAGGGCGAGAAACAGAGGGGCTGAAACAGAGGGGCTGAAACAGAGGGGCTGAATCAGAGGGGCTGATTCAGAGGGGCTGAATCAGAGGGGCTTAATCAGAGGGGCTGAAACAGAGGGGCTTAATCAGAGGTGCTGAAACAGAGGGCGAGAAACAGAGGGGCTGAAACAGAGGGCGAGAAACAGAGGGGCAGAAACAGAGGGCGAGAAACAGAGGAGCAGAAACAGAGGGGCTGAAACAGAGAGCGCGAAACAGAGGGGCTGAAACAGATGGCGAGAAACAGAGGGACTGAAACAGAGTTCGAGAAACAGAGGGGCTGAAACAGAGGGCAAGAAACAGAGGGGCTGAAACAGAGAGGCTGAAACAGAAGGGCAGAAACAGAGGGCAAGAAACAGACGGGCTGAAACAGAGTGGCTGGAACAGAGGGCGAGAAACAGAGGGGCTGAATCAGACGGGCTGAATCAGAGGGGCTGAAACAGAGGGGCTGAAACAGAGGGCGAGAAACAGAGGGGCTGAAACAGAGGGCGAGAAACAGAGGGCGAGAAACAGAGGGGCTGAAAAAGAGGGGCTGAAACAGAGGGGCTGAAACAAAGCGGCTGATGCAGAGGGCGAGAAATAGAGGGGCTGAAACAGAGGGGCTGAAACAGAGGGGCTGAAACAGAGGGGCTGAAACAGAGGGCGAGAGACAGAGGGGCTGAAACAGACGGGCTGAAACAGAGGGGCTGAAACAGAGGGTCCGAAACAGAGGGCGAGAAACAGAGAGGCTGAAACAGAGGGTGAGAAACAGAGTGGCTGAAACAGAGGGCAAGAAACAGAGGGGCTGAAACAGAGGGCGAGAGACAGAGGGGCTGAAACAGACGGGCTGAAACAGAGGGGCTGAAACAGAGGGTCTGAAACAGAGGGCGAGAAACAGAGCGGCTGAAACAGAGGGCGAGAAACAGAGGGGCTGAAACAGAGTGGCTTAAACAGAGGGCGAGAAACAGAGGGACTGAAACAGAGGGGCTGAAACAGAGGGGCTGAAACAAAGTGGCTGATACTGAGGGCGAGAAACAGATGGGCTGAAACAGAGGGCGAGATACAAAGGGGCTGAAAGAGAGGGGCTGAAACAGAGGGCGAGAAACAGAGAGGCTGAAACAGAGGGCGAGAAACAGAGGGACTGAAACAGAGGGCGAGAAACAGAGGGGCTGAAACAGAGGAGCTGAAACAGAGGGGCTGAAACAGAGGGCGAGAAACAGAGGGGCTGAAACAGAGGTAGAAACAGAGGGGTGAAACAGAGGGGCTGAAACAGAGGGGCTGAATCAGAGGGGCTGATTCAGAGGGGCTGAAACAGAGGGGCTGAATCAGTGGGGCTGAAACAGAGGGCGAGAAACAGAGGGACTGAAAGAGAGGGCGAGAAACAGAGGGGCTGAAACAGAGGGCGAGAAACAGACGTGCAGAAACAGAGGGCGAGAAACAGAGGGACTGAAACAAAGGGGCTGGCACAGAGAGCGCGAAACAGAGGGACTGAAACAGAGGGCGAGAAACAGAGGGGCTGAAACAGAGGGCGAGAAACAGAGGGGCTGAAACAGAGGGCGAGAAACAGAGGGGCTGAAACAGAGGGGCTGAATCAGACGGGCTGAATCAGAGGGGCTGAAACAGAGGGGCTGAAACAGAGGGCAGGAAAAAGAGAGGCTGAAACAGAGGGGCTGAAACAGAGGGCGAGAAACAGAGGGACTGAAACAGAGGGGCTGAAACAGAGGGGCTGATATAGAGGGCGAGAAACAGAGGGGCTGAAACAGAGGGCGAGAAACAGAGGGGCTGAAACAGAGGGCGAGAAACAGAGGGACTGAAACAGAGTGGCTGAAACAGAGGGGCTGAAACAAAGTGGCTGATACAGAGGGCGAGAAACAGAGGGGCTGAAACAGAGGGCGAGATACAGATGGGCTGAAAGAGAGGGGCTGAAACAGAGGGCGAGAAACAGAGAGGCTGAAATCGAGGGCGAGAAACAGAGGGACTGAAACAGAGGGCGAGAAACAGAGGGCTGAAACAGAGGGGCTGAAACAGAGGGGCTGAAACAGAGGGGCTGAAACAGAGGGCGAGATACAGAGATGCTGAAACAGAGGGCGAGAAACAGAGTGGCTGAAACAGAGGGCAAGAAACACAGGGGCTGAAACAGAGGGCGAGAAACAGAGGGGCTGAAACAGAGGGGCTGAAACAGAGGGCGAGAAACAGAGGGACTGAAACAGAGGGGTTGAAACAGAGGGGCTGATACAGAGGGCGAGAAACAGAGCGGCTGAAACAGAGGGCGAGAAACAGAGGGGCTGAAACAAAGGGGCTGAAACAGTGGGGCTAAAACAGAGGGGCTGAAACAGAGGGCGAGAAATAGAGGGACTGAAACAGAGGGCGAGAAACAGAGGGGCTGAAAGAGCGGGGCTGAAACAGAGGGCGAGAAACAGAGAGGCTGAAACAGAGGGCGAGAAACAGAGGGCCTAAAACAGAGGGCGAGAAACAGAGGGCTGAAACAGAGGGGCTGAAACAGAGGGGCTGAAACAGAGGGGCTGAAACAGAGGGCGAGATACAGAGAGGCTGAAACAGAGTCCGAGAAACAGAGTGGCTGAAACAGAGGGCAAGAAACAGAGGGGCTGAAACAGAGGTCGAGAAACAGTGGGGCTGAAACAGAGGGGCTGAAACAGAGGGCGAGAAACAGAGGGACTGAAACAGAGGGCGAGAAACAGAGGGGCTGAAACAGAGGGCGAGAAACAGAGGGGCTGAAACAGAGGGGCTGAATCAGACGGGCTGAATCAGAGGGGCTGAAACAGAGGGGCTGAAACAGAGGGCGAGAAACAGAGGGGCTGAAACAGAGGGGCTGAAACAGAGGGCGAGAAACAGAGGGACTGAAACAGAGGGGCTGAAACAGAGGGGCTGATATAGAGGGCGAGAAACAGAGCGGCTGAAACAGAGGGCGAGAAACAGAGGGGCTGAAACAGAGTGGCTTAAACAGAGGGCGAGAAACAGAGGGACTGAAACAGAGGGGCTGAAACAGAGGGGCTGAAACAAAGTGGCTGATACAGAGGGCGAGAAACAGATGGGCTGAAACAGAGGGCGAGATACGAAGGGGCTGAAAGAGAGGGGCTGAAACAGAGGGCGAGAAACAGAGAGGCTGAAACAGAGGGCGAGAAACAGAGGGACTGAAACAGAGGGCGAGAAACAGAGGGCTGAAACAGAGGGGCTGAAACAGAGGGGCTGAAACAGAGGGGCTGAAACAGAGGGCGAGATACAGAGAGGCTGAATCAGAGGGCGAGAAACAGAGGGACTGAAACAGAGGGCGAGAAACAGAGAGGCTGAAACAGAGGGCGAGAAACAGAGGGACTGAAACAGAGGGCGAGAAACAGAGGGCTGAAACAGAGGGGCTGAAACAGAGGGGCTGAAACAGAGGGGCTGAAACAGAGGGCGAGAAACAGAGGGGCTGAAACAGAGGGCGAGAAACAGAGGGGCTGAAACAGAGGGGCTGAAACAGAGTACGAGAAACAGAGGGACTGAAACAGAGGGGCTGAAACAGAGGGGCTGATACAGAGGGCGAGAAACAGAGCGGCTGAAACAGAGGGCGAGAAACAGAGGGGCTGAAACAAAGGGGCTGAAACATTGGGGCCAAAACAGAGGGGCTGAAACAGAGGGCGAGAAATAGAGGGGCTGAAACAGAGGGCGAGAAACAGAGGGGCTGAAAGAGAGGGGCTGAAACAGAGGGCGAGAAACAGAGAGGCTGAAACAGAGGGCGAGAAAAAGAGGGCCTAAAACAGAGGGCGAGAAAGAGAGGGCTGAAACAGAGGGGCTGAAACAGAGGGGCTGAAACAGAGGGGCTGAAACAGAGGGCGAGATACAGAGAGGCTGAAACAGAGGGCGAGAAACAGAGTGGCTGAAACAGAGGGCAAGAAACAGAGGGGCTGAAACAGAGGTCGAGAAACAGAGGGGCTGAAACAGAGGGGCTGAAACAGAGGGCGAGAAACAGAGGGACTGAAACATAGGGGCTGAAACAGAGGGGCTGATACAGATGGCGAGAAACAGAGCAGCTGAAACAGAGGGCGAGAAACAGAGGGGCTGAAACAAAGGGGCTGAAACAGTGGGGCTAAAACAGAGGGGCTGAAACAGAGGGCGAGAAATAGAGGGGCTGAAACAGAGGGCGAGAAACAGAGGGGCTGAAACAGAGGGCGAGAAACAGAGGGGCTGAAACAGAGGGGCTGAAACAGAGGGGCTGAAACAGAGGGCGAGAAACAGAGGGGCTGAAACAGAGGGCGAGAAACAGAGGGGCTGAATCAGAGGGGCTGAAACAGAGGGCGAGAAACAGATGGGCTGAAACAGAGAGCGAGAAACAGAGGGGCTGAAACAGAGGGGCTGAAACAGAGGGTGAGAAACAGAGGGGCTGAAACAGAGTGCGAGAAACAGAGGGGCTGAAACAGAGGGGCTGAAACAGAGGGGCTGAATCAGAGGGGCTGATTCAGAGGGGCTGAATCAGAGGGGCTTAATCAGAGGGGCTGAAACAGAGGGGCTTAATCAGAGGGGCTGAAACAGAGGGCGAGAAACAGAGGGGCTGAAACAGAGGGCGAGAAACAGAGGGGCAGAAACAGAGGGCGAGAAACAGAGGAGCAGAAACAGAGGGGCTGAAACAGAGAGCGCGAAACAGAGGGGCTGAAACAGATGGCGAGAAACAGAGGGACTGAAACAGAGTTCGAGAAACAGAGGGGCTGAAACAGAGGGCAAGAAACAGAGGGGCTGAAACAGAGAGGCTGAAACAGAAGGGCAGAAACAGAGGGGCTGAAACAGAGGGCGAGAAACAGAGGGGTTGAATCAGAGAGGCTGAATCAGAAGGGCTGAAACAGAGGGCAAGAAACAGACGGGCTGAAACAGAGTGGCTGGAACAGAGGGCGAGAAACAGAGGGGCTGAATCAGACGGGCTGAATCAGAGGGGCTGAAACAGAGGGGCTGAAACAGAGGGCGAGAAACAGAGGGGCTGAAACCGAGGGCGAGAAACAGAGGGCGAGAAAGAGAGGGGCTGAAAAAGAGGGGCTGAAACAGAGGGGCTGAAACAAAGCGGCTGATGCAGAGGGCGAGAAATAGAGGGGCTGAAACAGAGGGGCTAAAACAGGGGGGCTGAAACAGAGGGCGAGAAACAGAGAGGCTGAAACAGAGGGCGAGAAACAGAGGTGCTGAAACAGAGGGCGAGAGACAGAGGGGCTGAAACAGACGGGCAGAAACAGAGGGGCTGAAATAGAGGGTCTGAAACAGAGGGCGAGAAACAGAGAGGCTGAAACAGAGGGCAAGAAACAGAGGGGCTGAAACAGAGGGCGAGAAACAGAGGGGCTGAAACAGAGGGGCTGAAACAGAGGGGCTGAAACAGAGGGGCTGAAACAGAGAGCGAGAAACAGAGGGGCTGAAACAGAGGACCAGAAACAGAGGGCGAGAAACAGAGGGACTGAAACAGTGGGGCTGAAACAGAGGGGCTGATACAGAGGGCGAGAAACAGAGCGGCTGAAACAGAGGGCGAGAAACAGACGGGCTAAAACAAAGGGGCTTAAACAGTGGGGCTAAAACCGAGGGGCTGAAACAGAGGGCGAGAAATAGAGGGGCTGAAACAGAGGGTGAGAAACAGAGGGGCTGAAACAGAGGGCGAGAAACAGAGGGGCTGAAACAGAGGGCGAGAAACAGAGGGGCTGAAACAGAGGGGCTGAAACAGAGGGGCTGAAACAGAGGGCGAGAAACAGAGGGGCTGAAACAGAGGGCGAGAAACAGAGGGGCTGAAACAGAGGGGCTGAAACAGAGGGGCGGAATCAGAGGGGCTGATTCAGAGGGGCTGAAACAGAGGGGCTTAATCAGAGGGGCTGAAACAGAGGGCGAGAAACAGAGGGGCTGAATCAGAGGGCGAGAAACAGAGGGGCAGAAAAAGAGGGCGAGAAACAGAGGAGCTGAAACAGAGGGGCTGAAACAGAGAGCGCGAAACAGAGGGGCTGAAACAGATGGCGAGAAACAGAGGGACTGAAACAGAGGTCGAGAAACAGAGGGGCTGAAACAGAGGGCAAGAAACAGAGGGGATGAAACAGAGGGGCTGAAACAGAAGGGCTGAAACAGAGGGGCTGAAACAGAGGGCGAGAAACAGAGGGGCTGAATCAGAGGGGCTGAATCAGAAGGGCTGAAACAGAGGGGCTGAATCAGAGGGGCTGAAACAGAAGGCGAGAAACAGAGGGGCTGAAACAGAGGGCGAGAAACTGAGGGGCAGAAACAGAGGGCGAGAAACAGAGTGGCTGAAACAGAGGGTCTGAAACAGAGGGCGAGAAACAGAGGGGATGAAACAGAGGGCGAGAAACAGTGGGGCTGAAACAGAGGGGCTGAAACAGAGGGGCTGAATCAGAGGGGCTGATTCAGAGGGGCTGAATCAGAGGGGCTTAATCAGAGGGGCTGAAACAGAGGGGCTTAATCAGAGGTGCTGAAACAGAGGGCGAGAAACAGAGGGGCTGAAACAGAGGGCGAGAAACAGAGGGGCAGAAACAGAGGGCGAGAAACAGAGGAGCAGAAACAGAGGGGCTGAAACAGAGAGCGCGAAACAGAGGGGCTGAAACAGATGGCGAGAAACAGAGGGACTGAAACAGAGTTCGAGAAACAGAGAGGCTGAAACAGAGGGCAAGAAACAGAGGGGCTGAAACAGAGAGGCTGAAACAGAAGGGCAGAAACAGAGGGCAAGAAACAGACGGGCTGAAACAGAGTGGCTGGAACAGAGGGCGAGAAACAGAGGGGCTGAATCAGACGGGCTGAATCAGAGGGGCTGAAACAGAGGGGCTGAAACAGAGGGCGAGAAACAGAGGGGCTGAAACAGAGGGCGAGAAACAGAGGGCGAGAAACAGAGGGGCTGAAAAAGAGGGGCTGAAACAGAGGGGCTGAAACAAAGCGGCTGATGCAGAGGGCGAGAAATAGAGGGGCTGAAACAGAGGGGCTGAAACAGAGGGGCTGAAACAGAGGGGCTGAAACAGAGGGCGAGAGACAGAGGGGCTGAAACAGACGGGCTGAAACAGAGGGGCTGAAACAGAGGGTCCGAAACAGAGGGCGAGAAACAGAGAGGCTGAAACAGAGGGTGAGAAACAGAGTGGCTGAAACAGAGGGCAAGAAACAGAGGGGCTGAAACAGAGGGCGAGAGACAGAGGGGCTGAAACAGACGGGCTGAAACAGAGGGGCTGAAACAGAGGGTCTGAAACAGAGGGCGAGAAACAGAGAGGCTGAAACAGAGGGCGAGAAACAGAGTGGCTGAAACAGAGGGCAAGAAACGGAGGGGCTGAAACAGAGTTCGAGAAACAGAGGGGCTGAAACAGAGGGCCAGATACAGAGGGCGAGAAACATAGGGACTGAAACAGTGGGGCTGAAACAGAGGGGCTGATACAGAGGGCGAGAAACAGAGTGGCTGAAACAGAGGGCGAGAAACAGAGGGGCTGAAACAAAGGGGCTGAAACAGTGGGGCTAAAACAGAGGGGCTGAAACAGAGGACGAGAAATAGAGGGGCTGAAACAGAGGGCGAGAAACAGAGGGGCTGAAACAGAGGGCGAGAAACAGAGGGGCTGAAACAGACGGCGAGAAACAGAGGGGCTGAAACAGAGGGGCTGAAACAGAGGGGCTGAAACACAGGGCGAGAAACAGAGGGGCTGAAACAGAGGGCGAGAAACAGAGGGGCTGAAACAGAGGGCGTGAAACAGAGGGGTAGAATCAGAGGGGCTGAAACAGAGGGCGAGAAACAGAGGGGCTGAAACAGAGAGCGAGAAACAGAGGGGCTGAAACAGAGGGGCTGAAACAGAGGGTGAGAAACAGAGAGGCTGAAACAGAGGGCGAGAAACAGAGGGGCTGAAACAGAGGGGCTGAAACAGAGGGCAAGAAACCGAGGGGCTGAAACAGAGAGGCTGAAACAGAAGGGCAGAAACAGAGGGGCTGAAACAGAGGGCGAGAAACAGAGGGGCTGAATCAGAGGGGCTGAATCAGAAGGGCTGAAACAGAGGGCAAGAAACAGACGGGCTGAAAAAGAGTGGCTGGAACAGAGGGCGAGAAACAGAGGGGCTGAATCAGACGGGCTGAATCAGAGGGGCTGAAACAGAGGGGCTGAAACAGAGGGCGAGAAACAGAGGGGCTGAAACAGAGGGCGAGAAACAGAGGGCGAGAAACAGAGGGGCTGAAAAAGAGGGGCTGAAACAGAGGGGCTGAAACAAAGCGGCTGATGCAGAGGGCGAGAAATAGAGGGGCTGAAACAGAGGGGCTGAAACAGAGGGGCTGAAACAGAGGGCGAGAAACAGAGGGGCTGAAACAGAGGGCGAGAGACAGAGGGGCTGAAACAGACGGGCTGAAACAGAGGGGTTGAAACAGAGGGTCTGAAACAGAGGGCGAGAAACAGAGAGGCTGAAACAGAGGGCGAGAAACAGAGTGGCTGAAACAGAGGGCAAGAAACAGAGGGGCTGAAACAGAGGGCGAGAAACAGAGGGGCTGAAACAGAGGGCCAGAAACAGAGGGCGAGAAACAGAGGTACTGAAACAGTGGGGCTGAAACAGAGGGGCTGATACAGAGGGCGAGAAACAGAGTGGCTGAAACAGAGGGCGAGAAACAGAGGGGCTGAAACAAAGGGGCTGAAACAGTGGGGCTAAAACAGAGGGGCTGAAACAGAGGGCGAGAAATAGAGGGGCTGAAACAGAGGGCGAGAAACAGAGGGGCTGAAACAGAGGGCGAGAAACAGAGGGGCTGAAACAGAGGGCGAGAAACAGAGGGGCTGAAACAGAGGGGCTGAAACAGAGGGGCTGAAACAGAGGGCGAGAAACAGAGGGGCTGAAACAGAGGGCGAGAAACAGAGGGGCTGAAACAGAGGGCGTTAAACAGAGGGGCTGAATCAGAGGGACTGAAACAGAGGGCGAGAAACAGAGGGGTTGAAACAGAGAGCGAGAAACAGAGGGGCTGAAACAGAGAGGCTGAAACAGACGGTGAGAATCAGAGAGGCTGAAACAGAGGGCGAGAAACAGAGGGGCTGAAACAGAGGGGCTGAAACAGAGGGGCTGAATCAGAGGGGCTGATTCAGAGGGGCTGAAACAGAGGGGCTTAATCAGAGGGGCTGAAACAGAGGGCGAGAAACAGAGGGGCTGAAACAGAGGGCGAGAAACAGAGGGGCAGAAAAAGAGGGCGAGAAACAGAGGAGCTGAAACAGAGGGGCTGAAACAGAGAGCGCGAAACAGAGGGGCTGAAACAGATGGCGAGAAACAGAGGGACTGAAACAGAGGTCGAGAAACAGTGGGGCTGAAACAGAGGGCAAGAAACAGAGGGGCTGAAACAGAGGGGCTGAAACAGAAGGGCTGAAACAGAGGGGCTGAAACAGAGGGCGAGAAACAGAGGGGCTGAATCAGAGGGGCTGAATCAGAAGGGCTGAAACAGAGGGGCTGAATCAGAGGGGCTGAAACAGAAGGCGAGAAACAGAGGGGCTGAAACAGAGGGCGAGAAACTGAGGGGCAGAAACAGAGGGCGAGAAACAGAGTGGCTGAAACAGAGGGTCTGAAACAGAGGGCGAGAAACAGAGGGGCTGAAACAGAGGGCGAGAAACAGAGGGGCTGAAACAGAGGGGCTGAAACAGAGGGCGAGAAACAGGGGGGCAGAAACTGAGGGCGAGAAACAGAGGGGCTGAAACAGAGGGGCTGAAACAGAGGTTCTGAATCAGAGGGGCTGAAACAGAGAGCGAGAAACAAAGGGGCTGAAACAGCGGGCGAGAAACAGAGGGGCTGAAACAGAGGGCGAGAAACAGAGGGGCTGAAACAGAGGGGCAGAAACAGAGTGGCTGAAACAGAGGGGCTGAAACAGAGGGCGAGAAACAGAGGGGCTGAATCAGAGGGGCTGATTCAGAGGGACTGAAACAGAGGGGCTGAAACAGTGGGCGAGAAACAAAGGGGCTGAAACATCGGGCGAGAAACAGAGGGCGAGAAACAGAGGGGCTGAAACAGACGGGCTGAAACAGAGAGCCTGAAACAGAGGGCGAGAAACAGAGGGGCTGAAACAGAGGGCGAAAAACAGAGGGGCTGAAACAGAGGGCGAGAAACAGAGGGGCTGAAACAGAGGGGCAGAAACAGAGTGGCTGAAACAGAGGGGCTGAAACAGAGGGCGAGAAACAGAGGGGCTGAATCAGAGGGGCTGATTCAGAGGGACTGAAACAGAGGGGCTGAAACAGTGGGCGAGAAACAAAGGGGCGGAAACAGCGGGCGAGAAACAGAGGGCGAGAAACAGAGGGGCTGAAACAGAGGGGCTGAAACAGACGGGCTGAAACAGAGAGCCTGAAACAGAGGGCGAGAAACAGAGGGGCTGAAACTGAGGGCGAAAAACAGAGGGGCTGAAACAGAGGGCGAGAAACAGAGGGTGAGAAACAGAGGGCGAGAAACAGAGTGGATGAAACAGAGGGGCTGAAACAAACGGGCTGAAATAGAGGGGCTGAAACAGTGGGGCTGAATCAGAGGGGCTGAAACAGAGTGGCTGAATCAGAGGGGCTGAAACAGAGGGCGAGAAACAGAGGGGCTGAAACAGAGGGCGAGAAACAGAGGGGCTGAAACAGAGGGGCTGAAACAGAGGGGCTGAAACAGAGGGGCTGAATCCGAGGGCGAGAAACAGAGAGGCTGAAACAGAGGGCGAGAAACAGAGGGGCTGAAACAATGGGCAAGAAACAGAGGGGCTGAAAAAGAGGGCGAGAAACAGAGGGGCTGAAACAGAGGGGCTGAAACAGAGGGGCTGAAACAGAGGGGCTGAAACAGAGGGCGAAAAACAGAGGGGCTGAAACAGAGGGCGAGAAACAGAGGGACTGAAACAGAGGGGCTGAAACAGAGGGGCTGAAACAGAGGGGCTGAAACAGAGGGCGAGAAACAGAGGGGCTGAAACAGATGGCGAGAAACAGAGGGCGAGAAACAGAGGGGCTGAAACAGAGGGGCTGAAACAGTGGGGCTGAAATAGAGCGGCTGAAACAGAGGGCTAGAAATAGAGGGGCTGAAACACAGGGCGAGAAACAGAGGGCCTGAAACAGAGGGCGAGAAACAGAGGGGCTGAAACAGAGGGGCTGAAACAGAGGGGCTGAAACAGAGGGCGAGAAACAGAGGGGCTGAAAAAGAGGGTCTGAAACAGTGGGGCTGAAACAGAGGGGCTGAAACGGAGGGTGAGAAACAGAGGGGCTGAAACAGAGGGCGAGAAACAGAAGGGCTGAAACAGAGGTCGAGAAACAGAGGGGCTGAATCAGGGGAGCTGAAACAGAGGGCGAGAAACAGAGGGGCTGAAACAGAGGGCGAGAAACAGTGGGGCTGAAACAGAGGGGCTGAAACAGAGGGTGAGAAACAGAGGGGCTGAAACAGAGGGCGAGAAACAGAGGGGCTGAAACAGAGGGTCTGAAACAGAGGGGCTGAATCAGAGGGGCTGATTCAGAGGGGCTGAAACAGTGGGGCTGAAACAGAGGGGCTGAAACAGAGGGCGAGAAACAGAGGGGCTGAAACAGAGGTCGAGAAACAGAGGGGCTGAAACAGAGGGCGAGAAACAGAGGGGCTGAATCAGAGGGGCTGAAACAGAGGGCGAGAAACAGATGGGCTGAAACAGAGAGCGAGAAACAGAGGCGCTGAAACAGAGGGGCTGAAACAGAGGGACTGAATCAGAGGGGCTGATTCAGAGGGGCTGAATCAGAGGGGCTTAATCAGAGGGGCTGAAACAGAGGGGCTTAATCAGAGGGGTTGAAACAGAGGGCGAGAAACAGAGGGGCTGAAACAGAGGGCGAGAAACAGAGGGGCAGAAACAGAGGGGCTGAAACAGAGGGGCTGAATCAGAGGGGCTGATTCAGAGGGGCTGAAACAGAGGGGCTTAATCAGAGGGGCTGAAACAGAGGGCGAGAAACAGAGGGGCTGAAACAGAGGGCGAGAAACAGAGGGGCAGAAAAAGAGGGCGAGAAACAGAGGAGCTGAAACAGAGGGGCTGAAACAGAGAGCGCGAAACAGAGGGGCTGAAACAGATGGCGAGAAACAGAGGGACTGAAACAGAGGTCGAGAAACAGTGGGGCTGAAACAGAGGGCAAGAAACAGAGGGGCTGAAACAGAGGGGCTGAAACAGAAGGGCTGAAACAGAGGGGCTGAAACAGAGGGCGAGAAACAGAGGGGCTGAATCAGAGGGGCTGAATCAGAAGGGCTGAAACAGAGGGGCTGAATCAGAGGGGCTGAAACAGAAGGCGAGAAACAGAGGGGCTGAAACAGAGGGCGAGAAACTGAGGGGCAGAAACAGAGGGCGAGAAACAGAGTGGCTGAAACAGAGGGTCTGAAACAGAGGGCGAGAAACAGAGGGGCTGAAACAGAGGGCGAGAAACAGAGGGGCTGAAACAGAGGGGCTGAAACAGAGGGCGAGAAACAGGGGGGCAGAAACTGAGGGCGAGAAACAGAGGGGCTGAAACAGAGGGGCTGAAACAGAGGTTCTGAATCAGAGGGGCTGAAACAGAGGGCGAGAAACAAAGGGGCTGAAACAGCGGGCGAGAAACAGAGGGGCTGAAACAGAGGGGCTGAAACAGAGGTTCTGAATCAGAGGGGCTGAAACAGAGGGCGAGAAACAAAGGGGCTGAAACAGCGGGCGAGAAACAGAGGGGCTGAAACAGAGGGCGAGAAACAGAGGGGCAGAAACAGAGGGGCTGAAACAGAGGGGCTGAATCAGAGGGGCTGATTCAGAGGGGCTGAAACAGAGGGGCTTAATCAGAGGGGCTGAAACAGAGGGCGAGAAACAGAGGGGCTGAAACAGAGGGCGAGAAACAGAGGGGCAGAAAAAGAGGGCGAGAAACAGAGGAGCTGAAACAGAGGGGCTGAAACAGAGAGCGCGAAACAGAGGGGCTGAAACAGATGGCGAGAAACAGAGGGACTGAAACAGAGGTCGAGAAACAGTGGGGCTGAAACAGAGGGCAAGAAACAGAGGGGCTGAAACAGAGGGGCTGAAACAGAAGGGCTGAAACAGAGGGGCTGAAACAGAGGGCGAGAAACAGAGGGGCTGAATCAGAGGGGCTGAATCAGAAGGGCTGAAACAGAGGGGCTGAATCAGAGGGGCTGAAACAGAAGGCGAGAAACAGAGGGGCTGAAACAGAGGGCGAGAAACTGAGGGGCAGAAACAGAGGGCGAGAAACAGAGTGGCTGAAACAGAGGGTCTGAAACAGAGGGCGAGAAACAGAGGGGCTGAAACAGAGGGCGAGAAACAGAGGGGCTGAAACAGAGGGGCTGAAACAGAGGGCGAGAAACAGGGGGGCAGAAACTGAGGGCGAGAAACAGAGGGGCTGAAACAGAGGGGCTGAAACAGAGGTTCTGAATCAGAGGGGCTGAAACAGAGGGCGAGAAACAAAGGGGCTGAAACAGCGGGCGAGAAACAGAGGGGCTGAAACAGAGGGCGAGAAACAGAGGGGCTGAAACAGAGGGGCAGAAACAGAGTGGCTGAAACAGAGGGGCTGAAACAGAGGGCGAGAAACAGAGGGGCTGAATCAGAGGGGCTGATTCAGAGGGACTGAAACAGAGGGGCTGAAACAGTGGGCGAGAAACAAAGGGGCTGAAACATCGGGCGAGAAACAGAGGGCGAGAAACAGAGGGGCTGAAACAGACGGGCTGAAACAGAGAGCCTGAAACAGAGGGCGAGAAACAGAGGGGCTGAAACAGAGGGCGAAAAACAGAGGGGCTGAAACAGAGGGCGAGAAACAGAGGGGCTGAAACAGAGGGGCAGAAACAGAGTGGCTGAAACAGAGGGGCTGAAACAGAGGGCGAGAAACAGAGGGGCTGAATCAGAGGGGCTGATTCAGAGGGACTGAAACAGAGGGGCTGAAACAGTGGGCGAGAAACAAAGGGGCGGAAACAGCGGGCGAGAAACAGAGAGCGAGAAACAGAGGGGCTGAAACAGAGGGCGAGAAACAGAGGGGCAGAAAAAGAGGGCGAGAAACAGAGGAGCTGAAACAGAGGGGCTGAAACAGAGAGCGCGAAACAGAGGGGCTGAAACAGATGGCGAGAAACAGAGGGACTGAAACAGAGGTCGAGAAACAGTGGGGCTGAAACAGAGGGCAAGAAACAGAGGGGCTGAAACAGAGGGGCTGAAACAGAAGGGCTGAAACAGAGGGGCTGAAACAGAGGGCGAGAAACAGAGGGGCTGAATCAGAGGGGCTGAATCAGAAGGGCTGAAACAGAGGGGCTGAATCAGAGGGGCTGAAACAGAAGGCGAGAAACAGAGGGGCTGAAACAGAGGGCGAGAAACTGAGGGGCAGAAACAGAGGGCGAGAAACAGAGTGGCTGAAACAGAGGGTCTGAAACAGAGGGCGAGAAACAGAGGGGCTGAAACAGAGGGCGAGAAACAGAGGGGCTGAAACAGAGGGGCTGAAACAGAGGGCGAGAAACAGGGGGGCAGAAACTGAGGGCGAGAAACAGAGGGGCTGAAACAGAGGGGCTGAAACAGAGGTTCTGAATCAGAGGGGCTGAAACAGAGGGCGAGAAACAAAGGGGCTGAAACAGCGGGCGAGAAACAGAGGGGCTGAAACAGAGGGCGAGAAACAGAGGGGCTGAAACAGAGGGGCAGAAACAGAGTGGCTGAAACAGAGGGGCTGAAACAGAGGGCGAGAAACAGAGGGGCTGAATCAGAGGGGCTGATTCAGAGGGACTGAAACAGAGGGGCTGAAACAGTGGGCGAGAAACAAAGGGGCTGAAACATCGGGCGAGAAACAGAGGGCGAGAAACAGAGGGGCTGAAACAGACGGGCTGAAACAGAGAGCCTGAAACAGAGGGCGAGAAACAGAGGGGCTGAAACAGAGGGCGAAAAACAGAGGGGCTGAAACAGAGGGCGAGAAACAGAGGGCCTGAAACAGAGGGGCAGAAACAGAGTGGCTGAAACAGAGGGGCTGAAACAGAGGGCGAGAAACAGAGGGGCTGAATCAGAGGGGCTGATTCAGAGGGACTGAAACAGAGGGGCTGAAACAGTGGGCGAGAAACAAAGGGGCGGAAACAGCGGGCGAGAAACAGAGAGCGAGAAACAGAGGGGCTGAAACAGAGGGGCTGAAACAGACGGGCTGAAACAGAGAGCCTGAAACAGAGGGCGAGAAACAGAGGGGCTGAAACTGAGGGCGAAAAACAGAGGGGCTGAAACAGAGGGCGAGAAACAGAGGGTGAGAAACAGAGGGCGAGAAACAGCTTGGATGAAACAGAGGGGCTGAAACAAACGGGCTGAAATAGAGGGGCTGAAACAGTGGGGCTGAATCAGAGGGGCTGAAACAGAGTGGCTGAATCAGAGGGGCTGAAACAGAGGGCGAGAAACAGAGGGGCTGAAACAGAGGGCGAGAAACAGAGGGGCTGAAACAGAGGGGCTGAAACAGAGGGGCTGAAACAGAGGGGCTGAATCCGAGGGCGAGAAACAGAGAGGCTGAAACAGAGGGCGAGAAACAGAGGGGCTGAAACAATGGGCAAGAAACAGAGGGGCTGAAAAAGAGGGCGAGAAACAGAGGGGCTGAAACAGAGGGGCTGAAACAGAGGGGCTGAAACAGAGGGGCTGAAACAGAGGGCGAAAAACAGAGGGGCTGAAACAGAGGGCGAGAAACAGAGGGACTGAAACAGAGGGGCTGAAACAGAGGGGCTGAAACAGAGGGGCTGAAACAGAGGGCGAGAAACAGAGGGGCTGAAACAGATGGCGAGAAACAGAGGGCGAGAAACAGAGGGGCTGAAACAGAGGGGCTGAAACAGTGGGGCTGAAATAGAGCGGCTGAAACAGAGGGCTAGAAATAGAGGGGCTGAAACACAGGGCGAGAAACAGAGGGGCTGAAACAGAGGGCGAGAAACAGAGGGGCTGAAACAGAGGGGCTGAAACAGAGGGGCTGAAACTGAGGGCGAGAAACAGAGGGGCTGAAACAAAGGGGCTGAAACAGTGGGGCTAAAACAGAGGGGCTGAAACAGAGGGCGAGAAATAGAGGGGCTGAAACAGAGGGCGAGAAACAGAGGGGCTGAAACAGAGGGCGAGAAACAGAGGGGCTGAAACAGAGGGCGAGAAACAGAGGGGCTGAAACAGAGGGGCTGAAACAGAGGGGCTGAAACAGAGGGCGAGAAACAGAGGGGCTGAAACAGAGGGCGAGAAACAGAGGGGCTGAAACAGAGGGCGTTAAACAGAGGGGCTGAATCAGAGGGACTGAAACAGAGGGCGAGAAACAGAGGGGTTGAAACAGAGAGCGAGAAACAGAGGGGCTGAAACAGAGAGGCTGAAACAGACGGTGAGAATCAGAGAGGCTGAAACAGAGGGCGAGAAACAGAGGGGCTGAAACAGAGGGGCTGAAACAGAGGGGCTGAATCAGAGGGGCTGATTCAGAGGGGCTGAAACAGAGGGGCTTAATCAGAGGGGCTGAAACAGAGGGCGAGAAACAGAGGGGCTGAAACAGAGGGCGAGAAACAGAGGGGCAGAAAAAGAGGGCGAGAAACAGAGGAGCTGAAACAGAGGGGCTGAAACAGAGAGCGCGAAACAGAGGGGCTGAAACAGATGGCGAGAAACAGAGGGACTGAAACAGAGGTCGAGAAACAGTGGGGCTGAAACAGAGGGCAAGAAACAGAGGGGCTGAAACAGAGGGGCTGAAACAGAAGGGCTGAAACAGAGGGGCTGAAACAGAGGGCGAGAAACAGAGGGGCTGAATCAGAGGGGCTGAATCAGAAGGGCTGAAACAGAGGGGCTGAATCAGAGGGGCTGAAACAGAAGGCGAGAAACAGAGGGGCTGAAACAGAGGGCGAGAAACTGAGGGGCAGAAACAGAGGGCGAGAAACAGAGTGGCTGAAACAGAGGGTCTGAAACAGAGGGCGAGAAACAGAGGGGCTGAAACAGAGGGCGAGAAACAGAGGGGCTGAAACAGAGGGGCTGAAACAGAGGGCGAGAAACAGGGGGGCAGAAACTGAGGGCGAGAAACAGAGGGGCTGAAACAGAGGGGCTGAAACAGAGGTTCTGAATCAGAGGGGCTGAAACAGAGAGCGAGAAACAAAGGGGCTGAAACAGCGGGCGAGAAACAGAGGGGCTGAAACAGAGGGCGAGAAACAGAGGGGCTGAAACAGAGGGGCAGAAACAGAGTGGCTGAAACAGAGGGGCTGAAACAGAGGGCGAGAAACAGAGGGGCTGAATCAGAGGGGCTGATTCAGAGGGACTGAAACAGAGGGGCTGAAACAGTGGGCGAGAAACAAAGGGGCTGAAACATCGGGCGAGAAACAGAGGGCGAGAAACAGAGGGGCTGAAACAGACGGGCTGAAACAGAGAGCCTGAAACAGAGGGCGAGAAACAGAGGGGCTGAAACAGAGGGCGAAAAACAGAGGGGCTGAAACAGAGGGCGAGAAACAGAGGGGCTGAAACAGAGGGGCAGAAACAGAGTGGCTGAAACAGAGGGGCTGAAACAGAGGGCGAGAAACAGAGGGGCTGAATCAGAGGGGCTGATTCAGAGGGACTGAAACAGAGGGGCTGAAACAGTGGGCGAGAAACAAAGGGGCGGAAACAGCGGGCGAGAAACAGAGGGCGAGAAACAGAGGGGCTGAAACAGAGGGGCTGAAACAGACGGGCTGAAACAGAGAGCCTGAAACAGAGGGCGAGAAACAGAGGGGCTGAAACTGAGGGCGAAAAACAGAGGGGCTGAAACAGAGGGCGAGAAACAGAGGGTGAGAAACAGAGGGCGAGAAACAGAGTGGATGAAACAGAGGGGCTGAAACAAACGGGCTGAAATAGAGGGGCTGAAACAGTGGGGCTGAATCAGAGGGGCTGAAACAGAGTGGCTGAATCAGAGGGGCTGAAACAGAGGGCGAGAAACAGAGGGGCTGAAACAGAGGGCGAGAAACAGAGGGGCTGAAACAGAGGGGCTGAAACAGAGGGGCTGAAACAGAGGGGCTGAATCCGAGGGCGAGAAACAGAGAGGCTGAAACAGAGGGCGAGAAACAGAGGGGCTGAAACAATGGGCAAGAAACAGAGGGGCTGAAAAAGAGGGCGAGAAACAGAGGGGCTGAAACAGAGGGGCTGAAACAGAGGGGCTGAAACAGAGGGGCTGAAACAGAGGGCGAAAAACAGAGGGGCTGAAACAGAGGGCGAGAAACAGAGGGACTGAAACAGAGGGGCTGAAACAGAGGGGCTGAAACAGAGGGGCTGAAACAGAGGGCGAGAAACAGAGGGGCTGAAACAGATGGCGAGAAACAGAGGGCGAGAAACAGAGGGGCTGAAACAGAGGGGCTGAAACAGTGGGGCTGAAATAGAGCGGCTGAAACAGAGGGCTAGAAATAGAGGGGCTGAAACACAGGGCGAGAAACAGAGGGCCTGAAACAGAGGGCGAGAAACAGAGGGGCTGAAACAGAGGGGCTGAAACAGAGGGGCTGAAACAGAGGGCGAGAAACAGAGGGGCTGAAAAAGAGGGTCTGAAACAGTGGGGCTGAAACAGAGGGGCTGAAACGGAGGGTGAGAAACAGAGGGGCTGAAACAGAGGGCGAGAAACAGAAGGGCTGAAACAGAGGTCGAGAAACAGAGGGGCTGAATCAGGGGAGCTGAAACAGAGGGCGAGAAACAGAGGGGCTGAAACAGAGGGCGAGAAACAGTGGGGCTGAAACAGAGGGGCTGAAACAGAGGGTGAGAAACAGAGGGGCTGAAACAGAGGGCGAGAAACAGAGGGGCTGAAACAGAGGGTCTGAAACAGAGGGGCTGAATCAGAGGGGCTGATTCAGAGGGGCTGAAACAGTGGGGCTGAAACAGAGGGGCTGAAACAGAGGGCGAGAAACAGAGGGGCTGAAACAGAGGTCGAGAAACAGAGGGGCTGAAACAGAGGGTGAGAAACAGAGGGGCTGAATCAGAGGGGCTGAAACAGAGGGCGAGAAACAGATGGGCTGAAACAGAGAGCGAGAAACAGAGGCGCTGAAACAGAGGGGCTGAAACAGAGGGACTGAATCAGAGGGGCTGATTCAGAGGGGCTGAATCAGAGGGGCTTAATCAGAGGGGCTGAAACAGAGGGGCTTAATCAGAGGGGTTGAAACAGAGGGCGAGAAACAGAGGGGCTGAAACAGAGGGCGAGAAACAGAGGGGCAGAAACAGAGGGGCTGAAACAGAGGGGCTGAATCAGAGGGGCTGATTCAGAGGGGCTGAAACAGAGGGGCTTAATCAGAGGGGCTGAAACAGAGGGCGAGAAACAGAGGGGCTGAAACAGAGGGCGAGAAACAGAGGGGCAGAAAAAGAGGGCGAGAAACAGAGGAGCTGAAACAGAGGGGCTGAAACAGAGAGCGCGAAACAGAGGGGCAGAAACAGATGGCGAGAAACAGAGGGACTGAAACAGAGGTCGAGAAACAGTGGGGCTGAAACAGAGGGCAAGAAACAGAGGGGCTGAAACAGAGGGGCTGAAACAGAAGGGCTGAAACAGAGGGGCTGAAACAGAGGGCGAGAAACAGAGGGGCTGAATCAGAGGGGCTGAATCAGAAGGGCTGAAACAGAGGGGCTGAATCAGAGGGGCTGAAACAGAAGGCGAGAAACAGAGGGGCTGAAACAGAGGGCGAGAAACTGAGGGGCAGAAACAGAGGGCGAGAAACAGAGTGGCTGAAACAGAGGGTCTGAAACAGAGGGCGAGAAACAGAGGGGCTGAAACAGAGGGCGAGAAACAGAGGGGCTGAAACAGAGGGGCTGAAACAGAGGGCGAGAAACAGGGGGGCAGAAACTGAGGGCGAGAAACAGAGGGGCTGAAACAGAGGGGCTGAAACAGAGGTTCTGAATCAGAGGGGCTGAAACAGAGGGCGAGAAACAAAGGGGCTGAAACAGCGGGCGAGAAACAGAGGGGCTGAAACAGAGGGGCTGAAACAGAGGTTCTGAATCAGAGGGGCTGAAACAGAGGGCGAGAAACAAAGGGGCTGAAACAGCGGGCGAGAAACAGAGGGGCTGAAACAGAGGGCGAGAAACAGAGGGGCAGAAACAGAGGGGCTGAAACAGAGGGGCTGAATCAGAGGGGCTGATTCAGAGGGGCTGAAACAGAGGGGCTTAATCAGAGGGGCTGAAACAGAGGGCGAGAAACAGAGGGGCTGAAACAGAGGGCGAGAAACAGAGGGGCAGAAAAAGAGGGCGAGAAACAGAGGAGCTGAAACAGAGGGGCTGAAACAGAGAGCGCGAAACAGAGGGGCTGAAACAGATGGCGAGAAACAGAGGGACTGAAACAGAGGTCGAGAAACAGTGGGGCTGAAACAGAGGGCAAGAAACAGAGGGGCTGAAACAGAGGGGCTGAAACAGAAGGGCTGAAACAGAGGGGCTGAAACAGAGGGCGAGAAACAGAGGGGCTGAATCAGAGGGGCTGAATCAGAAGGGCTGAAACAGAGGGGCTGAATCAGAGGGGCTGAAACAGAAGGCGAGAAACAGAGGGGCTGAAACAGAGGGCGAGAAACTGAGGGGCAGAAACAGAGGGCGAGAAACAGAGTGGCTGAAACAGAGGGTCTGAAACAGAGGGCGAGAAACAGAGGGGCTGAAACAGAGGGCGAGAAACAGAGGGGCTGAAACAGAGGGGCTGAAACAGAGGGCGAGAAACAGGGGGGCAGAAACTGAGGGCGAGAAACAGAGGGGCTGAAACAGAGGGGCTGAAACAGAGGTTCTGAATCAGAGGGGCTGAAACAGAGGGCGAGAAACAAAGGGGCTGAAACAGCGGGCGAGAAACAGAGGGGCTGAAACAGAGGGCGAGAAACAGAGGGGCTGAAACAGAGGGGCAGAAACAGAGTGGCTGAAACAGAGGGGCTGAAACAGAGGGCGAGAAACAGAGGGGCTGAATCAGAGGGGCTGATTCAGAGGGACTGAAACAGAGGGGCTGAAACAGTGGGCGAGAAACAAAGGGGCTGAAACATCGGGCGAGAAACAGAGGGCGAGAAACAGAGGGGCTGAAACAGACGGGCTGAAACAGAGAGCCTGAAACAGAGGGCGAGAAACAGAGGGGCTGAAACAGAGGGCGAAAAACAGAGGGGCTGAAACAGAGGGCGAGAAACAGAGGGGCTGAAACAGAGGGGCAGAAACAGAGTGGCTGAAACAGAGGGGCTGAAACAGAGGGCGAGAAACAGAGGGGCTGAATCAGAGGGGCTGATTCAGAGGGACTGAAACAGAGGGGCTGAAACAGTGGGCGAGAAACAAAGGGGCGGAAACAGCGGGCGAGAAACAGAGAGCGAGAAACAGAGGGGCTGAAACAGAGGGCGAGAAACAGAGGGGCAGAAAAAGAGGGCGAGAAACAGAGGAGCTGAAACAGAGGGGCTGAAACAGAGAGCGCGAAACAGAGGGGCTGAAACAGATGGCGAGAAACAGAGGGACTGAAACAGAGGTCGAGAAACAGTGGGGCTGAAACAGAGGGCAAGAAACAGAGGGGCTGAAACAGAGGGGCTGAAACAGAAGGGCTGAAACAGAGGGGCTGAAACAGAGGGCGAGAAACAGAGGGGCTGAATCAGAGGGGCTGAATCAGAAGGGCTGAAACAGAGGGGCTGAATCAGAGGGGCTGAAACAGAAGGCGAGAAACAGAGGGGCTGAAACAGAGGGCGAGAAACTGAGGGGCAGAAACAGAGGGCGAGAAACAGAGTGGCTGAAACAGAGGGTCTGAAACAGAGGGCGAGAAACAGAGGGGCTGAAACAGAGGGCGAGAAACAGAGGGGCTGAAACAGAGGGGCTGAAACAGAGGGCGAGAAACAGGGGGGCAGAAACTGAGGGCGAGAAACAGAGGGGCTGAAACAGAGGGGCTGAAACAGAGGTTCTGAATCAGAGGGGCTGAAACAGAGGGCGAGAAACAAAGGGGCTGAAACAGCGGGCGAGAAACAGAGGGGCTGAAACAGAGGGCGAGAAACAGAGGGGCTGAAACAGAGGGGCAGAAACAGAGTGGCTGAAACAGAGGGGCTGAAACAGAGGGCGAGAAACAGAGGGGCTGAATCAGAGGGGCTGATTCAGAGGGACTGAAACAGAGGGGCTGAAACAGTGGGCGAGAAACAAAGGGGCTGAAACATCGGGCGAGAAACAGAGGGCGAGAAACAGAGGGGCTGAAACAGACGGGCTGAAACAGAGAGCCTGAAACAGAGGGCGAGAAACAGAGGGGCTGAAACAGAGGGCGAAAAACAGAGGGGCTGAAACAGAGGGCGAGAAACAGAGGGGCTGAAACAGAGGGGCAGAAACAGAGTGGCTGAAACAGAGGGGCTGAAACAGAGGGCGAGAAACAGAGGGGCTGAATCAGAGGGGCTGATTCAGAGGGACTGAAACAGAGGGGCTGAAACAGTGGGCGAGAAACAAAGGGGCGGAAACAGCGGGCGAGAAACAGAGAGCGAGAAACAGAGGGGCTGAAACAGAGGGGCTGAAACAGACGGGCTGAAACAGAGAGCCTGAAACAGAGGGCGAGAAACAGAGGGGCTGAAACTGAGGGCGAAAAACAGAGGGGCTGAAACAGAGGGCGAGAAACAGAGGGTGAGAAACAGAGGGCGAGAAACAGCTTGGATGAAACAGAGGGGCTGAAACAAACGGGCTGAAATAGAGGGGCTGAAACAGTGGGGCTGAATCAGAGGGGCTGAAACAGAGTGGCTGAATCAGAGGGGCTGAAACAGAGGGCGAGAAACAGAGGGGCTGAAACAGAGGGCGAGAAACAGAGGGGCTGAAACAGAGGGGCTGAAACAGAGGGGCTGAAACAGAGGGGCTGAATCCGAGGGCGAGAAACAGAGAGGCTGAAACAGAGGGCGAGAAACAGAGGGGCTGAAACAATGGGCAAGAAACAGAGGGGCTGAAAAAGAGGGCGAGAAACAGAGGGGCTGAAACAGAGGGGCTGAAACAGAGGGGCTGAAACAGAGGGGCTGAAACAGAGGGCGAAAAACAGAGGGGCTGAAACAGAGGGCGAGAAACAGAGGGACTGAAACAGAGGGGCTGAAACAGAGGGGCTGAAACAGAGGGGCTGAAACAGAGGGCGAGAAACAGAGGGGCTGAAACAGATGGCGAGAAACAGAGGGCGAGAAACAGAGGGGCTGAAACAGAGGGGCTGAAACAGTGGGGCTGAAATAGAGCGGCTGAAACAGAGGGCTAGAAATAGAGGGGCTGAAACACAGGGCGAGAAACAGAGGGGCTGAAACAGAGGGCGAGAAACAGAGGGGCTGAAACAGAGGGGCTGAAACAGAGGGGCTGAAACAGAGGGCGAGAAACAGAGGGGCTGAAAAAGAGGGTCTGAAACAGTGGGGCTGAAACAGAGGGGCTGAAACAGAGGGTGAGAAACAGAGGGGCTGAAACAGAGGGCGAGAAACAGAAGGGCTGAAACAGAGGTCGAGAAACAGAGGGGCTGAATCAGGGGAGCTGAAACAGAGGGCGAGAAACAGAGGGGCTGAAACAGAGGGCGAGAAACAGTGGGGCTGAAACAGAGGGGCTGAAACAGAGGGTGAGAAACAGAGGGGCTGAAACAGAGGGCGAGAAACAGAGGGGCTGAAACAGAGGGTCTGAAACAGAGGGGCTGAATCAGAGGGGCTGATTCAGAGGGGCTGAAACAGTGGGGCTGAAACAGA
The DNA here is from genome assembly GCF_047496795.1 of Chiloscyllium punctatum. NCBI lineage: Eukaryota > Metazoa > Chordata > Chondrichthyes > Orectolobiformes > Hemiscylliidae > Chiloscyllium > Chiloscyllium punctatum. Next base: position 941,953 of record NC_092779.1, on the reverse strand, counting down.
GGGGCTGAAACAGAGGGCGAGAAACAGAGGGGCTGAAACAGAGGTCGAGAAACAGAGGGGCTGAAACAGAGGGCGAGAAACTGAGGGGCTGAATCAGAGGGGCTGAAACAGAGGGCGAGAAACAGATGGGCTGAAACAGAGAGCGAGAAACAGAGGCGCTGAAACAGAGGGGCTGAAACAGAGGGACTGAATCAGAGGGGCTGATTCAGAGGGGCTGAATCAGAGGGGCTTAATCAGAGGGGCTGAAACAGAGGGGCTTAATCAGAGGGGTTGAAACAGAGGGCGAGAAACAGAGGGGCTGAAACAGAGGGCGAGAAACAGAGGGGCAGAAACAGAGGGCGAGAAACAGAGGAGCAGAAACAGAGGGGCTGAAACAGAGAGCGCGAAACAGAGGGGCTGAAACAGATGGCGAGAAACAGAGGGGCTGAAACAGATGGCGAGAAACAGAGGGGCTGAAACAGAGGGGCAGAAACAGAGGGGCTGAAAAAGAGAGGCTGAAACAGAAGGGCAGAAACAGAGGGGCTGAAACAGAGGGCGAGAAACAAAGGGGCTGAATCAGAGGGGCTGAATCAGAAGGGCTGAAACAGAGGGCAAGAAACAGAGGGGCTGAAACAGAGTGGCTGGAACAGAGGGCGAGAAACAGAGGGGCTGAATCAGACGGGCTGAATCAGAGGGGCTGAAACAGAGGGTCTGAAACAGAGGGCGAGAAACAGAGGGTCTGAAACAGAGGGCGAGAAACAGAGGGCGAGAAACAGAGGGGCTGAAAAAGAGGGGCTGAAACAGAGGTGCTGAAACAAAGCGGCTGATGCAGAGGGCGAGAAATAGAGGGGCTGAAACAGAGGGGCTGAAACAGAGGGGCTGAAACAGAGGGCGAGAAACAGAGAGGCTGAGACAGAGGGCGAGAAACAGAGGGGCTGAAACAGAGGGCGAGAAACAGAGGGGCTGAAACAGAGGGGCTGAAACAGAGTGCGAGAAACAGAGGGCGAGAAACAGAGGGACTGAAACAGAGGGGCTGAAACAGAGGGGCTGAAACAGAGGGCGAGAAACAGAGGGGCTGAAACAGAGGGCGAGAAACAGAGGGGCTGAAACAGAGGGCGAGAAACAGAGGGGCTAAAACAGAGGGGCTGAAACAGTGGGGCTGAAACAGAGCGGCTGAAACAGAGGGCGAGAAATAGAGGGGCTGAAACACAGGGCGAGAAACAGAGGGGCTGAAACAGAGGGCGAGAAACAGAGGGGCTGAAACAGAGGGGCTGAAACAGAGGGGCTGAAACAGAGGGCGAGAAACAGAGGGGCTGAAAAAGAGGGCGAGAAATATAGTGGCTGAAACAGAGGGCGAGAAACAGAGGGGCTGAATCAGAGGAGCTGAAACAGAGGGCAAGAAACAGAGGGGCTGAAACAGAGGGCGAGAAACAGAGGGGCTGAAACAGAGGGCGAGAAACAGAGGGGCTGAAACAGAGGGTCTGAAACAGAGGGGCTGAATCAGAGGGGCTGATTCAGAGGGGCTGAAACAGTGGGGCTGAAACAGAGGGGCTGAAACAGAGGGCGAGAAACAGAGGGGCTGAAACAGAGGGCGAGAAACAGAGGGGCTGAAACAGAGGGCGAGAAACTGAGGGGCTGAATCAGAGGGGCTGAAACAGAGGGCGAAAAACAGATGGGCTGAAACAGAGAGCGAGAAACAGAGGGGCTGAAACAGAGGGGCTGAAACAGAGGGTGAGAAACAGAGGGGCTGAAACAGAGGGCGAGAAACAGAGGGGCTGAAACAGAGGGGCTGAAGCAGAGGGGCTGAATCAGAGGGGCTGATTCAGAGGGGCTGAATCAGAGGGGCTTAATCAGAGGGGCTGAAACAGAGGGGCTGAATCAGAGGGGCTGAAACAGAGGGCGAGAAACAGAGGGGCTGAAACAGAGGGCGAGAAACAGAGGGGCAGAAACAGAGGGCGAGAAACAGAGGAGCAGAAACAGAGGGGCTGAAACAGAGAGGGCGAAACAGAGGGGCTGAAACAGATGGCGAGAAACAGAGGGACTGAAACAGAGGTCGAGAAACAGAGGGGCTGAAACAGCGGGCAAGAAACAGAGGGGCTGAAACAGAGAGGCTGAAACAGAAGGGCAGAAACAGAGGGGCTGAAACAGAGGGCGAGAAACAAAGGGGCTGAATCAGAGGGGCTGAATCAGAAGGGCTGAAACAGAGGGCAAGAAACAGAGGGGCTGAAACAGAGTGGTTGGAACAGAGGGCGAGAAACAGAGGGGCTGAATCAGACGGGCTGAATCAGAGGGGCTGAAACAGCGGGGCTGAAACAGAGGGCGAGAAACAGAGGGGCTGAAACAGAGGGCGAGAAACAGAGGGCGAGAAACAGAGGGGCTGAAAAAGAGGGGCTGAAACAGAGGTGCTGAAACAAAGCGGCTGATGCAGAGGGCGAGAAATAGAGGGGCTGAAACAGAGGGGCTGAAACAGAGGGCGAGAAACAGAGAGGCTGAAACAGAGGACGAGAAACAGAGGGGCTGAAACAGAGGGCGAGAAACAGAGGGGCTGAAACAGAGGGGCTGAAACAGAGGGGCTGAAACAGAGGGGCTGAAACAGAGGGCGAGAAACAGAGAGGCTGAAACAGAGGGCGAGAAACAGAGTGGCTGAAACAGAGGGCAAGAAACAGAGGGGCTGAAACCGAGGGCGAGAAACAGAGCGGCTGAAACAGAGGGCGAGAAACAGAGGGGCTGAAACAGAGGGCGAGAAACAGACGGGCAGAAACAGAGGGCGAGAAACAGAGGGACTGAAACAGAGGGGCTGAAACAGAGAGCGCGAAACAGAGGGACTGAAACAGAGGGCGAGAAACAGAGGGGCTGAAAGAGAGGGCGAGAAACAGAGGGGCTTAAACAGAGGGCGAGAAACAGAGGGGCTGAAACAGAGGGCAAGAAACAGAGGGGCTGAAACAGCGTGGCTGAAACAGAGGGCGAGAAACCGAGGGGCTGAATCAGACGGGCTGAATCAGAGGGGCTGAAACAGAGGGGCTGAAACAGAGGGCGAGAAACAGAGTGGCTGAAACAGAGGGCGAGATACAGAGGGCGAGATACAGAGGGTCTGAAACAGAGGGGCTGAAACAGAGGGGCTGAAACAGAGGGGCTGAAACAGAGGGCGAGAAACAGAGGGGCTGAAACAGAGGGCGAGAAACAGAGGCGCTGAAACAGAGGGCGAGAAACAGAGGGGCTGAAACAGAGGGGTTGAAACAGAGGGTGAGAAACAGAGGGGCTGAAACAGAGGTAGAAACAGAGGGGCTGAAACAGAGGGGCTGAAACAGCAGGGGCTGAATCAGAGGGGCTGATTCAGAGGGGCTGAAACAGAGGGGCTGAATCAGAGGGGCTGAAACAGAGGGCGAGAAACAGAGGGACTGAAAGAGAGGGCGAGAAACAGAGTGGCTGAAACAGAGGGCGAGAAACAGACGTGCAGAAACAGAGGGCGAGAAACAGAGGGACTGAAACAAAGGGGCTGGAACAGAGAGCGCGAAACAGAGGGACTGAAACAGAGGGCGAGAAACAGAGGGGCTGAAACAGAGGTCGAGAAACAGAGGGGCTGAAACAGAGGGCGAGAAACAGAGGGGCTGAAACAGAGGGGCTGAATCAGATGGGCTGAATCAGAGGGGCTGAAACAGAGGGACTGAAACAGAGGGCGAGAAACAGAGGGGCTGAAACAGAGGGGCTGAAACAGAGGGCGAGAAACAGAGGGACTGAAACAGAGGGGCTGAAACAGAGGGGCTGAAACAAAGCGGCTGATACAGAGGGCGAGAAACAGAGGGGCTGAAACAGAGGGCGAGATACATAGGGGCTGAAAGAGAGGGGCTGAAACAGAGGGCGAGAAACAGAGAGGCTGAAACAGAGGGCGAGAAACAGAGGGCCTGAAACAGAGGGCGAGAAACAGAGGGCTGAAACACAGGGGCTGAAACAGAGGGGCTGAAACAGAGGGGCTGAAACAGAGGGCGAGAAACAGAGGGGCTGAAACAGAGGGGCTGAAACAGAGGGCGAGAAACAGAGGGACTGAAACAGAGGGGCTGAAACAGAGGGGCTGAAACAAAGCGGCTGATACAGAGGGCGAGAAACAGAGGGGCTGAAACAGAGGGCGAGATACAGAGGGGCTGAAAGAGAGGGGCTGAAACAGAGGGCGAGAAACAGAGAGTCTGAAACAGAGGGCGAGAAACAGAGGGCCTGAAACAGAGGGCGAGAAACAGAGGGCTGAAACAGAGGGGCTGAAACAGAGGGGCTGAAACAGAGGGGCTGAAACAGAGGGCGAGATACAGAGAGGCTGAAACAGAGGGCGAGAAACAGAGTGGCTGAAACAGAGGGCGAGAAACAGAGTGGCTGAAACAGAGGGCAAGAAACAGAGGGTCTGAAACAGAGGGCGAGAAACAGAGGGGCTGAAACAGAGGGCAAGAAACAGAGGGGCTGAAACAGAGGGGCTGAAACAGAGGGCGAGATACAGAGAGGCTGAAACAGAGGGTGAGAAACAGAGTGGCTGAAACAGAGGGCAAGAAACAGAGGGGCTGAAACAGAGGGCGAGAAACAGAGGGGCTGAAACAGAGGGGCTGAAACAGAGGGGCTGATACAGAGGGCGAGAAACAGAGCGGCTGAAACAGAGGGCGAGAAACAGAGGGGCTGAAACAAAGGGGCTGAAACAGTGGGGCTAAAACAGAGGGGCTGAAACAGAGGGCGAGAAATAGAGGGGCTGAAACAGAGGGCGAGAAACAGAGGGGCTGAAACAGAGGGCGAGAAAGAGAGGGGCTGAATCAGAGGGGCTGAAAAAGAGGGCGAGAAACAGAGGGGCTGAAACAGAGGGTGAGAAACAGAGGGGCTGAAACAGAGGGCGAGAAACAGAGGGGCTGAAACAGAGGGGCTGAAACAGAGGGGCTGAATCAGAGGGGCTGATTCAGAGGGGCTGAATCAGAGGGGCTTAATCAGAGGGGCTGAAACAGAGGGCGAGAAACAGAGGCGCTGAAACAGAGGGCGAGAAACAGAGGGGCTGAAACAGAGGGCGAGAAACAGAGGGGCAGAAACTGAGGGCGAGAAACAGAGGAGCAGAAACAGAGGGGCTGAAACAGAGAGCGCGAAACAGAGGGGCTGAAACAGATGGTGAGAAACAGAGGGACTGAAACAGAGTTCGAGAAACAGAGGGGCTGAAACAGAGGGCAAGAAACAGAGGGCCTGAAACAGAGAGGCTGAGACAGAAGGGCAGAAACAGAGGGGCTGAAACAGAGGGCGAGAAACAGAGGGGCTGAATCAGAGGGGCTGAATCAGAAGGGCTGAAACAGAGGGCAAGAAACAGAGGGGCTGAAACAGAGTGGCTGGAACAGAGGGCGAGAAACAGAGGGGCTGAATCAGACGGGCTGAATCAGAGGGGCTGAAACAGAGGGGCTGAAACAGAGGGCGAGAAACAGAGGGGCTGAAACAGAGGGTGAGAAACAGAGGGCGACAAACAGAGGGGCTGAAAAAGAGGGGCTGAAACAAAGGGGCTGAAACAAAGCGGCTGATGCAGAGGGCGAGAAATAGAGGGGCTGAAGCAGAGGGGCTGAAACAGAGGGGCTGAAACAGAGGGCGAGAAACAGAGAGGCTGAAACAGAGGGCGAGAAACAGAGGGGCTGAAACAGAGGGCGAGAAACAGAGGGGCTGAAACAGAGGGGCTGAAACAGAGGGTCTGAAACAGAGGGCGAGAAACAGAGAGGCTGAAACAGAGGGCGAGAAACAGAGTGGCTGAAACAGAGGGCAAGAAACAGAGGGGCTGAAACAGAGGGCGAGAAACAGAGGGGCTGAAACAGAGGGGCTGAAACAGAGGGGCTGAAACAGAGGGGCTGAATCAGAGGGGCTGATTCAGAGGGGCTGAATCAGAGGGGCTTAATCAGAGGGGCTGAAACAGAGGGCGAGAAACAGAGGCGCTGAAACAGAGGGCGAGAAACAGAGGGGCTGAAACAGAGGGCGAGAAACAGAGGGGCAGAAACTGAGGGCGAGAAACAGAGGAGCAGAAACAGAGGGGCTGAAACAGAGAGCGCGAAACAGAGGGGCTGAAACAGATGGTGAGAAACAGAGGGACTGAAACAGAGTTCGAGAAACAGAGGGGCTGAAACAGAGGGCAAGAAACAGAGGGCCTGAAACAGAGAGGCTGAGACAGAAGGGCAGAAACAGAGGGGCTGAAACAGAGGGCGAGAAACAGAGGGGCTGAATCAGAGGGGCTGAATCAGAAGGGCTGAAACAGAGGGCAAGAAACAGAGGGGCTGAAACAGAGTGGCTGGAACAGAGGGCGAGAAACAGAGGGGCTGAATCAGACGGGCTGAATCAGAGGGGCTGAAACAGAGGGGCTGAAACAGAGGGCGAGAAACAGAGGGGCTGAAACAGAGGGTGAGAAACAGAGGGCGACAAACAGAGGGGCTGAAAAAGAGGGGCTGAAACAAAGGGGCTGAAACAAAGCGGCTGATGCAGAGGGCGAGAAATAGAGGGGCTGAAGCAGAGGGGCTGAAACAGAGGGGCTGAAACAGAGGGCGAGAAACAGAGAGGCTGAAACAGAGGGCGAGAAACAGAGGGGCTGAAACAGAGGGCGAGAAACAGAGGGGCTGAAACAGAGGGGCTGAAACAGAGGGTCTGAAACAGAGGGCGAGAAACAGAGAGGCTGAAACAGAGGGCGAGAAACAGAGTGGCTGAAACAGAGGGCAAGAAACAGAGGGGCTGAAACAGAGGGCGAGAAACAGAGGGGCTGAAACAGAGGGGCTGAAACAGAGGGGCAGAAACAGAGAGCGAGAAACAGAGGGGCTGAAACAGAGGGCCAGAAACAGAGGGCGAGAAACAGAGGGACTGAAACAGTGTGGCTGAAACAGAGGGGCTGATACAGAGGGCGAGAAACAGAGCGGCTGAAACAGAGGGCGAGAAACAGAGGGGCTGAAACAAAGAGGCTGAAACAGTGGGGCTAAAACAGAGGGTCTGAAACAGAGGGCGAGAAATAGAGGGGCTGAAACAGAGGGCGAGAAACAGAGGGGCTGAAACAGAGGGCGAGAAACAGAGGGGCTGAATCAGAGGGGCTGAAACAGAGGGCGAGAAACAGAGGGGCTGAAACAGAGAGCGAGAAACAGAGGGGCTGAAACAGAGGGGCTGAAACAGAGGGTGAGAAACAGAGGGGCTGAAACAGAGGGCGAGAAACAGAGGCGCTGAAACAGAGGGGCTGAAACAGAGGGGCTGAATCAGAGGGGCTGATTCAGAGGGGCTGAAACAGAGGGGCTTAATCAGAGGGGCTGAAACAGAGGGCGAGAAACAGAGGGGCTGAAACAGAGGGCGAGAAACAGAGGAGCTGAAACAGAGGGGCTGAAACAGAGAGCGCGAAACAGAGGGGCTGAAACAGATGGCGAGAAACAGAGGGACTGAAACAGAGGGCAAGAAACAGAGGGGCTGAAACAGAGGGCGAGAAACAGAGGGGCTGAAACAGAGGGCAAGAAACAGAGGGGCTGAAACAGAGGGGCTGAAACAGAGGGCGAGATACAGAGAGGCTGAAACAGAGGGCGAGAAACAGAGTGGCTGAAACAGAGGGCAAGAAACAGAGGGGCTGAAACAGAGGGCGAGAAACAGAGGGGCTGAAACAGAGGGGCTGAAACAGAGGGCGAGAAACAGAGGGACTGAAACAGAGGGGCTGAAACAGAGGGGCTGATACAGAGGGCGAGAAACAGCGCGGCTGAAACAGAGGGTGAGAAACAGAGGGGCTGAAACAAAGGGGCTGAAACAGTGGGGCTAATACAGAGGGCGAGAAACAGAGGGGCTGAAACAGAGGGCGAGAAACAGAGGGGCTGAAACAGAGGGCGAGAAACAGAGGGGCTGAATCAGAGGGGCTGAAACAGAGGGCGAGAAACAGATGGGCTGAAACAGAGAGCGAGAAACAGAGGGGCTGAAACAGAGGGCGAGAAACAGAGGGGCTGAAACAGAGGGGCTGAAACAGAGGGTGAGAAACAGAGGGGCTGAAACAGAGGGCGAGAAACAGAGGGGCTGAAACAGAGGGGCTGAAACAGAGGGGCTGAATCAGAGGGGCTGATTCAGAGGGGCTGAATCAGAGGGGCTTAATCAGAGGGGCTGAAACAGAGGGGCTTAATCAGAGGGGCTGAAACAGAGGGCGAGGAACAGAGGGGCTGAAACAGAGGGCGAGAAACAGAGGGGCAGAAACTGAGGGCGAGAAACAGAGGAGCAGAAACAGAGGGGCTGAAACAGAGAGCGCGAAACAGAGGGGCTGAAACAGATGGTGAGAAACAGAGGGACTGAAACAGAGTTCGAGAAACAGAGGGGCTGAAACAGAGGGCAAGAAACAGAGGGCCTGAAACAGAGAGGCTGAGACAGAAGGGCAGAAACAGAGGGGCTGAAACAGAGGGCGAGAAACAGAGGGGCTGAATCAGAGGGGCTGAATCAGAAGGGCTGAAACAGAGGGCAAGAAACAGAGGGGCTGAAACAGAGTGGCTGGAACAGAGGGCGAGAAACAGGGGGGCTGAATCAGACGGGCTGAATCAGAGGGGCTGAAACAGAGGGGCTGAAACAGAGGGCGAGAAACAGAGGGGCTGAAACAGAGTGTGAGAAACAGAGGGCGACAAACAGAGGGGCTGAAAAAGAGGGGCTGAAACAAAGGGGCTGAAACAAAGCGGCTGATGCAGAGGGCGAGAAATAGAGGGGCTGAAGCAGAGGGGCTGAAACAGAGGGGCTGAAACAGAGGGCGAGAAACAGAGAGGCTGAAACAGAGGGCGAGAAACAGAGGGGCTGAAACAGAGGGCGAGAAACAGAGGGGCTGAAACAGAGGGCGAGAAACAGAGGGGCTGAAACAGAGGGTCTGAAACAGAGGTGCAGAAACAGAGAGCGAGAAACAGAGGGGCTGAAACAGAGGGCCAGAAACAGAGGGCGAGAAACAGAGGGACTGAAACAGTGTGGCTGAAACAGAGGGGCTGATACAGAGGGCGAGAAACAGAGCGGCTGAAACAGAGGGCGAGAAACAGAAGGGCTGAAACAGTGGGCGAGAAATAGAGGGGCTGAAACAGAGGGCGAGAAACAGAGGGGCTGAAACAGAGGGCGAGAAACAGAGGGGCTGAATCAGAGGGGCTGAAACAGAGGGCGAGAAACAGAGGGGCTGAAACAGAGAGCGAGAAACAGAGGGGCTGAAACAGAGTGGCTGAAACAGAGGGTGAGAAACAGAGGGGCTGAAACAGAGGGCGAGAAACAGAGGCGCTGAAACAGAGGGGCTGAAACAGAGGGGCTGAATCAGAGGGGCTGATTCAGAGGGGCTGAAACAGAGGGGCTTAATCAGAGGGGCTGAAACAGAGGGCGAGAAACAGAGGGGCTGAAACAGACGGCGAGAAACAGAGGAGCTGAAACAGAGGGGCTGAAACAGAGAGCGCGAAACAGAGGGGCTGAAACAGATGGCGAGAAACAGAGGGACTGAAACAGAGGTCGAGAAACAGAGGGGCTGAAACAGAGGGCAAGAAACAGAGGGGCTGAAACAGAGGGGCTGAAACAGAAGGGCTGAAACAGAGGGGCTGAAACAGAGGGCGAGAAACAGAGGGGCTGAATCAGAGGGGCTGAATCAGAAGGGCTGAAACAGAGGGGCTGAATCAGAGGGGCTGAAACAGAAGGCGAGAAACAGAGGGGCTGAAACAGAGGGCGAGAAACTGAGGGGCAGAAACAGAGGGCGAGAAACAGAGGGGCTGAAACAGAGGGTCTGAAACAAAGGGCGAGAAACAGAGGGGCTGAAACAGAGGGCGAGAAACAGAGGGGCTGAAACAGAGGGGCTGAAACAGAGGGCGAGAAACAGAGGGGCAGAAACTGAGGGCGAGAAACAGAGGGGCTGAAACAGAGGGGCTGAAACAGAGGGTCTGAATCAGAGGGGCTGAAACAGAGGGCGAGAAACAAAGGGGCTGAAACAGCGGGCGAGAAACAGAGGGCGAGAAACAGAGGGGCTGAAACAGAGGGGCTGAAACAGACTGGCTGAATCAGAGAGCCTGAAACAGAGGGCGAGAAACAGAGGGGCTGAAACAGAGGGGCAGAAACAGAGGGGCTGAAACAGAGGGGCTGAAACAGAGGGCAAGAAACAGAGGGGCTGAAACAGAGGGGCTGAAACAGAGGGCAAGAAACAGAGGGGCTGAAACAGAGGTGCTGAAACAGAAGGGCTGAAACAGAGGGGCTGAAACAGAGGGCGAGAAACAGAGGGGCTGAATCAGAGGGGCTGAATCAGAAGGGCTGAAACAGAGGGGCTGAATCAGAGGGGCTGAAACAGAAGGCGAGAAACAGAGGGGCTGAAACAGAGGGCGAGAAACTGAGGGGCAGAAACAGAGGGCGAGAAACAGAGGGGCTGAAACAGAGGGTCTGAAACAGAGGGCGAGAAACAGAGGGGCTGAAACAGAGGGCGAGAAACAGAGGGGCTGAAACAGGTGGCGAGAAACAGAGGGACTGAAACAGAGGTCGAGAAACAGAGGGGCTGAAACAGAGGGCAAGAAACAGAGGGGCTGAAACAGAGGGGCTGAAACAGAAGGGCTGAAACAGAGGGGCTGAAACAGAGGGCGAGAAACAGAGGGGCTGAATCAGAGGGGCTGAATCAGAAGGGCTGAAACAGAGGGGCTGAATCAGAGGGGCTGAAACAGAAGGCGAGAAACAGAGGGGCTGAAACAGAGGGCGAGAAACTGAGGGGCAGAAACAGAGGGCGAGAAACAGAGGGGCTGAAACAGAGGGTCTGAAACAGAGGGCGAGAAACAGAGGGGCTGAAACAGAGGGGCTGAAACAGACGGGCTGAATCAGAGAGCCTGAAACAGAGGGCGAGAAACAGAGGGGCTGAAACAGAGGGCGAAAAACAGAGGGGCTGAAACAGAGGGCGAGAAACAGAGGGGCTGAAACAGAGGGGCAGAAACAGAGGGGCTGAAACAGAGGGGCTGAAACAGAGGGCGAGAAACAGAGGGACTGAATCAGAGGGGCTGAATCAGAGGGCGAGAAACAGAGGGGCTGAAACAGAGGGCGAAAAACAGAGGGGCTGAAACAGAGGGCGAGAAACAGAGGGGCTGAAACAGAGGGGCAGAAACAGAGGGGCTGAAACAGAGGGGCTGAAACAGAGGGCGAGAAACAGAGGGACTGAATCAGAGGGGCTGAATCAGAGGGACTGAAACAGAGGGGCTGAAACAGTGGGCGAGAAACAAAGGGGCTGAAACAGCGGGCGAGAAACAGAGGGCGAGAAACAGAGGGGCTGAAACAGAGGGGCTGAAACAGAAGGGCTGAAACAGAGAGCCTGAAACAGAGGGGCAGAAACAGAGGGGCTGAAACAGAGGGCGAAAAACAGAGGGGCTGAAACAGAGGGCGAGAAACAGAGGGTGAGAAACAGAGGGCGAGAAACAGAGTGGATGAAACAGAGGGGCTGAAACAGAGGGGCTGAAACAGAGGGGCTGAAACAGAGGGGCTGAAACAGAGGGTGAGAAACAGAGGGCGAGAAACAGAGGGCCTGAAACAGAGGGCGAGAAACAGAGGGCTGAAACAGAGGGGCTGAAACAGAGGGGCTGAAACAGAGGGGCTGAAACAGAGGGCGAGATACAGAGAGGCTGAAACAGAGGGCGAGAAACAGAGTGGCTGAAACAGAGGGCGAGAAACAGAGTGGCTGAAACAGAGGGCAAGAAACAGAGGGGCTGAAACAGAGGGCGAGAAACAGAGGGGCTGAAACAGAGGGGCTGAAACAGAGGGCGAGAAACAGAGGGACTGAAACAGAGGGGCTGAAACAGAGGGGCTGAAACAGAGGGCGAGATACAGAGAGGCTGAAACAGAGGGCGAGAAACAGAGTGGCTGAAACAGAGGGCAAGAAACAGAGGGGCTGAAACAGAGGGCGAGAAACAGAGGGGCTGAAACAGAGGGGCTGAAACAGAGGGCGAGAAACAGAGGGACTGAAACAGAGGGGCTGAAACAGAGGGGCTGATACAGAGGGCGAGAAACAGAGCGGCTGAAACAGAGGGCGAGAAACAGAGGGGCTGAAACAAAGGGGCTGAAACAGAGGGGCTAAAACAGAGGGGCTGAAACAGAGGGCGAGAAATAGAGGGGCTGAAACAGAGGGCGAGAAACAGAGGGGCTGAAACAGAGGGCGAGAAACAGAGGGGCTGAAACAGAGGGGCTGAAACAGAGGGGCTGAAACAGAGGGCGAGAAACAGAGGGGCTGAAACAGAGGGCGAGAAACAGAGGGGCTGAAACAGAGGGCGAGAAACAGAGGGGCTGAATCAGAGGGGCTGAAACAGAGGGCGAGAAACAGATGGGCTGAAACAGAGAGCGAGAAACAGAGGGGCTGAAACAGAGGGCGAGAAACAGAGGGGCTGAAACAGAGGGGCTGAAACAGAGGGTGAGAAACAGAGGGGCTGAAACAGAGGGCGAGAAACAGAGGGGCTGAAACAGAGGGGCTGAAACAGAGGGGCTGAATCAGAGGGGCTGATTCAGAGGGGCTGAATCAGAGGGGCTTAATCAGAGGGGCTGAAACAGAGGGGCTTAATCAGAGGGGCTGAAACAGAGGGCGAGAAACAGAGGGGCTGAAACAGAGGGCGAGAAACAGAGGGGCAGAAACTGAGGGCGAGAAACAGAGGAGCAGAAACAGAGGGGCTGAAACAGAGAGCGCGAAACAGAGGGGCTGAAACAGATGGTGAGAAACAGAGGGACTGAAACAGAGTTCGAGAAACAGAGGGGCTGAAACAGAGGGCAAGAAACAGAGGGCGAGAAACAGAGGGGCTGAATCAGAGGGGCTGAATCAGAAGGGCTGAAACAGAGGGCAAGAAACATAGGGGCTGAAACAGAGTGGCTGGAACAGAGGGCGAGAAACAGAGGGGCTGAATCAGACGGGCTGAATCAGAGGGGCTGAAACAGAGATTCTGAAACAGAGGGCGAGAAACAGAGGGGCTGAAACAGAGTGTGAGAAACAGAGGGCGACAAACAGAGGGGCTGAAAAAGAGGGGCTGAAACAAAGGGGCTGAAACAAAGCGGCTGATGCAGAGGGCGAGAAATAGAGGGGCTGAAGCAGAGGGGCTGAATCCGAGGCGCTGATTCAGAGGGGCTGAAACAGAGGGGCTGAATCAGAGGGGCTGAAACAGAGGGCGAGAAACAGAGGGACTGAAAGAGAGGGCGAGAAACAGAGTGGCTGAAACAGAGGGCGAGAAAGAGACGTGCAGAAACAGAGGGCGAGAAACAGAGGGACTGAAACAAAGGGGCTGGAACAGAGAGCGCGAAACAGAGGGACTGAAACAGAGGGCGAGAAACAGAGGGGCTGAAACAGAGGGCGAGAAACAGAGGTGCTGAAACAGAGGGCGAGAAACAGAGGGGCTGAAACAGAGGGGCTGAATCAGATGGGCTGAATCAGAGGGGCTGAAACAGAGGGGCTGAAACAGAGGGCGAGAAACAGAGGGACTGAAACAGAGGGGCTGAAACAGAGGGGCTGGAACAAAGCGGCTGATACAGAGGGCGAGAAACAGAGGGGCTGAAACAGAGGGCGAGATACAGAGGGGCTGAAAGAGAGGGGCTGAAACAGAGGGCGAGAAACAGAGAGGCTGAAACAGAGGGCGAGAAACAGAGGGACTGAAACAGAGGGCGAGAAACAGAGGGCTGAAACAGAGGGGCTGAAACAGAGGGGCTGAAACAGAGGGCGAGAAACAGAGGGGCTGAAACAGATGGGCTGAAACAGAGGGCGAGAAACAGAGGGACTGAAACAGAGGGGCTGAAACAAAGCGGCTGATACAGAGGGCGAGAAACAGAGGGGCTGAAACAGAGGGCGAGATACAGAGGGGCTGAAAGAGAGGGGCTGAAACAGAGAGCGAGAAACAGAGAGGCTGAAACAGAGGGCGAGAAACAGAGGGCCTGAAACAGAGGGCGAGAAACAGAGGGCTGAAACAGAGGGGCTGAAACAGAGGGGCTGAAACAGAGGGGCTGAAACAGAGGGCGAGATACAGAGAGGCTGAAACAGAGGGCGATAAACAGAGTGGCTGAAACAGAGGGGCTGAAACAGAGGGCGAGAAACAGAGGGGCTGAAACAGAGTGTGAGAAACAGAGGGCGACAAACAGAGGGGCTGAAAAAGAGGGGCTGAAACAAAGGGGCTGAAACAAAGCGTCTGATGCAGAGGGCGAGAAATAGAGGGGCTGAAGCAGAGGGGCTGAAACAGAGGGGCTGAAACAGAGGGCGAGAAACAGAGAGGCTGAAACAGAGGGCGAGAAACAGAGGGGCTAAAACAGAGGGTGAGAAACAGAGGGGCTGAAACAGAGGGGCTGAAACAGAGGGGCTGAAACAGAGGGTCTGAAACAGAGGGCGAGAAACAGAGAGGCTGAAACAGAGGGCGAGAAACAGAGTGGCTGAAACAGAGGGCGAGAAACAGAGGGGCTGAAACAGAGGGCGAGAAACAGAGGGGCTGAAACAGAGGGGCTGAAACAGAGGGGCTGAAACAGAGAGCGAGAAACAGAGGGGCTGAAACAGAGGGCCAGAAACAGAGGGCGAGAAACAGAGGGACTGAAACAGTGGGGCTGAAACAGAGGGGCTGATACAGAGGGCGAGAAACAGAGCGGCTGAAACAGAGGGAGAGAAACAGAGGGGCTGAAACAAAGGGGCTGAAACAGTGGGGCTAAAACAGAGGGGCTGAAACAGAGGGCGAGAAATAGAGGGGCTGAAACAGAGGGCGAGAAACAGAGCGGCTGAAACAGAGGGCGAGAAACAGAGGGGCTGAATCAGAGGGGCTGAAACAGAGGGCGAGAAACAGAGGGTCTGAAACAGAGAGCGAGAAACAGAGGGGCTGAAACAGAGGGGCTGAAACAGAGGGTGAGAAACAGAGGGGCTGAAACAGAGGGCGAGAAACAGAGGCGCTGAAACAGAGGGGCTGAAACAGAGGGGCTGAATCAGAGGGGCTGATTCAGAGGGGCTGAAACAGAGGGGCTTAATCAGAGGGGCTGAAACAGAGGGCGAGAAACAGAGGGGCTGAAACAGAGGGCGAGAAACAGAGGAGCTGAAACAGAGGGGCTGAAACAGAGAGCGCGAAACAGAGGGGCTGAAACAGATGGCGAGAAACAGAGGGACTGAAACAGAGGTCGAGAAACAGAGGGGCTGAAACAGAGGGCAAGAAACAGAGGGGCTGAAACAGAGGGGCTGAAACAGAAGGGCTGAAACAGAGGGGCTGAAACAGAGGGCGAGAAACAGAGGGGCTGAATCAGAGGGGCTGAATCAGAAGGGCTGAAACAGAGGGGCTGAATCAGAGGGGCTGAAACAGAAGGCGAGAAACAGAGGGGCTGAAACAGAGGGCGAGAAACTGAGGGGCAGAAACAGAGGGCGAGAAACAGAGGGGCTGAAACAGAGGGTCTGAAACAGAGGGCGAGAAACAGAGGGGCTGAAACAGAGGGCGAGAAACGGAGGGGCTGAAACAGAGGGGCTGAAACAGAGGGCGAGAAACAGAGGGGCAGAAACTGAGGGCGAGAAACAGAGGGGCTGAAACAGAGGGGCTGAAACAGAGGGACTGAATCAGTGGGGCTGAAACAGAGGGCGAGAAACAAAGGGGCTGAAACAGCGGGCGAGAAACAGAGGGCGAGAAACGGAGGGGCTGAAACAGAGGGGCTGAAACAGACGGGCTGAATCAGAGAGCCTGAAACAGAGGGGGAGAAACAGAGGGGCTGAAACAGAGGGCGAAAAACAGAGGGGCTGAAACAGAGGGTGAGAAACAGAGGGGCTGAAACAGAGGGGCAGAAACAGAGCGGCTGAAACAGAGGGGCTGAAACAGAGGGCAAGAAACAGAGGGGCTGAAACAGAGGGGCTGAAACAGAGGGCAAGAAACAGAGGGGCTGAAACAGAGGGGCTGAAACAGAAGAGCTGAAACAGAGGGGCTGAAACAGAGGGCGAGAAACAGAGGGGCTGAATCAGAGGGGCTGAATCAGAAGGGCTGAAACAGAGGGGCTGAATCAGAGGGGCTGAAACAGAAGGCGAGAAACAGAGGGGCTGAAACAGAGGGCGAGAAACTGAGGGGCAGAAACAGAGGGCGAGAAACAGAGGGGCTGAAACAGAGGGTCTGAAACGGAGGGCGAGAAACAGAGGGGCTGAAACAGAGGGCGAGAAACAGAGGGGCTGAAACAGGTGGCGAGAAACAGAGGGACTGAAACAGAGGTCGAGAAACAGAGGGGCTGAAACAGAGGGCAAGAAACAGAGGGGCTGAAACAGAGGGGCTGAAACAGAAGGGCTGAAACTGAGGGGCTGAAACAGAGGGCGAGAAACAGAGGGGCTGAATCAGAGGGGCTGAATCAGAAGGGCTGAAACAGAGGGGCTGAATCAGAGGGGCTGAAACAGAAGGCGAGAAACAGAGGGGCTGAAACAGAGGGCGAGAAACTGAGGGGCAGAAACAGAGGGCGAGAAACAGAGGGGCTGAAACAGAGGGTCTGAAACAGAGGGCGAGAAACAGAGGGGCTGAAACAGAGGGCGAGAAACAGAGGGGCTGAAACAGAGGGGCTGAAACAGAGGGCGAGAAACAGAGGGGCAGAAACTGAGGGCGAGAAACAGAGGGGCTGAAACAGAGGGGCTGAAACAGAGGGTCTGAATCAGAGGGGCTGAAACAGAGGGCGAGAAACAAAGGTGCTGAAACAGCGGGCGAGAAACAGAGGGCGAGAAACAGAGGGGCTGAAACAGAGGGGCTGAAACAGACGGGCTGAATCAGAGAGCCTGAAACAGAGGGCGAGAAACAGAGGGGCTGAAACAGAGGGCGAAAAACAGAGGGGCTGAAACAGAGGGCGAGAAACAGAGGGGCTGAAACAGAGGGGCAGAAACAGAGGGGCTGAAACAGAGGGGCTGAAACAGAGGGCGAGAAACAGAGGGGCTGAATCAGAGGGGCTGAATCAGAGGGACTGAAACAGAGGGGCTGAAACAGTGGGCGAGAATCAAAGGGGCTGAAACAGCGGGCGAGAAACAGAGGGCGAGAAACAGAGGGGCTGAAACAGAGGGGCTGAAACAGATGGGCTGAAACAGAGAGCCTGAAACAGAGGGGCAGAAACAGAGGGGCTGAAACAGAGGGCGAAAAACAGAGGGGCTGAAACAGAGGGCGAGAAACAGAGAGTGAGAAACAGAGGGCGAGAAACAGAGTGGATGAAACAGAGGGGCTGAAACAAAGGGGCTGAAATAGAGGGGCTGAAACAGAGGGGCTGAATCAGAGGGGCTGAAACAGAGTGGCTGAATCAGAGGGGCTGAAACAGAGGGCGAGAAACAGACGGGCTGAAACAGAGGGCGAGAAACAGAGCGGCTGAAACAGAGGGGCTTAAACAGAGGGGCTGAAACAGTGGGGCTGAATCCGAGGGCGAGAAACCGAGAGGCTGAAACAGAGGGCGAGAAACAGAGGGGCTGAAAGAGAGGGCAGGAAACAGAGGGGCTGAAACAGAGGGCGAGAAACAGAGGGGCTGAAACAGAGGGGCTGAAACAGAGGGGCTGAAACAGAGGGCGAGAAACAGAGGGGCTGAAACAGAGGGCGAGAAACAGAGGGGCTGAAACAAAGTACGAGAAACAGAGGGCGAGAAACAGAGGGACTGAAACAGAGGGGCTGAAACAGAGGGGCTGAAACAGAGGGCGAAAAACAGAGGGGCTGAAACAGAGGGCGAGAAACAGAGGGGCTGAAACAGAGGGCGGGAAACAGAGGGGCTGAAACAGAGGGGCTGAAACAGTGGGGCTGAAACAGAGCGGCTGAAACAGAGGGCGAGAAATAGAGGGGCTGAAACACAGGGCGAGAAACAGAGGGGCTGAAACAGAGGACGAGATACAGAGGGGCTGAAACAGAGGGGCTGAAACAGAGGGGCTGAAACAGAGGGGCTGAAACAGAGGGCGAGAAACAGAGGGGCTGAAACAGAGGGCGAGAAACAGAGGGGCTGAAACAGAGGGCGAGAAACAGAGGGGCTGAAACAGAGGGGTTGAAACAGAGGGTGAGAAACAGAGGGGCTGAAACAGAGGTAGAAACAGAGGGGCTGAAACAGAGGGGCTGAAACAGAGGGGCTGAATCAGAGGGGCTGATTCAGAGGGGCTGAAACAGAGGGGCTGAATCAGAGGGTCTGAAACAGAGGGCGAGAAACAGAGGGACTGAAAGAGAGGGCGAGAAACAGAGTGGCTGAAACAGAGGGCGAGAAAGAGACGTGCAGAAACAGAGGGCGAGAAACAGAGGGACTGAAACAAAGGGGCTGGAACAGAGAGCGCGAAACAGAGGGACTGAAACAGAGGGCGAGAAACAGAGGGGCTGAAACAGAGGGCGAGAAACAGAGGTGCTGAAACAGAGGGCGAGAAACAGAGGGGCTGAAACAGAGGGGCTGAATCAGATGGGCTGAATCAGAGGGGCTGAAACAGAGGGGCTGAAACAGAGGGCGAGAAACAGAGGGACTGAAACAGAGGGGCTGAAACAGAGGGGCTGAAACAAAGCGGCTGATACAAAGGGCGAGAAACAGAGGGGCTGAAACAGAGGGCGAGATACAGAGGGGCTGAAAGAGAGGGGCTGAAACAGAGGGCGAGAAACAGAGAGGCTGAAACAGAGGGCGAGAAACAGAGGGACTGAAACAGAGGGCGAGAAACAGAGGGCTGAAACAGAGGGGCTGAAACAGAGGGGCTGAAACAGAGGGCGAGAAACAGACGGGCTGAAACAGAGGGGCTGAAACAGAGGGCGAGAAACAGAGGGACTGAAACAGAGGGGCTGAAACAAAGCGGCTGATACAGAGGGCGAGAAACAGAGGGGCTGAAACAGAGGGCGAGATACAGAGGGGCTGAAAGAGAGGGGCTGAAACAGAGGGCGAGAAACAGAGAGGCTGAAACAGAGGGCGAGAAACAGAGGGCCTGAAACAGAGGGCGAGAAACAGAGGGCTGAAACAGAGGGGCTGAAACAGAGGGGCTGAAACAGAGGGGCTGAAACAGAGGGCGAGAAACAGAGAGGCTGAAACAGAGGGCGAGAAACAGAGGGCCTGAAACAGAGGGCGAGAAACAGAGGGCTGAAACAGAGGGGCTGAAACAGAGGGGCTGAAACAGAGGGGCTGAAACAGAGGGCGAGAAACAGAGGGGCTGAAACAGAGGGGCTGAAACAGAGGGCGAGAAACAGAGGGACTGAAACAGAGGGGCTGAAACAGAGGGGCTGAATCAAAGCGGCTGATACAGAGGGCGAGAAACAGAGGGGCTGAAACAGAGGGCGAGAAACAGAGGGGCTGAAACAGAGGGCGAGAAACAGAGGGCTGAAACAGAGGGGCTGAAACAGAGGGGCTGAAACAGAGGGGCTGAAACAGAGGGCGAGAAACAGAGGGGCTGAAACAGAGGGGCTGAAACAGAGGGTGAGAAACAGAGGGACTGAAACAGAGGGGCTGAAACAGAGGGGCTGAATCAAAGCGGCTGATACAGAGGGCGAGAAACAGAGGGGCTGAAACAGAGGGCGAGAAACAAAGAGGCTGAAACAGAGGGCGAGAAACAGAAGGCCTGAAACAGAGGGCGAGAAACAGAGGGGCTGAAACAGAGGGGCTGAAACAGAGGGCGAGAAACAGAGGGACTGAAAAAGAGGGGCTGAAACAGAGGGGCTGAAACAGAGGGGCTGAAACAGAGGGCGAGATACAGAGAGGCTGAAACAGAGGGCGAGAAACAGAGTGGCTGAAACAGAGGGCAAGAAACAGAGGGGCTGAAACAGAGGGCGAGAAACAGAGGGGCTGAAACAGAGGGGCTGAAACAGAGGGCGAGAAACAGAGGGACTGAAAAAGAGGGGCTGAAACAGAGGGGCTGATACAGAGGGCGAGAAACAGAGCGGCTGAAACAGAGGTCGAGAAACAGAGGGGCTGAAACAAAGGGGCTGAAACAGTGCGGCTAAAACAGAGGGGCTGAAACAGAGGGCGAGAAATAGAGGGGCTGAAACAGAGGGCGAGAAACAGAGGGGCTGAAAGAGAGGGGCTGAAACAGAGGGCGAGAAACAGAGAGGCTGAAACAGAGGGCGAGAAACAGAGCCCTGAAACAGAGGACGAGAAACAGAGGGCTGAAAGAGAGGTACTGAAACAGAGGGGCTGAAACAGAGGGGCTGAAACAGAGGGCGAGATACAGAGAGGCTGAAACAGAGGGCGAGAAACAGAGTGGCTGAAACAGAGAGCTAGAAACTGAGGGGCTGAAACAGAGGGCGAGAAACAGAGGGGCTGAAACAGAGGGGCTGAAACAGAGGGCGAGAAACAGAGGGACTGAAACAGAGGGGCTGAAACAGAGGGGCTGATACAGAGGGCGAGAAACAGAGCGGCTGAAACAGAGGGCGAGAAACAGAGGGGCTGAAACAAAGGGGCTGAAACAGTGGGGCTAAAACAGAGGGGCTGAAACAGAGGGCGAGAAATAGAGGGGCTGAAAGAGAGGGCGAGAAACAGAGGGGCTGAAACAGAGGGCGAGAAACAGAGGGGCTGAAACAGAGGGGTTGAAAGAGAGGGGCTGAAACAGAGGGCGAGAAACAGAGGGGCTGAAACAGAGGGCGAGAAACAGAGGGGCTGAAACAGAGGGCGAGAAACAGAGGGGCTGAATCAGAGGGGCTGAAACAGAGGGTGAGAAACAGATGGGCTGAAACACAGAGCGAGAAACAGAGGGGCTGAAACAGAGGGGCTGAAACAGAGGGTGAGAAACAGAGGGGCTGAAACAGAGGGCGAGAAACAGAGGGGCTGAAACAGAGGGGCTGAAACAGAGGGGCTGAATCAGAGGGGCTGATTCAGAGGGGCTGAATCAGAGGGGCTTAATCAGAGGGGCTGAAACAGAGGGGCTTAATCAGACGGGCTGAAACAGAGGGGCAGAAACAGAGGGCGAGAAACAGAGGAGCAGAAACAGAGGGGCTGAAACAGAGAGCGCGAAACAGAGGGGCTGAAACAGATGGCGAGAAACAGAGGGACTGAAACAGAGGGCGAGAAACAGAGGAGCAGAAACAGAGGGGCTGAAACAGAGGGGCTTAAACAGATGGCGAGAAACAGAGGGGCAGAAACAGAGGGCGAGAAACAGAGGAGCAGAAACAGAGGGGCTGAAACAGAGAGCGCGAAACAGAGGGGCTGAAACCGATGGCGAGAAACAGAGGGACTGAAACAGAGTTCGAGAAACAGAGGGGCTGAAACAGAGGGCAAGAAACAGAGGGGCTGAAACAGAGAGGCTGAATCAGAAGGGCTGAAACAGAGGGCAAGAAACAGAGGGGCTGAAATAGAGTGGCTGGAACAGAGGGCGAGAAACAGAGGGGCTGAATCAGACGGGCTGAATCAGAGGGGCTGAAACAGAGGGGCTGAAACAGAGGGCGAGAAACAGAGGGGCTGAAACAGAGGGCGAGAAATAGAGGGCGAGAAACAGAGGGGCTGAAAAAGAGGGGCTGAAACAGAGGGGCTGAAACAAAGCGGCTGATGCAGAGGGCGAGAAATAGAGGGGCTGAAGCAGAGGGGCTGAAACAGAGGGGCTGAAACAGAGGGCGAGAAACAGAGAGGCTGAAACAGAGGGCGAGAAACAGAGGGGCTGAAACAGAGGGCGAGAAACAGAGCGGCTGAAACAGAGGTGCTGAAACAGAGGGGCTGAAACAGAGGGTCTGAAACAGAGGGCGAGAAACAGAGAGGCTGAAACAGAGGGCGAGAAACAGAGTGGCTGAAACAGAGGGCAAGAAACAGAGGGGCTGAAACAGAGGGCGAGAAACAGAGGGGCTGAAACAGAGGGGCTGAAAGAGAGGGGCTGAAACAGAGAGCGAGAAACAGAGGGGCTGAAACAGAGGGCCAGAAACAGAGGGCCAGAAACAGAGGGGCTGAAACAGTGGGGCTGAAACAGAGGGGCTGATACAGAGGGCGAGAAACAGAGCGGCTGAAACAGAGGGCGAGAAACAGAGGGGCTGAAACAAAGGGGCTGAAACAGTGGGGCTAAAACAGAGGGGCTGAAACAGAGGGCGAGAAATAGAGGGGCTGAAACAGAGGGCGAGAAACAGAGGGGCTGAAACAGAGGGCGAGAAACAGAGGGGCTGAAACAGAGGGCGAGAAACAGAGGGGCTGAAACAGAGGGGCTGAAACAGAGGGGCTGAAACAGAGCGCGAGAAACAGAGGGGCTGAAACAGAGGGCGAGAAACAGGGGGGCTGAATCAGAGGGGCTGAAACAGAGGGCGAGAAACAGAGGGGCTGAAACAGAGAGCGAGAAACAGAGGGGCTGAAACAGAGGGGCTGAAACAGAGGGTGAGAAACAGAGGGGCTGAAACAGAGGGCGAGAAACAGAGGGGCTGAAACAGAGGGGCTGAAACAGAGGGGCTGAATCAGAGGGGCTGATTCAGAGGGGCTGAAACAGAGGGGCTTAATCAGAGGGGCTGAAACAGAGGGCGAGAAACAGAGGGGCTGAAACAGAGGGCGAGAAACAGAGGGACTGAAACAGAGGTCGAGAAACAGAGGGGCTGAAACAGAGGGCAAGAAACAGAGGGGCTGAAACAGAGGGGCTGAAACAGAAGGGCTGAAACAGAGGGGCTGAAACAGAGGGCGAGAAACAGAGGGGCAGAAAAATAGGGCGAGAAACAGAGGAGCTGAAACAGAGGGACTGAAACAGAGAGCGCGAAACAGAGGGGCTGAAACAGATGGCGAGAAACAGAGGGACTGAAACAGAGGTCGAGAAACAGAGGGGCTGAAACAGAGGGCAAGAAACAGAGGGGCTGAAACAGAGGGGCTGAAACAGAAGGGCTGAAACAGAGGGGCTGAAACAGAGGGCGAGAAACAGAGGGGCTGAATCAGAGGGGCTGAATCAGAAGGGCTGAAACAGAGGGGCTGAATCAGAGGGGCTGAAACAGAAGGCGAGAAACAGAGGGGCTGAAACAGAGGGCGAGAAACTGAGGGGCAGAAACAGAGGGCGAGAAACAGAGGGGCTGAAACAGAGGGTCTGAAACAGAGGGCGAGAAACAGAGGGGCTGAAACAGAGGGCGAGAAACAGAGGGGCTGAAACAGAGGGGCTGAAACAGAGGGCGAGAAACAGAGGGGCAGAAACTGAGGGCGAGAAACAGAGGGGCAGAAACAGAGGGGCTGAAACAGAGGGTCTGAATCAGAGGGGCTGAAACAGAGGGCGATAAACAAAGGGGCTGAAACAGCGGGCGAGAAACAGAGGGGCTGAAACAGAGGGGCTGAAACAGACGGGCTGAAACAGAGAGCCTGAAACAGAGGGGCTGAAACAGAGGGCGAAAAACAGAGGGGCTGAAACAGAGGGCGAAAAACAGAGGGGCTGAAACAGAGGGCGAGAAACAGAGTGGCTGAAACAGAGGGGCTGAATCAGAGGGACTGAAACAGAGGGGCTGAAACAGTGGGCGAGAAACAAAGGGGCTGAAACAGCGGGCGAGAAACAGAGGGCGAGAAACAGAGGGGCTGAAACAGAGGGGCTGAAACAGATGGGCTGAAACAGAGGGCGAGAAACAGAGGGTGAGAAACAGAGGGCGAGAAACAGAGTGGATGAAACAGAGGGGCTGAAACAAAGGGGCTGAAATAGTGGGGCTGAAACAGAGGGGCTGAATCAGAGGGGCTGAAACAGAGTGGCTGAATCAGAGGGGCTGAAACAGAGGGCGAGAAACAGAGGGGCTGAAACAGAGGGCGAGAAACAGAGCGGCTGAAACAGAGGGGCTTAAACAGAGGGGCTGAAACAGAGGGGCTGAATCCGAGGGCGAGAAACAGAGAGGCTGAAACAGAGGGCGAGAAACAGAGGGGCTGAAACAGAGGGCAAGAAACAGAGGGGCTGAAACAGAGGGCGAGAAACAGAGGGGCTGAAACAGAGGGGCTGAAACAGAGGGCGAGAAACAGAGGGGCTGAAACAGAGGGCGAGAAACAGAGGGGCTGAAACAGAGTGCGAGAAACAGAGGGCGAGAAACAGAGGGACTGAAACAGAGGGGCTGAAACAGAGGGGCTGAAACAGAGGGCGAGAAACAGAGGGGCTGAAACAGAGGGCGAGAAACAGAGGGGCTGAGACAGAGGGCGAGAAACAGAGGGGCTGAAACAGAGGGGCTGAAACAGTGGGGCTGAAACAGAGCGGCTGAAACAGAGGGCGAGAAATAGAGGGGCGGAAACACAGGGCGAGAAACAGAGGGGCTGAAACAGAGGGCGAGAAACAGAGGGGCTGAAACAGAGGGGCTGAAACAGAGGGGCTGAAACAGAGGGCGAGAAACAAAGGGGCTGAAAAAGAGGGCGAGAAACAGAGAGGCTGAAACAGAGGGCGAGAAACAGAGGGTCTGAATCAGAGGAGCTGAAACAGAGGGCGAGAAACAGAGGGGCTGAAACAGAGGGCGAGAAACAGTGGGGCTGAAACAGAGGGGCTGAAACAGAGGGTGAGAAACAGAGGGGCTGAAACAGAGGGCGAGAAACAGAGGGGCTGAAACAGAGGGTCTGAAACAGAGGGGCTGAAGCAGAGGGGCTGATTCAGAGGGGCTGAAACAGTGGGGCTGAATAAGAGGGGCTGAAACAGAGGGCGAGAAACAGAGGGGCTGAATAAAAGGGGCTGAAACAGTGGGGCTGAAACAGAGGGGCTAAAACAGAGGGCGAGAAATAGAGGGGCTGAAACAGAGGGCGAGAAACAGAGGGGCTGAAACAGAGGGCCAGAAACAGAGGGGCTGAAACAGAGGGGCTGAAACAGAGGGCGAGAAACAGATGGTCTGAAAGAGATGGCGAGAAACAGAGGGGCTGAAACAGAGGGCGAGAAACAGAGGGGCTGAATCAGAGGGGCTGAAACAGAGTGCGAGAAACAGAGGGGCTGAAACAGAGGGCGAGAAACAGAGGGGCTGAAACAGAGGTGCTGATACAGAGGGTGAGAAAGAGAGGGGCTGAAACGGAGGGCGAGAAACAGAGGGGCTGAAACAGAGGGGCTGATTCAGAGGGGCTGAAACAGAGGGGCTGAATCGGAGGGGCTGAAACAGAGGGCGAGAAACAGAGGGGCTGAAACAGAGGGCGAGAAACAGAGGGGCTGAAACAGAGGTGCTGAAACAGAGGCTGAGAAAGAGAGGGGCTGAAACGGAGGGCGAGAAACAGAGGGGCTGAAACAGAGGGGCTGATTCAGAGGGGCTGAAACAGAGGGGCTGAATCGGAGGGGCTGAAACAGAGGGGCTGAAACAGAGGGGCTGAAACAGAGAGTGCGAAACAGAGGGGCTGAAACAGAGGGCGAGAAACAGAGGGGCTGAAACAGAGGGTCTGAAACATAGGGGCTGAAACAGAGGGCAAGAAACAGAGGGGCTGAAACCGAGTGGCTGAAACAGAAGGGCTAAAACAGAGGGGCTGAAACAGAGGGCGAGAAACAGAGGGGCTGAATCAGAGGGGCTGAATCAGAGGGGCTGAAACAGAGCGGCTGAATCAGAGGGGCTGAAACAGAAGGCGAGAAACAGAGGGGCTGAAACAGAGGGCGAGAAACAGAGGGGCAGAAACAAAGGGCGAGAAACAGAGGGGCTGAAACAGAGGGGATGAAACAGAGGGCAAGAAACAGAGGGGCTGAAACAGAGGGCGAGAAACAGAGGGACTGAAACTGAGGGGCTGAAACAGAGGGGCTGACACTGAGGTCGAGAAACAGAGGGGCTGAAACAGAGGGCGACAAACAGAGGGGCTGAAACAAAGGGCGAGAAACAGAGGGGCTGAAACAGAGGGGCTGAACCAGAGGGGCTGAAACAGAGGGGCTGAAACGGAGGGGCTGAAACAGAGGGGCTGGAACAGAGGGGCTGAAACAGAGGGCAAGAAACAGAGGGGCTGAAACAGAGGGGCTGAAACAGATGGGCTGAATCAGAGGGGCTGAAACAGAGGGGCTGAAACAGAGGGCGTGAAACAGAGGGACTGAAACAGAGGGGCTGAAACAGAGGGGCTGAAACAAAGCGGCTGATACAGAGGGCGAGAAACAGAGGGGCTGAAACAGAGGGCGAGATACAGAGGGGCTGAAAGAGAGGGGCTGAAACAGAGGGCGAGAAACAGAGAGGCTGAAACAGAGGGCGAGAAACAGAGGGCCTGAAACAGAGGGCGAGAAACAGAGGGCTGAAACAGAGGGGCTGAAACAGAGGGGCTGAAACAGAGGGGCTGAAACAGAGGGCGAGAAACAGAGGGGCTGAAACAGAGGGGCTGAAACAGAGGGCGAGAAACAGAGGGACTGAAACAGAGGGGCTGAAACAGAGGGGCTGAATCAAAGCGGCTGATACAGAGGGCGAGAAACAGAGGGGCTGAAACAGAGGGCGAGATACAGAGGGGCTGAAAGAGAGGGGCTGAAACAGAGGGCGAGAAACAGAGAGGCTGAAACAGAGGGCGAGAAACAGAAGGCCTGAAACAGAGGGCGAGAAACAGAGGGCTGAAACAGAGGGGCTGAAACAGAGGGGCTGAAACAGAGGGGCTGAAACAGAGGGCGAGATACAGAGAGGCTGAAACAGAGGGCGAGAAACAGAGTGGCTGATACAGAGGGCAAGAAACAGAGGGGCTGAAACAGAGGGCGAGAAACAGAGGGGCTGAAACAGAGGGGCTGAAACAGAGGGCGAGAAACAGAGGGACTGAAAAAGAGGGGCTGAAACAGAGGGGCTGATACAGAGGGCGAGAAACAGAGCGGCTGAAACAGAGGGCGAGAAACAGAGGGGCTGAAACAAAGGGGCTGAAACAGTGCGGCTAAAACAGAGGGGCTGAAACAGAGGGCGAGAAATAGAGGGGCTGAAACAGAGGGGCTGAAACAGAGGGCGAGAAACAGATGGGCTGAAACAGAGAGCGAGAAACAGAGGGGCTGAATCAGAGGGGCTGAAACAGAGGGCGAGAAACAGATGGGCTGAAACAGAGAGCGAGAAACAGAGGGGCTGAAACAGAGGGCGAGAAACAGAGGGGCTGAAACAGAGGGGCTGAAACAGAGGGTGAGAAACAGAGGGGCTGAAACAGAGGGCGAGAAACAGAGGGGCTGAAACAGAGGGGCTGAAACAGAGGGGCTGAATCAGAGGGGCTGATTCAGAGGGGCTGAATCAGAGGGGCTTAATCAGAGGGGCTGAAACAGAGGGGCTTAATCAGAGGGGCTGAAACAGAGGGCGAGAAACAGAGGGGCTGAAACAGAGGGCGAGAAACAGAGGGGCAGAAACTGAGGGCGAGAAACAGAGGAGCAGAAACAGAGGGGCTGAAACAGAGAGCGCGAAACAGAGGGGCTGAAACAGATGGTGAGAAACAGAGGGACTGAAACAGAGTTCGAGAAACAGAGGGGCTGAAACAGAGGGCAAGAAACAGAGGGGCTGAAACAGAGAGGCTGAGACAGAAGGGCAGAAACAGAGGGGCTGAAACAGAGGGCGAGAAACAGAGGGGCTGAATCAGAGGGGCTGAATCAGAAGGGCTGAAACAGAGGGCAAGAAACAGAGGGGCTGAAACAGAGTGGCTGGAACAGAGGGCGAGAAACAGAGGGGCTGAATCAGACGGGCTGAATCAGAGGGGCTGAAACAGAGGGGCTGAAACAGAGGGCGAGAAACAGAGGGGCTGAAACAGAGTGTGAGAAACAGAGGGCGACAAACAGAGGGGCTGAAAAAGAGGGGCTGAAACAAAGGGGCTGAAACAAAGCGTCTGATGCAGAGGGCGAGAAATAGAGGGGCTGAAGCAGAGGGGCTGAAACAGAGGGGCTGAAACAGAGGGCGAGAAACAGAGAGGCTGAAACAGAGGGCGAGAAACAGAGGGGCTAAAACAGAGGGCGAGAAACAGAGGGGCTGAAACAGAGGGGCTGAAACAGAGGGGCTGAAACAGAGGGTCTGAAACAGAGGGCGAGAAACAGAGAGGCTGAAACAGAGGGCGAGAAACAGAGTGGCTGAAACAGAGGGCGAGAAACAGAGGGGCTGAAACAGAGGGCGAGAAACAGAGGGGCTGAAACAGAGGGGCTGAAACAGAGGGGCTGAAACAGAGAGCGAGAAACAGAGGGGCTGAAACAGAGGGCCAGAAACAGAGGGCGAGAAACAGAGGGACTGAAACAGTGGGGCTGAAACAGAGGGGCTGATACAGAGGGCGAGAAACAGAGCGGCTGAAACAGAGGGCGAGAAACAGAGGGGCTGAAACAAAGGGGCTGAAACAGTGGGGCTAAAACAGAGGGGCTGAAACAGAGGGCGAGAAATAGAGGGGCTGAAACAGAGGGCGAGAAACAGAGCGGCTGAAACAGAGGGCGAGAAACAGAGGGGCTGAATCAGAGGGGCTGAAACAGAGGGCGAGAAACAGAGGGTCTGAAACAGAGAGCGAGAAACAGAGGGGCTGAAACAGAGGGGCTGAAACAGAGGGTGAGAAACAGAGGGGCTGAAACAGAGGGCGAGAAACAGAGGCGCTGAAACAGAGGGGCTGAAACAGAGGGGCTGAATCAGAGGGGCTGATTCAGAGGGGCTGAAACAGAGGGGCTTAATCAGAGGGGCTGAAACAGAGGGCGAGAAACAGAGGGGCTGAAACAGAGGGCGAGAAACAGAGGAGCTGAAACAGAGGGGCTGAAACAGAGAGCGCGAAACAGAGGGGCTGAAACAAATGGCGAGAAACCAAGGGACTGAAACAGAGGTCGAGAAACAGAGGGGCTGAAACAGAGGGCAAGAAACAGAGGGGCTGAAACAGAGGGGCTGAAACAGAAGGGCTGAAACAGAGGGGCTGAAACAGAGGGCGAGAAACAGAGGGGCTGAATCAGAGGGGCTGAATCAGAAGGGCTGAAACAGAGGGGCTGAATCAGAGGGGCTGAAACAGAAGGCGAGAAACAGAGGGGCTGAAACAGAGGGCGAGAAACTGAGGGGCAGAAACAGAGGGCGAGAAACAGAGGGGCTGAAACAGAGGGTCTGAAACAGAGGGCGAGAAACAGAGGGGCTGAAACAGAGGGCGAGAAACGGAGGGGCTGAAACAGAGGGGCTGAAACAGAGGGCGAGAAACAGAGGGGCAGAAACTGAGGGCGAGAAACAGAGGGGCTGAAACAGAGGGGCTGAAACAGAGGGTCTGAATCAGTGGGGCTGAAACAGAGGGCGAGAAACAAAGGGGCTGAAACAGCGGGCGAGAAACAGAGGGCGAGAAACAGAGGGGCTGAAACAGAGGGGCTGAAACAGACGGGCTGAATCAGAGAGCCTGAAACAGAGGGGGAGAAACAGAGGGGCTGAAACAGAGGGCGAAAAACAGAGGGGCTGAAACAGAGGGTGAGAAACAGAGGGGCTGAAACAGAGGGGCAGAAACAGAGCGGCTGAAACAGAGGGGCTGAAACAGAGGGCAAGAAACAGAGGGGCTGAAACAGAGGGGCTGAAACAGAGGGCAAGAAACAGAGGGGCTGAAACAGAGGGGCTGAAACAGAAGAGCTGAAACAGAGGGGCTGAAACAGAGGGCGAGAAACAGAGGGGCTGAATCAGAGGGGCTGAATCAGAAGGGCTGAAACAGAGGGGCTGAATCAGAGGGGCTGAAACAGAAGGCGAGAAACAGAGGGGCTGAAACAGAGGGCGAGAAACTGAGGGGCAGAAACAGAGGGCGAGAAACAGAGGGGCTGAAACAGAGGGTCTGAAACAGAGGGCGAGAAACAGAGGGGCTGAAACAGAGGGCGAGAAACAGAGGGGCTGAAACAGAGGGGCTGAAACAGAGGGCGAGAAACAGAGGGGCAGAAACTGAGGGCGAGAAACAGAGGGGCTGAAACAGAGGGGCTGAAACAGAGGGTCTGAATCAGAGGGGCTGAAACAGAGGGGCTGAAACAGAGGGCGAGAAACAGAGGGACTGAAACAGAGGGGCTGAAACAGAGGGGCTGAATCAAAGCGGCTGATACAGAGGGCGAGAAACAGAGGGGCTGAAACAGAGGGCGAGAAACAGAGGGGCTGAAACAGAGGGCGAGAAACAGAGGGCTGAAACAGAGGGGCTGAAACAGAGGGGCTGAAACAGAGGGGCTGAAACAGAGGGCGAGAAACAGAGGGGCTGAAACAGAGGGGCTGAAACAGAGGGCGAGAAACAGAGGGACTGAAACAGAGGGGCTGAAACAGAGGGGCTGAATCAAAGCGGCTGATACAGAGGGCGAGAAACAGAGGGGCTGAAACAGAGGGCGAGAAACAAAGAGGCTGAAACAGAGGGCGAGAAACAGAAGGCCTGAAACAGAGGGCGAGAAACAGAGGGGCTGAAACAGAGGGGCTGAAACAGAGGGCGAGAAACAGAGGGACTGAAAAAGAGGGGCTGAAACAGAGGGGCTGAAACAGAGGGGCTGAAACAGAGGGCGAGATACAGAGAGGCTGAAACAGAGGGCGAGAAACAGAGTGGCTGAAACAGAGGGCAAGAAACAGAGGGGCTGAAACAGAGGGCGAGAAACAGAGGGGCTGAAACAGAGGGGCTGAAACAGAGGGCGAGAAACAGAGGGACTGAAAAAGAGGGGCTGAAACAGAGGGGCTGATACAGAGGGCGAGAAACAGAGCTGCTGAAACAGAGGTCGAGAAACAGAGGGGCTGAAACAAAGGGGCTGAAACAGTGCGGCTAAAACAGAGGGGCTGAAACAGAGGGCGAGAAATAGAGGGGCTGAAACAGAGGGCGAGAAACAGAGGGGCTGAAAGAGAGGGGCTGAAACAGAGGGCGAGAAACAGAGAGGCTGAAACAGAGGGCGAGAAACAGAGCCCTGAAACAGAGGACGAGAAACAGAGGGCTGAAAGAGAGGTACAGAAACAGAGGGGCTGAAACAGAGGGGCTGAAACAGAGGGCGAGATACAGAGAGGCTGAAACAGAGGGCGAGAAACAGAGTGGCTGAAACAGAGAGCTAGAAACTGAGGGGCTGAAACAGAGGGCGAGAAACAGAGGGGCTGAAACAGAGGGGCTGAAACAGAGGGCGAGAAACAGAGGGACTGAAACAGAGGGGCTGAAACAGAGGGGCTGATACAGAGGGCGAGAAACAGAGCGGCTGAAACAGAGGGCGAGAAACAGAGGGGCTGAAACAAAGGGGCTGAAACAGTGGGGCTAAAACAGAGGGGCTGAAACAGAGGGCGAGAAATAGAGGGGCTGAAAGAGAGGGCGAGAAACAGAGGGGCTGAAACAGAGGGCGAGAAACAGAGGGGCTGAAACAGAGGGGCTGAAAGAGAGGGGCTGAAACAGAGGGCGAGAAACAGAGGGGCTGAAACAGAGGGCGAGAAACAGAGGGGCTGAAACAGAGGGCGAGAAACAGAGGGGCTGAATAAGAGGGGCTGAAACAGAGGGTGAGAAACAGATGGGCTGAAACACAGAGCGAGAAACAGAGGGGCTGAAACAGAGGGGCTGAAACAGAGGGTGAGAAACAGAGGGGCTGAAACAGAGGGCGAGAAACAGAGGGGCTGAAACAGAGGGGCTGAAACAGAGGGGCTGAATCAGAGGGGCTGATTCAGAGGGGCTGAATCAGAGGGGCTTAATCAGAGGGGCTGAAACAGAGGGGCTTAATCAGACGGGCTGAAACAGAGGGGCAGAAACAGAGGGCGAGAAACAGAGGAGCAGAAACAGAGGGGCTGAAACAGAGAGCGCGAAACAGAGGGGCTGAAACAGATGGCGAGAAACAGAGGGACTGAAACAGAGGGCGAGAAACAGAGGAGCAGAAACAGAGGGGCTGAAACAGAGGGGCTTAAACAGATGGCGAGAAACAGAGGGGCAGAAACAGAGGGCGAGAAACAGAGGAGCAGAAACAGAGGGGCTGAAACAGAGAGCGCGAAACAGAGGGGCTGAAACCGATGGCGAGAAACAGAGGGACTGAAACAGAGTTCGAGAAACAGAGGGGCTGAAACAGAGGGCAAGAAACAGAGGGGCTGAAACAGAGAGGCTGAATCAGAAGGGCTGAAACAGAGGGCAAGAAACAGAGGGGCTGAAATAGAGTGGCTGGAACAGAGGGCGAGAAACAGAGGGGCTGAATCAGACGGGCTGAATCAGAGGGGCTGAAACAGAGGGGCTGAAACAGAGGGCGAGAAACAGAGGGGCTGAAACAGAGGGCGAGAAACAGAGGGCGAGAAACAGAGGGGCTGAAAAAGAGGGGCTGAAACAGAGGGGCTGAAACAAAGCGGCTGATGCAGAGGGCGAGAAATAGAGGGGCTGAAGCAGAGGGGCTGAAACAGAGGGGCTGAAACAGAGGGCGAGAAACAGAGAGGCTGAAACAGAGGGCGAGAAACAGAGGGGCTGAAACAGAGGGCGAGAAACAGAGGGGCTGAAACAGAGGTGCTGAAACAGAGGGGCTGAAACAGAGGGTCTGAAACAGAGGGCGAGAAACAGAGAGGCTGAAACAGAGGGCGAGAAACAGAGTGGCTGAAACAGAGGGCAAGAAACAGAGGGGCTGAAACAGAGGGCGAGAAACAGAGGGGCTGAAACAGAGGGGCTGAAAGAGAGGGGCTGAAACAGAGAGCGAGAAACAGAGGGGCTGAAACAGAGGGCCAGAAACAGAGGGCCAGAAACAGAGGGGCTGAAACAGTGGGGCTGAAACAGAGGGGCTGATACAGAGGGCGAGAAACAGAGCGGCTGAAACAGAGGGCGAGAAACAGAGGGGCTGAAACAAAGGGGCTGAAACAGTGGGGCTAAAACAGAGGGGCTGAAACAGAGGGCGAGAAATAGAGGGGCTGAAACAGAGGGCGAGAAACAGAGGGGCTGAAACAGAGGGCGAGAAACAGAGGGGCTGAAACAGAGGGCGAGAAACAGAGGGGCTGAAACAGAGGGGCTGAAACAGAGGGGCTGAAACAGAGCGCGAGAAACAGAGGGGCTGAAACAGAGGGCGAGAAACAGGGGGGCTGAATCAGAGGGGCTGAAACAGAGGGCGAGAAACAGAGTGGCTGAAACAGAGAGCGAGAAACAGAGGGGCTGAAACAGAGGGGCTGAAACAGAGGGTGAGAAACAGAGGGGCTGAAACAGAGGGCGAGAAACAGAGGGGCTGAAACAGAGGGGCTGAAACAGAGGGGCTGAATCAGAGGGGCTGATTCAGAGGGGCTGAAACAGAGGGGCTTAATCAGAGGGGCTGAAACAGAGGGCGAGAAACAGAGGGGCTGAAACAGAGGGCGAGAAACAGAGGGACTGAAACAGAGGTCGAGAAACAGAGGGGCTGAAACAGAGGGCAAGAAACAGAGGGGCTGAAACAGAGGGGCTGAAACAGAAGGGCTGAAACAGAGGGGCTGAAACAGAGGGCGAGAAACAGAGGGGCAGAAAAATAGGGCGAGAAACAGAGGAGCTGAAACAGAGGGACTGAAACAGAGAGCGCGAAACAGAGGGGCTGAAACAGATGGCGAGAAACAGAGGGACTGAAACAGAGGTCGAGAAACAGAGGGGCTGAAACAGAGGGCAAGAAACAGAGGGGCTGAAACAGAGGGGCTGAAACAGAAGGGCTGAAACAGAGGGGCTGAAACAGAGGGCGAGAAACAGAGGGGCTGAATCAGAGGGGCTGAATCAGAAGGGCTGAAACAGAGGGGCTGAATCAGAGGGGCTGAAACAGAAGGCGAGAAACAGAGGGGCTGAAACAGAGGGCGAGAAACTGAGGGGCAGAAACAGAGGGCGAGAAACAGAGGGGCTGAAACAGAGGGTCTGAAACAGAGGGCGAGAAACAGAGGGGCTGAAACAGAGGGCGAGAAACAGAGGGGCTGAAACAGAGGGGCTGAAACAGAGGGCGAGAAACAGAGGGGCAGAAACTGAGGGCGAGAAACAGAGGGGCAGAAACAGAGGGGCTGAAACAGAGGGTCTGAATCAGAGGGGCTGAAACAGAGGGCGATAAACAAAGGGGCTGAAACAGCGGGCGAGAAACAGAGGGGCTGAAACAGAGGGGCTGAAACAGACGGGCTGAAACAGAGAGCCTGAAACAGAGGGCGAGAAACAGAGGGGCTGAAACAGAGGGCGAAAAACAGAGGGGCTGAAACAGAGGGCGAGAAACAGAGTGGCTGAAACAGAGGGGCTGAATCAGAGGGACTGAAACAGAGGGGCTGAAACAGTGGGCGAGAAACAAAGGGGCTGAAACAGCGGGCGAGAAACAGAGGGCGAGAAACAGAGGGGCTGAAACAGAGGGGCTGAAACAGATGGGCTGAAACAGAGGGCGAGAAACAGAGGGTGAGAAACAGAGGGCGAGAAACAGAGTGGATGAAACAGAGGGGCTGAAACAAAGGGGCTGAAATAGTGGGGCTGAAACAGAGGGGCTGAATCAGAGGGGCTGAAACAGAGTGGCTGAATCAGAGGGGCTGAAACAGAGGGCGAGAAACAGAGGGGCTGAAACAGAGGGCGAGAAACAGAGCGGCTGAAACAGAGGGGCTTAAACAGAGGGGCTGAAACAGAGGGGCTGAATCCGAGTACGAGAAACAGAGAGGCTGAAACAGAGGGCGAGAAACAGAGGGGCTGAAACAGAGGGCAAGAAACAGAGGGGCTGAAACAGAGGGCGAGAAACAGAGGGGCTGAAACAGAGGGGCTGAAACAGAGGGCGAGAAACAGAGGGGCTGAAACAGAAGGCGAGAAACAGAGGGGCTGAAACAGAGTGCGAGAAACAGAGGGCGAGAAACAGAGGGACTGAAACAGAGGGGCTGAAACAGAGGGGCTGAAACAGAGGGCGAGAAACAGAGGGGCTGAAACAGAGGGCGAGAAACAGAGGGGCTGAGACAGAGGGCGAGAAACAGAGGGGCTGAAACAGAGGGGCTGAAACAGTGGGGCTGAAACAGAGCGGCTGAAACAGAGGGCGAGAAATAGAGGGGCGGAAACACAGGGCGAGAAACAGAGGGGCTGAAACAGAGGGCGAGAAACAGAGGGGCTGAAACAGAGGGGCTGAAACAGAGGGGCTGAAACAGAGGGCGAGAAACAAAGGGGCTGAAAAAGAGGGCGAGAAACAGAGAGGCTGAAACAGAGGGCGAGAAACAGAGGGTCTGAATCAGAGGAGCTGAAACAGAGGGCGAGAAACAGAGGGGCTGAAACAGAGGGCGAGAAACAGTGGGGCTGAAACAGAGGGGCTGAAACAGAGGGTGAGAAACAGAGGGGCTGAAACAGAGGGCGAGAAACAGAGGGGCTGAAACAGAGGGTCTGAAACAGAGGGGCTGAAGCAGAGGGGCTGATTCAGAGGGGCTGAAACAGTGGGGCTGAATAAGAGGGGCTGAAACAGAGGGCGAGAAACAGAGGGGCTGAATAAAAGGGGCTGAAACAGTGGGGCTGAAACAGAGGGGCTAAAACAGAGGGCGAGAAATAGAGGGGCTGAAACAGAGGGCGAGAAACAGAGGGGCTGAAACAGAGGGCCAGAAACAGAGGGGCTGAAACAGAGGGGCTGAAACAGAGGGCGAGAAACAGATGGTCTGAAAGAGATGGCGAGAAACAGAGGGGCTGAAACAGAGGGCGAGAAACAGAGGGGCTGAATCAGAGGGGCTGAAACAGAGTGCGAGAAACAGAGGGGCTGAAACAGAGGGCGAGAAACAGAGGGGCTGAAACAGAGGTGCTGATACAGAGGGTGAGAAAGAGAGGGGCTGAAACGGAGGGCGAGAAACAGAGGGGCTGAAACAGAGGGGCTGATTCAGAGGGGCTGAAACAGAGGGGCTGAATCGGAGGGGCTGAAACAGAGGGCGAGAAACAGAGGGGCTGAAACAGAGGGCGAGAAACAGAGGGGCTGAAACAGAGGTGCTGAAACAGAGGCTGAGAAAGAGAGGGGCTGAAACGGAGGGCGAGAAACAGAGGGGCTGAAACAGAGGGGCTGATTCAGAGGGGCTGAAACAGAGGGGCTGAATCGGAGGGGCTGAAACAGAGGGGCTGAAACAGAGGGGCTGAAACAGAGAGTGCGAAACAGAGGGGCTGAAACAGAGGGCGAGAAACAGAGGGGCTGAAACAGAGGGTCTGAAACAGAGGGGCTGAAACAGAGGGCAAGAAACAGAGGGGCTGAAACCGAGTGGCTGAAACAGAAGGGCTAAAACAGAGGGGCTGAAACAGAGGGCGAGAAACAGAGGGGCTGAATCAGAGGGGCTGAATCAGAGGGGCTGAAACAGAGCGGCTGAATCAGAGGGGCTGAAACAGAAGGCGAGAAACAGAGGGGCTGAAACAGAGGGCGAGAAACAGAGGGGCAGAAACAAAGGGCGAGAAACAGAGGGGCTGAAACAGAGGGGATGAAACAGAGGGCAAGAAACAGAGGGGCTGAAACAGAGGGCGAGAAACAGAGGGACTGAAACTGAGGGGCTGAAACAGAGGGGCTGACACTGAGGTCGAGAAACAGAGGGGCTGAAACAGAGGGCGACAAACAGAGGGGCTGAAACAAAGGGCGAGAAACAGAGGGGCTGAAACAGAGGGGCTGAACCAGAGGGGCTGAAACAGAGGGGCTGAAACGGAGGGGCTGAAACAGAGGGGCTGGAACAGAGGGGCTGAAACAGAGGGCAAGAAACAGAGGGGCTGAAACAGAGGGGCTGAAACAGATGGGCTGAATCAGAGGGGCTGAAACAGAGGGGCTGAAACAGAGGGCGTGAAACAGAGGGACTGAAACAGAGGGGCTGAAACAGAGGGGCTGAAACAAAGCGGCTGATACAGAGGGCGAGAAACAGAGGGGCTGAAACAGAGGGCGAGATACAGAGGGGCTGAAAGAGATGGCGAGAAACAGAGGGGCTGAAACAGAGGGCGAGAAACAGAGGGGCTGAATCAGAGGGGCTGAAACAGAGTGCGAGAAACAGAGGGGCTGAAACAGAGGGCGAGAAACAGAGGGGCTGAAACAGAGGTGCTGATACAGAGGGTGAGAAAGAGAGGGGCTGAAACGGAGGGCGAGAAACAGAGGGGCTGAAACAGAGGGGCTGATTCAGAGGGGCTGAAACAGAGGGGCTGAATCGGAGGGGCTGAAACAGAGGGCGAGAAACAGAGGGGCTGAAACAGAGGGCGAGAAACAGAGGGGCTGAAACAGAGGTGCTGAAACAGAGGCTGAGAAAGAGAGGGGCTGAAACGGAGGGCGAGAAACAGAGGGGCTGAAACAGAGGGGCTGATTCAGAGGGGCTGAAACAGAGGGGCTGAATCGGAGGGGCTGAAACAGAGGGGCTGAAACAGAGGGGCTGAAACAGAGAGTGCGAAACAGAGGGGCTGAAACAGAGGGCGAGAAACAGAGGGGCTGAAACAGAGGGTCTGAAACAGAGGGGCTGAAA
The DNA here is from genome assembly GCF_047496795.1 of Chiloscyllium punctatum. Lineage (NCBI taxonomy): Eukaryota > Metazoa > Chordata > Chondrichthyes > Orectolobiformes > Hemiscylliidae > Chiloscyllium > Chiloscyllium punctatum. Next base: position 904,988 of record NC_092779.1, on the reverse strand, counting down.
CAGAGGGCAAGAAACAGAGGGGCTGAAACCGAGTGGCTGAAACAGAAGGGCTAAAACAGAGGGGCTGAAACAGAGGGCGAGAAACAGAGGGGCTGAATCAGAGGGGCTGAATCAGAGGGGCTGAAACAGAGCGGCTGAATCAGAGGGGCTGAAACAGAAGGCGAGAAACAGAGGGGCTGAAACAGAGGGCGAGAAACAGAGGGGCAGAAACAAAGGGCGAGAAACAGAGGGGCTGAAACAGAGGGGATGAAACAGAGGGCAAGAAACAGAGGGGCTGAAACAGAGGGCGAGAAACAGAGGGACTGAAACTGAGGGGCTGAAACAGAGGGGCTGACACTGAGGTCGAGAAACAGAGGGGCTGAAACAGAGGGCGACAAACAGAGGGGCTGAAACAAAGGGCGAGAAACAGAGGGGCTGAAACAGAGGGGCTGAACCAGAGGGGCTGAAACAGAGGGGCTGAAACGGAGGGGCTGAAACAGAGGGGCTGGAACAGAGGGGCTGAAACAGAGGGCAAGAAACAGAGGGGCTGAAACAGAGGGGCTGAAACAGATGGGCTGAATCAGAGGGGCTGAAACAGAGGGGCTGAAACAGAGGGCGTGAAACAGAGGGACTGAAACAGAGGGGCTGAAACAGAGGGGCTGAAACAAAGCGGCTGATACAGAGGGCGAGAAACAGAGGGGCTGAAACAGAGGGCGAGATACAGAGGGGCTGAAAGAGAGGGGCTGAAACAGAGGGCGAGAAACAGAGAGGCTGAAACAGAGGGCGAGAAACAGAGGGCCTGAAACAGAGGGCGAGAAACAGAGGGCTGAAACAGAGGGGCTGAAACAGAGGGGCTGAAACAGAGGGGCTGAAACAGAGGGCGAGAAACAGAGGGGCTGAAACAGAGGGGCTGAAACAGAGGGCGAGAAACAGAGGGACTGAAACAGAGGGGCTGAAACAGAGGGGCTGAATCAAAGCGGCTGATACAGAGGGCGAGAAACAGAGGGGCTGAAACAGAGGGCGAGATACAGAGGGGCTGAAAGAGAGGGGCTGAAACAGAGGGCGAGAAACAGAGAGGCTGAAACAGAGGGCGAGAAACAGAAGGCCTGAAACAGAGGGCGAGAAACAGAGGGCTGAAACAGAGGGGCTGAAACAGAGGGGCTGAAACAGAGGGGCTGAAACAGAGGGCGAGATACAGAGAGGCTGAAACAGAGGGCGAGAAACAGAGTGGCTGATACAGAGGGCAAGAAACAGAGGGGCTGAAACAGAGGGCGAGAAACAGAGGGGCTGAAACAGAGGGGCTGAAACAGAGGGCGAGAAACAGAGGGACTGAAAAAGAGGGGCTGAAACAGAGGGGCTGATACAGAGGGCGAGAAACAGAGCGGCTGAAACAGAGGGCGAGAAACAGAGGGGCTGAAACAAAGGGGCTGAAACAGTGCGGCTAAAACAGAGGGGCTGAAACAGAGGGCGAGAAATAGAGGGGCTGAAACAGAGGGGCTGAAACAGAGGGCGAGAAACAGATGGGCTGAAACAGAGAGCGAGAAACAGAGGGGCTGAATCAGAGGGGCTGAAACAGAGGGCGAGAAACAGATGGGCTGAAACAGAGAGCGAGAAACAGAGGGGCTGAAACAGAGGGCGAGAAACAGAGGGGCTGAAACAGAGGGGCTGAAACAGAGGGTGAGAAACAGAGGGGCTGAAACAGAGGGCGAGAAACAGAGGGGCTGAAACAGAGGGGCTGAAACAGAGGGGCTGAATCAGAGGGGCTGATTCAGAGGGGCTGAATCAGAGGGGCTTAATCAGAGGGGCTGAAACAGAGGGGCTTAATCAGAGGGGCTGAAACAGAGGGCGAGAAACAGAGGGGCTGAAACAGAGGGCGAGAAACAGAGGGGCAGAAACTGAGGGCGAGAAACAGAGGAGCAGAAACAGAGGGGCTGAAACAGAGAGCGCGAAACAAAGGGGCTGAAACAGATGGTGAGAAACAGAGGGACTGAAACAGAGTTCGAGAAACAGAGGGGCTGAAACAGAGGGCAAGAAACAGAGGGGCTGAAACAGAGAGGCTGAGACAGAAGGGCAGAAACAGAGGGGCTGAAACAGAGGGCGAGAAACAGAGGGGCTGAATCAGAGGGGCTGAATCAGAAGGGCTGAAACAGAGGGCAAGAAACAGAGGGGCTGAAACAGAGTGGCTGGAACAGAGGGCGAGAAACAGAGGGGCTGAATCAGACGGGCTGAATCAGAGGGGCTGAAACAGAGGGGCTGAAACAGAGGGCGAGAAACAGAGGGGCTGAAACAGAGTGTGAGAAACAGAGGGCGACAAACAGAGGGGCTGAAAAAGAGGGGCTGAAACAAAGGGGCTGAAACAAAGCGTCTGATGCAGAGGGTGAGAAATAGAGGGGCTGAAGCAGAGGGGCTGAAACAGAGGGGCTGAAACAGAGGGCGAGAAACAGAGAGGCTGAAACAGAGGGCGAGAAACAGAGGGGCTAAAACAGAGGGCGAGAAACAGAGGGGCTGAAACAGAGGGGCTGAAACAGAGGGGCTGAAACAGAGGGTCTGAAACAGAGGGCGAGAAACAGAGAGGCTGAAACAGAGGGCGAGAAACAGAGTGGCTGAAACAGAGGGCGAGAAACAGAGGGGCTGAAACAGAGGGCGAGAAACAGAGGGGCTGAAACAGAGGGGCTGAAACAGAGGGGCTGAAACAGAGAGCGAGAAACAGAGGGGCTGAAACAGAGGGCCAGAAACAGAGGGCGAGAAACAGAGGGACTGAAACAGTGGGGCTGAAACAGAGGGGCTGATACAGAGGGCGAGAAACAGAGCGGCTGAAACAGAGGGCGAGAAACAGAGGGGCTGAAACAAAGGGGCTGAAACAGTGGGGCTAAAACAGAGGGGCTGAAACAGAGGGCGAGAAATAGAGGGGCTGAAACAGAGGGCGAGAAACAGAGCGGCTGAAACAGAGGGCGAGAAACAGAGGGGCTGAATCAGAGGGGCTGAAACAGAGGGCGAGAAACAGAGGGTCTGAAACAGAGAGCGAGAAACAGAGGGGCTGAAACAGAGGGGCTGAAACAGAGCGTGAGAAACAGAGGGGCTGAAACAGAGGGCGAGAAACAGAGGCGCTGAAACAGAGGGGCTGAAACAGAGGGGCTGAATCAGAGGGGCTGATTCAGAGGGGCTGAAACAGAGGGGCTTAATCAGAGGGGCTGAAACAGAGGGCGAGAAACAGAGGGGCTGAAACAGAGGGCGAGAAACAGAGGAGCTGAAACAGAGGGGCTGAAACAGAGAGCGCGAAACAGAGGGGCTGAAACAGATGGCGAGAAACAGAGGGACTGAAACAGAGGTCGAGAAACAGAGGGGCTGAAACAGAGGGCAAGAAACAGAGGGGCTGAAACAGAGGGGCTGAAACAGAAGGGCTGAAACAGAGGGGCTGAAACAGAGGGCGAGAAACAGAGGGGCTGAATCAGAGGGGCTGAATCAGAAGGGCTGAAACAGAGGGGCTGAATCAGAGGGGCTGAAACAGAAGGCGAGAAACAGAGGGGCTGAAACAGAGGGCGAGAAACTGAGGGGCAGAAACAGAGGGCGAGAAACAGAGGGGCTGAAACAGAGGGGCTGAAACAGAGGGCGAGAAACAGAGGGGCTGAAACAGAGGGCGAGAAACGGAGGGGCTGAAACAGAGGGGCTGAAACAGAGGGCGAGAAACAGAGGGGCAGAAACTGAGGGCGAGAAACAGAGGGGCTGAAACAGAGGGGCTGAAACAGAGGGTCTGAATCAGTGGGGCTGAAACAGAGGGCGAGAAACAAAGGGGCTGAAACAGCGGGCGATAAACAGAGGGCGAGAAACAGAGGGGCTGAAACAGAGGGGCTGAAACAGACGGGCTGAATCAGAGAGCCTGAAACAGAGGGGGAGAAACAGAGGGGCTGAAACAGAGGGCGAAAAACAGAGGGGCTGAAACAGAGGGTGAGAAACAGAGGGGCTGAAACAGAGGGGCAGAAACAGAGCGGCTGAAACAGAGGGGCTGAAACAGAGGGCAAGAAACAGAGGGGCTGAAACAGAGGGGCTGAAACAGAGGGCAAGAAACAGAGTGGCTGAAACAGAGGGGCTGAAACAGAAGAGCTGAAACAGAGGGGCTGAAACAGAGGGCGAGAAACAGAGGGGCTGAATCAGAGGGGCTGAATCAGAAGGGCTGAAACAGAGGGGCTGAATCAGAGGGGCTGAAACAGAAGGCGAGAAACAGAGGGGCTGAAACAGAGGGCGAGAAACTGAGGGGCAGAAACAGAGGGCGAGAAACAGAGGGGCTGAAACAGAGGGTCTGAAACGGAGGGCGAGAAACAGAGGGGCTGAAACAGAGGGCGAGAAACAGAGGGGCTGAAACAGGTGGCGAGAAACAGAGGGACTGAAACAGAGGTCGAGAAACAGAGGGGCTGAAACAGAGGGCAAGAAACAGAGGGGCTGAAACAGAGGGGCTGAAACAGAAGGGCTGAAACAGAGGGGCTGAAACAGAGGGCGAGAAACAGAGGGGCTGAATCAGAGGGGCTGAATCAGAAGGGCTGAAACAGAGGGGCTGAATCAGAGGGGCTGAAACAGAAGGCGAGAAACAGAGGGGCTGAAACAGAGGGCGAGAAACTGAGGGGCAGAAACAGAGGGCGAGAAACAGAGGGGCTGAAACAGAGGGTCTGAAACAGAGGGCGAGAAACAGAGGGGCTGAAACAGAGGGCGAGAAACAGAGGGGCTGAAACAGAGGGGCTGAAACAGAGGGCGAGAAACAGAGGGGCAGAAACTGAGGGCGAGAAACAGAGGGGCTGAAACAGAGGGGCTGAAACAGAGGGTCTGAATCAGAGGGGCTGAAACAGAGGGCGAGAAACAAAGGTGCTGAAACAGCGGGCGAGAAACAGAGGGCGAGAAACAGAGGGGCTGAAACAGAGGGGCTGAAACAGACGGGCTGAATCAGAGAGCCTGAAACAGAGGGCGAGAAACAGAGGGGCTGAAACAGAGGGCGAAAAACAGAGGGGCTGAAACAGAGGGCGAGAAACAGAGGGGCTGATACAGAGGGGCAGAAACAGAGGGGCTGAAACAGAGGGGCTGAAACAGAGGGCGAGAAACAGAGGGGCTGAATCAGAGGGGCTGAATCAGAGGGACTGAAACAGAGGGGCTGAAACAGTGGGCGAGAATCAAAGGGGCTGAAACAGCGGGCGAGAAACAGAGGGCGAGAAACAGAGGGGCTGAAACAGAGGGGCTGAAACAGATGGGCTGAAACAGAGAGCCTGAAACAGAGGTGCAGAACCAGAGGGGCTGAAACAGAGGGCGAAAAACAGAGGGGCTGAAACAGAGGGCGAGAAACAGAGAGTGAGAAACAGAGGGCGAGAAACAGAGTGGATGAAACAGAGGGGCTGAAACAAAGGGGCTGAAATAGAGGGGCTGAAACAGAGGGGCTGAATCAGAGGGGCTGAAACAGAGTGGCTGAATCAGAGGGGCTGAAACAGAGGGCGAGAAACAGACGGGCTGAAACAGAGGGCGAGAAACAGAGCGGCTGAAACAGAGGGGCTTAAACAGAGGGGCTGAAACAGTGGGGCTGAATCCGAGGGCGAGAAACAGAGAGGCTGAAACAGAGGGCGAGAAACAGAGGGGCTGAAAGAGAGGGCAGGAAACAGAGGGGCTGAAACAGAGGGCGAGAAACAGAGGGGCTGAAACAGAGGGGCTGAAACAGAGGGGCTGAAACAGAGGGCGAGAAACAGAGGGGCTGAAACAGAGGGCGAGAAACAGAGGGGCTGAAACAAAGTACGAGAAACAGAGGGCGAGAAACAGAGGGACTGAAACAGAGGGGCTGAAACAGAGGGGCTGAAACAGAGGGCGAAAAACAGAGGGGCTGAAACAGAGGGCGAGAAACAGAGGGGCTGAAACAGAGGGCGGGAAACAGAGGGGCTGAAACAGAGGGGCTGAAACAGTGGGGCTGAAACAGAGCGGCTGAAACAGAGGGCGAGAAATAGAGGGGCTGAAACACAGGGCGAGAAACAGAGGGGCTGAAACAGAGGACGAGATACAGAGGGGCTGAAACAGAGGGGCTGAAACAGAGGGGCTGAAACAGAGGGGCTGAAACAGAGGGCGAGAAACAGAGGGGCTGAAACAGAGGGCGAGAAACAGAGGGGCTGAAACAGAGGGCGAGAAACAGAGGGGCTGAAACAGAGGGGTTGAAACAGAGGGTGAGAAACAGAGGGGCTGAAACAGAGGTAGAAACAGAGGGGCTGAAACAGAGGGGCTGAAACAGAGGGGCTGAATCAGAGGGGCTGATTCAGAGGGGCTGAATCAGAGGGTCTGAAACAGAGGGCGAGAAACAGAGGGACTGAAAGAGAGGGCGAGAAACAGAGTGGCTGAAACAGAGGGCGAGAAAGAGACGTGCAGAAACAGAGGGCGAGAAACAGAGGGACTGAAACAAAGGGGCTGGAACAGAGAGCGCGAAACAGAGGGACTGAAACAGAGGGCGAGAAACAGAGGGGCTGAAACAGAGGGCGAGAAACAGAGGTGCTGAAACAGAGGGCGAGAAACAGAGGGGCTGAAACAGAGGGGCTGAATCAGATGGGCTGAATCAGAGGGGCTGAAACAGAGGGGCTGAAACAGAGGGCGAGAAACAGAGGGACTGAAACAGAGGGGCTGAAACAGAGGGGCTGAAACAAAGCGGCTGATACAAAGGGCGAGAAACAGAGGGGCTGAAACAGAGGGCGAGATACAGAGGGGCTGAAAGAGAGGGGCTGAAACAGAGGGCGAGAAACAGAGAGGCTGAAACAGAGGGCGAGAAACAGAGGGACTGAAACAGAGGGCGAGAAACAGAGGGCTGAAACAGAGGGGCTGAAACAGAGGGGCTGAAACAGAGGGCGAGAAACAGACGGGCTGAAACAGAGGGGCTGAAACAGAGGGCGAGAAACAGAGGGACTGAAACAGAGGGGCTGAAACAAAGCGGCTGATACAGAGGGCGAGAAACAGAGGGGCTGAAACAGAGGGCGAGATACAGAGGGGCTGAAAGAGAGGGGCTGAAACAGAGGGCGAGAAACAGAGAGGCTGAAACAGAGGGCGAGAAACAGAGGGCCTGAAACAGAGGGCGAGAAACAGAGGGCTGAAACAGAGGGGCTGAAACAGAGGGGCTGAAACAGAGGGGCTGAAACAGAGGGCGAGAAACAGAGAGGCTGAAACAGAGGGCGAGAAACAGAGGGCCTGAAACAGAGGGCGAGAAACAGAGCGCTGAAACAGAGGGGCTGAAACAGAGGGGCTGAAACAGAGGGGCTGAAACAGAGGGCGAGAAACAGAGGGACTGAAAAAGAGGGGCTGAAACAGAGGGCGAGAAACAGAGGGACTGAAACAGAGGGGCTGAAACAGAGGGGCTGAATCAAAGCGGCTGATACAGAGGGCGAGAAACAGAGGGGCTGAAACAGAGGGCGAGAAACAGAGGGGCTGAAAGAGAGGGGCTGAAACAGAGGGCGAGAAACAAAGAGGCTGAAACAGAGGGCGAGAAACAGAAGGCCTGAAACAGAGGGCGAGAAACAGAGGGGCTGAAACAGAGGGGCTGAAACAGAGGGCGAGAAACAGAGGGACTGAAAAAGAGGGGCTGAAACAGAGGGGCTGAAACAGAGGGGCTGAAACAGAGGGCGAGATACAGAGAGGCTGAAACAGAGGGCGAGAAACAGAGTGGCTGAAACAGAGGGCAAGAAGCAGAGGGGCTGAAACAGAGGGCGAGAAACAGAGGGGCTGAAACAGAGGGGCTGAAACAGAGGGCGAGAAACAGAGGGACTGAAAAAGAGGGGCTGAAACAGAGGGGCTGATACAGAGGGCGAGAAACAGAGCGGCTGAAACAGAGGGCGAGAAACAGAGGGGCTGAAACAAAGGGGCTGAAACAGTGCGGCTAAAACAGAGGGGCTGAAACAAAGGGCGAGAAATAGAGGGGCTGAAACAGAGGGCGAGAAACAGAGGGGCTGAAAGAGAGGGGCTGAAACAGAGGGCGAGAAACAGAGAGGCTGAAACAGAGGGCGAGAAACAGAGCCCTGAAACAGAGGACGAGAAACAGAGGGCTGAAAGAGAGGTACTGAAACAGAGGGGCTGAAACAGAGGGGCTGAAACAGAGGGCGAGATACAGAGAGGCTGAAACAGAGGGCGAGAAACAGAGTGGCTGAAACAGAGAGCTAGAAACTGAGGGGCTGAAACAGAGGGCGAGAAACAGAGGGGCTGAAACAGAGGGGCTGAAACAGAGGGCGAGAAACAGAGGGACTGAAACAGAGGGGCTGAAACAGAGGGGCTGATACAGAGGGCGAGAAACAGAGCGGCTGAAACAGAGGGCGAGAAACAGAGGGGCTGAAACAAAGGGGCTGAAACAGTGGGGCTAAAACAGAGGGGCTGAAACAGAGGGCGAGAAATAGAGGGGCTGAAAGAGAGGGCGAGAAACAGAGGGGCTGAAACAGAGGGCGAGAAACAGAGGGGCTGAAACAGAGGGGCTGAAAGAGAGGGGCTGAAACAGAGGGCGAGAAACAGAGGGGCTGAAACAGAGGGCGAGAAACAGAGGGGCTGAAACAGAGGGCGAGAAACAGAGGGGCTGAATCAGAGGGGCTGAAACAGAGGGTGAGAAACAGATGGGCTGAAACACAGAGCGAGAAACAGAGGGGCTGAAACAGAGGGGCTGAAACAGAGGGTGAGAAACAGAGGGGCTGAAACAGAGGGCGAGAAACAGAGGGGCTGAAACAGAGGGGCTGAAACAGAGGGGCTGAATCAGAGGGGCTGATTCAGAGGGGCTGAATCAGAGGGGCTTAATCAGAGGGGCTGAAACAGAGGGGCTTAATCAGACGGGCTGAAACAGAGGGCGAGAAACAGAGGGGCTTAAACAGATGGCGAGAAACAGAGGGGCAGAAACAGAGGGCGAGAAACAGAGGAGCAGAAACAGAGGGGCTGAAACAGAGAGCGCGAAACAGAGGGGCTGAAACAGATGGCGAGAAACAGAGGGACTGAAACAGAGTTCGAGAAACAGAGGGGCTGAAACAGAGGGCAAGAAACAGAGGGGCTGAAACAGAGAGGCTGAATCAGAAGGGCTGAAACAGAGGGCAAGAAACAGAGGGGCTGAAATAGAGTGGCTGGAACAGAGGGCGAGAAACAGAGGGGCTGAATCAGACGGGCTGAATCAGAGGGGCTGAAACAGAGGGGCTGAAACAGAGGGCGAGAAACAGAGGGGCTGAAACAGAGGGCGAGAAACAGAGGGCGAGAAACAGAGGGGCTGAAAAAGAGGGGCTGAAACAGAGGGGCTGAAACAAAGCGGCTGATGCAGAGGGCGAGAAATAGAGGGGCTGAAGCAGAGGGGCTGAAACAGAGGGGCTGAAACAGAGGGCGAGAAACAGAGAGGCTGAAACAGAGGGCGAGAAACAGAGGGGCTGAAACAGAGGGCGAGAAACAGAGGGGCTGAAACAGAGGTGCTGAAACAGAGGGGCTGAAACAGAGGGTCTGAAACAGAGGGCGAGAAACAGAGAGGCTGAAACAGAGGGCGAGAAACAGAGTGGCTGAAACAGAGGGCAAGAAACAGAGGGGCTGAAACAGAGGGCGAGAAACAGAGGGGCTGAAACAGAGGGGCTGAAAGAGAGGGGCTGAAACAGAGAGCGAGAAACAGAGGGGCTGAAACAGAGGGCCAGAAACAGAGGGCCAGAAACAGAGGGGCTGAAACAGTGGGGCTGAAACAGAGGGGCTGATACAGAGGGCGAGAAACAGAGCGGCTGAAACAGAGGGCGAGAAACAGAGGGGCTGAAACAAAGGGGCTGAAACAGTGGGGCTAAAACAGAGGGGCTGAAACAGAGGGCGAGAAATAGAGGGGCTGAAACAGAGGGCGAGAAACAGAGGGGCTGAAACAGAGGGCGAGAAACAGAGGGGCTGAAACAGAGGGCGAGAAACAGAGGGGCTGAAACAGAGGGGCTGAAACAGAGGGGCTGAAACAGAGCGCGAGAAACAGAGGGGCTGAAACAGAGGGCGAGAAACAGGGGGGCTGAATCAGAGGGGCTGAAACAGAGGGCGAGAAACAGAGGGGCTGAAACAGAGAGCGAGAAACAGAGGGGCTGAAACAGAGGGGCTGAAACAGAGGGTGAGAAACAGAGGGGCTGAAACAGAGGGCGAGAAACAGAGGGGCTGAAACAGAGGGGCTGAAACAGAGGGGCTGAATCAGAGGGGCTGATTCAGAGGGGCTGAAACAGAGGGGCTTAATCAGAGGGGCTGAAACAGAGGGCGAGAAACAGAGGGGCTGAAACAGAGGGCGAGAAACAGAGGGACTGAAACAGAGGTCGAGAAACAGAGGGGCTGAAACAGAGGGCAAGAAACAGAGGGGCTGAAACAGAGGGGCTGAAACAGAAGGGCTGAAACAGAGGGGCTGAAACAGAGGGCGAGAAACAGAGGGGCAGAAAAATAGGGCGAGAAACAGAGGAGCTGAAACAGAGGGACTGAAACAGAGAGCGCGAAACAGAGGGGCTGAAACAGATGGCGAGAAACAGAGGGACTGAAACAGAGGTCGAGAAACAGAGGGGCTGAAACAGAGGGCAAGAAACAGAGGGGCTGAAACAGAGGGGCTGAAACAGAAGGGCTGAAACAGAGGGGCAGAAACAGAGGGCGAGAAACAGAGGGGCTGAATCAGAGGGGCTGAATCAGAAGGGCTTAAACAGAGGGGCTGAATCAGAGGGGCTGAAACAGAAGGCGAGAAACAGAGGGGCTGAAACAGAGGGCGAGAAACTGAGGGGCAGAAACAGAGGGCGAGAAACAGAGGGGCTGAAACAGAGGGTCTGAAACAGAGGGCGAGAAACAGAGGGGCTGAAACAGAGGGCGAGAAACAGAGGGGCTGAAACAGAGGGGCTGAAACAGAGGGCGAGAAACAGAGGGGCAGAAACTGAGGGCGAGAAACAGAGGGGCAGAAACAGAGGGGCTGAAACAGAGGGTCTGAATCAGAGGGGCTGAAACAGAGGGCGATAAACAAAGGGGCTGAAACAGCGGGCGAGAAACAGAGGGGCTGAAACAGAGGGGCTGAAACAGACGGGCTGAAACAGAGAGCCTGAAACAGAGGGCGAGAAACAGAGGGGCTGAAACAGAGGGCGAAAAACAGAGGGGCTGAAACAGAGGGCGAGAAACAGAGTGGCTGAAACAGAGGGGCTGAATCAGAGGGACTGAAACAGAGGGGCTGAAACAGTGGGCGAGAAACAAAGGGGCTGAAACAGCGGGCGAGAAACAGAGGGCGAGAAACAGAGGGGCTGAAACAGAGGGGCTGAAACAGATGGGCTGAAACAGAGGGCGAGAAACAGAGGGTGAGAAACAGAGGGCGAGAAACAGAGTGGATGAAACAGAGGGGCTGAAACAAAGGGGCTGAAATAGTGGGGCTGAAACAGAGGGGCTGAATCAGAGGGGCTGAAACAGAGTGGCTGAATCAGAGGGGCTGAAACAGAGGGCGAGAAACAGAGGGGCTGAAACAGAGGGCGAGAAACAGAGCGGCTGAAACAGAGGGGCTTAAACAGAGGGGCTGAAACAGAGGGGCTGAATCCGAGGGCGAGAAACAGAGAGGCTGAAACAGAGGGCGAGAAACAGAGGGGCTGAAACAGAGGGCAAGAAACAGAGTGGCTGAAACAGAGGGCGAGAAACAGAGGGGCTGAAACAGAGGGGCTGAAACAGAGGGCGAGAAACAGAGGGGCTGAAACAGAGGGCGAGAAACAGAGGGGCTGAAACAGAGTGCGAGAAACAGAGGGCGAGAAACAGAGGGACTGAAACAGAGGGGCTGAAACAGAGGGGCTGAAACAGAGGGCGAGAAACAGAGGGGCTGAAACAGAGGGCGAGAAACAGAGGGGCTGAGACAGAGGGCGAGAAACAGAGGGGCTGAAACAGAGGGGCTGAAACAGTGGGGCTGAAACAGAGCGGCTGAAACAGAGGGCGAGAAATAGAGGGGCGGAAACACAGGGCGAGAAACAGAGGGGCTGAAACAGAGGGCGAGAAACAGAGGGGCTGAAACAGAGGGGCTGAAACAGAGGGGCTGAAACAGAGGGCGAGAAACAAAGGGGCTGAAAAAGAGGGCGAGAAACAGAGTGGCTGAAACAGAGGGCGAGAAACAGAGGGTCTGAATCAGAGGAGCTGAAACAGAGGGCGAGAAACAGAGGGGCTGAAACAGAGGGCGAGAAACAGTGGGGCTGAAACAGAGGGGCTGAAACAGAGGGTGAGAAACAGAGGGGCTGAAACAGAGGGCGAGAAACAGAGGGGCTGAAACAGAGGGTCTGAAACAGAGGGGCTGAAGCAGAGGGGCTGATTCAGAGGGGCTGAAACAGTGGGGCTGAATAAGAGGGGCTGAAACAGAGGGCGAGAAACAGAGGGGCTGAATAAAAGGGGCTGAAACAGTGGGGCTGAAACAGAGGGGCTAAAACAGAGGGCGAGAAATAGAGGGGCTGAAACAGAGGGCGAGAAACAGAGGGGCTGAAACAGAGGGCCAGAAACAGAGGGGCTGAAACAGAGGGGCTGAAACAGAGGGCGAGAAACAGATGGTCTGAAAGAGATGGCGAGAAACAGAGGGGCTGAAACAGAGGGCGAGAAACAGAGGGGCTGAATCAGAGGGGCTGAAACAGAGTGCGAGAAACAGAGGGGCTGAAACAGAGGGCGAGAAACAGAGGGGCTGAAACAGAGGTGCTGATACAGAGGGTGAGAAAGAGAGGGGCTGAAACGGAGGGCGAGAAACAGAGGGGCTGAAACAGAGGGGCTGATTCAGAGGGGCTGAAACAGAGGGGCTGAATCGGAGGGGCTGAAACAGAGGGCGAGAAACAGAGGGGCTGAAACAGAGGGCGAGAAACAGAGGGGCTGAAACAGAGGTGCTGAAACAGAGGCTGAGAAAGAGAGGGGCTGAAACGGAGGGCGAGAAACAGAGGGGCTGAAACAGAGGGGCTGATTCAGAGGGGCTGAAACAGAGGGGCTGAATCGGAGGGGCTGAAACAGAGGGGCTGAAACAGAGGGGCTGAAACAGAGAGTGCGAAACAGAGGGGCTGAAACAGAGGGCGAGAAACAGAGGGGCTGAAACAGAGGGTCTGAAACAGAGGGGCTGAAACAGAGGGCAAGAAACAGAGGGGCTGAAACCGAGTGGCTGAAACAGAAGGGCTAAAACAGAGGGGCTGAAACAGAGGGCGAGAAACAGAGGGGCTGAATCAGAGGGGCTGAATCAGAGGGGCTGAAACAGAGCGGCTGAATCAGAGGGGCTGAAACAGAAGGCGAGAAACAGAGGGGCTGAAACAGAGGGCGAGAAACAGAGGGGCAGAAACAAAGGGCGAGAAACAGAGGGGCTGAAACAGAGGGGATGAAACAGAGGGCAAGAAACAGAGGGGCTGAAACAGAGGGCGAGAAACAGAGGGACTGAAACTGAGGGGCTGAAACAGAGGGGCTGACACTGAGGTCGAGAAACAGAGGGGCTGAAACAGAGGGCGACAAACAGAGGGGCTGAAACAAAGGGCGAGAAACAGAGGGGCTGAAACAGAGGGGCTGAACCAGAGGGGCTGAAACAGAGGGGCTGAAACGGAGGGGCTGAAACAGAGGGGCTGGAACAGAGGGGCTGAAACAGAGGGCAAGAAACAGAGGGGCTGAAACAGAGGGGCTGAAACAGATGGGCAGAAACAGAGGGCGAGAAACAGAGGGCGAGAAACAGAGGGGCTGAATCAGAGTTGCTGAAACAGAGGGCGAGAAACAGAGGTGCTGAATCAGAGGGGCTGAATCAGAGGGGCTGAAACAGAGGGGCTGAAACAGAGGGCGAGAAACTAAGGTACTGAATCAGAGGGGCTGAAACAGAGGGGCTGAAACAGAGGGGCTGAAACAGACGGGCTGAAACAGGGAGCCTGAAACAGAGTGGCTGAAACAGAGGGGCTGAAATAGAGGGTCTGAAACAGAGGGGCTGAATCAGAGGGGCTGAAACAGAGGGGCTGAATCAGAGGTGCTGAAACAGAGGGCGAGAAACAGAGGGGCTGAAACAGAGGGGCTGAATCAGAGGGGTAGAAACAGAGGGGCTGAAACAGAGGGCGAGAAACAGAGAGGCTGAAACAGAGGGCGAGAAACAGAGGGGCTGAAACAGAGGGCGAGAAACAGAGGGGCTGAAACAGAGGGGCTGAAACAGAGGGGCTGAAACAGAGGGCGAGAAACTAAGGTACTGAATCAGAGGGGCTGAAACAGAGGGGCTGAAACAGAGGGGCTGAAACAGACGGGCTGAAACAGAGAGCCTGAAACAGAGTGGCTGAAACAGGGGGGTTAAATAGAGGGTCTGAAACAGAGGGGCTGAATCAGAGGGGCTGAAACAGAGGGGCTGAATCAGAGGGGCTGAAACAGAGGGCGAGAAACAGAGGGGCTGAAACAGAGGGGCTGAATCAGAGGGGCTGAAACAGAGGGGCTGAAACAGAGGGCGAGAAACAGAGAGGCTGAAACAGAGGGCGAGAAACAGAGGGGCTGAAACAGAGGGCGAGAAACAGAGGGGCTGAAACAGAGGGGCTGAAACAGAGGGGATGAAACAGAGGGCGAGAAACAGAGGGGCTGAAACAGATGGCGAGAAACAGAGGGTCTGAAACAGAGGGCAAGAAACAGAGGGGCTGAATCAGAGGGGCTGAAACAGAGGGCGAGAAACAGAGGGGCTAAAACAGTGTGGCGAGAAACAGAGGGGCTGAAACAGAGGTGCTGAAACAGAGGGTGAGAAACAGAGGGGCTGAAACAGAGGGCGAGAAACAGAGGGGCTGAAACAGAGGGGCTGAAACAGAGGGGCTGATTCAGAGGGGCTGAAACAGAGGGGCTGAATCAGAGGGGCTGAAACAGAGGGCGAGAAACAGAGCGGCTGAAACAGAGGGCGAGAAACAGAGGAGCAGAAACAGAGGGCGAGAAACAGAGGGGCTGAAACAGAGGGGCTGAAACAGAGAGTGCGAAACAGTGGGGCTGAAACAGAGGGCGAGAAACAGAGGGGCTGAAACAGAGGGCGAGAAACAGAGGGGCTGAAACAGAGGGCAAGAAACAGAGGGGCTGAAACCGAGTGTCTGAAACAGAAGGGCTGAAACAGAGGGGCTGAAACAGAGGGCGAGAAACAGAGGGGCTGAATCAGAGGGGCTGAATCAGAGGGGCTGAAACAGAGGGGCTGAAACAGAGGGGCTGAAACAGAAGGCGAGAAACAGAGGGGCTGAAACAGAGGGCGAGAAGCAGATGGGCAGAAACAGAGGGCGAGAAACAGAGGGGCTGAAACAGAGGGGCTGAAACAGAGGGCAAGAAACAGAGGGGCTGAAACAGAGGGCGAGAAACAGAGGGGCTGAAACAGAGGGGCTGAAACAGAGGGGCTGAAACAGAGTGCGAGAAACAGAGGGGCTGAAACAAAGGGCGAGAAACAGAGTGGCTGAAACAGAGGGGCAGAAACAGAGGGGCTGAAACAGAGGGGCTGAATCGGCGGGGCTGAAACAGAGGGGCTGAAACAGAGGGGCTGAAACAGAGGGCAAGAAACAGAGGGGCTGAAACAGAGGGGCTGAAACAGAGGGCTAGAAACAGAGGGCGAGAAACAGAGGGGCTGAATCAGAGGGGCTGAATCAGAGGGGCTGAAACAGAGGGGCTGAAACAGAGGGCGAGAAACAGAGGGGCTGAATCAGAGGGGCTGAATCAGAGGGGCAGAAACAGAGGGGCAGAAACAGAGGGCGAGAAACTAAGGGACTGAATAAGAGGGGCTGAAACAGAGGGGCTGAAACAGAGGGCGAGAAACAGAGGGGCTGAATCAGAGGGGCTGAATCAGAGGGGCAGAAACAGAGGGGCAGAAACAGAGGGCGAGAAACTAAGGGACTGAATCAGAGGGGCTGAAACAGAGGGGCTGAAACAGACGGGCTGAAACAGA
The DNA here is from genome assembly GCF_047496795.1 of Chiloscyllium punctatum. Taxonomy (NCBI): domain Eukaryota; kingdom Metazoa; phylum Chordata; class Chondrichthyes; order Orectolobiformes; family Hemiscylliidae; genus Chiloscyllium; species Chiloscyllium punctatum. The sequence goes on along the minus strand of NC_092779.1, from coordinate 889,159 downwards.
GAGCCTGAAACAGAGGGGCTGAAACAGAGGGGCTGAAATAGAGGGGCTGAAACAGAGGGGCTGAAACAGACGGGCTGAAACAGAGAGCCTGAAACAGAGTGGCTGAAACAGAGGGGCTGAAATAGAGGGTCTGAAACAGAGGGGCTGAAACAGAGGGGCTGAAACAGAGGGCGAGAAACAGAGAGGCTGAAACAGAGGGCAAGAAACAGAGGGGCTGAAACAGAGGGCGAGAAACAGAGGGGCTGAAACAGAGGGGCTGAAACAGAGGGGCTGAAACAGAGGGCGAGAAACAGAGGGGCTGAAACAGATGGCGAGAAACAGAGGGGCTGAAACAGAGGGCGAGAAACAGAGGGGCTGAATCAGAGGGGCTGAAACAGTGGGGCTGAAACAGAGGGGCTGAAACAGGGGGCGAGAAATAGAGGGGCTGAAACAGAGGGCGAGAAAAAGAGGGGCTGAAACAGAGGGCCAGAAACAGAGGGGCTGAAACAGAGGGGCTGAAACAGAGGGGCTGAAACAGAGGGCGAGAAACAGAGGGGCTGAAAGAGATGGCGAGAAACAGAGGGGCTGAAACAGAGGGCGAGAAACAGAGGGCGAGAAACAGAGGGGCTGAAACAGAGAGCGAGAAACAGAGAGGCTGAAACAGAGGTGCTGAAACAGAGGGTGAAAAACAGAGGGGCTGAAACAGAGGGCGAGAAACAGAGGGGCTGAAACAGAGGGGCTGAAACAGAGGGGCTGATTCAGAGGGGCTGAAACAGAGGGGCTGAATCGGAGGGGCTGAAACAGAGGGCGAGAAACAGAGGGGCTGAAACAGAGGGCGAGAAACAGAGGAGCAGAAACAGAGGGCGAGAAACAGAGGGGCTGAAACAGAGGGGCTGAAACAGAGAGTGCGAACCAGAGGGGCTGAAACAGAGGGCGAGAAACAGAGGGGCTGAAACAGAGGGTCTGAAACAGAGGGGCTGAAACAGAGGGCAAGAAACAGAGGGGCTGAAACCGAGTGGCTGAAACAGAAGGGCTGAAACAGAGGGGCTGAAACAGAGGGCGAGAAACAGAGGGGCTGAATCAGAGGGGCTGAATCAGAGGGGCTGAAACAGAGGGGCTGAATCAGAGGGGCTGAAACAGAAGGCGAGAAACAGAGGGGCTGAAACAGAGGGCGAGAAACAGAGGGGCAGAAACAAAGGGCGAGAAACAGAGGGGCTGAAACAGAGGGGATGAAACAGAGGGCAAGAAACAGAGGGGCTGAAACAGAGGGCGAGAAACAGAGGGACTGAAACTGAGGGGCTGAAACAGAGGGGCTGACACAGAGGTCGAGAAACAGAGGGGCTGAAACAGAGGGCGACAAACAGAGGGGCTGAAACAAAGGGCGAGAAACAGAGGGGCTGAAACAGAGGGGCTGAACCAGAGGGGCTGAAACAGAGGGGCTGAAACGGTGGGGCTGAAACAGAGGGGCTGGAACAGAGGGGCTGAAACAGAGGGCAAGAATCAGAGGGGCTGAAACAGAGGGGCTGAATCAGAGGGGCTGAAACAGAGGGCGAGAAACAGAGGGGCTGAAACAGAGGGGCTGAATCAGAGGGGCTGAAACAGAGGGGCTGAAACAGAGGGCGAGAAACAGAGGGCGAGAAACAGAGGGGCTAAAACAGTGTGGCGAGAAACAGAGGGGCTGAAACAGAGGTGCTGAAACAGAGGGTGAGAAACAGAGGGGCTGAAACAGAGGGCGACAAACAGAGGGGCTGAAACAGAGGGGCTGAAACAGAGGGGCTGATTCAGAGGGGCTGAAACAGAGGGGCTGAATCAGAGGGGCTGAAACAGAGGGCGAGAAACAGAGCGGCTGAAACAGAGGGCGAGAAACAGAGGAGCAGAAACAGAGGGCGAGAAACAGAGGGGCTGAAACAGAGGGCGAGAAACAGAGGGGCTGAAACAGAGGGGCTGAAACAGAGAGTGCGAAACAGAGGGGCTGAAACAGAGGGCGAGAAACAGAGGGGCTGAAACAGAGGGTCTGAAACAGAGGGGCTGAAACAGAGGGCAAGAAACAGAGGGGCTGAAACCGAGTGGCTGAAACAGAAGGGCTGAAACAGAGGGGCTGAAACAGAGGGCGAGAAACAGAGGGGCTGAATCAGAGGGGCTGAATCAGAGGGGCTGAAACAGAGGGGCTGAATCAGAGGGGCTGAAACAGAAGGCGAGAAACAGAGGGGCTGAAACAGAGGGCGAGAAACAGAGGGGCAGAAACAAAGGGCGAGAAACAGAGGGGCTGAAACAGAGGGGATGAAACAGAGGGCAAGAAACAGAGGGGCTGAAACAGAGGGCGAGAAACAGAGGGACTGAAACTGAGGGGCTGAAACAGAGGGGCTGACACAGAGGTCGAGAAACAGAGGGGCTGAAACAGAGGGCGACAAACAGAGGGGCTGAAACAAAGGGCGAGAAACAGAGGGGCTGAAACAGAGGGGCTGAACCAGAGGGGCTGAAACAGAGGGGCTGAAACGGTGGGGCTGAAACAGAGGGGCTGGAACAGAGGGGCTGAAACAGAGGGCAAGAATCAGAGGGGCTGAAACAGAGGGGCTGAATCAGAGGGGCTGAAACAGAGGGCGAGAAACAGAGGGGCTGAAACAGAGGGGCTGAATCAGAGGGGCTGAAACAGAGGGGCTGAAACAGAGGGCGAGAAACAGAGAGGCTGAAACAGAGGGCGAGAAACAGAGGTGCTGAAACAGAGGGCGAGAAACAGAGGGGCTGAAACAGAGGGGCTGAAACAGAGGGGATGAAACAGAGGGCGAGAAACAGAGGGGGTGAAACAGATGGCGAGAAACAGAGGGACTGAAACAGAGGGCAAGAAACAGAGGGGCTGAATCAGAGGGGCTGAAACAGAGGGCGAGAAACAGAGGGGCTAAAACAGTGTGGCGAGAAACAGAGGGGCTGAAACAGAGGTGCTGAAACAGAGGGTGAGAAACAGAGGGGCTGAAACAGAGGGCGAGAAACAGAGGGGCTGAAACAGAGGGGCTGAAACAGAGGGGCTGATTCAGAGGGGCTGAAACAGAGGGGCTGAATCAGAGGGGCTGAAACAGAGGGCGAGAAACAGAGCGGCTGAAACAGAGGGCGAGAAACAGAGGAGCAGAAACAGAGGGCGAGAAACAGAGGGGCTGATACAGAGGGGCTGAAACAGAGAGTGCGAAACAGTGGGGCTGAAACAGAGGGCGAGAAACAGAGGGGCTGAAACAGAGGGCGAGAAACAGAGGGGCTGAAACAGAGGGCAAGAAACAGAGGGGCTGAAACCGAGTGTCTGAAACAGAAGGGCTGAAACAGAGGGGCTGAAACAGAGGGCGAGAAACAGAGGGGCTGAATCAGAGGGGCTGAATCAGAGGGGCTGAAACAGAGGGGCTGAATCAGAGGGGCTGAAACAGAAGGCGAGAAACAGAGGGGCTGAAACAGAGGGCGAGAAGCAGATGGGCAGAAACAGAGGGCGAGAAACCGAGGGGCTGAAACAGAGGGGCTGAAACAGAGGGCAAGAAACAGAGGGGCTGAAACAGAGGGCGAGAAACAGAGGGGCTGAAACAGAGGGGCTGAAACAGAGGGGATAAAACAGAGTGCGAGAAACAGAGGGGCTGAAACAAAGGGCGAGAAACAGAGTGGCTGAAACAGAGGGGCAGAAACAGAGGGGCTGAAACAGAGGGGCTGAATCGGCGGGGCTGAAACAGAGGGGCTGAAACAGAGGGGCTGAAACAGAGGGCAAGAAACAGAGGGGCTGAAACAGAGGGGCAGAAACAGAGGGCGAGAAACAGAGGGGCTGAATCAGAGGGGCTGAATCAGAGGGGCTGAAACAGAGGGGCTGAAACAGAGGGCGAGAAACAGAGGGGCTGAATCAGAGGGGCTGAATCAGAGGGGCAGAAACAGAGGGGCAGAAACAGAGGGCGAGAAACAGAGGGGCAGAAACAGAGGGCGGGAAACAGTGGGGCTGAAACAGAGGGCCTGAAACAGAGGGCAAGAAACAGAGGGGCTGAAACAGAGGGCGAGAAACAGAGGGGCTGAAACAGTGGGGCTGAAGCACAGGGGCTGATACAGTGGGCGAGAAACAGAGGGGCTGAAACAAAGGGCGAGAAACAGAGGCGCTGAAACAGAGGGGCAGAAACAGAGGGGCTGAAACAGAGGGGCTGAATCGGAGGGGCTGAAACAGAGGGGCTGAAAAAGAGGGGCTGAAACAGAGGGCAAGAAACAGAGGGGCTGAAACAGAGGGGCTGAAACAGAGGGGCAGAAACAGAGGGCGAGAAACAGAGGGGCTGAATCAGAGAGGCTGAATCAGAGGGGCTGAATCAGAGGGGCTGAAACAGAGGGGCTGAAACAGAGGGCGAGAAACTAAGGTACTGAATCAGAGGGGCTGAAACAGAGGGGCTGAAACAGAGGGGCTGAAACAGACGGGCTGAAACAGAGAGCCTGAAACAGAGTGGCTGAAACAGAGGGGCTGAAATAGAGGGTCTGAAACAGAGGGGCTGAATCAGAGGGGCTGAAACAGAGGGGCTGAATCAGAGGGGCTGAAACAGAGGGGCTGAAACAGAGGGCGAGAAACAGAGGGGCTGAAACAGAAGGGCTGAAACAGATGGGCAGAAAAAAAGGTCGAGAAACAGAGGGCGAGAAACAGAGGGGCTGAATCAGAGGGGCTGAAACAGAGGGGCTGAAACAGAGGGCAAGAAACAGAGGGGCTGAAACAGAAGGGCTGAAACAGATGGGCAGAAAAAAAGGTCGAGAAACAGAGGGCGAGAAACAGAGGGGCTGAATCAGAGGGGCTGAAACAGAGGGCGAGAAACAGAGGGGCTGAATCAGAGGGCCTGAATCAGAGGGGCTGAAACAGAGGGGCTGAAACAGAGGGCGAGAAACTAAGGTACTGAATCAGAGGGGCTGAAACAGAGGGGCTGAAACAGAGGGGCTGAAACAGACGGGCTGAAACAGAGAGCCTGAAACAGAGTGGCTGAAACAGAGGGGCTGAAATAGAGGGTCTGAAACAGAGGGGCTGAATCAGAGGTGCTGAAACAGAGGGCGAGAAACAGAGGGGCTGAAACAGAGGTGCTGAATCAGAGGGGTTGAAACAGAGGGGCTGACTCAGAGGGCGAGAAACAGAGAGGCTGAAACAGAGGGCGAGAAACAGAGGGGCTGAAACAGAGGGCGAGAAACAGAGGGGCTGAAACAGAGGGGCTGAAACAGAGGCGCTGAAACAGAGGGCGAGAAACAGAGGGGCTGAAACAGATGTGGAGAAACAGAGGGGCTGAAACAGAGGGCGAGAAACAGAGAGGCTGAATCAGAGGGGCTGAAACAGAGGGCGAGAAACAGAGGGGCTGAAACAGAGGGCGAGAAACAGAGGGGCTGAAACAGAGGTGCTGAAACAGAGGGTGAGAAACAGAGGGGCTGAAACAGAGGGCAAGAAACAGAGGGGCTGAAACAGAGGGGCTGAAACAGAGGGCGAGAAACAGAGGGGCTGAATCAGAGGGGCTGAATCAGAGGGGCAGAAACAGAGGGGCAGAAACAGAGGGCGAGAAACTAAGGGACTGAATCAGAGGGGCTGAAACAGAGGGGCTGAAACAGACGGGCTGAAACAGAGAGCCTGAAACAGAGGGGCTGAAACAGAGGGGCTGAAATAGAGGGGCTGAAACAGAGGGTCTGAAACAGACGGGCTGAAACAGAGAGCCTGAAACAGAGTGGCTGAAACAGAGGGGCTGAAATAGAGGGTCTGAAACAGAGGGGCTGAATCAGAGGGGCTGAAACAGAGGGGCTGAATCGGCGGGGCTGAAACAGAGGGGCTGAAACAGAGGGGCTGAAACAGAGGGCAAGAAACAGAGGGGCTGAAACAGAGGGGCTGAAACAGAGGGGCAGAAACAGAGGGCGAGAAACAGAGGGGCTGAATCAGAGGGGCTGAATCAGAGGGGCTGAAACAGAGGGGCTGAAACAGAGGGCGAGAAACAGAGGGGCTGAATCAGAGGGGCTGAATCAGAGGGGCAGAAACAGAGGGGCAGAAACAGAGGGCGAGAAACAGAGGGGCAGAAACAGAGGGCGGGAAACAGTGGGGCTGAAACAGAGGGCCTGAAACAGAGGGCAAGAAACAGAGGGGCTGAAACAGAGGGCGAGAAACAGAGGGGCTGAAACAGTGGGGCTGAAGCAGAGGGGCTGAAACAGTGGGCGAGAAACAGAGGGGCTGAAACAAAGGGCGAGAAACAGAGGCGCTGAAACAGAGGGGCAGAAACAGAGGGGCTGAAACAGAGGGGCTGAATCGGAGGGGCTGAAACAGAGGGGCTGAAAAAGAGGGGCTGAAACAGAGGGCAAGAAACAGAGGGGCTGAAACAGAGGGGCTGAAACATAGGGGCAGAAACAGAGGGCGAGAAACAGAGGGGCTGAATCAGAGAGGCTGAATCAGAGGGGCTGAATCAGAGGGGCTGAAACAGAGGGGCTGAAACAGAGGGCGAGAAACTAAGGTACTGAATCAGAGGGGCTGAAACAGAGGGGCTGAAACAGAGGGGCTGAAACAGACGGGCTGAAACAGAGAGCCTGAAACAGAGTGGCTGAAACAGAGGGGCTGAAATAGAGGGTCTGAAACAGAGGGGCTGAATCAGAGGGGCTGAAACAGAGGGGCTGAATCAGAGGGGCTGAAACAGAGGGCGAGAAACAGAGGGGCTGAAACAGAGGGGCTGAATCAGAGGGGCTGAAACAGAGGGGCTGAAACAGAGGGCGAGAAACAGAGGGGCTGAAACAGAAGGGCTGAAACAGATGGGCAGAAAAAAAGGTCGAGAAACAGAGGGCGAGAAACAGAGGGGCTGAATCAGAGGGGCTGAAACAGAGGGGCTGAAACAGAGGGCAAGAAACAGAGGGGCTGAAACAGAAGGGCTGAAACAGATGGGCAGAAAAAAAGGTCGAGAAACAGAGGGCGAGAAACAGAGGGGCTGAATCAGAGGGGCTGAAACAGAGGGCGAGAAACAGAGGGGCTGAATCAGAGGGCCTGAATCAGAGGGGCTGAAACAGAGGGGCTGAAACAGAGGGCGAGAAACTAAGGTACTGAATCAGAGGGGCTGAAACAGAGGGGCTGAAACAGAGGGGCTGAAACAGACGGGCTGAAACAGAGAGCCTGAAACAGAGTGGCTGAAACAGAGGGGCTGAAATAGAGGGTCTGAAACAGAGGGGCTGAATCAGAGGTGCTGAAACAGAGGGCGAGAAACAGAGGGGCTGAAACAGAGGTGCTGAATCAGAGGGGTTGAAACAGAGGGGCTGACTCAGAGGGCGAGAAACAGAGAGGCTGAAACAGAGGGCGAGAAACAGAGGGGCTGAAACAGAGGGCGAGAAACAGAGGGGCTGAAACAGAGGGGCTGAAACAGAGGCGCTGAAACAGAGGGCGAGAAACAGAGGGGCTGAAACAGATGTGGAGAAACAGAGGGGCTGAAACAGAGGGCGAGAAACAGAGAGGCTGAATCAGAGGGGCTGAAACAGAGGGCGAGAAACAGAGGGGCTGAAACAGAGGGCGAGAAACAGAGGGGCTGAAACAGAGGTGCTGAAACAGAGGGTGAGAAACAGAGGGGCTGAAACAGAGGGCAAGAAACAGAGGGGCTGAAACAGAGGGGCTGAAACAGAGGGCGAGAAACAGAGGGGCTGAATCAGAGGGGCTGAATCAGAGGGGCAGAAACAGAGGGGCAGAAACAGAGGGCGAGAAACTAAGGGACTGAATCAGAGGGGCTGAAACAGAGGGGCTGAAACAGACGGGCTGAAACAGAGAGCCTGAAACAGAGGGGCTGAAACAGAGGGGCTGAAATAGAGGGGCTGAAACAGAGGGTCTGAAACAGACGGGCTGAAACAGAGAGCCTGAAACAGAGTGGCTGAAACAGAGGGGCTGAAATAGAGGGTCTGAAACAGAGGGGCTGAATCAGAGGGGCTGAAACAGAGGGGCTGAATCAGAGGGGCTGAAACAGAGGGGCTGAAACAGAGGGCGAGAAACAGAGAGGCTGAAACAGAGGGCAAGAAACAGAGGGGCTGAAACAGAGGGCGAGAAACAGAGGGGCTGAAACAGAGGGGCTGAAACAGAGGGGCTGAAACAGAGGGCGAGAAACAGAGGGGCTGAAACAGATGGCGAGAAACAGAGGGGCTGAAACAGAGGGCGAGAAACAGAGGGGCTGAATCAGAGGGGCTGAAACAGTGGGGCTGAAACAGAGGGGCTGAAACAGAGGGCGAGAAATAGAGGGGCTGAAACAGAGGGCGAGAAACAGAGGGGCTGAAACAGAGGGCCAGAAACAGAGGGGCTGAAACAGAGGGGCTGAAACAGAGGGGCTGAAACAGAGGGCGAGAAACAGAGGGGCTGAAAGAGATGGCGAGAAACAGAGGGGCTGAAACAGAGGGCGAGAAACAGAGGGCGAGAAACAGAGGGGCTGAAACAGAGGGCGAGAAACAGAGGGGCTGAAACAGAGGTGCTGAAACAGAGGGTGAAAAACAGAGGGGCTGAAACAGAGGGCGAGAAACAGAGGGGCTGAAACAGAGGGGCTGAAACAGAGGGGCTGATTCAGAGGGGCTGAAACAGAGGGGCTGAATCGGAGGGGCTGAAACAGAGGGCGAGAAACAGAGGGGCTGAAACAGAGGGCGAGAAACAGAGGAGCAGAAACAGAGGGCGAGAAACAGAGGGGCTGAAACAGAGGGGCTGAAACAGAGAGTGCGAAACAGAGGGGCTGAAACAGAGGGCGCGAAACAGAGGGGCTGAAACAGAGGGTCTGAAACAGAGGGGCTGAAACAGAGGGCAAGAAACAGAGGGGCTGAAACCGAGTGGCTGAAACAGAAGGGCTGAAACAGAGGGGCTGAAACAGAGGGCGAGAAACAGAGGGGCTGAATCAGAGGGGCTGAATCAGAGGGGCTGAAACAGAGGGGCTGAATCAGAGGGGCTGAAACAGAAGGCGAGAAACAGAGGGGCTGAAACAGAGGGCGAGAAACAGAGGGGCAGAAACAAAGGGCGAGAAACAGAGGGGCTGAAACAGAGGGGATGAAACAGAGGGCAAGAAACAGAGGGGCTGAAACAGAGGGCGAGAAACAGAGGGACTGAAACAGAGGGGCTGAAACAGAGGGGCTGAAACAGAAGGGCTGAAACAGAGGGGTTGAAATAGAGGGTCTGAAACAGAGGGGCTGAAACAGAGGGCGAGAAACAGAGGGGCTGAAACAGAGGTGCTGAAACAGAGGGTGAGAAACAGAGGGGCTGAAACAGAGGGCAAGAAACAGAGGGGCTGAAACAGAGGGGCTGAAACAGAGGGCGAGAAACAGAGGGGCTGAATCAGAGGGGCTGAATCAGAGGGGCAGAAACAGAGGGGCAGAAACAGAGGGCGAGAAACTAAGGGACTGAATCAGAGGGGCTGAAACAGAGGGGCTGAAACAGACGGGCTGAAACAGAGAGCCTGAAACAGAGGGGCTGAAACAGAGGGGCTGAAATAGAGGGGCTGAAACAGAGGGTCTGAAACAGACGGGCTGAAACAGAGAGCCTGAAACAGAGTGGCTGAAACAGAGGGGCTGAAATAGAGGGTCTGAAACAGAGGGGCTGAATCAGAGGGGCTGAAACAGAGGGGCTGAATCAGAGGGGCTGAAACAGAGGGGCTGAAACAGAGGGCGAGAAACAGAGAGGCTGAAACAGAGGGCAAGAAACAGAGGGGCTGAAACAGAGGGCGAGAAACAGAGGGGCTGAAACAGAGGGGCTGAAACAGAGGGGCTGAAACAGAGGGCGAGAAACAGAGGGGCTGAAACAGATGGCGAGAAACAGAGGGGCTGAAACAGAGGGCGAGAAACAGAGGGGCTGAATCAGAGGGGCTGAAACAGTGGGGCTGAAACAGAGGGGCTGAAACAGAGGGCGAGAAATAGAGGGGCTGAAACAGAGGGCGAGAAACAGAGGGGCTGAAACAGAGGGCCAGAAACAGAGGGGCTGAAACAGAGGGGCTGAAACAGAGGGGCTGAAACAGAGGGCGAGAAACAGAGGGGCTGAAAGAGATGGCGAGAAACAGAGGGGCTGAAACAGAGGGCGAGAAACAGAGGGCGAGAAACAGAGGGGCTGAAACAGAGGGCGAGAAACAGAGGGGCTGAAACAGAGGTGCTGAAACAGAGGGTGAAAAACAGAGGGGCTGAAACAGAGGGCGAGAAACAGAGGGGCTGAAACAGAGGGGCTGAAACAGAGGGGCTGATTCAGAGGGGCTGAAACAGAGGGGCTGAATCGGAGGGGCTGAAACAGAGGGCGAGAAACAGAGGGGCTGAAACAGAGGGCGAGAAACAGAGGAGCAGAAACAGAGGGCGAGAAACAGAGGGGCTGAAACAGAGGGGCTGAAACAGAGAGTGCGAAACAGAGGGGCTGAAACAGAGGGCGCGAAACAGAGGGGCTGAAACAGAGGGTCTGAAACAGAGGGGCTGAAACAGAGGGCAAGAAACAGAGGGGCTGAAACCGAGTGGCTGAAACAGAAGGGCTGAAACAGAGGGGCTGAAACAGAGGGCGAGAAACAGAGGGGCTGAATCAGAGGGGCTGAATCAGAGGGGCTGAAACAGAGGGGCTGAATCAGAGGGGCTGAAACAGAAGGCGAGAAACAGAGGGGCTGAAACAGAGGGCGAGAAACAGAGGGGCAGAAACAAAGGGCGAGAAACAGAGGGGCTGAAACAGAGGGGATGAAACAGAGGGCAAGAAACAGAGGGGCTGAAACAGAGGGCGAGAAACAGAGGGACTGAAACAGAGGGGCTGAAACAGAGGGGCTGAAACAGAAGGGCTGAAACAGAGGGGTTGAAATAGAGGGTCTGAAACAGAGGGGCTGAAACAGAGGGCGAGAAACAGAGGGGCTGAATCAGAGGGGCTGAAACAGAGGGGCTGAAACAGAGGGCGAGAAACAGAGAGGCTGAAACAGAGGGGCTGAATCAGAGGGGCTGAAACAGAGGGGCTGAAACAGAGGGGCTGAAACAGAAGGCGAGAAACAGAGGGGCAGAAACAAAGGGCGAGAAACAGAGGGGCTGAAACAGAGGGGATGAAACAGAGGGCAAGAAACAGAGGGGCTGAAACAGAGGGCGAGAAACAGTGGGACTGAAACTGAGGGGCTGAAACAGAGGGGCTGACACAGAGGTCGAGAAACAGAGGGGCTGAAACAGAGGGCGACAAACAGAGGGGCTGAAACAAAGGGCGAGAAACAGAGGGGCTGAAACAGAGGGGCTGAACCAGAGGGGCTGAAACAGAGGGGCTGAAACGGAGGGGCTGAAACAGAGGGGCTGGAACAGAGGGGCTGAAACAGAGGGCAAGAAACAGAGGGGCTGAAACAGAGGGGCTGAAACAGAGGCGCTGAAACAGAGGGCGAGAAACAGAGGGGCTGAAACAGATGTGGAGAAACAGAGGGGCTGAAACAGAGGGCGAGAAACAGAGAGGCTGAATCAGAGGGGCTGAAACAGAGGGCGAGAAACAGAGGGGCTGAAACAGAGGGCGAGAAACAGAGGGGCTGAAACAGAGGTGCTGAAACAGAGGGTGAGAAACAGAGGGGCTGAAACAGAGGGCAAGAAACAGAGGGGCTGAAACAGAGGGGCTGAAACAGAGGGCGAGAAACAGAGGGGCTGAATCAGAGGGGCTGAATCAGAGGGGCAGAAACAGAGGGGCAGAAACAGAGGGCGAGAAACTAAGGGACTGAATCAGAGGGGCTGAAACAGAGGGGCTGAAACAGACGGGCTGAAACAGAGAGCCTGAAACAGAGGGGCTGAAACAGAGGGGCTGAAATAGAGGGGCTGAAACAGAGGGTCTGAAACAGACGGGCTGAAACAGAGAGCCTGAAACAGAGTGGCTGAAACAGAGGGGCTGAAATAGAGGGTCTGAAACAGAGGGGCTGAATCAGAGGGGCTGAAACAGAGGGGCTGAATCAGAGGGGCTGAAACAGAGGGGCTGAAACAGAGGGCGAGAAACAGAGAGGCTGAAACAGAGGGCAAGAAACAGAGGGGCTGAAACAGAGGGCGAGAAACAGAGGGGCTGAAACAGAGGGGCTGAAACAGAGGGGCTGAAACAGAGGGCGAGAAACAGAGGGGCTGAAACAGATGGCGAGAAACAGAGGTGCTGAAACAGAGGGCGAGAAACAGAGGGGCTGAATCAGAGGGGCTGAAACAGTGGGGCTGAAACAGAGGGGCTGAAACAGAGGGCGAGAAATAGAGGGGCTGAAACAGAGGGCGAGAAACAGAGGGGCTGAAACAGAGGGCCAGAAACAGAGGGGCTGAAACAGAGGGGCTGAAACAGAGGGGCTGAAACAGAGGGCGAGAAACAGAGGGGCTGAAAGAGATGGCGAGAAACAGAGGGGCTGAAACAGAGGGCGAGAAACAGAGGGCGAGAAACAGAGGGGCTGAAACAGAGGGCGAGAAACAGAGGGGCTGAAACAGAGGTGCTGAAACAGAGGGTGAAAAACAGAGGGGCTGAAACAGAGGGCGAGAAACAGAGGGGCTGAAACAGAGGGGCTGAAACAGAGGGGCTGATTCAGAGGGGCTGAAACAGAGGGGCTGAATCGGAGGGGCTGAAACAGAGGGCGAGAAACAGAGGGGCTGAAACAGAGGGCGAGAAACAGAGGAGCAGAAACAGAGGGCGAGAAACAGAGGGGCTGAAACAGAGGGGCTGAAACAGAGAGTGCGAAACAGAGGGGCTGAAACAGAGGGCGCGAAACAGAGGGGCTGAAACAGAGGGTCTGAAACAGAGGGGCTGAAACAGAGGGCAAGAAACAGAGGGGCTGAAACCGAGTGGCTGAAACAGAAGGGCTGAAACAGAGGGGCTGAAACAGAGGGCGAGAAACAGAGGGGCTGAATCAGAGGGGCTGAATCAGAGGGGCTGAAACAGAGGGGCTGATTCAGAGGGGCTGAAACAGAAGGCGAGAAACAGAGGGGCTGAAACAGAGGGCGAGAAACAGAGGGGCAGAAACAAAGGGCGAGAAACAGAGGGGCTGAAACAGAGGGGATGAAACAGAGGGCAAGAAACAGAGGGGCTGAAACAGAGGGCGAGAAACAGAGGGACTGAAACAGAGGGGCTGAAACAGAGGGGCTGAAACAGAAGGGCTGAAACAGAGGGGTTGAAATAGAGGGTCTGAAACAGAGGGGCTGAAACAGAGGGCGAGAAACAGAGGGGCTGAATCAGAGGGGCTGAAACAGAGGGGCTGAAACAGAGGGCGAGAAACAGAGAGGCTGAAACAGAGGGGCTGAATCAGAGGGGCTGAAACAGAGGGGCTGAAACAGAGGGGCTGAAACAGAAGGCGAGAAACAGAGGGGCAGAAACAAAGGGCGAGAAACAGAGGGGCTGAAACAGAGGGGATGAAACAGAGGGCAAGAAACAGAGGGGCTGAAACAGAGGGCGAGAAACAGTGGGACTGAAACTGAGGGGCTGAAACAGAGGGGCTGACACAGAGGTCGAGAAACAGAGGGGCTGAAACAGAGGGCGACAAACAGAGGGGCTGAAACAAAGGGCGAGAAACAGAGGGGCTGAAACAGAGGGGCTGAACCAGAGGGGCTGAAACAGAGGGGCTGAAACGGAGGGGCTGAAACAGAGGGGCTGGAACAGAGGGGCTGAAACAGAGGGCAAGAAACAGAGGGGCTGAAACAGAAGGGCTGAAACAGATGGGCAGAAAAAAAGGTCGAGAAACAGAGGGCGAGAAACAGAGGGGCTGAATCAGAGGGGCTGAAACAGAGGGCGAGAAACAGAGGGGCTGAATCAGAGGGCCTGAATCAGAGGGGCTGAAACAGAGGGGCTGAAACAGAGGGCGAGAAACTAAGGTACTGAATCAGAGGGGCTGAAACGGAGGGGCTGAAACAGAGGGGCTGAAACAGACGGGCTGAAACAGAGAGCCTGAAACAGAGTGGCTGAAACAGAGGGGCTGAAATAGAGGGTCTGAAACAGAGGGGCTGAATCAGAGGTGCTGAAACAGAGGGCGAGAAACAGAGGGGCTGAAACAGAGGTGCTGAATCAGAGGGGTTGAAACAGAGGGGCTGACTCAGAGGGCGAGAAACAGAGAGGCTGAAACAGAGGGCGAGAAACAGAGGGGCTGAAACAGAGGGCGAGAAACAGAGGGGCTGAAACAGAGGGGCTGAAACAGAGGCGCTGAAACAGAGGGCGAGAAACAGAGGGGCTGAAACAGATGTGGAGAAACAGAGGGGCTGAAACAGAGGGCGAGAAACAGAGAGGCTGAATCAGAGGGGCTGAAACAGAGGGCGAGAAACAGAGGGGCTGAAACAGAGGGCGAGAAACAGAGGGGCTGAAACAGAGGTGCTGAAACAGAGGGTGAGAAACAGAGGGGCTGAAACAGAGGGCAAGAAACAGAGGGGCTGAAACAGAGGGGCTGAAACAGAGGGGCTGATTCAGAGGGGCTGAAACAGAGGGGCTGAATCAGAGGGGCTGAAACAGAGGGCGAGAAACAGAGGGGCTGAAACAGAGGGCGAGAAACAGAGGAGCAGAAACAGAGGGCGAGAAACAGAGGGGCTGAAACAGAGGGGCTGAAACAGAGAGTGCGAAACAGAGGGGCTGAAACAGAGGGCGAGAAACAGAGGGGCTGAAACAGAGGTCGAGAAACAGAGGGGCTGAAACAGAGTGCAAGAAACAGAGGGGCTGAAACCGAGTGGCTGAAACAGAAGGGCTGAAACAGAGGGGCTGAAACAGAGGGCGAGAAACAGAGGGGCTGAATCAGAGGGGCTGAATCAGAGGGGCTGAAACAGAGGGCCTGAATCAGAGGGGCTGAAACAGAAGGCGAGAAACAGAGGAGCTGAAACAGAGGGCGAGAAACAGAGGGGCAGAAACAGAGGGCGGGAAACAGTGGGGCTGAAACAGAGGGCCTGAAACAGAGGGCAAGAAACAGAGGGGCTGAAACAGAGGGCGAGAAATAGAGGGGCTGAAACAGTGGGGCTGAAGCAGAGGGGCTGAAACAGTGGGCGAGAAACAGAGGGGCTGAAACAAAGGGCGAGAAACAGAGGCGCTGAAACAGAGGGGCAGAAACAGAGGGGCTGAAACAGAGGGGCTGAATCGGAGGGGCTGAAACAGAGGGGCTGAAAAAGAGGGGCTGAAACAGAGGGCAAGAAACAGAGGGGCTGAAACAGAGGGGCTGAAACAGAGGGGCTGAAACAGAGGGGCTGAAACAGACGGGCTGAAACAGAGAGCCTGAAACAGAGTGGCTGAAACAGAGGGGCTGAAATAGAGGGTCTGAAACAGAGGGGCTGAATCAGAGGGGCTGAAACAGAGGGGCTGAATCAGAGGGGCTGAAACAGAGGGCGAGAAACAGAGGGGCTGAAACAGAGGGGCTGAATCAGAGGGGCTGAAACAGAGGGGCTGAAACAGAGGGCGAGAAACAGAGGGGCTGAAACAGAAGGGCTGAAACAGATGGGCAGAAAAAAAGGTCGAGAAACAGAGGGCGAGAAACAGAGGGGCTGAATCAGAGGGGCTGAAACAGAGGGGCTGAAACAGAGGGCAAGAAACAGAGGGGCTGAAACAGAAGGGCTGAAACAGATGGGCAGAAAAAAAGGTCGAGAAACAGAGGGCGAGAAACAGAGGGGCTGAATCAGAGGGGCTGAAACAGAGGGCGAGAAACAGAGGGGCTGAATCAGAGGGCCTGAATCAGAGGGGCTGAAACAGAGGGGCTGAAACAGAGGGCGAGAAACTAAGGTACTGAATCAGAGGGGCTGAAACAGAGGGGCTGAAACAGAGGGGCTGAAACAGACGGGCTGAAACAGAGAGCCTGAAACAGAGTGGCTGAAACAGAGGGGCTGAAATAGAGGCTCTGAAACAGAGGGGCTGAATCAGAGGTGCTGAAACAGAGGGCGAGAAACAGAGGGGCTGAAACAGAGGTGCTGAATCAGAGGGGTTGAAACAGAGGGGCTGACTCAGAGGGCGAGAAACAGAGAGGCTGAAACAGAGGGCGAGAAACAGAGGGGCTGAAACAGAGGGCGAGAAACAGAGGGGCTGAAACAGAGGGGCTGAAACAGAGGCGCTGAAACAGAGGGCGAGAAACAGAGGGGCTGAAACAGATGTGGAGAAACAGAGGGGCTGAAACAGAGGGCGAGAAACAGAGAGGCTGAATCAGAGGGGCTGAAACAGAGGGCGAGAAACAGAGGGGCTGAAACAGAGGGCGAGAAACAGAGGGGCTGAAACAGAGGTGCTGAAACAGAGGGTGAGAAACAGAGGGGCTGAAACAGAGGGCAAGAAACAGAGGGGCTGAAACAGAGGGGCTGAAACAGAGGGCGAGAAACAGAGGGGCTGAATCAGAGGGGCTGAATCAGAGGGGCAGAAACAGAGGGGCAGAAACAGAGGGCGAGAAACTAAGGGACTGAATCAGAGGGGCTGAAACAGAGGGGCTGAAACAGACGGGCTGAAACAGAGAGCCTGAAACAGAGGGGCTGAAACAGAGGGGCTGAAATAGAGGGGCTGAAACAGAGGGGCTGAAACAGACGTGCTGAAACAGAGAGCCTGAAACAGAGTGGCTGAAACAGAGGGGCTGAAATAGAGGGTCTGAAACAGAGGGGCTGAATCAGAGGGGCTGAAACAGAGGGGCTGAATCAGAGGGGCTGAAACAGAGGGGCTGAAACAGAGGGCGAGAAACAGAGAGGCTGAAACAGAGGGCAAGAAACAGAGGGGCTGAAACAGAGGGCGAGAAACAGAGGGGCTGAAACAGAGGGGCTGAAACAGAGGGGCTGAAACAGAGGGGCTGAAACAGAGGGCGAGAAACAGAGGGGCTGAAACAGATGGCGAGAAACAGAGGGGCTGAAACAGAGGGCGAGAAACAGAGGGGCTGAATCAGAGGGGCTGAAACAGTGGGGCTGAAACAGAGGGGCTGAAACAGAGGGCGAGAAATAGAGGGGCTGAAACAGAGGGCGAGAAACAGAGGGGCTGAAACAGAGGGCCAGAAACAGAGGGGCTGAAACAGAGGGGCTGAAACAGAGGGGCTGAAACAGAGGGCGAGAAACAGAGGGGCTGAAAGAGATGGCGAGAAACAGAGGGGCTGAAACAGAGGGCGAGAAACAGAGGGCGAGAAACAGAGGGGCTGAAACAGAGGGCGAGAAACAGAGAGGCTGAAACAGAGGTGCTGAAACAGAGGGTGAAAAACAGAGGGGCTGAAACAGAGGGCGAGAAACAGAGGGACTGAAACAGAGGGGCTGAAACAGAGGGGCTGATTCAGAGGGGCTGAAACAGAGGGGCTGAATCGGAGGGGCTGAAACAGAGGGCGAGAAACAGAGGAGCTGAAACAGAGGGCGAGAAACAGAGGAGCAGAAACAGAGGGCGAGAAACAGAGGGGCTGAAACAGAGGGGCTGAAACAGAGAGTGCGAAACAGAGGGGCTGAAACAGAGGGCGAGAAACAGAGGGGCTGAAACAGAGGGTCTGAAACAGAGGGGCTGAAACAGAGGGCAAGAAACAGAGGGGCTGAAACCGAGTGGCTGAAACAGAAGGGCTGAAACAGAGGGGCTGAAACAGAGGGCGAGAAACAGAGGGGCTGAATCAGAGGGGCTGAATCAGAGGGGCTGAAACAGAGGGGCTGAATCAGAGGGGCTGAAACAGAAGGCGAGAAACAGAGGGGCTGAAACAGAGGGCGAGAAACAGAGGGGCAGAAACAAAGGGCGAGAAACAGAGGGGCTGAAACAGAGGGGATGAAACAGAGGGCAAGAAACAGAGGGGCTGAAACAGAGGGCGAGAAACAGAGGGACTGAAACAGAGGGGCTGAAACAGAGGGGCTGACACAGAGGTCGAGAAACAGAGGGGCTGAAACAGAGGGCGACAAACAGAGGGGCTGAAACAAAGGGCGAGAAACAGAGGGGCTGAAACAGAGGGGCTGAACCAGAGGGGCTGAAACAGAGGGGCTGAAACGGTGGGGCTGAAACAGAGGGGCTGGAACAGAGGGGCTGAAACAGAGGGCAAGAATCAGAGTGGCTGAAACAGAGGGGCTGAATCAGAGGGGCTGAAACAGAGGGCGAGAAACAGAGGGGCTGAAACAGAGGGGCTGAATCAGAGGGGCTGAAAAAGAGGGGCTGAAACAGAGGGCGAGAAACAGAGAGGCTGAAACAGAGGGCGAGAAACAGAGGTGCTGAAACAGAGGGCGAGAAACAGAGGGGCTGAAACAGAGGGGCTGAAACAGAGGGGATGAAACAGAGGGCGAGAAACAGAGGGGGTGAAACAGATGGCGAGAAACAGAGGGGCTGATTCAGAGGGGCTGAAACAGAGGGGCTGAATCAGAGGGGCTGAAACAGAGGGCGAGAAACAGAGGGGCTAAAACAGTGTGGCGAGAAACAGAGGGGCTGAAACAGAGGTGCTGAAACAGAGGGTGAGAAACAGAGGGGCTGAAACAGAGGGCGAGAAACAGAGGGGCTGAAACAGAGGGGCTGAAACAGAGGGGCTGATTCAGAGGGGCTGAAACAGAGGGGCTGAATCAGAGGGGCTGAAACAGAGGGCGAGAAACAGAGCGGCTGAAACAGAGGGCGAGAAACAGAGGAGCAGAAACAGAGGGCGAGAAACAGAGGGGCTGAAACAGAGGGGCTGAAACAGAGAGTGCGAAACAGTGGGGCTGAAACAGAGGGCGAGAAACAGAGGGGCTGAAACAGAGGGCGAGAAACAGAGGGGCTGAAACAGAGGGCAAGAAACAGAGGGGCTGAAACCGAGTGTCTGAAACAGAAGGGCTGAAACAGAGGGGCTGAAACAGAGGGCGAGAAACAGAGGGGCTGAATCAGAGGGGCTGAATCAGAGGGGCTGAAACAGAGGGGCTGAATCAGAGGGGCTGAAACAGAAGGCGAGAAACAGAGGGGCTGAAACAGAGGGCGAGAAGCAGATGGGCAGAAACAGAGGGCGAGAAACAGAGGGGCTGAAACAGAGGGGCTGAAACAGAGGGCAAGAAACAGAGGGGCTGAAACAGAGGGCGAGAAACAGAGGGGCTGAAACAGAGGGGCTGAAACAGAGGGGCTGAAACAGAGTGCGAGAAACAGAGGGGCTGAAACAAAGGGCGAGAAACAGAGTGGCTGAAACAGAGGGGCAGAAACAGAGGGGCTGAAACAGAGGGGCTGAATCGGCGGGGCAGAAACAGAGGGGCTGAAACAGAGGGGCTGAAACAGAGGGCAAGAAACAGAGGGGCTGAAACAGAGGGGCTGAAACAGAGGGGCTGAAACAGAGGGCGAGAAACAGAGGGGCTGAATCAGAGGGGCTGAATCAGAGGGGCTGAAACAGAGGGGCTGAAACAGAGGGCGAGAAACAGAGGGGCTGAATCAGAGGGGCTGAATCAGAGGGGCAGAAACAGAGGGGCAGAAACAGAGGGCGAGAAACTAAGGGACTGAATCAGAGGGGCTGAAACAGAGGGGCTGAAACAGACGGGCTGAAACAGAGAGCCTGAAACAGAGGGGCTGAAACAGAGGGGCTGAAATAGAGGGGCTGAAACAGAGGGGCTGAAACAGACGGGCTGAAACAGAGAGCCTGAAACAGAGTGGCTGAAACAGAGGGGCTGAAATAGAGGGTCCGAAACAGAGGGGCTGAATCAGAGGGGCTGAAACAGAGGGGCTGACTCAGAGGGGCTGAAACAGAGGGGCTGAAACAGAGGGCGAGAAACAGAGAGGCTGAAACAGAGGGCAAGAAACAGAGGGGCTGAAACAGAGGGCGAGAAACAGAGGGGCTGAAACAGAGGGGCTGAAACAGAGGGGCTGAAACAGAGGGCCAGAAACAGAGGGGCTGAAACAGATGGCGAGAAACAGAGGGGCTGAAACAGAGGGCGAGAAACAGAGGGGCTGAATCAGAGGGGCTGAAACAGAGGGGCTGAAACAGAGGGCGAGAAACAGAGAGGCTGAAACAGAGGGGCTGAATCAGAGGGGCTGAAACAGAGGGGCTGAAACAGAGGGGCTGAAACAGAAGGCGAGAAACAGAGGGGCAGAAACAAAGGGCGAGAAACAGAGGGGCTGAAACAGAGGGGATGAAACAGAGGGCAAGAAACAGAGGGGCTGAAACAGAGGGCGAGAAACAGTGGGACTGAAACTGAGGGGCTGAAACAGAGGGGCTGACACAGAGGTCGAGAAACAGAGGGGCTGAAACAGAGGGCGACAAACAGAGGGGCTGAAACAAAGGGCGAGAAACAGAGGGGCTGAAACAGAGGGGCTGAACCAGAGGGGCTGAAACAGAGGGGCTGAAACGGAGGGGCTGAAACAGAGGGGCTGGAACAGAGGGGCTGAAACAGAGGGCAAGAAACAGAGGGGCTGAAACAGAAGGGCTGAAACAGATGGGCAGAAAAAAAGGTCGAGAAACAGAGGGCGAGAAACAGAGGGGCTGAATCAGAGGGGCTGAAACAGAGGGCGAGAAACAGAGGGGCTGAATCAGAGGGCCTGAATCAGAGGGGCTGAAACAGAGGGGCTGAAACAGAGGGCGAGAAACTAAGGTACTGAATCAGAGGGGCTGAAACGGAGGGGCTGAAACAGAGGGGCTGAAACAGACGGGCTGAAACAGAGAGCCTGAAACAGAGTGGCTGAAACAGAGGGGCTGAAATAGAGGGTCTGAAACAGAGGGGCTGAATCAGAGGTGCTGAAACAGAGGGCGAGAAACAGAGGGGCTGAAACAGAGGTGCTGAATCAGAGGGGTTGAAACAGAGGGGCTGACTCAGAGGGCGAGAAACAGAGAGGCTGAAACAGAGGGCGAGAAACAGAGGGGCTGAAACAGAGGGCGAGAAACAGAGGGGCTGAAACAGAGGGGCTGAAACAGAGGCGCTGAAACAGAGGGCGAGAAACAGAGG
This sequence comes from Chiloscyllium punctatum, assembly GCF_047496795.1. Taxonomy (NCBI): domain Eukaryota; kingdom Metazoa; phylum Chordata; class Chondrichthyes; order Orectolobiformes; family Hemiscylliidae; genus Chiloscyllium; species Chiloscyllium punctatum. The sequence continues at coordinate 868,462 of NC_092779.1, read as the reverse complement.
GGCTGAAACAGATGTGGAGAAACAGAGGGGCTGAAACAGAGGGCGAGAAACAGAGAGGCTGAATCAGAGGGGCTGAAACAGAGGGCGAGAAACAGAGGGGCTGAAACAGAGGGCGAGAAACAGAGGGGCTGAAACAGAGGTGCTGAAACAGAGGGTGAGAAACAGAGGGGCTGAAACAGAGGGCAAGAAACAGAGGGGCTGAAACAGAGGGGCTGAAACAGAGGGGCTGATTCAGAGGGGCTGAAACAGAGGGGCTGAATCAGAGGGGCTGAAACAGAGGGCGAGAAACAGAGGGGCTGAAACAGAGGGCGAGAAACAGAGGAGCAGAAACAGAGGGCGAGAAACAGAGGGGCTGAAACAGAGGGGCTGAAACAGAGAGTGCGAAACAGAGGGGCTGAAACAGAGGGCGAGAAACAGAGGGGCTGAAACAGAGGTCGAGAAACAGAGGGGCTGAAACAGAGTGCAAGAAACAGAGGGGCTGAAACCGAGTGGCTGAAACAGAAGGGCTGAAACAGAGGGGCTGAAACAGAGGGCGAGAAACAGAGGGGCTGAATCAGAGGGGCTGAATCAGAGGGGCTGAAACAGAGGGCCTGAATCAGAGGGGCTGAAACAGAAGGCGAGAAACAGAGGAGCTGAAACAGAGGGCGAGAAACAGAGGGGCAGAAACAGAGGGCGGGAAACAGTGGGGCTGAAACAGAGGGCCTGAAACAGAGGGCAAGAAACAGAGGGGCTGAAACAGAGGGCGAGAAATAGAGGGGATGAAACAGTGGGGCTGAAGCAGAGGGGCTGAAACAGTGGGCGAGAAACAGAGGGGCTGAAACAAAGGGCGAGAAACAGAGGCGCTGAAACAGAGGGGCAGAAACAGAGGGGCTGAAACAGAGGGGCTGAATCGGAGGGGCTGAAACAGAGGGGCTGAAAAAGAGGGGCTGAAACAGAGGGCAAGAAACAGAGGGGCTGAAACAGAGGGGCTGAAACAGAGGGGCAGAAACAGAGGGCGAGAAACAGAGGGGCTGAATCAGAGAGGCTGAATCAGAGGGGCTGAATCAGAGGGGCTGAAACAGAGGGGCTGAAACAGAGGGCGAGAAACTAAGGTACTGAATCAGAGGGGCTGAAACAGAGGGGCTGAAACAGAGGGGCTGAAACAGACGGGCTGAAACAGAGAGCCTGAAACAGAGTGGCTGAAACAGAGGGGCTGAAATAGAGGGTCTGAAACAGAGGGGCTGAATCAGAGGGGCTGAAACAGAGGGGCTGAATCAGAGGGGCTGAAACAGAGGGCGAGAAACAGAGGGGCTGAAACAGAGGGGCTGAATCAGAGGGGCTGAAACAGAGGGGCTGAAACAGAGGGCGAGAAACAGAGGGGCTGAAACAGAAGGGCTGAAACAGATGGGCAGAAAAAAAGGTCGAGAAACAGAGGGCGAGAAACAGAGGGGCTGAATCAGAGGGGCTGAAACAGAGGGGCTGAAACAGAGGGCAAGAAACAGAGGGGCTGAAACAGAAGGGCTGAAACAGATGGGCAGAAAAAAAGGTCGAGAAACAGAGGGCGAGAAACAGAGGGGCTGAATCAGAGGGGCTGAAACAGAGGGCGAGAAACAGAGGGGCTGAATCAGAGGGCCTGAATCAGAGGGGCTGAAACAGAGGGGCTGAAACAGAGGGCGAGAAACTAAGGTACTGAATCAGAGGGGCTGAAACAGAGGGGCTGAAACAGAGGGGCTGAAACAGACGGGCTGAAACAGAGAGCCTGAAACAGAGTGGCTGAAACAGAGGGGCTGAAATAGAGGCTCTGAAACAGAGGGGCTGAATCAGAGGTGCTGAAACAGAGGGCGAGAAACAGAGGGGCTGAAACAGAGGTGCTGAATCAGAGGGGTTGAAACAGAGGGGCTGACTCAGAGGGCGAGAAACAGAGAGGCTGAAACAGAGGGCGAGAAACAGAGGGGCTGAAACAGAGGGCGAGAAACAGAGGGGCTGAAACAGAGGGGCTGAAACAGAGGCGCTGAAACAGAGGGCGAGAAACAGAGGGGCTGAAACAGATGTGGAGAAACAGAGGGGCTGAAACAGAGGGCGAGAAACAGAGAGGCTGAATCAGAGGGGCTGAAACAGAGGGCGAGAAACAGAGGGGCTGAAACAGAGGGCGAGAAACAGAGGGGCTGAAACAGAGGTGCTGAAACAGAGGGTGAGAAACAGAGGGGCTGAAACAGAGGGCAAGAAACAGAGGGGCTGAAACAGAGGGGCTGAAACAGAGGGCGAGAAACAGAGGGGCTGAATCAGAGGGGCTGAATCAGAGGGGCAGAAACAGAGGGGCAGAAACAGAGGGCGAGAAACTAAGGGACTGAATCAGAGGGGCTGAAACAGAGGGGCTGAAACAGACGGGCTGAAACAGAGAGCCTGAAACAGAGGGGCTGAAACAGAGGGGCTGAAATAGAGGGGCTGAAACAGAGGGGCTGAAACAGACGTGCTGAAACAGAGAGCCTGAAACAGAGTGGCTGAAACAGAGGGGCTGAAATAGAGGGTCTGAAACAGAGGGGCTGAATCAGAGGGGCTGAAACAGAGGGGCTGAATCAGAGGGGCTGAAACAGAGGGGCTGAAACAGAGGGCGAGAAACAGAGAGGCTGAAACAGAGGGCAAGAAACAGAGGGGCTGAAACAGAGGGCGAGAAACAGAGGGGCTGAAACAGAGGGGCTGAAACAGAGGGGCTGAAACAGAGGGGCTGAAACAGAGGGCGAGAAACAGAGGGGCTGAAACAGATGGCGAGAAACAGAGGGGCTGAAACAGAGGGCGAGAAACAGAGGGGCTGAATCAGAGGGGCTGAAACAGTGGGGCTGAAACAGAGGGGCTGAAACAGAGGGCGAGAAATAGAGGGGCTGAAACAGAGGGCGAGAAACAGAGGGGCTGAAACAGAGGGCCAGAAACAGAGGGGCTGAAACAGAGGGGCTGAAACAGAGGGGCTGAAACAGAGGGCGAGAAACAGAGGGGCTGAAAGAGATGGCGAGAAACAGAGGGGCTGAAACAGAGGGCGAGAAACAGAGGGCGAGAAACAGAGGGGCTGAAACAGAGGGCGAGAAACAGAGAGGCTGAAACAGAGGTGCTGAAACAGAGGGTGAAAAACAGAGGGGCTGAAACAGAGGGCGAGAAACAGAGGGACTGAAACAGAGGGGCTGAAACAGAGGGGCTGATTCAGAGGGGCTGAAACAGAGGGGCTGAATCGGAGGGGCTGAAACAGAGGGCGAGAAACAGAGGAGCTGAAACAGAGGGCGAGAAACAGAGGAGCAGAAACAGAGGGCGAGAAACAGAGGGGCTGAAACAGAGGGGCTGAAACAGAGAGTGCGAAACAGAGGGGCTGAAACAGAGGGCGAGAAACAGAGGGGCTGAAACAGAGGGTCTGAAACAGAGGGGCTGAAACAGAGGGCAAGAAACAGAGGGGCTGAAACCGAGTGGCTGAAACAGAAGGGCTGAAACAGAGGGGCTGAAACAGAGGGCGAGAAACAGAGGGGCTGAATCAGAGGGGCTGAATCAGAGGGGCTGAAACAGAGGGGCTGAATCAGAGGGGCTGAAACAGAAGGCGAGAAACAGAGGGGCTGAAACAGAGGGCGAGAAACAGAGGGGCAGAAACAAAGGGCGAGAAACAGAGGGGCTGAAACAGAGGGGATGAAACAGAGGGCAAGAAACAGAGGGGCTGAAACAGAGGGCGAGAAACAGAGGGACTGAAACAGAGGGGCTGAAACAGAGGGGCTGACACAGAGGTCGAGAAACAGAGGGGCTGAAACAGAGGGCGACAAACAGAGGGGCTGAAACAAAGGGCGAGAAACAGAGGGGCTGAAACAGAGGGGCTGAACCAGAGGGGCTGAAACAGAGGGGCTGAAACGGTGGGGCTGAAACAGAGGGGCTGGAACAGAGGGGCTGAAACAGAGGGCAAGAATCAGAGTGGCTGAAACAGAGGGGCTGAATCAGAGGGGCTGAAACAGAGGGCGAGAAACAGAGGGGCTGAAACAGAGGGGCTGAATCAGAGGGGCTGAAAAAGAGGGGCTGAAACAGAGGGCGAGAAACAGAGAGGCTGAAACAGAGGGCGAGAAACAGAGGTGCTGAAACAGAGGGCGAGAAACAGAGGGGCTGAAACAGAGGGGCTGAAACAGAGGGGATGAAACAGAGGGCGAGAAACAGAGGGGGTGAAACAGATGGCGAGAAACAGAGGGGCTGATTCAGAGGGGCTGAAACAGAGGGGCTGAATCAGAGGGGCTGAAACAGAGGGCGAGAAACAGAGGGGCTAAAACAGTGTGGCGAGAAACAGAGGGGCTGAAACAGAGGTGCTGAAACAGAGGGTGAGAAACAGAGGGGCTGAAACAGAGGGCGAGAAACAGAGGGGCTGAAACAGAGGGGCTGAAACAGAGGGGCTGATTCAGAGGGGCTGAAACAGAGGGGCTGAATCAGAGGGGCTGAAACAGAGGGCGAGAAACAGAGCGGCTGAAACAGAGGGCGAGAAACAGAGGAGCAGAAACAGAGGGCGAGAAACAGAGGGGCTGAAACAGAGGGGCTGAAACAGAGAGTGCGAAACAGTGGGGCTGAAACAGAGGGCGAGAAACAGAGGGGCTGAAACAGAGGGCGAGAAACAGAGGGGCTGAAACAGAGGGCAAGAAACAGAGGGGCTGAAACCGAGTGTCTGAAACAGAAGGGCTGAAACAGAGGGGCTGAAACAGAGGGCGAGAAACAGAGGGGCTGAATCAGAGGGGCTGAATCAGAGGGGCTGAAACAGAGGGGCTGAATCAGAGGGGCTGAAACAGAAGGCGAGAAACAGAGGGGCTGAAACAGAGGGCGAGAAGCAGATGGGCAGAAACAGAGGGCGAGAAACAGAGGGGCTGAAACAGAGGGGCTGAAACAGAGGGCAAGAAACAGAGGGGCTGAAACAGAGGGCGAGAAACAGAGGGGCTGAAACAGAGGGGCTGAAACAGAGGGGCTGAAACAGAGTGCGAGAAACAGAGGGGCTGAAACAAAGGGCGAGAAACAGAGTGGCTGAAACAGAGGGGCAGAAACAGAGGGGCTGAAACAGAGGGGCTGAATCGGCGGGGCAGAAACAGAGGGGCTGAAACAGAGGGGCTGAAACAGAGGGCAAGAAACAGAGGGGCTGAAACAGAGGGGCTGAAACAGAGGGGCTGAAACAGAGGGCGAGAAACAGAGGGGCTGAATCAGAGGGGCTGAATCAGAGGGGCTGAAACAGAGGGGCTGAAACAGAGGGCGAGAAACAGAGGGGCTGAATCAGAGGGGCTGAATCAGAGGGGCAGAAACAGAGGGGCAGAAACAGAGGGCGAGAAACTAAGGGACTGAATCAGAGGGGCTGAAACAGAGGGGCTGAAACAGACGGGCTGAAACAGAGAGCCTGAAACAGAGGGGCTGAAACAGAGGGGCTGAAATAGAGGGGCTGAAACAGAGGGGCTGAAACAGACGGGCTGAAACAGAGAGCCTGAAACAGAGTGGCTGAAACAGAGGGGCTGAAATAGAGGGTCCGAAACAGAGGGGCTGAATCAGAGGGGCTGAAACAGAGGGGCTGACTCAGAGGGGCTGAAACAGAGGGGCTGAAACAGAGGGCGAGAAACAGAGAGGCTGAAACAGAGGGCAAGAAACAGAGGGGCTGAAACAGAGGGCGAGAAACAGAGGGGCTGAAACAGAGGGGCTGAAACAGAGGGGCTGAAACAGAGGGCCAGAAACAGAGGGGCTGAAACAGATGGCGAGAAACAGAGGGGCTGAAACAGAGGGCGAGAAACAGAGGGGCTGAAACAGTGGGGCTGAAACAGAGGGGCTGAAACAGAGGGCGAGAAATAGAGGGGCTGAAACAGAGGGCGAGAAACAGAGGGGCTGAAACAGAGGGCCAGAAACAGAGGGGCTGAAACAGAGGGGCTGAAACAGAGGGGCTGAAACAGAGGGCGAGAAACAGAGGGGCTGAAAGAGATGGCGAGAAACAGAGGGGCTGAAACAGAGGGCGAGAAACAGAGGGCGAGAAACAGAGGGGCTGAAACAGAGGGCGAGAAACAGAGGGGCTGAAACAGAGGTGCTGAAACAGAGGGTGAAAAACAGAGGGGCTGAAACAGAGGGCGAGAAACAGAGGGGCTGAAACACAGGGGCTGAAACAGAGGGGCTGATTCAGAGGGGCTGAAACAGAGGGGCTGAATCGGAGGGGCTGAAACAGAGGGCGAGAAACAGAGGGGCTGAAACAGAGGGCGAGAAACAGAGGAGCAGAAACAGAGGGCGAGAAACAGAGGGGCTGAAACAGAGGGGCTGAAACAGAGAGTGCGAAACAGAGGGGCTGAAACAGAGGGCGAGAAACAGATGGGCTGAAACAGAGGGTCTGAAACAGAGGGGCTGAAACAGAGGGCAAGAAACAGAGGGGCTGAAACCGAGTGGCTGAAACAGAAGGGCTGAAACAGAGGGGCTGAAACAGAGGGCGAGAAACAGAGGGGCTGAATCAGAGGGGCTGAATCAGAGGGGCTGAAACAGAGGGGCTGAATCAGAGGGGCTGAAATAGAAGGCGAGAAACAGAGGGGCTTAAACAGAGGGCGAGAAACAGAGGGGCAGAAACAAAGGGCGAGAAACAGAGGGGCTGAAACAGAGGGGATGAAACAGAGGGCAAGAAACAGAGGGGCTGAAACAGAGGGCGAGAAACAGAGGGACTGAAACAGAGGGGCCGAAACAGAGGGGCTGAAACAGAAGGGCTGAAACAGAGGGGTTGAAATAGAGGGTCTGAAACAGAGGGGCTGAAACAGAGGGCGAGAAACAGAGGGGCTGAATCAGAGGGGCTGAAACAGAGGGGCTGAAACAGAGGGCGAGAAACAGAGAGGCTGAAACAGAGGGGCTGAATCAGAGGGGCTGAAACAGAGGGGCTGAAACAGAGGGGCTGAAACAGAAGGCGAGAAACAGAGGGGCAGAAACAAAGGGCGAGAAACAGAGGGGCTGAAACAGAGGGGATGAAACAGAGGGCAAGAAACAGAGGGGCTGAAACAGAGGGCGAGAAACAGAGGGACTGAAACTGAGGGGCTGAAACAGAGGGGCTGACACAGAGGTCGAGAAACAGAGGGGCTGAAACAGAGGGCGACAAACAGAGGGGCTGAAACAAAGGGCGAGAAACAGAGGGGCTGAAACAGAGGGGCTGAACCAGAGGGGCTGAAACAGAGGGGCTGAAACGGAGGGGCTGAAACAGAGGGGCTGGAACAGAGGGGCTGAAACAGAGGGCAAGAAACAGAGGGGCTGAAACAGAAGGGCTGAAACAGATGGGCAGAAAAAAAGGTCGAGAAACAGAGGGCGAGAAACAGAGGGGCTGAATCAGAGGGGCTGAAACAGAGGGCGAGAAACAGAGGGGCTGAATCAGAGGGCCTGAATCAGAGGGGCTGAAACAGAGGGGCTGAAACAGAGGGCGAGAAACTAAGGTACTGAATCAGAGGGGCTGAAACAGAGGGGCTGAAACAGAGGGGCTGAAACAGACGGGCTGAAACAGAGAGCCTGAAACAGAGTGGCTGAAACAGAGGGGCTGAAATAGAGGGTCTGAAACAGAGGGGCTGAATCAGAGGTGCTGAAACAGAGGGCGAGAAACAGAGGGGCTGAAACAGAGGTGCTGAATCAGAGGGGTTGAAACAGAGGGGCTGACTCAGAGGGCGAGAAACAGAGAGGCTGAAACAGAGGGCGAGAAACAGAGGGGCTGAAACAGAGGGCGAGAAACAGAGGGGCTGAAACAGAGGGGCTGAAACAGAGGCGCTGAAACAGAGGGCGAGAAACAGAGGGGCTGAAACAGATGTGGCGAAACAGAGGGGCTGAAACAGAGGGCGAGAAACAGAGAGGCTGAATCAGAGGGGCTGAAACAGAGGGCGAGAAACAGAGGGGCTGAAACAGAGGGCGAGAAACAGAGGGGCTGAAACAGAGGTGCTGAAACAGAGGGTGAGAAACAGAGGGGCTGAAACAGAGGGCAAGAAACAGAGGGGCTGAAACAGAGGGGCTGAAACAGAGGGGCTGATTCAGAGGGGCTGAAACAGAGGGGCTGAATCAGAGGGGCTGAAACAGAGGGCGAGAAACAGAGGGGCTGAAACAGAGGGCGAGAAACAGAGGAGCAGAAACAGAGGGCGAGAAACAGAGGGGCTGAAACAGAGGGGCTGAAACAGAGAGTGCGAAACAGAGGGGCTGAAACAGAGGGCGAGAAACAGAGGGGCTGAAACAGAGGTCGAGAAACAGAGGGGCTGAAACAGAGGGGCTGAAACCGAGTGGCTGAAACAGAAGGGCTGAAACAGAGGGGCTGAAACAGAGGGCGAGAAACAGAGGGGCTGAATCAGAGGGGCTGAATCAGAGGGGCTGAAACAGAGGGCCTGAATCAGAGGGGCTGAAACAGAAGGCGAGAAACAGAGGAGCTGAAACAGAGGGCGAGAAACAGAGGGGCAGAAACAGAGGGCGGGAAACAGAGGGCAAGAAACAGAGGGGCTGAAACAGAGGGCGAGAAACAGAGGGGCTGAAACAGTGGGGCTGAAGCAGAGGGGCTGAAACAGTGGGCGAGAAACAGAGGGGCTGAAACAAAGGGCGAGAAACAGAGGCGCTGAAACAGAGGGGCAGAAACAGAGGGGCTGAAACAGAGGGGCTGAATCGGAGGGGCTGAAACAGAGGGGCTGAAAAAGAGGGGCTGAAAGAGAGGGCAAGAAACAGAGGGGCTGAAACAGAGGGGCTGAAACAGAGGGGCAGAAACAGAGGGCGAGAAACAGAGGGGCTGAATCAGAGAGGCTGAATCAGAGGGGCTGAATCAGAGGGGCTGAAACAGAGGGGCTGAATCAGAGGGGCTGAAACAGAGGGCGAGAAACAGAGGGGCTGAAACAGAGGGGCTGAATCAGAGGGGCTGAAACAGAGGGGCTGAAACAGAGGGCGAGAAACAGAGGGGCTGAAACAGAGGGCGAGAAACAGAGGGGCTGAAACAGAGGGGCTGAAACAGAGGGGCTGAAACAGATGGCGAGAAACAGAGGGGGTGAAACAGATGGCGAGAAACAGAGGGGCTGAAACAGAGGGCGAGAAACAGAGGGGCTGAATCAGAGGGGCTGAAACAGAGGGCGAGAAACAGAGGGGCTAAAACAGAAGGCGAGAAACAGAGGGGCTGAAACAGAGGTGCTGAAACAGAGGGTGAGAAACAGAGGGGCTGAAACAGAGGGCGAGAAACAGAGGGGCTGAAACAGAGGGGCTGAAACAGAGGGGCTGATTCAGAGGGGCTGAAACAGAGGGGCTGAATCAGAGGGGCTGAAACAGAGGGCGAGAAACAGAGCGGCTGAAACAGAGGGCGAGAAACAGAGGAGCAGAAACAGAGGGCGTGAAACAGAGGGGCTGATACAGAGGGGCTGAAACAGAGAGTGCGAAACAGAGGGGCTGAAACAGAGGGCGAGAAACAGAGGGGCTGAAACAGACGTCGATAAACAGAGGGGCTGAATCAGAGGGGCTGAATCAGAGGGGCTGAAACAGAGGGCCTGAATCAGAGGGGCTGAAACAGAAGGCGAGAAACAGAGGGGCTGAAACAGAGGGCGAGAAACAGAGGGGCAGAAACAGAGGGCGGGAAACAGTGGGGCTGAAACAGAGGGCCTGAAACAGAGGGCAAGAAACAGAGGGGCTGAAACAGAGGGCGAGAAACAGAGGGGCTGAAACAGTGGGGCTGAAGCAGAGGGGCTGAAACAGTGGGCGAGAAACAGAGGGGCTGAAACAAAGGGCGAGAAACAGAGGGGCTGAAACAGAGGGGCAGAAACAGAGGGGCTGAAACAGAGGGGCTGAATCGGAGGGGCTGAAACAGAGGGGCTGAAACAGAGGGGCTGAAACAGAGGGCAAGAAACAGAGGGGCTGAAACAGAGGGGCTGAAACAGAGGGGCAGAAACAGAGGGCGAGAAACAGAGGGGCTGAATCAGAGAGGCTGAATCAGAGGGGCTGAATCAGAGGGGCTGAAACAGAGGGGCTGAAACAGAGGGCGAGAAACTAAGGTACTGAATCAGAGGGGCTGAAACAGAGGGGCTGAAACAGAGGGGCTGAAACAGACTGGCTGAAACAGAGAGCCTGAAACAGAGTGGCTGAAACAGAGGGGCTGAAATAGAGGGTCTGAAACAGAGGGGCTGAATCAGTGGGGCTGAAACAGAGGGGCTGAATCAGAGGGGCTGAAACAGAGGGCGAGAAACAGAGGGGCTGAAACAGAGGGGCTGAATCAGAGGGGCTGAAACAGAGGGGCTGAAACAGAGGGCGAGAAACAGAGAGGCTGAAACAGAGGGCGAGAAACAGAGGGGCTGAAACAGAGGGCGAGAAACAGAGGGGCTGAAACAGAGGGGCAGAAACAGAGGGGCTGAAACAGAGGGCGAGAAACAGAGGGGGTGAAACAGATGGCGAGAAACAGAGGGGCTGAAACAGAGGGCGAGAAACAGAGGGGCTGAATCAGAGGGGCTGAAACAGAGGGCGAGAAACAGAGGGGCTAAAACAGAGGGCGAGAAACAGAGGGGCTGAAACAGAGGTGCTGAAACAGAGGGTGAGAAACAGAGGGGCTGAAACAGAGGGCGAGAAACAGAGGGGCTGAAACAGAGGGGCTGAAACAGAGGGGCTGATTCAGAGGGGCTGAAACAGAGGGGCTGAATCAGAGGGGCTGAAACAGAGGGCGAGAAACAGAGCGGCTGAAACAGAGGGCGAGAAACAGAGGAGCAGAAACAGAGGGCGAGAAACAGAGGGGCTGATACAGAGGGGCTGAAACAGAGAGTGCGAAACAGAGGGGCTGAAACAGAGGGCGAGAAGCAGAGGGGCTGAAACAGAGGGCGAGAAACTGAGGGGCTGAAACAGAGGGCAAGAAACAGAGGGGCTGAAACCGAGTGTCTGAAACAGAAGGGCTGAAACAGAGGGCGAGAAACAGAGGGGCTGAATCAGAGGGGCTGAATCAGAGGGGCTGAAACAGAGGGGCTGAATCAGAGGGGCTGAAACAGAAGGCGAGAAACAGAGGGGCTGAAACAGAGGGCGAGAAGCAGAGGGGCAGAAACAGAGGGCGAGAAACAGAGGGGCTGAAACAGAGGGGCTGAAACAGAGGGCAAGAAACAGAGGGGCTGAAACAGAGGGGCTGAAACAAAGGGCGAGATTCAGAGTGGCTGAAACAGAGGGGCAGAAACAGAGGGGCTGAAACAGAGGGGCTGAATCGGAGGGGCTGAAACAGAGGGGCTGAAACAGAGGGGCTGAAACAGAGGGCAAGAAACAGAGGGGCTGAAACAGAGGGGCTGAAACAGAGGGGCAGAAACAGAGGGCGAGAAACAGAGGGGCTGAATCAGAGGGGCTGAATCAGAGGGGCTGAAACAGAGGGGCTGAAACAGAGGGCGAGAAACAGAGGGGCTGAATCAGAGGGGCTGAATCAGAGGGGCTGAAACAGAGGGGCTGAAACAGAGGGCGAGAAACTAAGGGACTGAATCAGAGGGGCTGAAACAGAGGGGCTGAAACAGACGGGCTGAAACAGAGAGCCTGAAACAGAGGGGCTGAAACAGAGGGGCTGAAATAGAGGGGCTGAAACAGAGGGGCTGAAACAGAGGGCGAGAAACAGAGGAGCAGAAACAGAGGGCGAGAAACAGAGGGGCTGAAACAGAGGGGCTGAAACAGAGAGTGCGAAACAGAGGGGCTGAAACAGAGGGCGAGAAACAGAGGGGCTGAAACAGAGGTCGAGAAACAGAGGGGCTGAAACAGAGGGCAAGAAACAGAGGGGCTGAAACCGAGTGGCTGAAACAGAAGGGCTGAAACAGAGGGGCTGAAACAGAGGGCGAGAAACAGAGGGGCTGAATCAGAGGGGCTGAATCAGAGGGGCTGAAACAGAGGGCCTGAATCAGAGGGGCTGAAACAGAAGGCGAGAAACAGAGGAGCTGAAACAGAGGGCGAGAAACAGAAGGGCAGAAACAGAGGGCGGGAAACAGTGGGGCTGAAACAGAGGGCCTGAAACAGAGGGCAAGAAACAGAGGGGCTGAAACAGAGGGCGAGAAACAGAGGGGCTGAAACAGTGGGGCTGAAGCAGAGGGGCTGAAACAGTGGGCGAGAAACAGAGGGGCTGAAACAAAGGGCGAGAAACAGAGGGGCTGAAACAGAGGGGCAGAAACAGAGGGGCTGAAACAGAGGGGCTGAATCGGAGGGGCTGAAACAGAGGGGCTGAAACAGAGGGGCTGAAACAGAGGGCAAGAAACAGAGGGGCTGAAACAGAGGGGCTGAAACACAGGGGCAGAAACAGAGGGCGAGAAACAGAGGGGCTGAATCAGAGGGGCTGAATCAGAGGGGCTGAATCAGAGGGGCTGAAACAGAGGGGCTGAAACAGAGGGCGAGAAACTAAGGTACTGAATCAGAGGGGCTGAAACAGAGGGGCTGAAACAGAGGGGCTGAAACAGACTGGCTGAAACAGAGAGCCTGAAACAGAGTGGCTGAAACAGAGGGGCTGAAATAGAGGGTCTGAAACAGAGGGGCTGAATCAGAGGGGCTGAAACAGAGGGGCTGAATCAGAGGGGCTGAAACAGAGGGCGAGAAACAGAGGGGCTGAAACAGAGGGGCTGAATCAGAGGGGCTGAAACAGAGGGGCTGAAACAGAGGGCGAGAAACAGAGAGGCTGAAACAGAGGGCGAGAAACAGAGGGGCTGAAACAGAGGGGCTGAAACAGAGGGGCTGAAACAGAGGGCGAGAAACAGAGGGGGTGAAACACATGGCGAGAAACAGAGGGGCTGAAACAGAGGGCGAGAAACAGAGGGGCTGAATCAGAGGGGCTGAAACAGAGGGCGAGAAACAGAGGGGCTAAAACAGAGGGCGAGAAACAGAGGGGCTGAAACAGAGGTGCTGAAACAGAGGGGCTGAAACAGAGGGCGAGAAACAGAGGGGCTGAAACAGAGGGGCTGAAACAGAGGGGCTGATTCAGAGGGGCTGAAACAGAGGGGCTGATACAGAGGGGCTGAAACAGAGAGTGCGAAACAGAGGGGCTGAAACTGAGGGCGAGAAACAGAGGGGCTGAAACAGAGGGCGAGAAACTGAGGGGCTGAAACAGAGGGCAAGAAACAGAGGGGCTGAAACCGAGTGTCTGAAACAGAAGGGCTGAAACAGAGGGGCTGAAACAGAGGGTGAGAAACAGAGGGGCTGAATCAGAGGGGCTGAATCAGAGGGGCTGAAACAGAGGGGCTGAATCAGAGGGGCTGAAACAGAAGGCGAGAAACAGAGGGGCTGAAACAGAGGGCGAGAAGCAGAGGGGCAGAAACAGAGGGCGAGAAACAGAGGGGCTGAAACAGAGGGGCTGAAACAGAGGGCAAGAAACAGAGGGGTTGAAACAGAGGGGCTGAAACAAAGGGCGAGAAACAGAGTGGCTGAAACAGAGGGGCAGAAACAGAGGGGCTGAAACAGAGCGGCTGAATCGGAGGGGCTGAAACAGAGGGGCTGAAACAGAGGGGCTGAAACAGAGGGCAAGAAACAGATGGGCTGAAACAGAGGGGCAGAAACAGAGGGCGAGAAACAGAGGGGCTGAATCAGAGGGGCTGAATCAGAGGGGCTGAAACAGAGGGGCTGAAACAGAGGGCGAGAAACAGAGGGGCTGAATCAGAGGGGCTGAATCAGAGGGGCTGAAACAGAGGGGCTGAAACAGAGGGCGAGAAACAGAGGGGCTGAAACAGAGGGGCTGAAACAGAGGGGCTGATTCAGAGAGGCTGAAACAGAGGGGCTGAATCAGAGGGGCTGAAACAGAGGGCGAGAAACAGAGCGGCTGAAACAGAGGGCGAGAAACAGAGGAGCAGAAACAGAGGGCGAGAAACAGAGGGGCTGATACAGAGGGGCTGAAACAGAGAGTGCGAAACAGAGGGGCTGAAACAGAGGGCGAGAAACAGAGGGGCTGAAACAGAGGGCGAGAAACTGAGGGGCTGAAACAGAGGGCAAGAAACAGAGGGGCTGAAACCGAGTGTCTGAAACAGAAGGGCTGAAACAGAGGGCGAGAAACAGAGGGGCTGAATCAGAGGGGCTGAATCAGAGGGGCTGAAACAGAGGGGCTGAATCAGAGGGGCTGAAACAGAAGGCGAGAAACAGAGGGGCTGAAACAGAGGGCGAGAAGCAGAGGGGCAGAAACAGAGGGCGAGAAACAGAGGGGCTGAAACAGAGGGGCTGAAACAGAGGGCAAGAAACAGAGGGGCTGAAACAGAGGGGCTGAAACAAAGGGCGAGAAACAGAGTGGCTGAAACAGAGGGGCAGAAACAGAGGGGCTGAAACAGAGGGGCTGAATCGGAGGGGCTGAAACAGAGGGGCTGAAACAGAGGGGCTGAAACAGAGGGCAAGAAACAGAGGGGCTGAAACAGAGGGGCTGAAACAGAGGGGCAGAAACAGATGGCGAGAAACAGAGGGGCTGAATCAGAGGGGCTGAATCAGAGGGGCTGAAACAGAGGGGCTGAAACAGAGGGCGAGAAACAGAGGGGCTGAATCAGAGGGGCTGAATCAGAGGGGCTGAAACAGAGGGGCTGAAACAGAGGGCGAGAAACTAAGGGACTGAATCAGAGGGGCTGAAACAGAGGGGCTGAAACAGACGGGCTGAAACAGAGAGCCTGAAACAGAGGGGCTGAAACAGAGGGGCTGAAATAGAGGGGCTGAAACAGAGGGGCTGAAACAGAGGGCGAGAAACAGAGGAGCAGAAACAGAGGGCGAGAAACAGAGGGGCTGAAACAGAGGGGCTGAAACAGAGAGTGCGAAACAGAGGGGCTGAAACAGAGGGCGAGAAACAGAGGGGCTGAAACAGAGGTCGAGAAACAGAGGGGCTGAAACAGAGGGCAGGAAACAGAGGGGCTGAAACCGAGTGGCTGAAACAGAAGGGCTGAAACAGAGGGGCTGAAACAGAGGGCGAGAAACAGAGGGGCTGAATCAGAGGGGCTGAATCAGAGGGGCTGAAACAGAGGGCCTGAATCAGAGGGGCTGAAACAGAAGGCGAGAAACAGAGGAGCTGAAACAGAGGGCGAGAAACAGAAGGGCAGAAACAGAGGGCGGGAAACAGTGGGGCTGAAAGAGAGGGCCTGAAACAGAGGGCAAGAAACAGAGGGGCTGAAACAGAGGGCGAGAAACAGAGGGGCTGAAACAGTGGGGCTGAAGCAGAGGGGCTGAAACAGTGGGCGAGAAACAGAGGGGCTGAAACAAAGGGCGAGAAACAGAGGGGCTGAAACAGAGGGGCAGAAACAGAGGGGCTGAAACAGAGGGGCTGAATCGGAGGGGCTGAAACAGAGGGGCTGAAACAGAGGGGCTGAAACAGAGGGCAAGAAACAGAGGGGCTGAAACAGAGGGGCTGAAACAGAGGGGCAGAAACAGAGGGCGAGAAACAGAGGGGCTGAATCAGAGGGGCTGAATCAGAGGGGCTGAATCAGAGGGGCTGAAACAGAGGGGCTGAAACAGAGGGCGAGAAACTAAGGTACTGAATCAGAGGGGCTGAAACAGAGGGGCTGAAACAGAGGGGCTGAAACAGACTGGCTGAAACAGAGAGCCTGAAACAGAGTGGCTGAAACAGAGGGGCTGAAATAGAGGGTCTGAAACAGAGGGGCTGAATCAGAGGGGCTGAAACAGAGGGGCTGAATCAGAGGGGCTGAAACAGAGGGCGAGAAACAGAGGGGCTGAAACAGAGGGGCTGAATCAGAGGGGCTGAAACAGAGGGGCTGAAACAGAGGGCGAGAAACAGAGAGGCTGAAACAGAGGGCGAGAAACAGAGGGGCTGAAACAGAGGGGCTGAAACAGAGGGGCTGAAACAGAGGGCGAGAAACAGAGGGGGTGAAACAGAGGGCGAGAAACAGAGGGGCTGAAACAGAGGGCGAGAAACAGACGGTGAGAAACAGAGGGGCTGAAACAGAGGGCGAGAAACAGAGGGGCTGAATCAGAGGGGCTGAAACAGAGGGCGAGAAACAGAGGGGCTAAAACAGAGGGCGAGAAACAGAGGGGCTGAAACAGAGGTGCTGAAACAGAGGGTGAGAAACAGAGGGGCTGAAACAGAGGGCGAGAAACAGAGGGGCTGAAACAGAGGGGCTGAAACAGAGGGGCTGATTCAGAGGGGCTGAAACAGAGGGGCTGAATCAGAGGGGCTGAAACAGAGGGCGAGAAACAGAGCGGCTGAAACAGAGGGCGAGCAACTGAGGAGCAGAAACAGAGGGCGAGAAACAGAGGGGCTGATACAGAGGGGCTGAAACAGAGAGTGCGAAACAGAGGGGCTGAAACAGAGGGCGAGAAACAGAGGGGCTGAAACAGAGGGCGAGAAACTGAGGGGCTGAAACAGAGGGCAAGAAACAGAGGGGCTGAAACCGAGTGTCTGAAACAGAAGGGCTGAAACAGAGGGGCTGAAACAGAGGGTGAGAAACAGAGGGGCTGAATCAGAGGGGCTGAATCAGAGGGGCTGAAACAGAGGGGCTGAATCAGAGGGGCTGAAACAGAAGGCGAGAAACAGAGGGGCTGAAACAGAGGGCGAGAAGCAGAGGGGCAGAAACAGAGGGCGAGAAACAGAGGGGCTGAAACAGAGGGGCTGAAACAGAGGGCAAGAAACAGAGGGGTTGAAACAGAGGGGCTGAAACAAAGGGCGAGAAACAGAGTGGCTGAAACAGAGGGGCAGAAACAGAGGGGCTGAAACAGAGCGGCTGAATCGGAGGGGCTGAAACAGAGGGGCTGAAACAGAGGGGCTGAAACAGAGGGCAAGAAACAGAGGGGCTGAAACAGAGGGGCAGAAACAGAGGGCGAGAAACAGAGGGGCTGAATCAGAGGGGCTGAATCAGAGGGGCTGAAACAGAGGGGCTGAAACAGAGGGCGAGAAACAGAGGGGCTGAATCAGAGGGGCTGAATCAGAGGGGCTGAAACAGAGGGGCTGAAACAGAGGGCGAGAAACTAAGGGACTGAATCAGAGGGGCTGAAACAGAGGGGCTGAAACAGACGGGCTGAAACAGAGAGCCTGAAACAGAGGGGCTGAAACAGAGGGGCTGAAATAGAGGGGCTGAAACAGAGGGGCTGAAACAGAGGGCGAGAAACTAAGGTACTGAATCAGAGGGGCTGAAACAGAGGGGCTGAAACAGACGGGCTGAAACAGAGAGCCTGAAACAGAGTGGCTGAAACAGAGGGGCTGAAATAGAGGGTCTGAAACAGAGGGGCTGAAACAGAGGGCGAGAAACAGAGAGGCTGAAACAGAGGGCGAGAAACAGAGGGGCTGAAACAGAGGGCGAGAAACAGAGGGGCTGAAACAGAGGGGCTGAAACAGAGGGGCTGAAACAGAGGGCGAGGAACAGAGGGGGTGAAACAGATGGCGAGAAACAGAGGGGCTGAAACAGAGGGCGAGAAACAGAGGGGCTGAATCAGAGGGGCTGAAACAGAGGGCGAGAAACAGAGGGGCTAAAACAGAGGGCGAGAAACAGAGGGGCTGAAACAGAGGTGCTGAAACAGAGGGTGAGAAACAGAGGGGCTGAAACAGAGGGCGAGAAACAGAGGGGCTGAAACAGAGGGGCTGAAACAGAGGGGCTGATTCAGAGGGGCTGAAACAGAGGGGCTGAATCAGAGGGGCTGAAACAGAGGGCGAGAAACAGAGCGGCCGAAACAGAGGGCGAGAAACAGAGGAGCAGAAACAGAGGGCGAGAAACAGAGGGGCTGATACAGAGCGGCTGAAACAGAGAGTGCGAAACAGAGGGGCTGAAACAGAGGGCGAGAAACAGAGGGGCTGAAACAGAGGGCGAGAAACAGAGGGGCTGAAACAGAGGGCAAGAAACAGAGGGGCTGAAACCGAGTGTCTGAAACAGAAGGGCTGAAACAGAGGGGCTGAAACAGAGGGCGAGAAACAGAGGGGCTGAATCAGAGGGGCTGAATCAGAGGGGCTGAAACAGAGGGGCTGAATCAGAGGGGCTGAAAAGGAAGGCGAGAAACAGAGGGGCAGAAACAGAGGGGGAGAAGCAGAGGGGCAGAAACAGAGGGCGAGAAACAGAGGGGCTGAAACAGAGGGCAAGGAACAGAGGGGCTGAAACAAAGGGCGAGAAACAGAGGGGCTGAAACAGAGGGGCAGAAACAGAGGGGCTGAAACAGAGGGGCTGAATCGGAGGGGCTGAAACAGAGGGGCTGAAACAGAGGGGCTGAAACAGAGGGCAAGAAACAGAGGGGCTGAAACAGAGGGGCTGAAACAGAGGGGCAGAAACAGAGGGCGAGAAACAGAGGGGCTGAATCAGAGGGGCTGAATCAGAGGGGCTGAATCAGAGGGGCTGAAACAGAGGGGCTGAAACAGAGGGGCAGAAACAGAGGGCGAGAAACAGAGGGGCTGAATCAGAGGGGCTGAATCAGAGGGGCTGAATCAGAGGGGCTGAAACAGAGGGGCTGAAACAGAGGGCGAGAAACTAAGGTACTGAATCAGAGGGGCTGAAACAGAGGGGCTGAAACAGAGGGGCTGAAACAGACTGGCTGAAACAGAGAGCCTGAAACAGAGTGGCTGAAACAGAGGGGCTGAAACAGAGGGCAAGAAACAGAGGGGCTGAAACAGAGGGGCAGAAACAGAGGGCGAGAAACAGAGGGGCTGAATCAGAGGGGCTGAATCAGAGGGGCTGAAACAGAGGGGCTGAAACAGAGGGCGAGAAACAGAGGGGCTGAATCAGAGGGGCTGAATCAGAGGGGCTGAAACAGAGGGGCTGAAACAGAGGGCGAGAAACTAAGGGACTGAATCAGAGGGGCTGAAACAGAGGGGCTGAAACAGACGGGCTGAAACAGAGAGCCTGAAACAGAGGGGCTGAAACAGAGGGGCTGAAATAGAGGGGCTGAAACAGAGGGGCTGAAACAGAGGGCGAGAAACTAAGGTACTGAATCAGAGGGGCTGAAACAGAGGGGCTGAAACAGACGGGCTGAAACAGAGAGCCTGAAACAGAGTGGCTGAAACAGAGGGGCTGAAATAGAGGGTCTGAAACAGAGGGGCTGAAACAGAGGGCGAGAAACAGAGAGGCTGAAACAGAGGGCGAGAAACAGAGGGGCTGAAACAGAGGGCGAGAAACAGAGGGGCTGAAACAGAGGGGCTGAAACAGAGGGGCTGAAACAGAGGGCGAGGAACAGAGGGGGTGAAACAGATGGCGAGAAACAGAGGGGCTGAAACAGAGGGCGAGAAACAGAGGGGCTGAATCAGAGGGGCTGAAACAGAGGGCGAGAAACAGAGGGGCTAAAACAGAGGGCGAGAAACAGAGGGGCTGAAACAGAGGTGCTGAAACAGAGGGTGAGAAACAGAGGGGCTGAAACAGAGGGCGAGAAACAGAGGGGCTGAAACAGAGGGGCTGAAACAGAGGGGCTGATTCAGAGGGGCTGAAACAGAGGGGCTGAATCAGAGGGGCTGAAACAGAGGGCGAGAAACAGAGCGGCCGAAACAGAGGGCGAGAAACAGAGGAGCAGAAACAGAGGGCGAGAAACAGAGGGGCTGATACAGAGGGGCTGAAACAGAGAGTGCGAAACAGAGGGGCTGAAACAGAGGGCGAGAAACAGAGGGGCTGAAACAGAGGGCGAGAAACAGAGGGGCTGAAACAGAGGGCAAGAAACAGAGGGGCTGAAACCGAGTGTCTGAAACAGAAGGGCTGAAACAGAGGGGCTGAAACAGAGGGCGAGAAACAGAGGGGCTGAATCAGAGGGGCTGAATCAGAGGCGCTGAAACAGAGGGGCTGAATCAGAGGGGCTGAAAAGGAAGGCGAGAAACAGAGGGGCAGAAACAGAGGGTGAGAAGCAGAGGGGCAGAAACAGAGGGCGAGAAACAGAGGGGCTGAAACAGAGGGGCTGAAACAGAGGGCAAGGAACAGAGGGGCTGAAACAAAGGGCGAGAAACAGAGGGGCTGAAACAGAGGGGCAGAAACAGAGGGGCTGAAACAGAGGGGCTGAATCGGAGGGGCTGAAACAGAGGGGCTGAAACAGAGGGGCTGAAACAGAGGGCAAGAAACAGAGGGGCTGAAACAGAGGGGCTGAAACAGAGGGGCAGAAACAGAGGGCGAGAAACAGAGGGGCTGAATGAGAGGGGCTGAATCAGAGGGGCTGAATCAGAGGGGCTGAAACAGAGGGGCTGAAACAGAGGGGCTGAAACAGAGGGGCAGAAACAGAGGGCGAGAAACAGAGGGGCTGAATCAGAGGGGCTGAATCAGAGGGGCTGAATCAGAGGGGCTGAAACAGAGGGGCTGAAACAGAGGGCGAGAAACTAAGGTACTGAATCAGAGGGGCTGAAACAGAGGGGCTGAAACAGAGGGGCTGAATCAGAGGGGCTGAAACAGAGGGGCTGAAACAGAGGGCGAGAAACTAAGGGACTGAATCAGAGGGGCTGAAACAGAGGGGCTGAAACAGACGGGCTGAATTAGAGAGCCTGAAACAGAGGGTCTGAAACAGAGGGGCTGAAATAGAGGGGCTGAAACAGAGGGGCTGAAACAGAGGGCGAGAAACTAAGGTACTGAATCAGAGGGGCTGAAACAGAGGGGCTGAAACAAACGGGCTGAAACAGAGAGCCTGAAACAGAGTGGCTGAAACAGAGGGGCTGAAATAGAGGGTCTGAAACAGAGGGTCTGAATCAGAGGGGCTGAAACAGAGGGGCTGAATCAGAGGGGCTGAAACAGAGGGGCTGAAACAGAGGGCGAGAAACAGAGAAGCTGAAACAGAGGGCAAGAAACAGAGGGGCTGAAACAGAGGGCGAGAAACAGAGGGGCTGAATCAGAGGGGCTGAAACAGAGGGCGAGAAACAGAGGGGCTGAAACAGAGGGCGAGAAACAGAGGGGCTGAAACAGAGGTGCTGAAACAGAGGGTGAGAAACAGAGGGGCTGAAACAGAGGGGCTGAAACAGAGGGGCTGAAACAGACGGGCTTAAACAGAGAGCCTGAAACAGAGTGGCTGAAACAGAGGGGCTGAAATAGAGGGTCTGAAACAGAGGGGCTGAATCAGAGGGGCTGAAACAGAGGGGCTGAATCAGAGGTGCTGAAACAGAGGGCGAGAAACAGAGGGGCTGAAACAGAGGGGCTGAATCAGAGGGGTTGAAACAAAGGGGCTGACAAAGAGGGCGAGAAACAGAGAGACTGAAACAGAGGGCGAGAAACAGAGGGGCTGAAACAGAGGGGCTGAAACAGAGGGGCTGAAACAGAGGGCGAGAAACAGAGGGGCTGAAACAGATGTGGAGAAACAGAGGGGCTGAAACAGAGGGCGAGAAACAGAGAGGCTGAATCAGAGGGGCTGAAACAGAGGGCGAGAAACAGAGGGGCTGAAACAGAGGGCGAGAAACAGAGGGGCTGAAACAGAGGTGCTGAAACAGAGGGTGAGAAACAGAGGGGCTGAAACAGAGGGCGAGAAACAGAGGGGCTGGAACAGAGGGGCTGAAACAGAGGGGCTGATTCAGAGGGGCTGAAACAGAGGGGCTGAATCAGAGGGGCTGAAACAGAGGGCGAGAAACAGAGGGGCTGAAACAGAGGGCGAGAAACAGAGGAGCAGAAACAGAGGGCGAGAAACAGAGGGGCTGAAACAGAGGGGCTGAAACAGAGAGTGCGAAATAGATGGGCTGAAACAGAGGGCGAGAAACAGAGGGGCTGAAACAGAGGTCGAGAAACAGAGGGGCTGAAACAGAGGGCAAGAAACAGAGGGGCTGAAACCGAGTGGCTGAAACAGAAGGGCCGAAACAGAGGGGCTGAAACAGAGGGCGAGAAACAGAGGGGCTGAATCAGAGGGGCTGAATCAGAGGGGCTGAAACAGAGGGCCTGAATCAGAGGGGCTGAAACAGAAGGCGAGAAACAGAGGGGCTGAAACAGAGGGCGAGAAACAGAGGGGCAGAAACAGAGGGCGAGAAACAGTGTGGCTGAAACAGAGGGCCTGAAACAGAGGGCAAGAAACAGAGGGGCTGAAACAGAGGGCGAGAAACAGAGGGGCTGAAACAGTGGGGCTGAAGCAGAGGGGCTGAAACAGTGGGCGAGAAACAGAGGGGCTGAAACAAAGGGCGAGAAACAGAGGGGCTGAAACAGAGGGGCAGAAACAGAGGGGCTGAAACAGAGGGGCTGAATCGGAGGGGCTGAAACAGAGGGCGAGAAACAGAGGGGCTGAAACAGTGGGGCTGAAGCAGAGGGGCTGAAACAGTGGGCGAGAAACAGAGGGGCTGAAACAAAGGGCGAGAAACAGAGGGGCTGAAACAGAGGGGATGAAACAGAGGGCAAGAAACAGAGGGGCTGAATCGGAGGGGCTGAAACAGAGGGGCTGAAACAGAGGGGCTGAAACAGAGGGCAAGAAACAGAGGGGCTGAAACAGAGGGGCTGAAACAGAGGGGCAGAAACAGAGGGCGAGAAACAGAGGGTTTGAATCAGAGGGGCAGAATCAGAGGGGCTGAATCAGAGGGGCTGAAACAGAGGGGCTGAAACAGAGGGCGAGAAACTAAGGTACTGAATCAGAGGGGCTGAAACAGAGGGGCTGAAACAGAGGGGCTGAAACAGACGGGCTGAATCAGAGTGGCTGAAACAGAGGGGCTGAATCAGAGGGGCTCAAACAGAGGGCGACAAACAGAGGGGCTGAAACAGAGGGGCTGAATCAGAGGGGCTGAAACAGAGGGGCTGAAACAGTGGGCGAGAAACAGAGAGGCTGAAACAGAGGGCGAGAAACAGAGGGGCTGAAACAGAGGGCGAGAAACAGAGGGGCTGAAACAGAGGGGCTGAAACAGAGGGGCTGAAACAGAGGGCGAGAAACAGAGGGGGTGAAACAGATGGCGAGAAACAGAGGGGCTGAAACAGAGGGCGAGAAACAGAGAGGCTGAATCAGAGGGGCTGAAACAGAGGGCGAGAAACAGAGGGGCTAAAACAGAGGGCGAGAAACAGAGGGGCTGAAACAGAGGTGCTGAAACAGAGGGTGAGAAACAGAGGGGCTGAAACAGAGGGCGAGAAACAGAGGGGCTGAAACAGAGGGGCTGAAACAGAGGGGCTGATTCAGAGGGGCTGAAACAGAGGGGCTGAATCAGAGGGGCTGAAACAGAGGGCGAGAAACAGAGCGGCCGAAACAGAGGGCGAGAAACAGAGGAGCAGAAACAGAGGGCGAGAAACAGAGGGGCTGATACAGAGGGGCTGAAACAGAGAGTGCGAAACAGAGGGGCTGAAACAGAGGGCGAGAAACAGAGGGGCTGAAACAGAGGGCGAGAAACAGAGGGGCTGAAACAGAGGGCAAGAAACAGAGGGGCTGAAACCGAGTGTCTGAAACAGAAGGGCTGAAACAGAGGGGCTGAAACAGAGGGCGAGAAACAGAGGGGCTGAATCAGAGGTGCTGAATCAGAGGGGCTGAAACAGAGGGGCTGAATCAGAGGGGCTGAAACAGAAGGCGAGAAACAGAGGGGCTGAAACAGAGGGCGAGAAGCAGAGGGGCAGAAACAGAGGGCGAGAAACAGAGGGGCTGAAACAGAGGGGCTGAAACAGAGGGCAAGAAACAGAGGGGCTGAAACAGAGGGGCTGAAACAAAGGGCGAGAAACAGAGTGGCTGAAACAGAGGGGCAGAAACAGAGGGGCTGATACAGAGGGGCTGAATCGGAGGGGCTGAAACAGAGGGGCTGAAACAGAGGGGCTGAAACAGAGGGCAAGAAACAGAGGGGCTGAAACAGAGGGGCTGAAACAGAGGGGCAGAAACAGAGGGCGAGAAACAGAGGGGCTGAATCAGAGGGGCTGAATCAGAGGGGCTGAAACAGAGGGGCTGAAACAGAGGGCGAGAAACAGAGGGGCTGAATCAGAGGGGCTGAATCAGAGGGGCTGAAACAGAGGGGCTGAAACAGAGGGTGAGAAACTAAGGGACTGAATCAGAGGGGCTGAAACAGAGGGGCTGAAACAGACGGGCTGAATTAGAGAGCCTGAAACAGAGGGTCTGAAACAGAGGGGCTGAAATAGAGGGGCTGAAACAGAGGGGCTGAAACAGAGGGCGAGAAACTAAGGTACTGAATCAGAGGGGCTGAAACAGAGGGGCTGAAACAGACGGGCTGAAACAGAGAGCCTGAAACAGAGTGGCTGAAACAGAGGGGCTGAAATAGAGGGTCTGAAACAGAGGGGCTGAATCAGAGGGGCTGAAACAGAGGGGCTGAATCAGAGGGGCTGAAACAGAGGGGCTGAAACAGAGGGCGAGAAACAGAGAGGCTGAAACAGAGGGCAAGAAACAGAGGGGCTGAAACAGAGGGCGAGAAACAGAGGGGCTGAATCAGAGGGGCTGAAACAGAGGGGCTGAAACAGAGGGCGAGTAACAGAGGGGCTGAAACAGATGGCGAGAAACAGAGGGGCTGAAACAGAGGGCGAGAAACAGAGGGGCTGAATCAGAGGGGCTGAAACAGAGGGCGAGAAACAGAGGGGCTGAAACAGAGGGCGAGAAACAGAGGGGCTGAAACAGAGGTGCTGAAACAGAGGGTGAGAAACAGAGGGGCTGAAACAGAGGGGCTGAATCAGAGGGGCTGAAACAGACGGGCTTAAACAGAGAGCCTGAAACAGAGTGGCTGAAACAGAGGGGCTGAAATAGAGGGTCTGAAACAGAGGGGCTGAATCAGAGGGGCTGAATCAGAGGGGCTGAATCAGAGGTGCTGAAACAGAGGGCGAGAAACAGAGGGGCTGAAAAAGAGGGGCTGAATCAGAGGGGTGGAAACAGAGGGGCTGACAAAGAGGGCGAGAAACAGAGAGACTGAAACAGAGGGCGAGAAACAGAGGGGCTGAAACAGAGGGGCTGAAACAGAGGGGCTGAAACAGAGGGCGAGAAACAGAGGGGCTGAAACAGATGTGGAGAAACAGAGGGGCTGAAACAGAGGGCGAGAAACAGAGAGGCTGAATCAGAGGGGCTGAAACAGAGGGCGAGAAACAGAGGGGCTGAAACAGAGGGCGAGAAACAGAGGGGCTGAAACAGAGGTGCTGAAACAGAGGGTGAGAAACAGAGGGGCTGAAACAGAGGGCGAGAAACAGAGGGGCTGGAACAGAGGGGCTGAAACAGAGGGGCTGATTCAGAGGGGCTGAAACAGAGGGGCTGAATCAGAGGGGCTGAAACAGAGGGCGAGAAACAGAGGGGCTGAAACAGAGGGCGAGAAACAGAGGAGCAGAAACAGAGGGCGAGAAACAGAGGGGCTGAAACAGAGGGGCTGAAACAGAGAGTGCGAAACAGAGGGGCTGAAACAGAGGGGCTGAAACAGAGGTCGAGAAACAGAGGGGCTGAAACAGAGGGCAAGAAACAGAGGGGCTGAAACCGAGTGGCTGAAACAGAAGGGCTGAAACAGAGGGGCTGAAACAGAGGGCGAGAAACAGAGGGGCTGAATCAGAGGGGCTGAATCAGAGGGGCTGAAACAGAGGGCCTGAATCAGAGGGGCTGAAACAGAAGGCGAGAAACAGAGGGGCTGAAACAGAGGGCGAGAAACAGAGGGGCAGAAACAGAGGGCGAGAAACAGTGGGGCTGAAACAGAGGGCCTGAAACAGAGGGCAAGAAACAGAGGGGCTGAAACAGAGGGCGAGAAACAGAGGGGCTGAAACAGTGGGGCTGAAGCAGAGGGGCTGAAACAGTGGGCGAGAAACAGAGGGGCTGAAACAAATGGCGAGAAACAGAGGGGCTGAAACAGAGGGGCAGAAACAGAGGGGCTGAAACAGAGTGGCTGACTCGGAGGGGCTGAAACAGAGGGCGAGAAACAGAGGGGCTGAAACAGTGGGGCTGAAGCAGAGGGGCTGAAACAGTGGGCGAGAAACAGAGGGGCTGAAACAAAGGGCGAGAAACAGAGGGGCTGAAACAGAGGGGATGAAACAGAGGGCAAGAAACAGAGGGGCTGAATCGGAGGGGCTGAAACAGA
Source organism: Chiloscyllium punctatum (assembly GCF_047496795.1). Lineage (NCBI taxonomy): Eukaryota > Metazoa > Chordata > Chondrichthyes > Orectolobiformes > Hemiscylliidae > Chiloscyllium > Chiloscyllium punctatum. The sequence continues at coordinate 842,703 of NC_092779.1, read as the reverse complement.
GGGGCTGAAACAGAGGGGCTGAAACAGAGGGCAAGAAACAGAGGGGCTGAAACAGAGGGGCTGAAACAGAGGGGCAGAAACAGAGGGCGAGAAACAGAGGGTTTGAATCAGAGGGGCAGAATCAGAGGGGCTGAATCAGAGGGGCTGAAACAGAGGGGCTGAAACAGAGGGCGAGAAACTAAGGTACTGAATCAGAGGGGCTGAAACAGAGGGGCTGAAACAGAGGGGCTGAAACAGACGGGCTGAATCAGAGTGGCTGAAACAGAGGGGCTGAATCAGAGGGGCTCAAACAGAGGGCGAGAAACAGAGGGGCTGAAACAGAGGGGCTGAATCAGAGGGGCTGAAACAGAGGGGCTGAAACAGAGGGCGAGAAACAGAGAGGCTGAAACAGAGGGCGAGAAACAGAGGGGCTGAAACAGAGGGCGAGAAACAGAGGGGCTGAAACAGAGGGGCTGAAACAGAGGGGCTGAAACAGAGGGCGAGAAACAGAGGGGGTGAAACAGATGGCGAGAAACAGAGGGGCTGAAACAGAGGGCGAGAAACAGAGGGGCTGAATCAGAGGGGCTGAAACAGAGGGCGAGAAACAGAGGGGCTAAAACAGAGGGCGAGTAACAGAGGGGCTGAAACAGAGGTGCTGAAACAGAGGGTGAGATACAGAGGGGCTGAAACAGAGGGCGAGAAACAGAGGGGCTGAAACAGAGGGGCTGAAACAGAGGGGCTGATTCAGAGGGGCTGAAACAGAGGGGCTGAATCAGAGGGGCTGAAACAGAGGGCGAGAAACAGAGCGGCTGAAACAGAGGGCGAGAAACAGAGGAGCAGAAACAGAGGGCGAGAAACAGAGGGGCTGAAACAGAGGGGCTGAAACAGAGAGTGCGAAACAGAGGGGCTGAAACAGAGGGCGAGAAACAGAGGGGCTGAAACAGAGGGCGAGAAACAGAGGGGCTGAAACAGAGGGCAAGAAACAGAGGGGCTGAAACCGAGTGTCTGAAACAGAAGGGCTGAAACAGAGGGGCTGAAACAGAGGGCGAGAAACAGAGGGGCTGAATCAGAGGGGCTGAATCAGAGGGGCTGAAACAGAAGGCGAGAAACAGAGGGGCTGAAACAGAGGGCGAGAAGCAGAGGGGCAGAAACAGAGGGCGAGAAACAGAGGGGCTGAAACAGAGGGGCTGAAATAGACGGTCTGAAACAGAGGGGCTGAATCAGAGGGGCTGAAACAGAGGGGCTGAATCAGAGGGGCTGAAACAGAGGGCTAGAAACAGAGGGGCTGAAACAGAGGGGCTGAATCAGAGGGGCTGAAACAGTGGGGCTGAAACAGAGGGCGAGAAACAGAGGGGCTGAAACAGAGGGGCTGAAACAGAGAGTGCGAAACAGAGGGGCTGAAACAGAGGGCGAGAAACAGAGGGGCTGAAACAGAGGTCGAGAAACAGAGGGGCTGAAACAGAGGGCAAGAAACAGAGGGGCTGAAACCGAGTGGCTGAAACAGAAGGGCTGAAACAGAGGGGCTGAAACAGAGGGCGAGAAACAGAGGGGCTGAATCAGAGGGGCTGAATCAGAGGGGCTGAAACAGAGGGCCTGAATCAGAGGGGCTGAAACAGAAGGCGAGAAACAGAGGGGCTGAAACAGACGGCGAGAAACAGAGGGGCAGAAACAGAGGGCGAGAAACAGTGGGGCTGAAACAGAGGGCCTGAAACAGAGGGCAAGAAACAGAGGGGCTGAAACAGAGGGCGAGAAACAGAGGGGCTGAAACAGTGGGCGAGAAACAGAGGGGCTGAAACAAAGGGCGAGAAACAGAGGGGCTGAACCAGAGGGGCAGAAACAGAGGGGCTGAAACAGAGGGGCTGAATCGGAGGGGCTGAAACACAGGGGCTGAAACAGAGGGGCTGAAACAGAGGGCAAGAAACAGAGGGGCTGAAACAGAGGGGCTGAAACAGAGGGGCAGAAACAGAGGGCGAGAAACAGAGGGGCTGAATCAGAGGGGCAGAATCAGAGGGGCTGAATCAGAGGGGCTGAAACAGAGGGGCTGAAACAGAGGGCGAGAAACTAAGGTACTGAATAAGAGGGGCTGAAACAGAGGGGCTGAAACAGAGGGGCTGAAACAGACGGGCTGAAACAGAGAGCCTGAAACAGAGTGGCTGAAACAGAGGGGCTGAAATAGAGGGTCTGAAACAGAGGGGCTGGATCAGAGGGGCTGAAACAGAGGGGCTGAATCAGAGGGGCTGAAACAGAGGGCGAGAAACAGAGGGGCTGAAACAGAGGGGCTGAATCAGAGGGGCTGAAACAGAGGGGCTGAAACAGAGGGCGAGAAACAGAGAGGCTGAAACAGAGGGCGAGAAACAGAGGGGCTGAAACAGTGGGCGAGAAACAGAGGGGCTGAAACAGAGGGGCTGAAACAGAGGGGCTGAAACAGAGGGCGAGAAACAGAGGGGGTGAAACAGATGGCGAGAAACAGAGGGGCTGAAACAGAGGGCGAGAAACAGAGGGGCTGAATCAGAGGGGCTGAAACAGAGGGCGAGGAACAGAGGGGCTGAAACAGAGGTGCTGAAACAGAGGGTGAGAAACAGAGGGGCTGAAACAGAGGGCGAGAAACAGAGGGGCTGAAACAGAGGGCGAGAAACAGAGGGGCTGAAACAGAGGTCGAGAAACAGAGGGGCTGAAACAGAGGGCAAGAAACAGAGGGGCTGAAACCGAGTGGCTGAAACAGAAGGGCTGAAACAGAGGGGCTGAAACAGAGGGCGAGAAACAGAGGGGCTGAATCAGAGGGGCTGAATCAGAGGGGCTGAAACAGAGGGCCTGAATCAGAGGGGCTGAAACAGAAGGCGAGAAACAGAGGGGCTGAAACAGAGGGCGAGAAACAGAGGGGCAGAAACAGAGGGCGAGAAACAGTGGGGCTGAAACAGAGGGCCTGAAACAGAGGGCAAGAAACAGAGGGGCTGAAACAGAGGGCGAGAAACAGAGGGGCTGAAACAGTGGGGCTGAAGCAGAGGGGCTGAAACAGTGGGCGAGAAACAGAGGGGCTGAAACAAAGGGCGAGAAACAGAGGGGCTGAACCAGAGGGGCAGAAACAGAGGGGCAGAAACAGAGGGGCTGAATCGGAGGGGCTGAAACAGAGGGGCTGAAACAGAGGGGCTGAAACAGAGGGCAAGAAACAGAGGGGCTGAAACAGAGGGGCTGAAACAGAGGGGCAGAAACAGAGGGCGAGAAACAGAGGGGCTGAATCAGAGGGGCAGAATCAGAGGGGCTGAATCAGAGGGGCTGAAACAGAGGGGCTGAAACAGAGGGCGAGAAACTAAGGTACTGAATCAGAGGGGCTGAAACAGAGGGGCTGAAACAGAGGGGCTGAAACAGACGGGCTGAAACAGAGAGCCTGAAACAGAGTGGCTGAAACAGAGGGGCTGAAATAGAGGGTCTGAAACAGAGGGGCTGGATCAGAGGGGCTGAAACAGAGGGGCTGAATCAGAGGGGCTGAAACAGAGGGCGAGAAACAGAGGGGCTGAAACAGAGGGGCTGAATCAGAGGGGCTGAAACAGAGGGGCTGAAACAGAGGGCGAGAAACAGAGAGGCTGAAACAGAGGGCGAGAAACAGAGGGGCTGAAACAGAGGGCGAGAAACAGAGGGGCTGAAACAGAGGGGCTGAAACAGAGGGCGAGGAACAGAGGGGCTGAAACAGAGGGCGAGAAACAGAGGGGGTGAAACAGATGGCGAGAAACAGAGGGGCTGAAACAGAGGGCGAGAAACAGAGGGGCTGAAACAGAGGGCGAGAAACAGAGGGGCTGAATCAGAGGGGCTGAAACAGAGGGCGAGGAACAGAGGGGCTGAAACAGAGGTGCTGAAACAGAGGGTGAGAAACAGAGGGGCTGAAACAGAGGGCGAGAAACAGAGGGGCTGAAACAGAGGGGCTGAAACAGAGGGGCTGATTCAGAGGGGCTGAAACAGAGGGGCTGAATCAGAGGGGCTGAAACAGAGGGCGAGAAACAGAGCGGCTGAAACAGAGGGCGAGAAACAGAGGAGCAGAAACAGAGGGCGAGAAACAGAGGGGCTGATACAGAGGGGCTGAAACAGAGAGTGCGAAACAGAGGGGCTGAAACAGAGGGCGAGAAACAGAGGGGCTGAAACAGAGGGGCTGAAACAGAGAGAGCGAAACAGAGGGGTTGAAACAGAGGGCGAGAAAGAGAGGGGCTGAAACAGAGGGCTAGAAACAGAGGGGCTGAAACAGAGGGCAAGAAACAGAGGTGCTGAAACCGAGTGTCTGAAACAGAAGGGCTGAAACAGAGGGGCTGAAACAGAGGGCGAGAAACAGAGGGGCTGAATCAGAGGGGCTGAATCAGAGGGGCTGAAACAGAAGGCGAGAAACAGAGGGGCTGAAACAGAGGGCGAGAAGCAGAGGGGCAGAAACAGAGGGCGAGAAACAGAGGGGCTGAAACAGAGGGGCTGAAATAGAGGGTCAGAAACAGAGGGGCTGAATCAGAGGGGCTGAAACAGAGGGGCTGAAACAGAGGGGCTGAAACAGAGGGCTAGAAACAGAGGGGCTGAAACAGAGGGGCTGAATCAGAGGGGCTGAAACAGAGGGGCTGAAACAGAGGGCGAGAAACAGAGGGGCTGAAACAGAGGGGCTGAAACAGAGAGTGCGAAACAGAGGGGCTGAAACAGAGGGCGAGAAACAGAGGGGCTGAAACAGAGGTCGAGAAACAGAGGGGCTGAAACAGAGGGCAAGAAACAGAGGGGCTGAAACCGAGTGGCTGAAACAGAAGGGCTGAAACAGAGGGGCTGAAACAGAGGGCGAGAAACAGAGGGGCTGAATCAGAGGGGCTGAATCAGAGGGGCTGAAACACAGGGCCTGAATCAGAGGGGCTGAAACAGAAGGCGAGAAACAGAGGGGCTGAAACAGACGGCGAGAAACAGAGGGGCAGAAACAGAGGGCGAGAAACAGTGGGGCTGAAACAGAGGGCCTGAAACAGAGGGCAAGAAACAGAGGGGCTGAAACAGAGGGCGAGAAACAGAGGGGCTGAAACAGTGAGGCTGAAGCAGAGGGGCTGAAACAGTGGGCGAGAAACAGAGGGGCTGAAACAAAGGGCGAGAAACAGAGGGGCTGAACCAGAGGGGCAGAAACAGAGGGGCTGAAACAGAGGGGCTGAATCGGAGGGGCTGAAACAGAGGGGCTGAAACAGAGGGGCTGAAACAGAGGGCAAGAAACAGAGGGGCTGAAACAGAGGGGCTGAAACAGAGGGGCAGAAACAGAGGGCGAGAAACAGAGGGGCTGAATCAGAGGGGCAGAATCAGAGGGGCTGAATCAGAGGGGCTGAAACAGAGGGGCTGAAACAGAGGGCGAGAAACTAAGGTACTGAATCAGAGGGGCTGAAACAGAGGGGCTGAAACAGAGGGGCTGAAACAGACGGGCTGAAACAGAGAGCCTGAAACAGAGTGGCTGAAACAGAGGGGCTGAAATAGAGGGTCTGAAACAGAGGGGCTGGATCAGAGGGGCTGAAACAGAGGGGCTGAATCAGAGGGGCTGAAACAGAGGGCGAGAAACAGAGGGGCTGAAACAGAGGGGCTGAATCAGAGGGGCTGAAACAGAGGGGCTGAAACAGAGGGCGAGAAACAGAGAGGCTGAAACAGAGGGCGAGAAACAGAGGGGCTGAAACAGAGGGCGAGAAACAGAGGGGCTGAAACAGAGGGGCTGAAACAGAGGGGCTGAAACAGAGGGCGAGAAACAGAGGGGGTGAAACAGAGGGCGAGAAACAGAGGGGCTGAAACAGAGGGCGAGAAACAGAGGGGCTGAATCAGAGGGGCTGAAACAGAGGGCGAGGAACAGAGGGTCTGAAACAGAGGTGCTGAAACAGAGGGTGAGAAACAGAGGGGCTGAAACAGAGGGCGAGAAACAGAGGGGCTGAAACAGAGGGGCTGAAACAGAGGGGCTGATTCAGAGGGGCTGAAACAGAGGGGCTGAATCAGAGGGGCTGAAACAGAGGGCGAGAAACAGAGCGGCTGAAACAGAGGGCGAGAAACAGAGGAGCAGAAACAGAGGGCGAGAAACAGAGGGGCTGATACAGAGGGGCTGAAACAGAGAGTGCGAAACAGAGGGGCTGAAACAGAGGGCGAGAAACAGAGGGGCTGAAACAGAGGGCGATAAACAGAGGGGCTGAAACAGAGGGCAAGAAACAGAGGGGCTGAAACCGAGTGTCTGAAACAGAAGGGCTGAAACAGAGGGGCTGAAACAGAGGGCGAGAAACAGAGGGGCTGAATCAGAGGGGCTGAATCAGAGGGGCTGAAACAGAGGGGCTGAATCAGAGGGGCTGAAACAGAAGGCGAGAAACAGAGGGGCTGAAACAGAGGGCGAGAAGCAGAGGGGCAGAAACAGAGGGCGAGAAACAGAGGGGCTGAAACAGAGGGGCTGAAACAGAGGGCAAGAAACAGAGGGGCTGAAACAGAGGGGCTGAAACAAAGGGCGAGAAACAGAGTGGCTGAAACAGAGGGGCAGAAACAGAGGGGCTGAAACAGAGGGGCTGAATCGGAGGGGCTGAAACAGAGGGGCTGAAACAGAGGGGCTGAAACAGAGGGCAAGAAACAGAGGGGCTGAAACAGAGGGGCTGAAACAGAGGGGCAGAAACAGAGGGCGAGAAACAGAGGGGCTGAATCAGAGGGGCTGAATCAGAGGGGCTGAAAAAGAGGGGCTGAAACAGAGGGCGAGAAACAGAGGGGCTGAATCAGAGGGGCTGAATCAGAGGGGCTGAAACAGAGGGGCTGAAACAGAGGGCGAGAAACTAAGGGAGTGAATCAGAGCGGCTGAAACAGAGGGGCTGAAACAGAGGGGCTGAAACAGAGGGCGAGAAACAGAGAGGCTGAAACAGAGGGCAAGAAACAGAGGGGCTGAAACAGAGGGCGAGAAACAGAGGGGCTGAATCAGAGGGGCTGAAACAGAGGGGCTGAAACAGAGGGCGAGAAACAGAGGGGCTAAAACAGATGGCGAGAAACAGAGGGGCTGAATCAGAGGGGCTGAAACAGAGGGCGAGAAACAGAGGGGCTGAAACAGAGGGCGAGAAACAGAGGGGCTGAAACAGAGGTGCTGAAACAGAGGGTGAGAAACAGAGGGGCCGAAACAGAGGGGCTGAAACAGAGGGGCTGAAACAGACGGGCTGAAACAGAGAGCCTGAAACAGAGTGGCTGAAACAGAGGGGCTGAAATAGAGGGTCTGAAACAGAGGGGCTGAATCAGAGGGGCTGAAACAGAGGGGCTGATTCAGAGGTGCTGAAACAGAGGGCGAGAAACAGAGGGGCTGAAACAGAGGGGCTGAATCAGAGGGGTTGAAACAGAGGGGCTGACAACGAGGGCGAGAAACAGAGAGACTGAAACAGAGGGCGAGAAACAGAGGGGCTGAAACAGAGGGCGAGAAACAGAGGGGCTGAAACAGAGGGGCTGAAACAGAGGGGCTGAAACAGAGGGCGAGAAACAGAGGGGCTGAAACAGATGTGGAGAAACAGAGGGGCTGAAACAGAGGGCGAGAAACAGAGAGGTTGAATCAGAGGGGCTGAAACAGAGGGCGAGAAACAGAGGGGCTGAAACAGAGGGCGAGAAACAGAGGGGCTGAAACAGAGGTGCTGAAACAGAGGGTGAGAAACAGAGGGGCTGAAACAGAGGGCGAGAAACAGAGGGGCTGGAACAGAGGGGCTGAATCAGAGGGGCTGATTCAGAGGGGCTGAAACAGAGGGGCTGAATCAGAGGGGCTGAAACAGAGGGCGAGAAACAGAGGGGCTGAAACAGAGGGCGAGAAACAGAGGAGCAGAAACAGAGGGCGAGAAACAGAGGGGCTGAAACAGAGAGTGCGAAACAGAGGGGCTGAAACAGAGGGCGAGAAACAGAGGGGCTGAAACAGAGGTCGAGAAACAGAGGGGCTGAAACAGAGGGCAAGAAACAGAGGGGCTGAAACCGAGTGGCTGAAACAGAAGGGCTGAAACAGAGGGGCTGAAACAGAGGGCGAGAAACAGAGGGGCTGAATCAGAGGGGCTGAATCAGAGGGGCTGAAACAGAAGGTCTGAATCAGAGGGGCTGAAACAGAAGGCGAGAAACAGAGGGGCTGAAACAGAGGGCGAGAAACAGAGGGTCAGAAACAGAGGGCGAGAAACAGTGGGGCTGAAACAGTGGGCCTGAAACAGAGGGCAAGAAACAGAGGGGCTGAAACAGAGGGCGAGAAACAGAGGGGCTGAAACAGTGGGGCTGAAGCAGAGTGGCTGAAACAGTGGGCGAGAAACAGAGGGGCTGAAACAAAGGGCGAGAAACAGAGGGGCTGAAACAGAGGGGCAGAAACAGAGGGGCTGAAACAGAGGGGCTGAATCGGAGGGGCTGAAACAGAGGGGCTGAAACAGAGGGGCTGAAACAGAGGGCAAGAAACAGAGGGGCTGAAACAGAGGGGCTGAAACAGAGGGGCAGAAACAGAGGGCGAGAAACAGAGGGGCTGAATCAGAGGGGCTGAATCAGAGGGGCTGAATCAGAGGGGCTGAAACAGAGGGACTGAAACAGAGGGCGAGAAACTAAGGTACTGAATCAGAGGGGCTGAAACAGAGGGGCTGAAACAGAGGGGCTGAAACAGAGGGGCTGAATCAGAGGGGCTGAAACAGAGGGCGAGAAACAGAGGGGCTGAAACAGAGGGGCTGAATCAGAGGGGCTGAAACAGAGGGGCTGAAACAGAGGGCGAGAAACAGAGAGGCTGAAACAGAGGGCGAGAAACAGAGGGGCTGAAACAGAGGGCGAGAAACAGAGGGGCTGAAACAGAGGGGCTGAAACAGAGGGGCTGAAACAGAGGGCGAGAAACAGAGGGGGTGAAACAGATGGCGAGAAACAGAGGGGCTGAAACAGAGGGCGAGAAACAGAGGGGCTGAATCAGAGTGCATGAAACAGAGGGGCTGAATCAGAGGGGCTGAAACAGAGGGCGAGAAACAGAGGGGCTGAAACAGAGGGGCTGAATCAGAGGGGCTGAAACAGAGGGGCTGAAACAGAGGGCGAGAAACAGAGAGGCTGAAACAGAGGGCGAGAAACAGAGGGGCTGAAACAGAGGGCGAGAAACAGAGGGGCTGAAACAGAGGGGCTGAAACAGAGGGGCTGAAACAGAGGGCGAGAAACAGAGGGGGTGAAACAGATGGCGAGAAACAGAGGGGCTGAAACAGAGGGCGAGAAACAGAGGGGCTGAATCAGAGGGGCTGAAACAGAGGGCGAGAAACAGAGGGGCTAAAACAGAGGGCGAGAAACAGAGGGGCTGAAACAGAGGTGCTGAAACAGAGGGTGAGAAACAGAGGGGCTGAAACAGAGGGCGAGAAACAGAGGGGCTGAAACAGAGGGGCTGAAACAGAGGGGCTGATTCAGTGGGGCTGAAACACAGGGGCTGAATCAGAGGGGCTGAAACAGAGGGCGAGAAACAGAGCGGCTGAAACAGAGGGCGAGAAACAGACGAGCAGAAACAGAGGGCGAGAAACAGAGGGGCTGAAACAGAGGGGCTGAAACAGAGAGTGCGAAACAGAGGGGCTGAAACAGAGGGCGAGAAACAGAGGGGCTGAAACAGAGGGCGAGAAACAGAGGGGCTGAAACAGAGGGCAAGAAACAGAGGGGCTGAAACCGAGTGTCTGAAACAGAAGGGCTGAAACAGAGGGGCTGAAACAGAGGGCGAGAAACAGAGGGGCTGAATCAGAGGGCGAGAAACAGAGGGGCTGAAACAGAGGGCGAGAAACAGAGGGGCTGATACAGAGGGGCTGAAACAGAGAGTGCGAAACAGAGGGGCTGAAACAGAGGGGCTGAAACAGAGGGGCTGAATCAGAGGGGCTGAAACAGAGGGGCTGAAACAGAGGGCGAGAAACAGAGAGGCTGAAACAGAGGGCGAGAAACAGAGGGGCTGAAACAGAGGGCGAGAAACAGAGGGGCTGATACAGAGGGGCTGAAACAGAGAGTGCGAAACAGAGGGGCTGAAACAGAGGGGCTGAAACAGAGGGCGAGAAACAGAGGGGGTGAAACAGATGGCGAGAAACAGAGGGGCTGAAACAGAGGGCGAGAAACAGAGGGGCTGAATCAGAGGGGCTGAAACAGAGGGCGAGAAACAGAGGGGCTAAAACAGAGGGCGAGAAACAGAGGGGCTGAAACAGAGGTACTGAAACAGAGGGTGAGAAACAGAGGGGCTGAAACAGAGAGCGAGAAACAGAGGGGCTGAAACAGAGGGGCTGAAACAGAGGGGCTGATTCAGAGGGGCTGAAACAGAGGGGCTGAATCAGAGGGGCTGAAACAGAGGGCGAGAAACAGAGGGGCTGAAACAGAGGGCGAGAAACAGAGGAGCAGAAACAGAGGGCGAGAAACAGAGGGGCTGATACAGAGGGGCTGAAACAGAGAGTGCGAAACAGAGGGGCTGAAACAGAGGGCGAGAAACAGAGGGGCTGAAACAGAGGGCGAGAAACAGAGGGGCTGAAACAGAGGGCAAGAAACAGAGGGGCTGAAACCGAGTGTCTGAAACAGAAGGGCTGAAACAGAGGGGCTGAAACAGAGGGCGAGAAACAGAGGGGCTGAATCAGAGGGGCTGAATCAGAGGGGCTGAAACAGAGGGCGAGAAACAGAGCGGCTGAAACAGAGGGCGAGAAACAGAGGAGCAGAAACAGAGGGCGAGAAACAGAGGGGCTGAAACAGAGGGGCTGAAACAGAGATTGCGAAACAGAGGGGCTGAAACAGAGGGCGAGAAACAGAGGGGCTGAAACAGAGGGCGAGAAACAGAGGGGCTGAAACAGAGGGCAAGAAACAGAGGGGCTGAAACCGAGTGTCTGAAACAGAAGGGCTGAAACAGAGGGGCTGAAACAGAGGGCGAGAAACAGAGGGGCTGAATCAGAGGGGCTGAATCAGAGGGGCTGAAACAGAAGGCGAGAAGCAGAGGGGCTGAAACAGAGGGCGAGAAGCAGAGGGGCAGAAACAGAGGGCGAGAAACAGAGGGGCTAAAACAGAGGGGCTGAAATAGAGGGTCTGAAACAGAGGGGCTGAATCAGAATGGGTGAAACAGAGGGGCTGAATCAGAGGGGCTGAAACAGAGGGCGAGAAACAGAGGGGCTGAAACAGAGGGGCTGAATCAGAGGGGCTGAAACAGAGGGGCTGAAACAGAGGGCGAGAAACAGAGAGGCTGAAACAGAGGGCGAGAAACAGAGGGGCTGAAACAGAGGGCGAGAAACAGAGGGGCTGATACAGAGGGGCTGAAACAGAGAGTGCGAAACAGAGGGGCTGAAACAGAGGGGCTGAAACAGAGGGCGAGAAACAGAGGGGGTGAAACAGATGGCGAGAAACAGAGGGGCTGAAACAGAGGGCGAGAAACAGAGGGGCTGAATCAGAGGGGCTGAAACAGAGGGCGAGAAACAGAGGGGCTAAAACAGAGGGCGAGAAACAGAGGGGCTGAAACAGAGGTGCTGAAACAGAGGGTGAGAAACAGAGGGGCTGAAACAGAGGGCGAGAAACAGAGGGGCTGAAACAGAGGGGCTGAAACAGAGGGGCTGATTCAGAGGGGCTGAAACAGAGGGGCTGAATCAGAGGGGCTGAAACAGAGGGCGAGAAACAGAGCGGCTGAAACAGAGGGCGAGAAACAGAGGAGCAGAAACAGAGGGCGAGAAACAGAGGGGCTGATACAGAGGGGCTGAAACAGAGAGTGCGAAACAGAGGGGCTGAAACAGAGGGCGAGAAACAGAGGGGCTGAAACAGAGGGCGAGAAACAGAGGGGCTGAAACAGAGGGGCTGAAACAGAGGGGCTGAAACAGAGGGCGAGAAACAGAGGGGGTGAAACAGATGGCGAGAAACAGAGGGGCTGAAACAGAGGGCGAGAAACAGAGGGGCTGAATCAGAGGGGCTGAAACAGAGGGCGAGAAACAGAGGGGCTAAAACAGAGGGCGAGAAACAGAGGGGCTGAAACAGAGGTGCTGAAACAGAGGGTGAGAAACAGAGGGGCTGAAACAGAGGGCGAGAAACAGAGGGGCTGAAACAGAGGGGCTGAAACAGAGGGGCTGATTCAGTGGGGCTGAAACACAGGGGCTGAATCAGAGGGGCTGAAACAGAGGGCGAGAAACAGAGCGGCTGAAACAGAGGGCGAGAAACAGACGAGCAGAAACAGAGGGCGAGAAACAGAGGGGCTGAAACAGAGGGGCTGAAACAGAGAGTGCGAAACAGAGGGGCTGAAACAGAGGGCGAGAAACAGAGGGGCTGAAACAGAGGGCAAGAAACAGAGGGGCTGAAACCGAGTGTCTTAAACAGAAGGGCTGAAACAGAGGGGCTGAAACAGAGGGCGAGAAACAGAGGGGCTGAATCAGAGGGCGAGAAACAGAGGGGCTGAAACAGAGGGCGAGAAACAGAGGGGCTGATACAGAGGGGCTGAAACAGAGAGTGCGAAACAGAGGGGCTGAAACAGAGGGGCTGAAACAGAGGGGCTGAATCAGAGGGGCTGAAACAGAGGGGCTGAAACAGAGGGCGAGAAACAGAGAGGCTGAAACAGAGGGCGAGAAACAGAGGGGCTGAAACAGAGGGCGAGAAACAGAGGGGCTGATACAGAGGGGCTGAAACAGAGAGTGCGAAACAGAGGGGCTGAAACAGAGGGGCTGAAACAGAGGGCGAGAAACAGAGGGGGTGAAACAGATGGCGAGAAACAGAGGGGCTGAAACAGAGGGCGAGAAACAGAGGGGCTGAATCAGAGGGGCTGAAACAGAGGGCGAGAAACAGAGGGGCTAAAACAGAGGGCGAGAAACAGAGGGGCTGAAACAGAGGTACTGAAACAGAGGGTGAGAAACAGAGGGGCTGAAACAGAGAGCGAGAAACAGAGGGGCTGAAACAGAGGGGCTGAAACAGAGGGGCTGATTCAGAGGGGCTGAAACAGAGGGGCTGAATCAGAGGGGCTGAAACAGAGGGCGAGAAACAGAGCGGCTGAAACAGAGGGCGAGAAACAGAGGAGCAGAAACAGAGGGCGAGAAACAGAGGGGCTGATACAGAGGGGCTGAAACAGAGAGTGCGAAACAGAGGGGCTGAAACAGAGGGCGAGAAACAGAGGGGCTGAAACAGAGGGCGAGAAACAGAGGGGCTGAAACAGAGGGCAAGAAACAGAGGGGCTGAAACCGAGTGTCTGAAACAGAAGGGCTGAAACAGAGGGGCTGAAACAGAGGGCGAGAAACAGAGGGGCTGAATCAGAGGGGCTGAATCAGAGGGGCTGAAACAGAGGGCGAGAAACAGAGCGGCTGAAACAGAGGGCGAGAAACAGAGGAGCAGAAACAGAGGGCGAGAAACAGAGGGGCTGAAACAGAGGTGCTGAAACAGAGATTGCGAAACAGAGGGGCTGAAACAGAGGGCGAGAAACAGAGGGGCTGAAACAGAGGGCGAGAAACAGAGGGGCTGAAACAGAGGGCAAGAAACAGAGGGGCTGAAACCGAGTGTCTGAAACAGAAGGGCTGAAACAGAGGGGCTGAAACAGAGGGCGAGAAACAGAGGGGCTGAATCAGAGGGGCTGAATCAGAGGGGCTGAAACAGAAGGCGAGAAGCAGAGGGGCTGAAACAGAGGGCGAGAAGCAGAGGGGCAGAAACAGAGGGCGAGAAACAGAGGGGCTAAAACAGAGGGGCTGAAATAGAGGGTCTGAAACAGAGGGGCTGAATCAGAATGGGTGAAACAGAGGGGCTGAATCAGAGGGGCTGAAACAGAGGGCGAGAAACAGAGGGGCTGAAACAGAGGGGCTGAATCAGAGGGGCTGAAACAGAGGGGCTGAAACAGAGGGCGAGAAACAGAGAGGCTGAAACAGAGGGCGAGAAACAGAGGGGCTGAAACAGAGGGCGAGAAACAGAGGGGCTGATACAGAGGGGCTGAAACAGAGAGTGCGAAACAGAGGGGCTGAAACAGAGGGGCTGAAACAGAGGGCGAGAAACAGAGGGGGTGAAACAGATGGCGAGAAACGGAGGGGCTGAAACAGAGGGCGAGAAACAGAGGGGCTGAATCAGAGGGGCTGAAACAGAGGGCGAGAAACAGAGGGGCTAAAACAGAGGGCGAGAAACAGAGGGGCTGAAACAGAGGTGCTGAAACAGAGGGTGAGAAACAGAGGGGCTGAAACAGAGGGCGAGAAACAGAGGGGCTGAAACAGAGGGGCTGAAACAGAGGGGCTGATTCAGAGGGGCTGAAACAGAGGGGCTGAATCAGAGGGGCTGAAACAGAGGGCGAGAAACAGAGCGGCTGAAACAGAGGGCGAGAAACAGAGGAGCAGAAACAGAGGGCGAGAAACAGAGGGGCTGATACAGAGGGGCTGAAACAGAGAGTGCGAAACAGAGGGGCTGAAACAGAGGGCGAGAAACAGAGGGGCTGAAACAGAGGGCGAGAAACAGAGGGGCTGAAACAGAGGGCAAGAAACAGAGGGGCTGAAACCGAATGTCTGAAACAGAAGGGCTGAAACAGAGGGGCTGAAACAGAGGGCGAGAAACAGAGGGGCTGAATCAGAGGGGCTGAATCAGAGGGGCTGAATCAGAGGGGCTGAAACAGAGGGGCTGAATCAGAGGGGCTGAAACAGAAGGCGAGAAACAGAGGGGCTGAAACAGAGGGCGAGAAGCAGAGGGGCAGAAACAGAGGGCGAGAAACAGTGGGGCTGAAACAGAGGGGCTGAAACAGAGGGCAAGAAACAGAGGGGCTGAAACAGAGGGGCTGAAACAAAGGGCGAGAAACAGAGTGGCTGAAACAGAGGGGCAGAAACAGAGGGGCTGAAACAGAGGGGCTGAATCGGAGGGGCTGAAACAGAGGGGCTGAAACAGAGGGGCTGAAACAGAGGGGCTGATTCAGAGGGGCTGAAACAGAGGGGCTGAATCAGAGGGGCTGAAACAGAGGGCGAGAAACAGAGCGGCTGAAACAGAGTGCGAGAAACAGAGGAGCAGAAACAGAGGGCGAGAAACAGAGGGGCTGATACAGAGGGGCTGAAACAGAGAGTGCGAAACAGAGGGGCTGAAACAGAGGGCGAGAAACAGAGGGGCTGAAACAGAGGGCGAGAAACAGAGGGGCTGAAACAGAGGGCAAGAAACAGAGTGGCTGAAACCGAGTGTCTGAAACAGAAGGGCTGAAACAGAGGGGCTGAAACAGAGGGCGAGAAACAGAGGGGCTGAATCAGACCGGCTGAATCAGAGGGGCTGAAACAGAGGGGCTGAATCAGAGGGGCTGAAACAGAAGGCGAGAAACAGAGGGGCTGAAACAGAGGGCGAGAAGCAGAGGGGCAGAAACAGAGAGCGAGAAACAGAGGGGCTGAAACAGATGGGCTGAAACAGAGGGCAAGAAACAGAGGGGCTGAAACAGAGGTGATGAAACAAAGGGCGAGAAACAGAGTGGCTGAAACAGAGGGGCAGAAACAGAGGGGCTGAAACAGAGGGGCTGAATCGGAGGGGCTGAAACAGAGGGGCTGAAACAGAGGGGCTGAAACAGAGGGCAAGAAACAGAGGGGCTGAAACAGAGGGGCTGAAACAGAGGGGCTGAAACAGAGGGCGAGAAACAGAGGGGCTGAATCAGAGGGGCTGAATCAGAGGGGCTGAAACAGAGGGGCTGAAACAGAGGGCGAGAAACAGAGGGGCTGAATCAGAGGGGCTGAATCAGAGGGGCTGAAACAGAGGGGCTGAAACAGAGGGCGAGAAACTAAGGGACTGAATCAGAGGGGCTGAAACAGAGGGGCTGAAACAGATGGGCTGAAACAGAGAGCCTGAAACAGAGGGTCTGAAACAGAGGGGCTGAAATAGAGGGGCTGGAACAGAGGGGCTGAAACAGAGGGCGAGAAACTAAGGTACTGAATCAGAGGGGCTGAAACAGAGGGGCTGAAACAGACGGGCTGAAACAGAGAGCCTGAAACAGAGTGGCTGAAACAGAGGGGCTGAAATAGAGGGTCTGAAACAGAGGGGCTGAATCAGAGGGGCTGAAACAGAGGGGCTGAATAAAAAGGGGCTGAAACAGAGGGGCTGAAACAGAGGGCGAGAAACAGAGAGGCTGAAACAGAGGGCAACAAACAGAGGGGCTGAAACAGAGGGCGAGAAACAGAGGGGCTGAAACAGAGGGGCTGAAACAGAGGGGCTGAAACAGAGGGCGAGAAACGGAGGGGCTGAAACAGATGGCGAGAAACAGATGGGCTGAAACAGAGGCCGAGAAACAGAGGGGCTGAATCAGAGGGGCTGAAACAGAGGGCGAGAAACAGAGGGGCTGAAACAGAGGGCGAGAAACAGAGGGGCTGAAACAGAGGTGCTGAATAAGAGGGTGAGAAACAGAGGGGCTGAAACAGAGGGCGAGAAACAGAGGGGCTGAAACAGAGGTCGATAAACAGAGGGGCTGAAACAGAGGGCAAGAAACAGAGGGGCTGAAACCGAGTGGCTGAAACAGAAGGGCTGAAACAGAGGGGCTGAAACAGAGGGCGAGAAACAGAGGGGCTGAATCAGAGGGGCTGAATCAGAGGGGCTGAAACAGAGGGCCTGAATCAGAGGGGCTGAAACAGAAGGCGAAAAACAGAGGGGCTGAAACAGAGGGCGAGAAACAGAGGGGCAGAAACAGAGGGCGAGAAACAGTGGGGCTGAAACAGAGGGCCTGAAACAGAGGGCAAGAAACAGAGGGGCTGAAACAGAGGGCGAGAAACAGAGGGGCTGAAACAGTGGGGCTGAAGCAGAGGGGCTGAAATAGTGTGCGAGAAACAGAGGGGCTGAAACAAAGGGCGAGAAACAGAGGGGCTGAAACAGAGGGGCAGAAACAGAGGGGCTGAAACAGAGGGGCTGAATCGGAGGGGCTGAAACAGAGGGGCTGAAACAGAGGGGCTGAAACAGAGGGCAAGAAACAGAGGGGCTGAAACAGAGGGGCTGAAACAGAGGGGCAGAAACAGAGGGCGAGAAACAGAGGGGCTGAATCAGAGGGGCTGAATCAGAGGGGCTGAATCAGAGGGGCTGAAACAGAGGGGCTGAAACAGAGGGCGAGAAACTAAGGTACTGAATCAGAGGGGCTGAAACAGAGGGGCTGAAACAGAGGGGCTGAAACAGACGGGCTGAAACAGAGAGCCTGAAACAGTGTGGCTGAAACAGAGGGGCTGAAATAGAGGGTCTGAAACAGAGGGGCTGAATCAGAGTGGCTGAAACAGAGGGGCTGAATCAGAGGGGCTGAAACAGAGGGCGAGAAACAGAGGTGCTGAAACAGAGGGGCTGAATCAGAGGGGCTGAAACAGAGGGGCTGAAACAGAGGGGCTGAAACAGACGGGCTGAAACAGAGAGCCTGAAACAGAGTGGCTGAAACAGAGGGGCTGAAATAGAGGGTCTGAAACAGAGGGGCTGGATCAGAGGGGCTGAAACAGAGGGGCTGAATCAGAGGGGCTGAAACAGAGGGCGAGAAACAGAGGGGCTGAAACAGAGGGGCTGAATCAGAGGGGCTGAAACAGAGGGGCTGAAACAGAGGGCGAGAAACAGAGAGGCTGAAACAGAGGGCGAGAAACAGAGGGGCTGAAACAGTGGGCGAGAAACAGAGGGGCTGAAACAGAGGGTCTGAAACAGAGGGGCTGGATCAGAGGGGCTGAAACAGAGGGGCTGAATCAGAGGGGCTGAAACAGAGGGCGAGAAACAGAGGGGCTGAAACAGAGGGGCTGAATCAGAGGGGCTGAAACAGAGGGGCTGAAACAGAGGGCGAGAAACAGAGAGGCTGAAACAGAGGGCGAGAAACAGAGGGGGTGAAACAGATGGCGAGAAACAGACGGGCTGAAACAGAGGGCGAGAAACAGAGGGGCTGAATCAGAGGGGCTGAAACAGAGGGCGAGGAACAGAGGGGCTGAAACAGAGGTGCTGAAACAGAGGGTGAGAAACAGAGGGGCTGAAACAGAGGGCGAGAAACAGAGGGGCTGAAACAGAGGGCGAGAAACAGAGGGGCTGAAACAGAGGTCGAGAAACAGAGGGGCTGAAACAGAGGGCAAGAAACAGAGGGGCTGAAACCGAGTGGCTGAAACAGAAGGGCTGAAACAGAGGGGCTGAAACAGAGGGCGAGAAACAGAGGGGCTGAATCAGAGGGGCTGAATCAGAGGGGCTGAAACAGAGGGCCTGAATCAGAGGGGCTGAAACAGAAGGCGAGAAACAGAGGGGCTGAAACAGAGGGCGAGAAACAGAGGGGCAGAAACAGAGGGCGAGAAACAGTGGGGCTGAAACAGAGGGCCTGAAACAGAGGGCAAGAAACAGAGGGGCTGAAACAGAGGGCGAGAAACAGAGGGGCTGAAACAGTGGGGCTGAAGCAGAGGGGCTGAAACAGTGGGCGAGAAACAGAGGGGCTGAAACAAAGGGCGAGAAACAGAGGGGCTGAACCAGAGGGGCAGAAACAGAGGGGCAGAAACAGAGGGGCTGAATCGGAGGGGCTGAAACAGAGGGGCTGAAACAGAGGGGCTGAAACAGAGGGCAAGAAACAGAGGGGCTGAAACAGAGGGGCTGAAACAGAGGGGCAGAAACAGAGGGCGAGAAACAGAGGGGCTGAATCAGAGGGGCAGAATCAGAGGGGCTGAATCAGAGGGGCTGAAACAGAGGGGCTGAAACAGAGGGCGAGAAACTAAGGTACTGAATCAGAGGGGCTGAAACAGAGGGGCTGAAACAGAGGGGCTGAAACAGACGGGCTGAAACAGAGGGCGAGAAACAGAGTGGCTGAAACAGAGGGGCTGAAATAGAGGGTCTGAAACAGAGGGGCTGGATCAGAGGGGCTGAAACAGAGGGGCTGAATCAGAGGGGCTGAAACAGACGGGCTGAAACAGAGAGCCTGAAACAGAGTGGCTGAAACAGAGGGGCTGAAATAGAGGGTCTGAAACAGAGGGGCTGGATCAGAGGGGCTGAAACAGAGGGGCTGAATCAGAGGGGCTGAAACAGAGGGCGAGAAACAGAGGGGCTGAAACAGAGGGGCTGAATCAGAGGGGCTGAAACAGAGGGGCTGAAACAGAGGGCGAGAAACAGAGAGGCTGAAACAGAGGGCGAGAAACAGAGGGGCTGAAACAGTGGGCGAGAAACAGAGGGGCTGAAACAGAGGGGCTGAAACAGAGGGGCTGAAACAGAGGGCGAGAAACAGAGGGGGTGAAACAGATGGCGAGAAACAGAGGGGCTGAAACAGAGGGCGAGAAACAGAGGGGCTGAATCAGAGGGGCTGAAACAGAGGGCGAGGAACAGAGGGGCTGAAACAGAGGTGCTGAAACAGAGGGTGAGAAACAGAGGGGCTGAAACAGAGGGCGAGAAACAGAGGGGCTGAAACAGAGGGCGAGAAACAGAGGGGCTGAAACAGAGGTCGAGAAACAGAGGGGCTGAAACAGAGGGCAAGAAACAGAGGGGCTGAAACCGAGTGGCTGAAACAGAAGGGCTGAAACAGAGGGGCTGAAACAGAGGGCGAGAAACAGAGGGGCTGAATCAGAGGGGCTGAATCAGAGGGGCTGAAACAGAGGGCCTGAATCAGAGGGGCTGAAACAGAAGGCGAGAAACAGAGGGGCTGAAACAGAGGGCGAGAAACAGAGGGGCAGAAACAGAGGGCGAGAAACAGTGGGGCTGAAACAGAGGGCCTGAAACAGAGGGCAAGAAACAGAGGGGCTGAAACAGAGGGCGAGAAACAGAGGGGCTGAAACAGTGGGGCTGAAGCAGAGGGGCTGAAACAGTGGGCGAGAAACAGAGGGGCTGAAACAAAGGGCGAGAAACAGAGGGGCTGAACCAGAGGGGCAGAAACAGAGGGGCTGAAACAGAGGGGCTGAAACAGAGGGGCTGAAACAGAGGGCAAGAAACAGAGGGGCTGAAACAGAGGGGCTGAAACAGAGGGGCAGAAACAGAGGGCGAGAAACAGAGGGGCTGAATCAGAGGGGCAGAATCAGAGGGGCTGAATCAGAGGGGCTGAAACAGAGGGGCTGAAACAGAGGGCGAGAAACTAAGGTACTGAATCAGAGGGGCTGAAACAGAGGGGCTGAAACAGAGGGGCTGAAACAGACGGGCTGAAACAGAGAGCCTGAAACAGAGTGGCTGAAACAGAGGGGCTGAAATAGAGGGTCTGAAACAGAGGGGCTGGATCAGAGGGGCTGAAACAGAGGGGCTGAATCAGAGTGGCTGAAACAGAGGGCGAGAAACAGAGGGGCTGAAACAGAGGGGCTGAATCAGAGGGGCTGAAACAGAGGAGCTGAAACAGAGGGCGAGAAACAGAGAGGCTGAAACAGAGGGCGAGAAACAGAGGGGCTGAAACAGAGGGCGAGAAACAGAGGGGCTGAAACAGAGGGGCTGAAACAGAGGGGCTGAAACAGAGGGCGAGAAACAGAGGGGGTGAAACAGATGGCGAGAAACAGAGGGGCTGAAACAGAGGGCGAGAAACAGAGGGGCTGAATCAGAGGGGCTGAAACAGAGGGCGAGGAACAGAGGGGCTGAAACAGAGGTGCTGAAACAGAGGGTGAGAAACAGAGGGGCTGAAACAGAGGGCGAGAAACAGAGGGGCTGAAACAGAGGGGCTGAAACAGAGGGGCTGATTCAGAGGGGCTGAAACAGAGGGGCTGAATCAGAGGGGCTGAAACAGAGGGCGAGAAACAGAGCGGCTGAAACAGAGGGCGAGAAACAGAGGAGCAGAAACAGAGGGCGAGAAACAGAGGGGCTGATACAGAGGGGCTGAAACAGAGAGTGCGAAACAGAGGGGCTGAAACAGAGGGCGAGAAACAGAGGGGCTGAAACAGAGGGGCTGAAACAGAGAGTGCGAAACAGAGGGGTTGAAACAGAGGGCGAGAAAGAGAGGGGCTGAAACAGAGGGCTAGAAACAGAGGGGCTGAAACAGAGGGCAAGAAACAGAGGTGCTGAAACCGAGTGTCTGAAACAGAAGGGCTGAAACAGAGGGGCTGAAACAGAGGGCGAGAAACAGAGGGGCTGAATCAGAGGGGCTGAATCAGAGGGGCTGAAACAGAAGGCGAGAAACAGAGGGGCTGAAACAGAGGGCGAGAAGCAGAGGGGCAGAAACAGAGGGCGAGAAACAGAGGGGCTGAAACAGAGGGGCTGAAATAGAGGGTCAGAAACAGAGGGGCTGAATCAGAGGGGCTGAAACAGAGGGGCTGAAACAGAGGGGCTGAAACAGAGGGCTAGAAACAGAGGGGCTGAAACAGAGGGGCTGAATCAGAGGGGCTGAAACAGAGGGGCTGAAACAGAGGGCGAGAAACAGAGGGGCTGAAACAGAGGGGCTGAAACAGAGAGTGCGAAACAGAGGGGCTGAAACAGAGGGCGAGAAACAGAGGGGCTGAAACAGAGGTCGAGAAACAGAGGGGCTGAAACAGAGGGCAAGAAACAGAGGGGCTGAAACCGAGTGGCTGAAACAGAAGGGCTGAAACAGAGGGGCTGAAACAGAGGGCGAGAAACAGAGGGGCTGAATCAGAGGGGCTGAATCAGAGGGGCTGAAACAGAGGGCCTGAATCAGAGGGGCTGAAACAGAAGGCGAGAAACAGAGGGGCTGAAACAGACGGCGAGAAACAGAGGGGCAGAAACAGAGGGCGAGAAACAGTGGGGCTGAAACAGAGGGCCTGAAACAGAGGGCAAGAAACAGAGGGGCTGAAACAGAGGGCGAGAAACAGAGGGGCTGAAACAGTGGGGCTGAAGCAGAGGGGCTGAAACAGTGGGCGAGAAACAGAGGGGCTGAAACAAAGGGCGAGAAACAGAGGGGCTGAACCAGAGGGGCAGAAACAGAGGGGCTGAAACAGAGGGGCTGAATCGGAGGGGCTGAAACAGAGGGGCTGAAACAGAGGGGCTGAAACAGAGGGCAAGAAACAGAGGGGCTGAAACAGAGGGGCTGAAACAGAGGGGCAGAAACAGAGGGCGAGAAACAGAGGGGCTGAATCAGAGGGGCAGAATCAGAGGGGCTGAATCAGAGGGGCTGAAACAGAGGGGCTGAAACAGAGGGCGAGAAACTAAGGTACTGAATCAGAGGGGCTGAAACAGAGGGGCTGAAACAGAGGGGCTGAAACAGACGGGCTGAAACAGAGAGCCTGAAACAGAGTGGCTGAAACAGAGGGGCTGAAATAGAGGGTCTGAAACAGAGGGGCTGGATCAGAGGGGCTGAAACAGAGGGGCTGAATCAGAGGGGCTGAAACAGAGGGCGAGAAACAGAGGGGCTGAAACAGAGGGGCTGAATCAGAGGGGCTGAAACAGAGGGGCTGAAACAGAGGGCGAGAAACAGAGAGGCTGAAACAGAGGGCGAGAAACAGAGGGGCTGAAACAGAGGGCGAGAAACAGAGGGGCTGAAACAGAGGGGCTGAAACAGAGGGGCTGAAACAGAGGGCGAGAAACAGAGGGGGTGAAACAGATGGCGAGAAACAGAGGGGCTGAAACAGAGGGCGAGAAACAGAGGGGCTGAATCAGAGGGGCTGAAACAGAGGGCGAGGAACAGAGGGTCTGAAACAGAGGTGCTGAAACAGAGGGTGAGAAACAGAGGGGCTGAAACAGAGGGCGAGAAACAGAGGGGCTGAAACAGAGGGGCTGAAACAGAGGGGCTGATTCAGAGGGGCTGAAACAGAGGGGCTGAATCAGAGGGGCTGAAACAGAGGGCGAGAAACAGAGCGGCTGAAACAGAGGGCGAGAAACAGAGGAGCAGAAACAGAGGGCGAGAAACAGAGGGGCTGATACAGAGGGGCTGAAACAGAGAGTGCGAAACAGAGGGGCTGAAACAGAGGGCGAGAAACAGTGGGGCTGAAACAGAGGGCGATAAACAGAGGGGCTGAAACAGAGGGCAAGAAACAGAGGGGCTGAAACCGAGTGTCTGAAACAGAAGGGCTGAAACAGAGGGGCTGAAACAGAGGGCGAGAAACAGAGGGGCTGAATCAGAGGGGCTGAATCAGAGGGGCTGAAACAGAGGGGCTGAATCAGAGGGGCTGAAACAGAAGGCGAGAAACAGAGGGGCTGAAACAGAGGGCGAGAAGCAGAGGGGCAGAAACAGAGGGCGAGAAACAGAGGGGCTGAAACAGAGGGGCTGAAACAGAGGGCAAGAAACAGAGGGGCTGAAACAGAGGGGCTGAAACAAAGGGCGAGAAACAGAGTGGCTGAAACAGAGGGGCAGAAACAGAGGGGCTGAAACAGAGGGGCTGAATCGGAGGGGCTGAAACAGAGGGGCTGAAACAGAGGGGCTGAAACAGAGGGCAAGAAACAGAGGGGCTGAAACAGAGGGGCTGAAACAGAGGGGCAGAAACAGAGGGCGAGAAACAGAGGGGCTGAATCAGAGGGGCTGAATCAGAGGGGCTGAAACAGAGGGGCTGAAACAGAGGGCGAGAAACAGAGGGGCTGAATCAGAGGGGCTGAATCAGAGGGGCTGAAACAGAGGGGCTGAAACAGAGGGCGAGAAACTAAGGGAGTGAATCAGAGGGGCTGAAACAGAGGGGCTGAAACAGAGGGGCTGAAACAGAGGGCGAGAAACAGAGAGGCTGAAACAGAGGGCAAGAAACAGAGGGGCTGAAACAGAGGGCGAGAAACAGAGGGGCTGAATCAGAGGGGCTGAAACAGAGGGGCTGAAACAGAGGGCGAGAAACAGAGGGGCTGAAACAGATGGCGAGAAACAGAGGGGCTGAATCAGAGGGGCTGAAACAGAGGGCGAGAAACAGAGGGGCTGAAACAGAGGGCGAGAAACAGAGGGGCTGAAACAGAGGTGCTGAAACAGAGGGTGAGAAACAGAGGGGCCGAAACAGAGGGGCTGAAACAGAGGGGCTGAAACAGACGGGCTGAAACAGAGAGCCTGAAACAGAGTGGCTGAAACAGAGGGGCTGAAATAGAGGGTCTGAAACAGAGGGGCTGAATCAGAGGGGCTGAAACAGAGGGGCTGATTCAGAGGTGCTGAAACAGAGGGCGAGAAACAGAGGGGCTGAAACAGAGGGGCTGAATCAGAGGGGTTGAAACAGAGGGGCTGACAACGAGGGCGAGAAACAGAGAGACTGAAACAGAGGGCGAGAAACAGAGGGGCTGAAACAGAGGGCGAGAAACAGAGGGGCTGAAACAGAGGGGCTGAAACAGAGGGGCTGAAACAGAGGGCGAGAAACAGAGGGGCTGAAACAGATGTGGAGAAACAGAGGGGCTGAAACAGAGGGCGAGAAACAGAGAGGCTGAATCAGAGGGGCTGAAACAGAGGGCGAGAAACAGAGGGGCTGAAACAGAGGGCGAGAAACAGAGGGGCTGAAACAGAGGTGCTGAAACAGAGGGTGAGAAACAGAGGGGCTGAAACAGAGGGCGAGAAACAGAGGGGCTGGAACAGAGGGGCTGAAACAGAGGGGCTGATTCAGAGGGGCTGAAACAGAGGGGCTGAATCAGAGGGGCTGAAACAGAGGGCGAGAAACAGAGGGGCTGAAACAGAGGGCGAGAAACAGAGGAGCAGAAACAGAGGGCGAGAAACAGAGGGGCTGAAACAGAGAGTGCGAAACAGAGGGGCTGAAACAGAGGGCGAGAAACAGAGGGGCTGAAACAGAGGTCGAGAAACAGAGGGGCTGAAACAGAGGGCAAGAAACAGAGGGGCTGAAACCGAGTGGCTGAAACAGAAGGGCTGAAACAGAGGGGCTGAAACAGAGGGCGAGAAACAGAGGGGCTGAATCAGAGGGGCTGAATCAGAGGGGCTTAAACAGAAGGTCTGAATCAGAGGGGCTGAAACAGAAGGCGAGAAACAGAGGGGCTGAAACAGAGGGCGAGAAACAGAGGGTCAGAAACAGAGGGCGAGAAACAGTGGGGCTGAAACAGTGGGCCTGAAACAGAGGGCAAGAAACAGAGGGGCTGAAACAGAGGGCGAGAAACAGAGGGGCTGAAACAGTGGGGCTGAAGCAGAGTGGCTGAAACAGTGGGCGAGAAACAGAGGGGCTGAAACAAAGGGCGAGAAACAGAGGGGCTGAAACAGAGGGGCAGAAACAGAGGGGCTGAAACAGAGGGGCTGAATCGGAGGGGCTGAAACAGAGGGGCTGAAACAGAGGGGCTGAAACAGAGGGCAAGAAACAGAGGGGCTGAAACAGAGGGGCTGAAACAGAGGGGCAGAAACAGAGGGCGAGAAACAGAGGGGCTGAATCAGAGGGGCTGAATCAGAGGGGCTGAATCAGAGGGGCTGAAACAGAGGGACTGAAACAGAGGGCGAGAAACTAAGGTACTGAATCAGAGGGGCTGAAACAGAGGGGCTGAAACAGAGGGGCTGAAACAGAGGGGCTGAATCAGAGGGGCTGAAACAGAGGGCGAGAAACAGAGGGGCTGAAACAGAGGGGCTGAATCAGAGGGGCTGAAACAGAGGGGCTGAAACAGAGGGCGAGAAACAGAGAGGCTGAAACAGAGGGCGAGAAACAGAGGGGCTGAAACAGAGGGCGAGAAACAGAGGGGCTGAAACAGAGGGGCTGAAACAGAGGGGCTGAAACAGAGGGCGAGAAACAGAGGGGGTGAAACAGATGGCGAGAAACAGAGGGGCTGAAACAGAGGGCGAGAAACAGAGGGGCTGAATCAGAGTGCATGAAACAGAGGGGCTGAATCAGAGGGGCTGAAACAGAGGGCGAGAAACAGAGGGGCTGAAACAGAGGGGCTGAATCAGAGGGGCTGAAACAGAGGGGCTGAAACAGAGGGCGAGAAACAGAGAGGCTGAAACAGAGGGCGAGAAACAGAGGGGCTGAAACAGAGGGCGAGAAACAGAGGGGCTGAAACAGAGGGGCTGAAACAGAGGGGCTGAAACAGAGGGCGAGAAACAGAGGGGGTGAAACAGATGGCGAGAAACAGAGGGGCTGAAACAGAGGGCGAGAAACAGAGGGGCTGAATCAGAGGGGCTGAAACAGAGGGCGAGAAACAGAGGGGCTAAAACAGAGGGCGAGAAACAGAGGGGCTGAAACAGAGGTGCTGAAACAGAGGGTGAGAAACAGAGGGGCTGAAACAGAGGGCGAGAAACAGAGGGGCTGAAACAGAGGGGCTGAAACAGAGGGGCTGATTCAGTGGGGCTGAAACACAGGGGCTGAATCAGAGGGGCTGAAACAGAGGGCGAGAAACAGAGCGGCTGAAACAGAGGGCGAGAAACAGACGAGCAGAAACAGAGGGCGAGAAACAGAGGGGCTGAAACAGAGGGGCTGAAACAGAGAGTGCGAAACAGAGGGGCTGAAACAGAGGGCGAGAAACAGAGGGGCTGAAACAGAGGGCGAGAAACAGAGGGGCTGAAACAGAGGGCAAGAAACAGAGGGGCTGAAACCGAGTGTCTGAAACAGAAGGGCTGAAACAGAGGGGCTGAAACAGAGGGCGAGAAACAGAGGGGCTGAATCAGAGGGCGAGAAACAGAGGGGCTGAAACAGAGGGCGAGAAACAGAGGGGCTGATACAGAGGGGCTGAAACAGAGAGTGCGAAACAGAGGGGCTGAAACAGAGGGGCTGAAACAGAGGGGCTGAATCAGAGGGGCTGAAACAGAGGGGCTGAAACAGAGGGCGAGAAACAGAGAGGCTGAAACAGAGGGCGAGAAACAGAGGGGCTGAAACAGAGGGCGAGAAACAGAGGGGCTGATACAGAGGGGCTGAAACAGAGAGTGCGAAACAGAGGGGCTGAAACAGAGGGGCTGAAACAGAGGGGCTGAATCAGAGGGGCTGAAACAGAGGGCGAGAAACAGAGGGGCTGAAACAGAGGGGCTGAATCAGAGGGGCTGAAACAGAGGGGCTGAAACAGAGGGCGAGAAACAGAGAGGCTGAAACAGAGGGCGAGAAACAGAGGGGCTGAAACAGAGGGCGAGAAACAGAGGGGCTGAAACAGAGGGGCTGAAACAGAGGGGCTGAAACAGAGGGCGAGAAACAGAGGGGGTGAAACAGATGGCGAGAAACAGAGGGGCTGAAACAGAGGGCGAGAAACAGAGGGGCTGAATCAGAGTGCATGAAACAGAGGGGCTGAATCAGAGGGGCTGAAACAGAGGGCGAGAAACAGAGGGGCTGAAACAGAGGGGCTGAATCAGAGGGGCTGAAACAGAGGGGCTGAAACAGAGGGCGAGAAACAGAGAGGCTGAAACAGAGGGCGAGAAACAGAGGGGCTGAAACAGAGGGCGAGAAACAGAGGGGCTGAAACAGAGGGGCTGAAACAGAGGGGCTGAAACAGAGGGCGAGAAACA
Source organism: Chiloscyllium punctatum (assembly GCF_047496795.1). Taxonomy (NCBI): domain Eukaryota; kingdom Metazoa; phylum Chordata; class Chondrichthyes; order Orectolobiformes; family Hemiscylliidae; genus Chiloscyllium; species Chiloscyllium punctatum. The sequence goes on along the minus strand of NC_092779.1, from coordinate 815,642 downwards.
GAGGGGGTGAAACAGATGGCGAGAAACAGAGGGGCTGAAACAGAGGGCGAGAAACAGAGGGGCTGAATCAGAGGGGCTGAAACAGAGGGCGAGAAACAGAGGGGCTAAAACAGAGGGCGAGAAACAGAGGGGCTGAAACAGAGGTGCTGAAACAGAGGGTGAGAAACAGAGGGGCTGAAACAGAGGGCGAGAAACAGAGGGGCTGAAACAGAGGGGCTGAAACAGAGGGGCTGATTCAGTGGGGCTGAAACACAGGGGCTGAATCAGAGGGGCTGAAACAGAGGGCGAGAAACAGAGCGGCTGAAACAGAGGGCGAGAAACAGACGAGCAGAAACAGAGGGCGAGAAACAGAGGGGCTGAAACAGAGGGGCTGAAACAGAGAGTGCGAAACAGAGGGGCTGAAACAGAGGGCGAGAAACAGAGGGGCTGAAACAGAGGGCGAGAAACAGAGGGGCTGAAACAGAGGGCAAGAAACAGAGGGGCTGAAACTGAGTGTCTGAAACAGAAGGGCTGAAACAGAGGGGCTGAAACAGAGGGCGAGAAACAGAGGGGCTGAATCAGAGGGCGAGAAACAGAGGGGCTGAAACAGAGGGCGAGAAACAGAGGGGCTGATACAGAGGGGCTGAAACAGAGAGTGCGAAACAGAGGGGCTGAAACAGAGGGGCTGAAACAGAGGGGCTGAATCAGAGGGGCTGAAACAGAGGGGCTGAAACAGAGGGCGAGAAACAGAGAGGCTGAAACAGAGGGCGAGAAACAGAGGGGCTGAAACAGAGGGCGAGAAACAGAGGGGCTGATACAGAGGGGCTGAAACAGAGAGTGCGAAACAGAGGGGCTGAAACAGAGGGGCTGAAACAGAGGGCGAGAAACAGAGGGGGTGAAACAGATGGCGAGAAACAGAGGGGCTGAAACAGAGGGCGAGAAACAGAGGGGCTGAATCAGAGGGGCTGAAACAGAGGGCGAGAAACAGAGGGGCTAAAACAGAGGGCGAGAAACAGAGGGGCTGAAACAGAGGTACTGAAACAGAGGGTGAGAAACAGAGGGGCTGAAACAGAGAGCGAGAAACAGAGGGGCTGAAACAGAGGGGCTGAAACAGAGGGGCTGATTCAGAGGGGCTGAAACAGAGGGGCTGAATCAGAGGGGCTGAAACAGAGGGCGAGAAACAGAGCGGCTGAAACAGAGGGCGAGAAACAGAGGAGCAGAAACAGAGGGCGAGAAACAGAGGGGCTGATACAGAGGGGCTGAAACAGAGAGTGCGAAACAGAGGGGCTGAAACAGAGGGCGAGAAACAGAGGGGCTGAAACAGAGGGCGAGAAACAGAGGGGCTGAAACAGAGGGCAAGAAACAGAGTGGCTGAAACCGAGTGTCTGAAACAGAAGGGCTGAAACAGAGGGGCTGAAACAGAGGGCGAGAAACAGAGGGGCTGAATCAGAGGGGCTGAATCAGAGGGGCTGAAACAGAGGGCGAGAAACAGAGCGGCTGAAACAGAGGGCGAGAAACAGAGGAGCAGAAACAGAGGGCGAGAAACAGAGGGGCTGAAACAGAGGGGCTGAAACAGAGATTGCGAAACAGAGGGGCTGAAACAGAGGGCGAGAAACAGAGGGGCTGAAACAGAGGGCGAGAAACAGAGGGGCTGAAACAGAGGGCAAGAAACAGAGGGGCTGAAACCGAGTGTCTGAAACAGAAGGGCTGAAACAGAGGGGCTGAAACAGAGGGCGAGAAACAGAGGGGCTGAATCAGAGGGGCTGAATCAGAGGGGCTGAAACAGAAGGCGAGAAGCAGAGGGGCTGAAACAGAGGGCGAGAAGCAGAGGGGCAGAAACAGAGGGCGAGAAACAGAGGGGCTAAAACAGAGGGGCTGAAATAGAGGGTCTGAAACAGAGGGGCTGAATCAGAATGGGTGAAACAGAGGGGCTGAATCAGAGGGGCTGAAACAGAGGGCGAGAAACAGAGGGGCTGAAACAGAGGGGCTGAATCAGAGGGGCTGAAACAGAGGGGCTGAAACAGAGGGCGAGAAACAGAGAGGCTGAAACAGAGGGCGAGAAACAGAGGGGCTGAAACAGAGGGCGAGAAACAGAGGGGCTGATACAGAGGGGCTGAAACAGAGAGTGCGAAACAGAGGGGCTGAAACAGAGGGGCTGAAACAGAGGGCGAGAAACAGAGGGGGTGAAACAGATGGCGAGAAACAGAGGGGCTGAAACAGAGGGCGAGAAACAGAGGGGCTGAATCAGAGGGGCTGAAACAGAGGGCGAGAAACAGAGGGGCTAAAACAGAGGGCGAGAAACAGAGGGGCAGAAACAGAGGTGCTGAAACAGAGGGTGAGAAACAGAGGGGCTGAAACAGAGGGCGAGAAACAGAGGGGCTGAAACAGAGGGGCTGAAACAGAGGGGCTGATTCAGAGGGGCTGAAACAGAGGGGCTGAATCAGAGGGGCTGAAACAGAGGGCGAGAAACAGAGCGGCTGAAACAGAGGGCGAGAAACAGAGGAGCAGAAACAGAGGGCGAGAAACAGAGGGGCTGATACAGAGGGGCTGAAACAGAGAGTGCGAAACAGAGGGGCTGAAACAGAGGGCGAGAAACAGAGGGGCTGAAACAGAGGGCGAGAAACAGAGGGGCTGAAACAGAGGGCAAGAAACAGAGGGGCTGAAACCGAGTGTCTGAAACAGAAGGGCTGAAACAGAGGGGCTGAAACAGAGGGCGAGAAACAGAGGGGCTGAATCAGAGGGGCTGAATCAGAGGGGCTGAATCAGAGGGGCTGAAACAGAGGGGCTGAATCAGAGGGGCTGAAACAGAAGGCGAGAAACAGAGGGGCTGAAACAGAGGGCGAGAAGCAGAGGGGCAGAAACAGAGGGCGAGAAACAGTGGGGCTGAAACAGAGGGGCTGAAACAGAGGGCAAGAAACAGAGGGGCTGAAACAGAGGGGCTGAAACAAAGGGCGAGAAACAGAGTGGCTGAAACAGAGGGGCAGAAACAGAGGGGCTGAAACAGAGGGGCTGAATCGGAGGGGCTGAAACAGAGGGGCTGAAACAGAGGGGCTGAAACAGAGGGGCTGATTCAGAGGGGCTGAAACAGAGGGGCTGAATCAGAGGGGCTGAAACAGAGGGCGAGAAACAGAGCGGCTGAAACAGAGGGCGAGAAACAGAGGAGCAGAAACAGAGGGCGAGAAACAGAGGGGCTGATACAGAGGGGCTGAAACAGAGAGTGCGAAACAGAGGGGCTGAAACAGAGGGCGAGAAACAGAGGGGCTGAAACAGAGGGCGAGAAACAGAGGGGCTGAAACAGAGGGCAAGAAACAGAGTGGCTGAAACCGAGTGTCTGAAACAGAAGGGCTGAAACAGAGGGCAAGAAACAGAGGGGCTGAAACAGAGGTGATGAAACAAAGGGCGAGAAACAGAGTGGCTGAAACAGAGGGGCAGAAACAGAGGGGCTGAAACAGAGGGGCTGAATCGGAGGGGCTGAAACAGAGGGGCTGAAACAGAGGGGCTGAAACAGAGAGCAAGAAACAGAGGGGCTGAAACAGAGGGGCTGAAACAGAGGGGCTGAAACAGAGGGCGAGAAACAGAGGGGCTGAATCAGAGGGGCTGAATCAGAGGGGCTGAAACAGAGGGGCTGAAACAGAGGGCGAGAAACAGAGGGGCTGAATCAGAGGGGCTGAATCAGAGGGGCTGAAACAGAGGGGCTGAAACAGAGGGCGAGAAACTAAGGGACTGAATCAGAGGGGCTGAAACAGAGGGGCTGAAACAGACGGGCTGAAACAGAGAGCCTGAAACAGAGGGTCTGAAACAGAGGGGCTGAAATAGAGGGGCTGGAACAGAGGGGCTGAAACAGAGGGCGAGAAACTAAGGTACTGAATCAGAGGGGCTGAAACAGAGGGGCTGAAACAGACGGGCTGAAACAGAGAGCCTGAAACAGAGTGGCTGAAACAGAGGGGCTGAAATAGAGTGTCTGAAACAGAGGGGCTGAATCAGAGGGGCTGAAACAGAGGGGCTGAATCAGAGGGGCTGAAACAGAGGGGCTGAAACAGAGGGCGAGAAACAGAGAGGCTGAAACAGAGGGCAACAAACAGAGGGGCTGAAACAGAGGGCGAGAAACAGAGGGGCTGAAACAGAGGGGCTGAAACAGAGGGGCTGAAACAGAGGGCGAGAAACGGAGGGGCTGAAACAGATGGCGAGAAACAGAGGGGCTGAAACAGAGGGCGAGAAACAGAGGGGCTGAATCAGAGGGGCTGAAACAGAGGGCGAGAAACAGAGGGGCTGAAACAGAGGGCGAGAAACAGAGGGGCTGAAACAGAGGTGCTGAATAAGAGGGTGAGAAACAGAGGGGCTGAAACAGAGGGCGAGAAACAGAGGGGCTGAAACAGAGGTCGATAAACAGAGGGGCTGAAACAGAGGGCAAGAAACAGAGGGGCTGAAACCGAGTGGCTGAAACAGAAGGGCTGAAACAGAGGGGCTGAAACAGAGGGCGAGAAACAGAGGGGCTGAATCAGAGGGGCTGAATCAGAGGGGCTGAAACAGAGGGCCTGAATCAGAGGGGCTGAAACAGAAGGCGAGAAACAGAGGGGCTGAAACAGAGGGCGAGAAACAGAGGGGCAGAAACAGAGGGCGAGAAACAGTGGGGCTGAAACAGAGGGCCTGAAACAGAGGGCAAGAAACAGAGGGGCTGAAACAGAGGGCGAGAAACAGAGGGGCTGAAACAGTGGGGCTGAAGCAGAGGGGCTGAAATAGTGTGCGAGAAACAGAGGGGCTGAAACAAAGGGCGAGAAACAGAGGGGCTGAAACAGAGGGGCAGAAACAGAGGGGCTGAAACAGAGGGGCTGAATCGGAGGGGCTGAAACAGAGGGGCTGAAACAGAGGGGCTGAAACAGAGGGCAAGAAACAGAGGGGCTGAAACAGAGGGGCTGAAACAGAGGGGCAGAAACAGAGGGCGAGAAACAGAGGGGCTGAATCAGAGGGGCTGAATCAGAGGGGCTGAATCAGAGGGGCTGAAACAGAGGGGCTGAAACAGAGGGCGAGAAACTAAGGTACTGAATCAGAGGGGCTGAAACAGAGGGGCTGAAACAGAGGGGCTGAAACAGACGGGCTGAAACAGAGAGCCTGAAACAGTGTGGCTGAAACAGAGGGGCTGAAATAGAGGGTCTGAAACAGAGGGGCTGAATCAGAGTGGCTGAAACAGAGGGGCTGAATCAGAGGGGCTGAAACAGAGGGCGAGAAACAGAGGTGCTGAAACAGAGGGGCTGAATCAGAGGGGCTGAAACAGAGGGGCTGAAACAGAGGGCGAGAAACAGAGAGGCTGAAACAGAGGGCGAGAAACAGAGGGGCTGAAACAGAGGGCGAGAAACAGAGGGGCTGAAACAGAGGGTCTGAAACAGAGGGGCTGAAACAGACGGGCTGAAACAGAGAGCCTGAAACAGTGTGGCTGAAACAGAGGGGCTGAAATAGAGGGTCTGAAACAGAGGGGCTGAATCAGAGTGGCTGAAACAGAGGGGCTGAATCAGAGGGGCTGAAACAGAGGGCGAGAAACAGAGGGGCTGAAACAGAGGGCCTGAATCAGAGGGGCTGAAACAGAGGGGCTGAAACAGAGGGCGAGAAACAGAGAGGCTGAAACAGAGGGCGAGAAACAGAGGGGCTGAAACAGAGGGCGAGAAACAGAGGGGCTGAAACAGAGGGGCTGAAACAGAGGGGCTGAAACAGAGGGCGAGAAACAGAGGGGGTGAAACAGATGGCGAGAAACAGAGGGGCTGAAACAGAGGGCGAGAAACAGAGGGGCTGAATCAGAGGGGCTGAAACAGAGGGTGAGAAACAGAGGGGCTAAAACAGAGGGCGAGAAACAGAGGGGCTGAAACAGAGGTGCTGAAACAGAGGGTGAGAAACAGAGCGGCTGAAACAGAGGGCGAGAAACAGAGGGGCTGAAACAGAGGGGCTGAAACAGAGGGGCTGATTCAGAGGGGCTGAAACAGAGGGGCTGAATCAGAGGGGCTGAAACAGAGGGCGAGAAACAGAGCGGCTGAAACAGAGGGCGAGAAACAGAGGAGCAGAAACAGAGGGCGAGAAACAGAGGGGCTGAAACAGAGGGGCTGAAACAGAGAGTGCGAAACAGAGGGGCTGAAACAGAGGGCGAGAAACAGAGGGGCTGAAACCGAGTGTCTGAAACAGAAGGGCTGAAACAGAGGGGCTGAAACAGAGGGCGAGAAACAGAGGGGCTGAATCAGAGGGGCTGAATCAGAGGGACTGAAACAGAGGGGCTGAATCAGAGGGGCTGAAACAGAAGGCGAGAAACAGAGGGGCTGAAACAGAGGGCGAGAAGCAGAGGGGCAGAAACAGAGGGCGAGAAACAGAGGGGCTGAAACAGAGGGGCTGAAATAGAAGGTCTGAACAGAGGGGCTGAATCAGAGGGGCTGAAACAGAGGGGCTGAATCAGAGGGGCTGAAACAGAGGGCGAGAAACAGAGGGGCTGAAACAGAGGGGCTGAATCAGAGGGGCTGAAACAGAGGGGCTGAATCAGAGGGCGAGAAACAGAGGGGCTGAAACAGAGGGCGAGAAACAGAGGGGCTGAAACAGAGGGGCTGAAACAGAGGGGCTGTAACAGAGGTCGAGAAAGAGAGGGGGTGAAACAGATGGCGAGAAACAGAGGGGCTGAAACAGAGGGCGAGAAACAGAGGGGTTGAATCAGAGGGGCTGAAACAGAGGGCGAGAAACAGAGGGGCTAAAACAGAGGGCGAGAAACAGAGGGGCTGAAACAGAGGTGCTGAAACAGAGGGTGAGAAACAGAGGGGCTGAAACAGAGGGCGAGAAACAGAGGGGCTGAAACAGAGGGGCTGAAACAGAGGGGCTGATTCAGAGGGGCTGAAACAGAGGGGCTGAATCAGAGGGGCTGAAACAGAGGGCGAGAAACAGAGCGGCTGAAACAGAGGGCGAGAAACAGAGGAGCAGAAACAGAGGGCGAGAAACAGAGGGGCTGATACAGAGGGGCTGAAACAGAGAGTGCGAAACAGAGGGGCTGAAACAGAGGGCGAGAAACAGAGGGGCTGAAACAGAGGGCGAGAAACAGAGGGGCTGAAACAGAGGGCAAGAAACAGAGGGGCTGAAACCGAGTGTCTGAAACAGAAGGGCTGAAACAGAGGGGCTGAAACAGAGGGCGAGAAACAGAGGGGCTGAATCAGAGGGGCTGAATCAGAGGGGCTGAAACAGAGGGGCTGAATCAGAGGGGCAGAAACAGAGGGGCTGAAACAGAGGGGCTGAAACAGAGGGGCAGAAACAGAGGGCGAGAAACAGAGGGGCTGAATCAGAGGGGCTGAATCAGAGGGGCTGAAACAGAGGGGCTGAAACAGAGGGCGAGAAACAGAGGGGCTGAATCAGAGGGGCTGAATCAGAGGGGCTGAAACAGAGGGGCTGAAACAGAGGGTGAGAAACAGAGGGGCTGAAACAGAGGGCGAGAAACAGAGGGGCTGGAACAGAGGGGCTGAAACAGAGGGGCTGATTCAGAGGGGCTGAAACAGAGGGGCTGAATCAGAGGGGCTGAAACAGAGGGCGAGAAACAGAGCGGCTGAAACAGAGGGCGAGAAACAGAGGAGCAGAAACAGAGGGCGAGAAACAGAGGGGCTGAAACAGAGAGTGCGAAACAGAGGGGCTGAAACAGAGGGCGAGAAACAGAGGAGCAGAAACAGAGGGCGAGAAACAGTGGGGCTGAAACAGAGGGCCTGAAACAGAGGGCAAGAAACAGAGGGGCTGAAACAGAGGGCGAGAAACAGAGGGGCTGAAACAGTGGGGCTGAAGCAGAGGGGCTGAATCAGAGGGGCTGAAACAGAGGGGCTGAATCAGAGGGGCAGAAACAGAGGGCGAGAAACAGAGGGGCTGAAACAGAGGGCGAGAAGCAGAGGGGCAGAAACAGAGGGCGAGAAACAGAGGGGTTGAAACAGAGGGGCTGAAACAGAGGGCAAGAAACAGAGGGGCTGAAACAGAGGGGCTGAAACAGAGGGCGAGAAACAGAGAGGCTGAAACAGAGGGCAACAAACAGAGGGGCTGAAACAGAGGGCGAGAAACAGAGGGGCTGAAACAGAGGGGCTGAAACAGAGGGGCTGAAACAGAGGGCGAGAAACGGAGGGGCTGAAACAGATGGCGAGAAACAGAGGGGCTGAAACAGAGGGCGAGAAACAGAGGGGCTGAATCAGAGGGGCTGAAACAGAGGGCGAGAAACAGAGGGGCTGAAACAGAGGGCGAGAAACAGAGGGGCTGAAACAGAGGTGCTGAATAAGAGGGTGAGAAACAGAGGGGCTGAAACAGAGGGCGAGAAACAGAGGGGCTGAAACAGAGGTCGATAAACAGAGGGGCTGAAACAGAGGGCAAGAAACAGAGGGGCTGAAACCGAGTGGCTGAAACAGAAGGGCTGAAACAGAGGGGCTGAAACAGAGGGCGAGAAACAGAGGGGCTGAATCAGAGGGGCTGAATCAGAGGGGCTGAAACAGAGGGCCTGAATCAGAGGGGCTGAAACAGAAGGCGAGAAACAGAGGGGCTGAAACAGAGGGCGAGAAACAGAGGGGCAGAAACAGAGGGCGAGAAACAGTGGGGCTGAAACAGAGGGCCTGAAACAGAGGGCAAGAAACAGAGGGGCTGAAACAGAGGGCGAGAAACAGAGGGGCTGAAACAGTGGGGCTGAAGCAGAGGGGCTGAAACAGTGTGCGAGAAACAGAGGGGCTGAAACAAAGGGCGAGAAACAGAGGGGCTGAAACAGAGGGGCAGAAACAGAGGGGCTGAAACAGAGGGGCTGAATCGGAGGGGCTGAAACAGAGGGGCTGAAACAGAGGGGCTGAAACAGAGGGCAAGAAACAGAGGGGCTGAAACAGAGGGGCTGAAACAGAGGGGCAGAAACAGAGGGCGAGAAACAGAGGGGCTGAATCAGAGGGGCTGAATCAGAGGGGCTGAATCAGAGGGGCTGAAACAGAGGGGCTGAAACAGAGGGCGAGAAACTAAGGTACTGAATCAGAGGGGCTGAAACAGAGGGGCTGAAACAGAGGGGCTGAAACAGACGGGCTGAAACAGAGAGCCTGAAACAGTGTGGCTGAAACAGAGGGGCTGAAATAGAGGGTCTGAAACAGAGGGGCTGAATCAGAGTGGCTGAAACAGAGGGGCTGAATCAGAGGGGCTGAAACAGAGGGCGAGAAACAGAGGTGCTGAAACAGAGGGGCTGAATCAGAGGGGCTGAAACAGAGGGGCTGAAACAGAGGGCGAGAAACAGAGAGGCTGAAACAGAGGGCGAGAAACAGAGGGGCTGAAACAGAGGGCGAGAAACAGAGGGGCTGAAACAGAGGGTCTGAAACAGAGGGGCTGAAACAGACGGGCTGAAACAGAGAGCCTGAAACAGTGTGGCTGAAACAGAGGGGCTGAAATAGAGGGTCTGAAACAGAGGGGCTGAATCAGAGTGGCTGAAACAGAGGGGCTGAATCAGAGGGGCTGAAACAGAGGGCGAGAAACAGAGGGGCTGAAACAGAGGGCCTGAATCAGAGGGGCTGAAACAGAGGGGCTGAAACAGAGGGCGAGAAACAGAGAGGCTGAAACAGAGGGCGAGAAACAGAGGGGCTGAAACAGAGGGCGAGAAACAGAGGGGCTGAAACAGAGGGGCTGAAACAGAGGGGCTGAAACAGAGGGCGAGAAACAGAGGGGGTGAAACAGATGGCGAGAAACAGAGGGGCTGAAACAGAGGGCGAGAAACAGAGGGGCTGAATCAGAGGGGCTGAAACAGAGGGTGAGAAACAGAGGGGCTAAAACAGAGGGCGAGAAACAGAGGGGCTGAAACAGAGGTGCTGAAACAGAGGGTGAGAAACAGAGCGGCTGAAACAGAGGGCGAGAAACAGAGGGGCTGAAACAGAGGGGCTGAAACAGAGGGGCTGATTCAGAGGGGCTGAAACAGAGGGGCTGAATCAGAGGGGCTGAAACAGAGGGCGAGAAACAGAGCGGCTGAAACAGAGGGCGAGAAACAGAGGAGCAGAAACAGAGGGCGAGAAACAGAGGGGCTGAAACAGAGGGGCTGAAACAGAGAGTGCGAAACAGAGGGGCTGAAACAGAGGGCGAGAAACAGAGGGGCTGAAACCGAGTGTCTGAAACAGAAGGGCTGAAACAGAGGGGCTGAAACAGAGGGCGAGAAACAGAGGGGCTGAATCAGAGGGGCTGAATCAGAGGGACTGAAACAGAGGGGCTGAATCAGAGGGGCTGAAACAGAAGGCGAGAAACAGAGGGGCTGAAACAGAGGGCGAGAAGCAGAGGGGCAGAAACAGAGGGCGAGAAACAGAGGGGCTGAAACAGAGGGGCTGAAATAGAAGGTCTGAACAGAGGGGCTGAATCAGAGGGGCTGAAACAGAGGGGCTGAATCAGAGGGGCTGAAACAGAGGGCGAGAAACAGAGGGGCTGAAACAGAGGGGCTGAATCAGAGGGGCTGAAACAGAGGGGCTGAATCAGAGGGCGAGAAACAGAGGGGCTGAAACAGAGGGCGAGAAACAGAGGGGCTGAAACAGAGGGGCTGAAACAGAGGGGCTGTAACAGAGGTCGAGAAAGAGAGGGGGTGAAACAGATGGCGAGAAACAGAGGGGCTGAAACAGAGGGCGAGAAACAGAGGGGTTGAATCAGAGGGGCTGAAACAGAGGGCGAGAAACAGAGGGGCTAAAACAGAGGGCGAGAAACAGAGGGGCTGAAACAGAGGTGCTGAAACAGAGGGTGAGAAACAGAGGGGCTGAAACAGAGGGCGAGAAACAGAGGGGCTGAAACAGAGGGGCTGAAACAGAGGGGCTGATTCAGAGGGGCTGAAACAGAGGGGCTGAATCAGAGGGGCTGAAACAGAGGGCGAGAAACAGAGCGGCTGAAACAGAGGGCGAGAAACAGAGGAGCAGAAACAGAGGGCGAGAAACAGAGGGGCTGATACAGAGGGGCTGAAACAGAGAGTGCGAAACAGAGGGGCTGAAACAGAGGGCGAGAAACAGAGGGGCTGAAACAGAGGGCGAGAAACAGAGGGGCTGAAACAGAGGGCAAGAAACAGAGGGGCTGAAACCGAGTGTCTGAAACAGAAGGGCTGAAACAGAGGGGCTGAAACAGAGGGCGAGAAACAGAGGGGCTGAATCAGAGGGGCTGAATCAGAGGGGCTGAAACAGAGGGGCTGAATCAGAGGGGCAGAAACAGAGGGGCTGAAACAGAGGGGCTGAAACAGAGGGGCAGAAACAGAGGGCGAGAAACAGAGGGGCTGAATCAGAGGGGCTGAATCAGAGGGGCTGAAACAGAGGGGCTGAAACAGAGGGCGAGAAACAGAGGGGCTGAATCAGAGGGGCTGAATCAGAGGGGCTGAAACAGAGGGGCTGAAACAGAGGGTGAGAAACAGAGGGGCTGAAACAGAGGGCGAGAAACAGAGGGGCTGGAACAGAGGGGCTGAAACAGAGGGGCTGATTCAGAGGGGCTGAAACAGAGGGGCTGAATCAGAGGGGCTGAAACAGAGGGCGAGAAACAGAGCGGCTGAAACAGAGGGCGAGAAACAGAGGAGCAGAAACAGAGGGCGAGAAACAGAGGGGCTGAAACAGAGAGTGCGAAACAGAGGGGCTGAAACAGAGGGCGAGAAACAGAGGGGCTGAAACAGAGGTCGAGAAACAGAGGGGCTGAAACAGAGGGCAAGAAACAGAGGGGCTGAAACCGAGTGGCTGAAACAGAAGGGCTGAAACAGAGGGGCTGAAACAGAGGGCGAGAAACAGAGGGGCTGAATCAGAGGGGCTGAATCAGAGGGGCTGAAACAGAGGGCCTGAATCAGAGGGGCTGAAACAGAAGGCGAGAAACAGAGGGGCTGAAACAGAGGGCGAGAAACAGAGGAGCAGAAACAGAGGGCGAGAAACAGTGGGGCTGAAACAGAGGGCCTGAAACAGAGGGCAAGAAACAGAGGGGCTGAAACAGAGGGCGAGAAACAGAGGGGCTGAAACAGTGGGGCTGAAGCAGAGGGGCTGAATCAGAGGGGCTGAAACAGAGGGGCTGAATCAGAGGGGCAGAAACAGAGGGCGAGAAACAGAGGGGCTGAAACAGAGGGCGAGAAGCAGAGGGGCAGAAACAGAGGGCGAGAAACAGAGGGGTTGAAACAGAGGGGCTGAAACAGAGGGCAAGAAACAGAGGGGCTGAAACAGAGGGGCTGAAACAGAGGGCGAGAAACAGAGAGGCTGAAACAGAGGGCAACAAACAGAGGGGCTGAAACAGAGGGCGAGAAACAGAGGGGCTGAAACAGAGGGGCTGAAACAGAGGGGCTGAAACAGAGGGCGAGAAACGGAGGGGCTGAAACAGATGGCGAGAAACAGAGGGGCTGAAACAGAGGGCGAGAAACAGAGGGGCTGAATCAGAGGGGCTGAAACAGAGGGCGAGAAACAGAGGGGCTGAAACAGAGGGCGAGAAACAGAGGGGCTGAAACAGAGGTGCTGAATAAGAGGGTGAGAAACAGAGGGGCTGAAACAGAGGGCGAGAAACAGAGGGGCTGAAACAGAGGTCGATAAACAGAGGGGCTGAAACAGAGGGCAAGAAACAGAGGGGCTGAAACCGAGTGGCTGAAACAGAAGGGCTGAAACAGAGGGGCTGAAACAGAGGGCGAGAAACAGAGGGGCTGAATCAGAGGGGCTGAATCAGAGGGGCTGAAACAGAGGGCCTGAATCAGAGGGGCTGAAACAGAAGGCGAGAAACAGAGGGGCTGAAACAGAGGGCGAGAAACAGAGGGGCAGAAACAGAGGGCGAGAAACAGTGGGGCTGAAACAGAGGGCCTGAAACAGAGGGCAAGAAACAGAGGGGCTGAAACAGAGGGCGAGAAACAGAGGGGCTGAAACAGTGGGGCTGAAGCAGAGGGGCTGAAACAGTGTGCGAGAAACAGAGGGGCTGAAACAAAGGGCGAGAAACAGAGGGGCTGAAACAGAGGGGCAGAAACAGAGGGGCTGAAACAGAGGGGCTGAATCGGAGGGGCTGAAACAGAGGGGCTGAAACAGAGGGGCTGAAACAGAGGGCAAGAAACAGAGGGGCTGAAACAGAGGGGCTGAAACAGAGGGGCAGAAACAGAGGGCGAGAAACAGAGGGGCTGAATCAGAGGGGCTGAATCAGAGGGGCTGAATCAGAGGGGCTGAAACAGAGGGGCTGAAACAGAGGGCGAGAAACTAAGGTACTGAATCAGAGGGGCTGAAACAGAGGGGCTGAAACAGAGGGGCTGAAACAGACGGGCTGAAACAGAGAGCCTGAAACAGTGTGGCTGAAACAGAGGGGCTGAAATAGAGGGTCTGAAACAGAGGGGCTGAATCAGAGTGGCTGAAACAGAGGGGCTGAATCAGAGGGGCTGAAACAGAGGGCGAGAAACAGAGGTGCTGAAACAGAGGGGCTGAATCAGAGGGGCTGAAACAGAGGGGCTGAAACAGAGGGCGAGAAACAGAGAGGCTGAAACAGAGGGCGAGAAACAGAGGGGCTGAAACAGAGGGCGAGAAACAGAGGGGCTGAAACAGAGGGTCTGAAACAGAGGGGCTGAAACAGACGGGCTGAAACAGAGAGCCTGAAACAGTGTGGCTGAAACAGAGGGGCTGAAATAGAGGGTCTGAAACAGAGGGGCTGAATCAGAGTGGCTGAAACAGAGGGGCTGAATCAGAGGGGCTGAAACAGAGGGCGAGAAACAGAGGGGCTGAAACAGAGGGCCTGAATCAGAGGGGCTGAAACAGAGGGGCTGAAACAGAGGGCGAGAAACAGAGAGGCTGAAACAGAGGGCGAGAAACAGAGGGGCTGAAACAGAGGGCGAGAAACAGAGGGGCTGAAACAGAGGGGCTGAAACAGAGGGGCTGAAACAGAGGGCGAGAAACAGAGGGGGTGAAACAGATGGCGAGAAACAGAGGGGCTGAAACAGAGGGCGAGAAACAGAGGGGCTGAATCAGAGGGGCTGAAACAGAGGGTGAGAAACAGAGGGGCTAAAACAGAGGGCGAGAAACAGAGGGGCTGAAACAGAGGTGCTGAAACAGAGGGTGAGAAACAGAGCGGCTGAAACAGAGGGCGAGAAACAGAGGGGCTGAAACAGAGGGGCTGAAACAGAGGGGCTGATTCAGAGGGGCTGAAACAGAGGGGCTGAATCAGAGGGGCTGAAACAGAGGGCGAGAAACAGAGCGGCTGAAACAGAGGGCGAGAAACAGAGGAGCAGAAACAGAGGGCGAGAAGCAGAGGGGCTGAAACAGAGGGGCTGAAACAGAGAGTGCGAAACAGAGGGGCTGAAACAGAGGGCGAGAAACAGAGGGGCTGAAACAGAGTGCGAGAAACAGAGGGGCTGAAACAGAGGGCAAGAAACAGAGGGGCTGAAACCGAGTGTCTGAAACAGAAGGGCTGAAACAGAGGGGCTGAAACAGAGGGCGAGAAACAGAGGGGCTGAATCAGAGGGGCTGAATCAGAGGGACTGAAACAGAGGGGCTGAATCAGAGGGGCTGAAACAGAAGGCGAGAAACAGAGGGGCTGAAACAGAGGGCGAGAAGCAGAGGGGCAGAAACAGAGGGCGAGAAACAGAGGGGCTGAAACAGAGGGGCTGAAATAGAGGGTCTGAACAGAGGGGCTGAATCAGAGGGGCTGAAACAGAGGGGCTGAATCAGAGGGGCTGAAACAGAGGGCGAGAAACAGAGGGGCTGAAACAGAGGGGCTGAATCAGAGGGGCTGAAACAGAGGGGCTGAATCAGAGGGCGAGAAACAGAGGGGCTGAAACAGAGGGCGAGAAACAGAGGGGCTGAAACAGAGGGGCTGAAACAGAGGGGCTGTAACAGAGGTCGAGAAAGAGAGGGGGTGAAACAGATGGCGAGAAACAGAGGGGCTGAAACAGAGGGCGAGAAACAGAGGGGTTGAATCAGAGGGGCTGAAACAGAGGGCGAGAAACAGAGGGGCTAAAACAGAGGGCGAGAAACAGAGGGGCTGAAACAGAGGTGCTGAAACAGAGGGTGAGAAACAGAGGGGCTGAAACAGAGGGCGAGAAACAGAGGGGCTGAAACAGAGGGGCTGAAACAGAGGGGCTGATTCAGAGGGGCTGAAACAGAGGGGCTGAATCAGAGGGGCTGAAACAGAGGGCGAGAAACAGAGCGGCTGAAACAGAGGGCGAGAAACAGAGGAGCAGAAACAGAGGGCGAGAAACAGAGGGGCTGATACAGAGGGGCTGAAACAGAGAGTGCGAAACAGAGGGGCTGAAACAGAGGGCGAGAAACAGAGGGGCTGAAACAGAGGGCGAGAAACAGAGGGGCTGAAACAGAGGGCAAGAAACAGAGGGGCTGAAACCGAGTGTCTGAAACAGAAGGGCTGAAACAGAGGGGCTGAAACAGAGGGCGAGAAACAGAGGGGCTGAATCAGAGGGGCTGAATCAGAGGGGCTGAAACAGAGGGGCTGAATCAGAGGGGCAGAAACAGAGGGCGAGAAACAGAGGGGCTGAAACAGAGGGCGAGAAGCAGAGGGGCAGAAACAGAGGGCGAGAAACAGAGGGGTTGAAACAGAGGGGCTGAAACAGAGGGCAAGAAACAGAGGGGCTGAAACAGAGGGGCTGAAACAAAGGGCGAGAAACAGAGTGGCTGAAACAGAGGGGCAGAAACAGAGGGGCTGAAACAGAGGGGCTGAATCGGAGGGGCTGAAACAGAGGGGCTGAAACAGAGGGGCAGAAACAGAGGGGCTGAAACAGAGGGGCTGAAACAGAGGGGCAGAAACAGAGGGCGAGAAACAGAGGGGCTGAATCAGAGGGGCTGAATCAGAGGGGCTGAAACAGAGGGGCTGAAACAGAGGGCGAGAAACAGAGGGGCTGAATCAGAGGGGCTGAATCAGAGGGGCTGAAACAGAGGGGCTGAAACAGAGGGTGAGAAACAGAGGGGCTGAAACAGAGGGCGAGAAACAGAGGGGCTGGAACAGAGGGGCTGAAACAGAGGGGCTGATTCAGAGGGGCTGAAACAGAGGGGCTGAATCAGAGGGGCTGAAACAGAGGGCGAGAAACAGAGCGGCTGAAACAGAGGGCGAGAAACAGAGGAGCAGAAACAGAGGGCGAGAAACAGAGGGGCTGAAACAGAGAGTGCGAAACAGAGGGGCTGAAACAGAGGGCGAGAAACAGAGGGGCTGAAACAGAGGTCGAGAAACAGAGGGGCTGAAACAGAGGGCAAGAAACAGAGGGGCTGAAACCGAGTGGCTGAAACAGAAGGGCTGAAGAAGAGGGGCTGAAACAGAGGGCGAGAAACAGAGGGGCTGAATCAGAGGGGCTGAATCAGAGGGGCTGAAACAGAGGGCCTGAATCAGAGGGGCTGAAACAGAAGGCGAGAAACAGAGGGGCTGAAACAGAGGGCGAGAAACAGAGGGGCAGAAACAGAGGGCGAGAAACAGTGGGGCTGAAACAGAGGGCCTGAAACAGAGGGCAAGAAACAGAGGGGCTGAAACAGAGGGCGAGAAACAGAGGGGCTGAAACAGTGGGGCTGAAGCAGAGGGGCTGAATCAGAGGGGCTGAAACAGAGGGGCTGAATCAGAGGGGCAGAAACAGAGGGCGAGAATCAGAGGGGCTGAAACAGAGGGCGAGAAGCAGAGGGGCAGAAACAGAGGGCGAGAAACAGAGGGGTTGAAACAGAGGGGCTGAAACAGAGGGCAAGAAACAGAGGGGCTGAAACAGAGGGGCTGAAACAAAGGGCGAGAAACAGAGTGGCTGAAACAGAGGGGCAGAAACAGAGGGGCTGAAACAGAGGGGCTGAATCGGAGGGGCTGAAACAGAGGGGCTGAAACAGAGGGGCAGAAACAGAGGGGCTGAAACAGAGGGGCTGAAACAGAGGGGCAGAAACAGAGGGCGAGAAACAGAGGGGCTGAATCAGAGGGGCTGAATCAGAGGGGCTGAAACAGAGGGGCTGAAACAGAGGGCGAGAAACAGAGGGGCTGAATCAGAGGGGCTGAATCAGAGGGGCTGAAACAGAGGGGCTGAAACAGAGGGTGAGAAACAGAGGGGCTGAAACAGAGGGCGAGAAACAGAGGGGCTGGAACAGAGGGGCTGAAACAGAGGGGCTGATTCAGAGGGGCTGAAACAGAGGGGCTGAATCAGAGGGGCTGAAACAGAGGGCGAGAAACAGAGGGGCTGAAACAGAGGGCGAGAAACAGAGGAGCAGAAACAGAGGCCGAGAAACAGAGGGGCTGAAACAGAGAGTGCGAAACAGAGGGGCTGAAACAGAGGGCGAGAAACAGAGGGGCTGAAACAGAGGTCGAGAAACAGAGGGGCTGAAACAGAGGGCAAGAAACAGAGGGGCTGAAACCGAGTGGCTGAAACAGAAGGGCTGAAACAGAGGGGCTGAAACAGAGGGCGAGAAACAGAGGGGCTGAATCAGAGGGGCTGAATCAGAGGGGCTGAAACAGAGGGCCTGAATCAGAGGGGCTGAAACAGAAGGCGAGAAACAGAGGGGCTGAAACAGAGGGCGAGAAACAGAGGGGCAGAAACAGAGGGCGAGAAACAGTGGGGCTGAAACAGAGGGCCTGAAACAGAGGGCAAGAAACAGAGGGGCTGAAACAGAGGGCGAGAAACAGAGGGGCTGAAACAGTGGGGCTGAAGCAGAGGGGCTGAAACAGTGGGCGAGATACAGAGGGGCTGAAACATAGGGCGAGAAACAGAGGGGCTGAAACAGAGGGGCAGAAACAGAGGGGCTGAAACAGAGGGGCTGAATCGGAGGGGCTGAAACAGAGGGGCTGAAACAGAGGGGCTGAAACAGAGGGCAAGAAACAGAGGGGCTGAAACAGAGGGGCTGAAACAGAGGGGCAGAAACAGAGGGCGAGAAACAGAGGGGCTGAATCAGAGGGGCTGAATCAGAGGGGCTGAATCAGAGGGGCTGAAACAGAGGGGCTGAAACAGAGGGCGAGAAACTAAGGTACTGAATCAGAGGGGCTGAAACAGAGGGGCTGAAACAGAGGGGCTGAAACAGAGGGGCTGAATCAGAGGGGCTGAAACAGAGGGCGAGAAACAGAGGGGCTGAAACAGAGGGGCTGAATCAGAGGGGCTGAAACAGAGGGGCTGAAACAGAGGGCGAGAAACAGAGAGGCTGAAACAGAGGGCGAGAAACAGAGGGGCTGAAACAGAGGGCGAGAAACAGAGGGGCTGAAACAGAGGGGCTGAAACAGAGGGGCTGAAACAGAGGGGCTGAAACAGAGGGGCTGAAACAGATGGCGAGAAACAGAGGGGCTGAAACAGAGGGCGAGAAACAGAGGGGCTGAATCAGAGTGCATGAAACAGAGGGGCTGAATCAGAGGGGCTGAAACAGAGGGCGAGAAACAGAGGGGCTGAAACAGAGGGGCTGAATCAGAGGGGCTGAAACAGAGGGGCTGAAACAGAAGGGCTGAAACAGAGGGGCTGAAACAGATGGCGAGAAACAGAGGTGCTGAAACAGAGGGCGAGAAACAGAGGGGCAGAAACAGAGGGCGAGAAACAGTGGGGCTGAAACAGAGGGCCTGAAACAGAGGGCAAGAAACAGAGGGGCTGAAACAGAGGGCGAGAAACAGAGGGGCTGAAACAGTGGTGCTGAAGCAGAGGGGCTGAATCAGAGGGGCTGAAACAGAGGGGCTGAATCAGAGGGGCAGAAACAGAGGGCGAGAAACAGAGGGGCTGAAACAGAGGGCGAGAAGCAGAGGGGCAGAAACAGAGGGCGAGAAACAGAGGGGTTGAAACAGAGGGGCTGAAACAAAGGGCGAGAAACAGAGTGGCTGAAACAGAGGGGCAGAAACAGAGGGGCTGAAACAGAGGGGCTGAATCGGAGGGGCTGAAACAGAGGGGCTGAAACAGAGGGGCAGAAACAGAGGGGCTGAAACAGAGGGGCTGAAACAGAGGGGCAGAAACAGAGGGCGAGAAACAGAGGGGCTGAAACAGAGGGTGAGAAACAGAGGGGCTGAAACAGAGGGCGAGAAACAGAGGGGCTGGAACAGAGGGGCTGAAACAGAGGGGCTGATTCAGAGGGGCTGAAACAGAGGGGCTGAATTAGAGGGGCTGAAACAGAGGGCGAGAAACAGAGGGGCTGAAACAGAGGGTGAGAAACAGAGGAGCAGAAACAGAGGCCGAGAAACAGAGGGGCTGAAACAGAGAGTGCGAAACAGAGGGGCTGAAACAGAGGGCGAGAAACAGAGGGGCTGAAACAGAGGTCGAGAAACAGAGGGGCTGAAACAGAGGGCAAGAAACAGAGGGGCTGAAACCGAGTGGCTGAAACAGAAGGGCTGAAACAGAGGGGCTGAAACAGAGGGCGAGAAACAGAGGGGCTGAATCAGAGGGGCTGAATCAGAGGGGCTGAAACAGAGGGCCTGAATCAGAGGGGCTGAAACAGAAGGCGAGAAACAGAGGGGCTGAAACAGAGGGCGAGAAACAGAGGGGCAGAAACAGAGGGCGAGAAACAGTGGGGCTGAAACAGAGGGCCTGAAACAGAGGGCAAGAAACAGAGGGGCTGAAACAGAGGGCGAGAAACAGAGGGGCTGAAACAGTGGGGCTGAAGCAGAGGGGCTGAAACAGTGGGCGAGATACAGAGGGGCTGAAACAAAGGGCGAGAAACAGAGGGGCTGAAACAGAGGGGCAGAAACAGAGGGGCTGAAACAGAGGGGCTGAATCGGAGGGGCTGAAACAGAGGGGCTGAAACAGAGGGGCTGAAACAGAGGGCAAGAAACAGAGGGGCTGAAACAGAGGGGCTGAAACAGAGGGGCAGAAACAGAGGGCGAGAAACAGAGGGGCTGAATCAGAGGGGCTGAATCAGAGGGGCTGAATCAGAGGGGCTGAAACAGAGGGGCTGAAACAGAGGGCGAGAAACTAAGGTACTGAATCAGAGGGGCTGAAACAGAGGGGCTGAAACAGAGGGGCTGAAACAGAGGGGCTGAATCAGAGGGGCTGAAACAGAGGGCGAGAAACAGAGGGGCTGAAACAGAGGGGCTGAATCAGAGGGGCTGAAACAGAGGGGCTGAAACAGAGGGCGAGAAACAGAGAGGCTGAAACAGAGGGCGAGAAACAGAGGGGCTGAAACAGAGGGCGAGAAACAGAGGGGCTGAAACAGAGGGGCTGAAACAGAGGGGCTGAAACAGAGGGCGAGAAACAGAGGGGGTGAAACAGATGGCGAGAAACAGAGGGGCTGAAACAGAGGGCGAGAAACAGAGGGGCTGAATCAGAGTGCATGAAACAGAGGGGCTGAATCAGAGGGGCTGAAACAGAGGGCGAGAAACAGAGGGGCTGAAACAGAGGGGCTGAATCAGAGGGGCTGAAACAGAGGGGCTGAAACAGAAGGGCTGAAACATAGGGACTGAAACAGATGGCGAGAAACAGAGGTGCTGAAACAGAGGGCGAGAAACAGAGGGGCTGAATCAGAGGGGCTGAAACAGAGGGCGAGAAACAGAGGGGCTAAAACAGAGGGCGAGAAACAGAGGGGCTGAAACAGAGGTGCTGAAACAGAGGGTGAGAAACAGAGGGGCTGAAACAGAGGGCGAGAAACAGAGGGGCTGAAACAGAGGGGCTGAAACAGAGGGGCTGAAACAGAGGGCGAGAAACAGAGCGGCTGAAACAGAGGGCGAGAAACAGAGGAGCAGAAACAGAGGGCGAGAAACAGAGGGGCTGAAACAGAGGGGCTGAAACAGAGAGTGCGAAACAGAGGGGCTGAAACAGAGGGCGAGAAACAGAGGGGCTGAAACAGAGGGCGAGAAACAGAGGGGCTGAAACAGAGGGCAAGAAACAGGGGGATTTGAAACCGAGTGTCTGAAACAGAAGGGCTGAAACAGAGGGGCTGAAACAGAGGGCGAGAAACAGAGGGGCTGAATCAGAGGGGCTGAATCAGAGGGGCTGAAACAGAAGGCGAGAAGTAGAGGGGCTGAAACAGAGGGCGAGAAGCAGAGGGGCAGAAACAGAGGGCGAGAAACAGAGGGGCTGAAACAGACGGGCTGAAATAGAGGGTCTGAAACAGAGGGGCTGAATCAGAGGGGCTGAAACAGAGGGGCTGAATCAGAGGGGCTGAAACAGAGGGCGAGAAACAGAGGGGCTGAAACAGAGGGGCTGAATCAGAGGGGCTGAAACAGAGGGGCTGAAACAGAGGGCGAGAAACAGAGAGGCTGAAGCAGAGGGCGAGAAACAGAGGGGCTGAAACAGAGGGCGAGAAACAGAGGGGCTGATACAGAGTGGCTGAAACAGAGAGTGCGAAACAGAGGGGCTGAAACAGAGGGGCTGAAACAGAGGGCGAGAAACAGAGGGGGTGAAACAGATGGCGAGAAACAGAGGGGCTGAAACAGAGGGCGAGAAACAGAGGGGCTGAATCAGAGGGGCTGAAACAGAGGGCGAGAAACAGAGGGGCTAAAACAGAAGGCGAGAAACAGAGGGGCTGAAACAGAGGTGCTGAAACAGAGGCTGAGAAACAGAGGGGCTGAAACAGAGGGCGAGAAACAGAGGGGCTGAAACAGAGGGGCTGAAACAGAGGGGCTGATTCAGAGGGGCTGAAACAGAGGGGCTGAATCAGAGGGGCTGAAACAGAGGGCGAGAAACAGAGCGGCTGAAACAGAGGGCGAGAAACAGAGGAGCAGAAACAGAGGGCGAGAAACAGAGGGGCTGATACAGAGGGGCTGAAACAGAGAGTGCGAAACAGAGGGGCTGAAACAGAGGGCGAGAAACAAAGGGGCTGAAACAGAGGGCGAGAAACAGAGGGGCTGAAACAGAGGGCAAGAAACAGAGTGGCTGAAACCGAGTGTCTGAAACAGAAGGGCTGAAACAGAGGGGCTGAAACAGAGGGCGAGAAACAGAGGGGCTGAATCAGACCGGCTGAATCAGAGGGGCTGAAACAGAGGGGCTGAATCAGAGGGGCTGAAACAGAAGGCGAGAAACAGAGGGGCTGAAACAGAGGGCGAGAAGCAGAGGGGCAGAAACAGAGGGCGAGAAACAGAGGGGCTGAAACTGAGGGGCTGAAACAGAGGGCAAGAAACAGAGGGGCTGAAACAGAGGTGATGAAACAAAGGGCGAGAAACAGAGTGGCTGAAACAGAGGGGCAGAAACAGAGGGGCTGAAACAGAGGGGCTGAATCGGAGGGGCTGAAACAGAGGGGCTGAAACAGAGGGGCTGAAACAGAGGGCAAGAAACAGAGGGGCTGAAACAGAGGGGCTGAAACAGAGGGGCTGAAACAGAGGGCGAGAAACAGAGGGGCTGAATCAGAGGGGCTGAATCAGAGGGGCTGAAACAGAGGGGCTGAAACAGAGGGCGAGAAACAGAGGGGCTGAATCAGAGGGGCTGAATCAGAGGGGCTGAAACAGAGGGGCTGAAACAGAGGGCGAGAAACTAAGGGACTGAATCAGAGGGGCTGAAACAGAGGGGCTGAAACAGACGGGCTGAAACAGAGAGCCTGAAACAGAGGGTCTGAAACAGAGGGGCTGAAATAGAGGGGCTGAAACAGAGGGGCTGAAACAGAGGGCGAGAAACTAAGGTACTGAATCAGAGGGGCTGAAACAAAGGGGCTGAAACAGACGGGCTGAAACAGAGAGCCTGAAACAGAGTAGCTGAAACAGAGGGGCTGAAATAGAGGGTCTGAAACAGAGGGGCTGAATCAGAGGGGCTGAAACAGAGGGGCTGAATCAGAGGGGCTGAAACAGAGGGGCTGAAACAGAGGGCGAGAAACAGAGAGGCTGAAACAGAGGGCAACAAACAGAGGGGCTGAAACAGAGGGCGAGAAACAGAGGGGCTGAAACAGAGGGGCTGAAACAGAGGGGCTGAAACAGAGGGCGAGAAACGGAGGGGCTGAAACAGATGGCGAGAAACAGAGGGGCTGAAACAGAGGGCGAGAAACAGAGGGGCTGAATCAGAGGGGCTGAAACAGAGGGCGAGAAACAGAGGGGCTGAAACAGAGGGCGAGAAACAGAGGGGCTGAAACAGAGGTGCTGAATAAGAGGGTGAGAAACAGAGGGGCTGAAACAGAGGGCGAGAAACAGAGGGGCTGAAACAGAGGTCGATAAACAGAGGGGCTGAAACAGAGGGCAAGAAACAGAGGGGCTGAAACCGAGTGGCTGAAACAGAAGGGCTGAAACAGAGGGGCTGAAACAGAGGGCGAGAAACAGAGGGGCTGAATCAGAGGGGCTGAATCAGAGGGGCTGAAACAGAGGGCCTGAATCAGAGGGGCTGAAACAGAAGGCGAGAAACAGAGGGGCTGAAACAGAGGGCGAGAAACAGAGGGGCAGAAACAGAGGGCGAGAAACAGTGGGGCTGAAACAGAGGGCCTGAAACAGAGGGCAAGAAACAGAGGGGCTGAAACAGAGGGCGAGAAACAGAGGGGCTGAAACAGTGGGGCTGAAGCAGAGGGGCTGAAACAGTGTGCGAGAAACAGAGGGGCTGAAACAAAGGGCGAGAAACAGAGGGGCTGAAACAGAGGGGCAGAAACAGAGGGGCTGAAACAGAGGGGCTGAATCGGAGGGGCTGAAACAGAGGGGCTGAAACAGAGGGGCTGAAACAGAGGGCAAGAAACAGAGGGGCTGAAACAGAGGGGCTGAAACAGAGGGGCAGAAACAGAGGGCGAGAAACAGAGGGGCTGAATCAGAGGGGCTGAATCAGAGGGGCTGAATCAGAGGGGCTGAAACAGAGGGGCTGAAACAGAGGGCGAGAAACTAAGGTACTGAATCAGAGCGGCTGAAACAGAGGGGCTGAAACAGAGGGGCTGAAACAGACGGGCTGAAACAGAGAGCCTGAAACAGTGTGGCTGAAACAGAGGGGCTGAAATAGAGGGTCTGAAACAGAGGGGCTGAATCAGAGTGGCTGAAACAGAGGGGCTGAATCAGAGGGGCTGAAACAGAGGGCGAGAAACAGAGGTGCTGAAACAGAGGGGCTGAATCAGAGGGGCTGAAACAGAGGGGCTGAAACAGAGGGCGAGAAACAGAGAGGCTGAAACAGAGGGCGAGAAACAGAGGGGCTGAAACAGAGGGCGAGAAACAGAGGGGCTGAAACAGAGGGTCTGAAACAGAGGGGCTGAAACAGACGGGCTGAAACAGAGAGCCTGAAACAGTGTGGCTGAAACAGAGGGGCTGAAATAGAGGGTCTGAAACAGAGGGGCTGAATCAGAGTGGCTGAAACAGAGGGGCTGAATCAGAGGGGCTGAAACAGAGGGCGAGAAACAGAGGGGCTGAAACAGAGGGCCTGAATCAGAGGGGCTGAAACAGAGGGGCTGAAACAGAGGGCGAGAAACAGAGAGGCTGAAACAGAGGGCGAGAAACAGAGGGGCTGAAACAGAGGGCGAGAAACAGAGGGGCTGAAACAGAGGGGCTGAAACAGAGGGGCTGAAACAGAGGGCGAGAAACAGAGGGGGTGAAACAGATGGCGAGAAACAGAGGGGCTGAAACAGAGGGCGAGAAACAGAGGGGCTGAATCAGAGGGGCTGAAACAGAGGGTGAGAAACAGAGGGGCTAAAACAGAGGGCGAGAAACAGAGGGGCTGAAACAGAGGTGCTGAAACAGAGGGTGAGAAACAGAGCGGCTGAAACAGAGGGCGAGAAACAGAGGGGCTGAAACAGAGGGGCTGAAACAGAGGGGCTGATTCAGAGGGGCTGAAACAGAGGGGCTGAATCAGAGGGGCTGAAACAGAGGGCGAGAAACAGAGCGGCTGAAACAGAGGGCGAGAAACAGAGGAGCAGAAACAGAGGGCGAGAAACAGAGGGGCTGAAACAGAGAGTGCGAAACAGAGGGGCTGAAACAGAGGGCGAGAAACAGAGGGGCTGAAACAGAGGGCGAGAAACAGAGGGGCTGAAACAGAGGGCAAGAAACAGAGGGGCTGAAACCGAGTGTCTGAAACAGAAGGGCTGAAACAGAGGGGCTGAAACAGAGGGCGAGAAACAGAGGGGCTGAATCAGAGGGGCTGAATCAGAGGGACTGAAACAGAGGGGCTGAATCAGAGGGGCTGAAACAGAAGGCGAGAAACAGAGGGGCTGAAACAGAGGGCGAGAAGCAGAGGGGCAGAAACAGAGGGCGAGAAACAGAGGGGCTGAAACAGAGGGGCTGAAATAGAGGGTCTGAAACAGAGGGGCTGAATCAGAGGGGCTGAAACAGAGGGGCTGAATCAGAGGGGCTGAAACAGAGGGCGAGAAACAGAGGGGCTGAAACAGAGGGGCTGAATCAGAGGGGCTGAAACAGAGGGGCTGAAACAGAGGGCGAGAAACAGAGGGGCTGAAACAGAGGGCGAGAAACAGAGGGGCTGAAACAGAGGGGCTGAAACAGAGGGGCTGTAACAGAGGTCGAGAAACAGAGGGTGTGAAACAGATGGCGAGAAACAGAGGGGCTGAAACAGAGGGCGAGAAACAGAGGGGTTGAATCAGAGGGGCTGAAACAGAGGGCGAGAAACAGAGGGGCTAAAACAGAGGGCGAGAAACAGAGGGGCTGAAACAGAGGTGCTGAAACAGAGGGTGAGAAACAGAGGGGCTGAAACAGAGGGCGAGAAACAGAGGGGCTGAAACAGAGGGGCTGAAACAGAGGGGCTGATTCAGAGGGGCTGAAACAGAGGGGCTGAATCAGAGGGGCTGTAACAGAGGGCGAGAAACAGAGCGGCTGAAACAGAGGGCGAGAAACAGAGGAGCAGAAACAGAGGGCGAGAAACAGAGGGGCTGATACAGAGGGGCTGAAACAGAGAGTGCGAAACAGAGGGGCTGAAACAGAGGGCGAGAAACAGAGGGGCTGAAACAGAGGGCGAGAAACAGAGGGGCTGAAACAGAGGGCAAGAAACAGAGGGGCTGAAACCGAGTGTCTGAAACAGAAGGGCTGAAACAGAGGGGCTGAAACAGAGGGCGAGAAACAGAGGGGCTGAATCAGAGGGGCTGAATCAGAGGGGCTGAAACAGAGGGGCTGAATCAGAGGGGCAGAAACAGAGGGCGAGAAACAGAGGGGCTGAAACAGAGGGCGAGAAGCAGAGGGGCAGAAACAGAGGGCGAGAAACAGAGGGGTTGAAACAGAGGGGCTGAAACAGAGGGCAAGAAACAGAGGGGCTGAAACAGAGTGGCTGAAACAAAGGGCGAGAAACAGAGTGGCTGAAACAGAGGGGCAGAAACAGAGGGGCTGAAACAGAGGGGCTGAATCGGAGGGGCTGAAACAGAGGGGCTGAAACAGAGGGGCAGAAACAGAGGGGCTGAAACAGAGGGGCTGAAACAGAGGGGCAGAAACAGAGGGCGAGAAACAGAGGGGCTGAATCAGAGGGGCTGAATCAGAGGGGCTGAAACAGAGGGGCTGAAACAGAGGGCGAGAAACAGAGGGGCTGAATCAGAGGGGCTGAATCAGAGGGGCTGAAACAGAGGGGCTGAAACAGAACGTGAGAAACAGAGGGGCTGAAACAGAGGGCGAGAAACAGAGGGGCTGGAACAGAGGGGCTGAAACAGAGGGGCTGATTCAGAGGGGCTGAAACAGAGGGGCTGAATCAGAGGGGCTGAAACAGAGGGCGAGAAACAGAGCGGCTGAAACAGAGGGCGAGAAACAGAGGAGCAGAAACAGAGGGCGAGAAACAGAGGGGCTGAAACAGAGAGTGCGAAACAGAGGGGCTGAAACAGAGGGCGAGAAACAGAGGGGCTGAAACAGAGGTCGAGAAACAGAGGGGCTGAAACAGAGGGCAAGAAACAGAGGGGCTGAAACCGAGTGGCTGAAACAGAAGGGCTGAAACAGAGGGGCTGAAACAGAGGGCGAGAAACAGAGGGGCTGAATCAGAGGGGCTGAATCAGAGGGGCTGAAACAGAGGGCCTGAATCAGAGGGGCTGAAACAGAAGGCGAGAAACAGAGGGGCTGAAACAGAGGGCGAGAAACAGAGGGGCAGAAACAGAGGGCGAGAACCAGTGGGGCAGAAACAGAGGGGCTGAAACAGAGGGCGAGAAACAGAGGGGGTGAAACAGATGGCGAGAAACAGAGGGGCTGAAACAGAGGGCGAGAAACAGAGGGGCTGAATCAGAGGGGCTGAAACAGAGGGCGAGAAACAGAGGGGCTAAAACAGAAGGCGAGAAACAGAGGGGCTGAAACAGAGGTGCTGAAACAGAGGCTGAGAAACAGAGGGGCTGAAACAGAGGGCGAGAAACAGAGGGGCTGAAACAGAGGGGCTGAAACAGAGGGGCTGATTCAGAGGGGCTGAAACAGAGGGGCTGAATCAGAGGGGCTGAAACAGAGGGCGAGAAACAGAGCGGCTGAAACAGAGGGCGAGAAACAGAGGAGCAGAAACAGAGGGCGAGAAACAGAGGGGCTGATACAGAGGGGCTGAAACAGAGAGTGCGAAACAGAGGGGCTGAAACAGAGGGCGAGAAACAAAGGGGCTGAAACAGAGGGCGAGAAACAGAGGGGCTGAAACAGAGGGCAAGAAACAGAGTGGCTGAAACCGAGTGTCTGAAACAGAAGGGCTGAAACAGAGGGGCTGAAACAGAGGGCGAGAAACAGAGGGGCTGAATCAGACCGGCTGAATCAGAGGGGCTGAAACAGAGGGGCTGAATCAGAGGGGCTGAAACAGAAGGCGAGAAACAGAGGGGCTGAAACAGAGGGCGAGAAGCAGAGGGGCAGAAACAGAGGGCGAGAAACAGAGGGGCTGAAACTGAGGGGCTGAAACAGAGGGCAAGAAACAGAGGGGCTGAAACAGAGGTGATGAAACAAAGGGCGAGAAACAGAGTGGCTGAAACAGAGGGGCAGAAACAGAGGGGCTGAAACAGAGGGGCTGAATCGGAGGGGCTGAAACAGAGGGGCTGAAACAGAGGGGCTGAAACAGAGGGCAAGAAACAGAGGGGCTGAAACAGAGGGGCTGAAACAGAGGGGCTGAAACAGAGGGCGAGAAACAGAGGGGCTGAATCAGAGGGGCTGAATCAGAGGGGCTGAAACAGAGGGGCTGAAACAGAGGGCGAGAAACAGAGGGGCTGAATCAGAGGGGCTGAATCAGAGGGGCTGAAACAGAGGGGCTGAAACAGAGGGCGAGAAACTAAGGGACTGAATCAGAGGGGCTGAAACAGAGGGGCTGAAACAGACGGGCTGAAACAGAGAGCCTGAAACAGAGGGTCTGAAACAGAGGGGCTGAAATAGAGGGGCTGAAACAGAGGGGCTGAAACAGAGGGCGAGAAACTAAGGTACTGAATCAGAGGGGCTGAAACAAAGGGGCTGAAACAGACGGGCTGAAACAGAGAGCCTGAAACAGAGTGGCTGAAACAGAGGGGCTGAAATAGAGGGTCTGAAACAGAGGGGCTGAATCAGAGGGGTTGAAACAGAGGGGCTGAATCAGAGGGGCTGAAACAGAGGGGCTGAAACAGAGGGCGAGAAACAGAGAGGCTGAAACAGAGGGCAACAAACAGAGGGGCTGAAACAGAGGGCGAGAAACAGAGGGGCTGAAACAGAGGGGCTGAAACAGAGGGGCTGAAACAGAGGGCGAGAAACGGAGGGGCTGAAACAGATGGCGAGAAACAGAGGGGCTGAAACAGAGGGCGAGAAACAGAGGGGCTGAATCAGAGGGGCTGAAACAGAGGGCGAGAAACAGAGGGGCTGAAACAGAGGGCGAGAAACAGAGGGGCTGAAACAGAGGTGCTGAATAAGAGGGTGAGAAACAGAGGGGCTGAAACAGAGGGCGAGAAACAGAGGGGCTGAAACAGAGGTCGATAAACAGAGGGGCTGAAACAGAGGGCAAGAAACAGAGGGGCTGAAACCGAGTGGCTGAAACAGAAGGGCTGAAACAGAGGGGCTGAAACAGAGGGCGAGAAACAGAGGGGCTGAATCAGAGGGGCTGAATCAGAGGGGCTGAAACAGAGGGCCTGAATCAGAGGGGCTGAAACAGAAGGCGAGAAACAGAGGGGCTGAAACAGAGGGCGAGAAACAGAGGTCCAGAAACAGAGGGCGAGAAACAGTGGGGCTGAAACAGAGGGCCTGAAACAGAGGGCAAGAAACAGAGGGGCTGAAACAGAGGGCGAGAAACAGAGGGGCTGAAACAGTGGGGCTGAAGCAGAGGGGCTGAAACAGTGTGCGAGAAACAGAGGGGCTGAAACAAAGGGCGAGAAACAGAGGGGCTGAAACAGAGGGGCAGAAACAGAGGGGCTGAAACAGAGGGGCTGAATCGGAGGGGCTGAAACAGAGGGGCTGAAACAGAGGGGCTGAAACAGAGGGCAAGAAACAGAGGGGCTGAAACAGAGGGGCTGAAACAGAGGGGCAGAAACAGAGGGCGAGAAACAGAGGGGCTGAATCAGAGGGGCTGAATCAGAGGGGCTGAATCAGAGGGGCTGAAACAGAGGGGCTGAAACAGAGGGCGAGAAACTAAGGTACTGAATCAGAGGGGCTGAAACAGAGGGGCTGAAACAGAGGGGCTGAAACAGACGGGCTGAAACAGAGAGCCTGAAACAGTGTGGCTGAAACAGAGGGGCTGAAATAGAGGGTCTGAAACAGAGGGGCTGAATCAGAGGGGCTGAAACAGAGGGCGAGAAACAGAGGTGCTGAAACAGAGTGGCTGAATCAGAGGGGCTGAAACAGAGGGGCTGAAACAGAGGGCGAGAAACAGAGAGGCTGAAACAGAGGGCGAGAAACAGAGGGGCTGAAACAGAGGGCGAGAAACAGAGGGGCTGAAACAGAGGGTCTGAAACAGAGGGGCTGAAACAGACGGGCTGAAACAGAGAGCCTGAAACAGTGTGGCTGAAACAGAGGGGCTGAAATAGAGGGTCTGAAACAGAGGGGCTGAATCAGAGTGGCTGAAACAGAGGGGCTGAATCAGAGGGGCTGAAACAGAGGGCGAGAAACAGAGGGGCTGAAACAGAGGGCCTGAATCAGAGGGGCTGAAACAGAGGGGCTGAAACAGAGGGCGAGAAACAGAGAGGCTGAAACAGAGGGCGAGAAACAGAGGGGCTGAAACAGAGGGCGAGAAACAGAGGGGCTGAAACAGAGGGGCTGAAACAGAGGGGCTGAAACAGAGGGCGAGAAACAGAGGGGGTGAAACAGATGGCGAGAAACAGAGGGGCTGAAACAGAGGGCGAGAAACAGAGGGGCTGAATCAGAGGGGCTGAAACAGAGGGTGAGAAACAGAGGGGCTAAAACAGAGGGCGAGAAACAGAGGGGCTGAAACAGAGGTGCTGAAACAGAGGGTGAGAAACAGAGCGGCTGAAACAGAGGGCGAGAAACAGAGGGGCTGAAACAGAGGGGCTGAAACAGAGGGGCTGATTCAGAGGGGCTGAAACAGAGGGGCTGAATCAGAGGGGCTGAAACAGAGGGCGAGAAACAGAGCGGCTGAAACAGAGGGCGAGAAACAGAGGAGCAGAAACAGAGGGCGAGAAACAGAGGGGCTGAAACAGAGGGGCTGAAACAGAGAGTGCGAAACAGAGGGGCTGAAACAGAGGGCGAGAAACAGAGGGGCTGAAACAGAGGGCGAGAAACAGAGGGGCTGAAACAGAGGGCAAGAAACAGAGGGGCTGAAACCGAGTGTCTGAAACAGAAGGGCTGAAACAGAGGGGCTGAAACAGAGGGCGAGAAACAGAGGGGCTGAATCAGAGGGGCTGAATCAGAGGGACTGAAACAGAGGGGCTGAATCAGAGGGGCTGAAACAGAAGGCGAGAAACAGAGGGGCTGAAACAGAGGGCGAGAAGCAGAGGGGCAGAAACAGAGGGCGAGAAACAGAGGGGCTGAAACAGAGGGGCTGAAACAGAGGGCGAGAAACAGAGGGGCTGAATCAGAGGGGCTGAAACAGAGGGGCTGAATCAGAGGGGCTGAAACAGAGGGCGAGAAACAGAGGGGCTGAAACAGAGGGGCTGAATCAGAGGGGCTGAAACAGAGGGGCTGAAACAGAGGGCGAGAAACAGAGGGGCTGAAACAGAGGGCGAGAAACAGAGGGGCTGAAACAGAGGGGCTGAAACAGAGGGGCTGTAACAGAGGTCGAGAAACAGAGGGGGTGAAACAGATGGCGAGAAACAGAGGGGCTGAAACAGAGGGCGAGAAACAGAGGGGTTGAATCAGAGGGGCTGCAACAGAGGGCGAGAAACAGAGGGGCTAAAACAGAGGGCGAGAAACAGAGGGGCTGAAACAGAGGTGCTGAAACAGAGGGTGAGAAACAGAGGGGCTGAAACAGAGGGCGAGAAACAGAGGGGCTGAAACAGAGGGGCTGAAACAGAGGGGCTGATTCAGAGGGGCTGAAACAGAGGGGCTGAATCAGAGGGGCTGAAACAGAGGGCGAGAAACAGAGCGGCTGAAACAGAGGGCGAGAAACAGAGGAGCAGAAACAGAGGGCGAGAAACAGAGGGGCTGATACAGAGGGGCTGAAACAGAGAGTGCGAAACAGAGGGGCTGAAACAGAGGGCGAGAAACAGAGGGGCTGAAACAGAGGGCGAGAAACAGAGGGGCTGAAACAGAGGGCAAGAAACAGAGGGGCTGAAACCGAGTGTCTGAAACAGAAGGGCTGAAACAGAGGGGCTGAAACAGAGGGCGAGAAACAGAGGGGCTGAATCAGAGGGGCTGAATCAGAGGGGCTGAAACAGAGGGGCTGAATCAGAGGGGCAGAAACAGAGGGCGAGAAACAGAGGGGCTGAAACAGAGGGCGAGAAGCAGAGGGGCAGAAACAGAGGGCGAGAAACAGAGGGGTTGAAACAGAGGGGCTGAAACAGAGGGCAAGAAACAGAGGGGCTGAAACAGAGTGGCTGAAACAAAGGGCGAGAAACAGAGTGGCTGAAACAGAGGGGCAGAAACAGAGGGGCTGAAACAGAGGGGCTGAATCGGAGGGGCTGAAACAGAGGGGCTGAAACAGAGGGGCAGAAACAGAGGGGCTGAAACAGAGGGGCTGAAACAGAGGGGCAGAAACAGAGGGCGAGAAACAGAGGGGCTGAATCAGAGGGGCTGAATCAGAGGGGCTGAAACAGAGGGGCTGAAACAGAGGGCGAGAAACAGAGGGGCTGAATCAGAGGGGCTGAATCAGAGGGGCTGAAACAGAGGGGCTGAAACAGAGGGTGAGAAACAGAGGGGCTGAAACAGAGGGCGAGAAACAGAGGGGCTGGAACAGAGGGGCTGAAACAGAGGGGCTGATTCAGAGGGGCTGAAACAGAGGGGCTGAATCAGAGGGGCTGAAACAGAGGGCGAGAAACAGAGCGGCTGAAACAGAGGGCGAGAAACAGAGGAGCAGAAACAGAGGGCGAGAAACAGAGGGGCTGAAACAGAGAGTGCGAAACAGAGGGGCTGAAACAGAGGGCGAGAAACAGAGGGGCTGAAACAGAGGTCGAGAAACAGAGGGGCTGAAACAGAGGGCAAGAAACAGAGGGGCTGAAACCGAGTGGCTGAAACAGAAGGGCTGAAACAGAGGGGCTGAAACAGAGGGCGAGAAACAGAGGGGCTGAATCAGAGGGGCTGAATCAGAGGGGCTGAAACAGAGGGCCTGAATCAGAGGGGCTGAAACAGAAGGCGAGAAACAGAGGGGCTGAAACAGAGGGCGAGAAACAGAGGGGCAGAAACAGAGGGCGAGAAACAGTGGGGCAGAAACAGAGGGGCTGAAACAGAGGGCAAGAAACAGAGGGGCTGAAACAGAGGGCGAGAAACAGAGGGGCTGAAACAGTGGGGCTGAAGCAAAGGGGCTGAATCAGAGGGGCTGAAACAGAGGGGCTGAATCAGAGGGGCAGAAACAGAGGGCGAGAAACAGAGGGGCTGAAACAGAGGGCGAGAAGCAGAGGGGCAGAAACAGAGGGCGAGAAACAGAGGGGTTGAAACAGAGGGGCTGAAACAGAGGGCAAGAAACAGAGGGGCTGAAACAGAGGGGCTGAAACAAAGGGCGAGAAACAGAGTGGCTGAAACAGAGGGGCAGAAACAGAGGGGCTGAAACAGAGGGGCTGAATCGGAGGGGCTGAAACAGAGGGGCTGAAACAGAGGGGCAGAAACAGAGGGGCTGAAACAGAGGGGCTGAAACAGAGGGGCAGAAACAGAGGGCGAGAAACAGAGGGGCTGAATCAGAGGGGCTGAATCAGAGGGGCTGAAACAGAGGGGCTGAAACAGAGGGCGAGAAACAGAGGGGCTGAATCAGAGGGGCTGAATCAGAGGGGCTGAAACAGAGGGGCTGAAACAGTGGGTGAGAAACAGAGGGGCTGAAACAGAGGGCGAGAAACAGAGGGGCTGGAACAGAGGGGCTGAAACAGAGGGGCTGATTCAGAGGGGCTGAAACAGAGGGGCTGAATCAGAGGGGCTGAAACAGAGGGCGAGAAACAGAGGGGCTTAAACAGAGGGCGAGAAACAGAGGAGCAGAAACAGAGGCCGAGAAACAGAGGGGCTGAAACAGAGAGTGCGAAACAGAGGGGCTGAAACAGAGGGCGAGAAACAGAGGGGCTGAAACAGAGGTCGAGAAACAGAGGGGCTGAAACAGAGGGCAAGAAACAGAGGGGCTGAAACCGAGTGGCTGAAACAGAAGGGCTGAAACAGAGGGGCTGAAACAGAGGGCGAGAAACAGAGGGGCTGAATCAGAGGGGCTGAATCAGAGGGGCTGAAACAGAGGGCCTGAATCAGAGGGGCTGAAACAGAAGGCGAGAAACAGAGGGGCTGAAACAGAGGGCGAGAAACAGAGGGGCAGAAACAGAGGGCGAGAAACAGTGGGGCTGAAACAGAGGGCCTGAAACAGAGGGCAAGAAACAGAGGGGCTGAAACAGAGGGCGAGAAACAGAGGGGCTGAAACAGTGGGGCTGAAGCAGAGGGGCTGAAACAGTGGGCGAGATACAGAGGGGCTGAAACAAAGGGCGAGAAACAGAGGGGCTGAAACAGAGGGGCAGAAACAGAGGGGCTGAAACAGAGGGGCTGAATCGGAGGGGCTGAAAGAGAGGGGCTGAAACAGAGGGGCTGAAACAGAGGGCAAGAAACAGAGGGGCTGAAACAGAGGGGCTGAAACAGAGGGGCAGAAACAGAGGGCGAGAAACAGAGGGGCTGAATCAGAGGGGCTGAATCAGAGGGGCTGAATCAGAGGGGCTGAAACAGAGGGGCTGAAACAGAGGGCGAGAAACTAAGGTACTGAATCAGAGGGGCTGAAACAGAGGGGCTGAAACAGAGGGGCTGAAACAGAGGGGCTGAATCAGAGGGGCTGAAACAGAGGGCGAGAAACAGAGGGGCTGAAACAGAGGGGCTGAATCAGAGGGGCTGAAACAGAGGGGCTGAAACAGAGGGCGAGAAACAGAGAGGCTGAAACAGAGGGCGAGAAACAGAGGGGCTGAAACAGAGGGCGAGAAACAGAGGGGCTGAAACAGAGGGGCTGAAACAGAGGGCGAGAAACAGAGGGGGTGAAACAGATGGCGAGAAACAGAGGGGCTGAAACAGAGGGCGAGAAACAGAGGGGCTGAATCAGAGTGCATGAAACAGAGGGGCTGAATCAGAGGGGCTGAAACAGAGGGCGAGAAACAGAGGGGCTGAAACAGAGGGGCTGAATCAGAGGGGCTGAAACAGAGGGGCTGAAACAGAAGGGCTGAAACAGAGGGACTGAAACAGATGGCGAGAAACAGAGGTGCTGAAAGAGAGGGCGAGAAACAGAGGGGCTGAATCAGAGGGGCTGAAACAGAGGGCGAGAAACAGAGGGGCTAAAACAGAGGGCGAGAAACAGAGGGGCTGAAACAGAGGTGCTGAAACAGAGGGTGAGAAACAGAGGGGCTGAAACAGAGGGCGAGAAACAGAGGGGCTGAAACAGAGGGGCTGAAACAGAGGGGCTGATTCAGAGGGGCTGAAACAGAGGGGCTGAATCAGAGGGGCTGAAACAGAGGGCGAGAAACAGAGGGGCTGAAACAGAGGGCGAGAAACAGAGGGGCTGAAACAGAGGTGCTGAAACAGAGGGTGAGAAACAGAGGGGCTGAAACAGAGGGCGAGAAACAGAGGGGCTGAAACAGAGGGGCTGAACAGAGGGGCTGATTCAGAGGGGCTGAAACAGAGGGGCTGAATCAGAGGGGCTGAAACAGAGGGCGAGAAACAGAGCGGCTGAAACAGAGGGCGAGAAACAGAGGAGCAGAAACAGAGGGCGAGAAACAGAGGGGCTGAAACAGAGGGGCTGAAACAGAGAGTGCGAAACAGAGGGGCTGAAACAGAGGGCGAGAAACAGAGGGGCTGAAACAGAGGGCGAGAAACAGAGGGGTTGAAACAGAGGGCAAGAAACAGAGGGGCTGAAACCGAGTGTCTGAAACAGAAGGGCTGAAACAGGGGCTGAAACAGAGGGCGAGAAACAGAGGGGCTGAATCAGAGGGGCTGAATCAGAGGGGCTGAAACAGAAGGCGAGAAGCAGAGGGGCTGAAACAGAGGGCGAGAAGCAGAGGGGCAGAAACAGAGGGCGAGAAACAGAGGGGCTGAAACAGACGGGCTGAAATAGAGGGTCTGAAACAGAGGGGCTGAATCAGAGGGGCTGAAACAGAGGGGCTGAATCAGAGGGGGTGAAACAGAGGGCGAGAAACAGAGGGGCTGAAACAGAGGGGCTGAATCAGAGGGGCTGAAACAGAGGGGCTGAAACAGAGGGCGAGAAACAGAGAGGCTGAAGCAGAGGGCGAGAAACAGAGGGGCTGAAACAGAGGGCGAGAAACAGAGGGGCTGATACAGAGGGGCTGAAACAGAGAGTGCGAAACAGAGGGGCTGAAACAGAGGGGCTGAAACAGAGGGCGAGAAACAGAGGGGGTGAAACAGATGGCGAGAAACAGAGGGGCTGAAACAGAGGGCGAGAAACAGAGGGGCTGAATCAGAGGGGCTGAAACAGAGGGCGAGAAACAGAGGGGCTAAAACAGAAGGCGAGAAACAGAGGGGCTGAAACAGAGGTGCTGAAACAGAGGGTGAGAAACAGAGGGGCTGAAACAGAGGGCGAGAAACAGAGGGGCTGAAACAGAGGGGCTGAAACAGAGGGGCTGATTCAGAGGGGCTGAAACAGAGGGGCTGAATCAGAGGGGCTGAAACAGAGGGCGAGAAACAGAGCGGCTGAAACAGAGGGCGAGAAACAGAGGAGCAGAAACAGAGGGCGAGAAACAGAGGGGCTGATACAGAGGGGCTGAAACAGAGAGTGCGAAACAGAGCGGCTGAAACAGAGGGCGAGAAACAGAGGGGCTGAAACAGAGGGCGAGAAACAGAGGGGCTGAAACAGAGGGCAAGAAACAGAGGGGCTGAAACCGAGTGTCTGAAACAGAAGGGCTGAAACAGAGGGGCTGAAACAGAGGGTTAGAAACAGAGGGGCTGAATCAGAGGGGCTGAATCAGAGGGGCTGAAACAGAGGGGCTGAATCAGAGGGGCTGAAACAGAAGGCGAGAAATAGAGGGGCTGAAACAGAGGGCGAGAAGCAGAGCGGCAGAAACGGAGGGCGAGAAACAGAGGGGCTGAAACAGAGGGGCTGAAACAGAGGGCAAGAAACAGAGGGGCTGAAACAGAGGGGCAGAAACAGAGGGGCTGAAACAGAGGTGCTGAATCGGAGGGGCTGAAACAGAGGGGCTGAAACAGAGGGGCAGAAAGAGAGGGGCTGAAACAGAGGGGCTGAAACAGAGGGGCAGAAACAGAGGGCGAGAAACAGAGGGGCTGAATCAGAGGGGCTGAATCAGAGGGGCTGAAACAGAGGGGCTGAAACAGAGGGCGAGAAACAGAGGGGCTGAATCAGAGGGGCTGAATCAGAGGGGCTGAAACAGAGGGGCTGAAACAGAGGGTGAGAAACAGGGGGGCTGAAACAGAGGGCGAGAAACAGAGGGGCTGGAACAGAGGGGCTGAAACAGAGGGGCAGATTCAGAGGGGCTGAAACAGAGGGGCTGAATCAGAGGGGCTGAAACAGAGGGCGAGAAACAGAGGGGCTGAAACAGAGGGCGAGAAACAGAGGAGCAGAAACAGAGGGCGAGAAACAGAGGGGCTGAAACAGAGAGTGCGAAACAGAGGGGCTGAAACAGAGGGCGAGAAACAGAGGGGCTGAAACAGAGGTCGAGAAACAGAGGGGCTGAAACAGAGGGCAAGAAACAGAGGGGCTGAAACCGAGTGGCTGAAACAGAAGGGCTGAAACAGAGGGGCTGAAACAGAGAGCGAGAAACAGAGGGGCTGAATCAGAGGGGCTGAATCAGAGGGGCTGAAACAGAGGGCCTGAATCAGAGGGGCTGAAACAGAGGGGCTGAAACAGAGGGCGAGAAACAGAGGGGCTGAAACAGTGGGGCTGAAGCAGAGGGGCTGAAACAGTGGGCGAGAAACAGAGGGGCTGAAACAAAGGGCGAGAAACAGAGGGGCTGAAACAGAGGGGCAGAAACAGAGGGGCTGAAACAGAGGGGCTGAATCGGAGGGGCTGAAACAGAGGGGCTGAAACAGAGGGGCTGAAACAGAGGGCAAGAAACAGAGGGGCTGAAACAGAGGGGCTGAAACAGAGGGGCAGAAACAGAGGGCGAGAAACAGAGGGGCTGAATCAGAGGGGCTGAATCAGAGGGGCTGAAACAGAGGGGCTGAAACAGAGGGCGAGAAACTAAGGTACTGAATCAGAGGGGCTGAAACAGAGGGGCTGAAACAGAGGGGCTGAAACAGAGGGGCTGAATCAGAGGGGCTGAAACAGAGGGCGAGAAACAGAGGGGCTGAAACAGAGGGGCTGAATCAGAGGGGCTGAAACAGAGGGGCTGAAACAGAGGGCGAGAAACAGAGAGGCTGAAACAGAGGGCGAGAAACAGAGGGGCTGAAACAGAGGGCGAGAAACAGAGGGGCTGAAACAGAGGGGCTGAAACAGAGGGGCTGAAACAGAGGGCGAGAAACAGAGGGGGTGAAACAGATGGCGAGAAACAGAGGGGCTGAAACAGAGGGCGAGAAACAGAGGGGCTGAATCAGAGTGCATGAAACAGAGGGGCTGAATCAGAGGGGCTGAAACAGAGGGCGAGAAACAGAGGGGCTGAAACAGAGGGGCTGAATCAGAGGGGCTGAAACAGAGGGCGAGAAACAGAGGGGCTGAAACAGAGGGCGAGAATCAGAGGGGCTGAAACAGAGGGCGAGAAACAGAGGGGCTGAATCAGAGTGCAT
Source organism: Chiloscyllium punctatum (assembly GCF_047496795.1). NCBI lineage: Eukaryota > Metazoa > Chordata > Chondrichthyes > Orectolobiformes > Hemiscylliidae > Chiloscyllium > Chiloscyllium punctatum. The sequence goes on along the minus strand of NC_092779.1, from coordinate 777,755 downwards.
GAAACAGAGGGGCTGAATCAGAGTGCATGAAACAGAGGGGCTGAATCAGAGGGGCTGAAACAGAGGGCGAGAAACAGAGAGGCTGAAACAGAGGGCGAGAAACAGAGGGGCTGAAACAGAGGGCGAGAATCAGAGGGGCTGAAACAGAGGGGCTGAAACAGAGGGGCTGAAACAGAGGGCGAGAAACAGAGGGGGTGAAACACATGGCGAGAAACAGAGGGGCTGAAACAGAGGGCGAGAAACAGAGGGGCTGAATCAGAGGGGCTGAAACAGAGGGCGAGAAACAGAGGGGCTAAAACAGAGGGCGAGAAACAGAGGGGCTGAAACAGAGGTGCTGAAACAGAGGGTGAGAAACAGAGGGGCTGAAACAGAGGGCGAGAAACAGAGGGGCTGAATCAGAGGGGCTGAAACAGAGGGGCTGAATCAGAGGGGCTGAAACAGAGGGCGAGAAACAGAGGGGCTAAAACAGAGGGCGAGAAACAGAGGGGCTGAAACAGAGGTGCTGAAACAGAGGGTGAGAAACAGAGGGGCTGAAACAGAGGGGCTGAAACAGAGGGGCTGAAACAGAGGGGCTGAAACAGAGGGGCTGAATCAGAGGGGCTGAAACAGAGGGCGAGAAACAGAGCGGCTGAAACAGAGGGCGAGAAACAGAGGAGCAGAAACAGAGGGCGAGAAACAGAGGGGCTGAAACAGAGGGGCTGAAACAGAGAGTGCGAAACAGTGGGGCTGAAACAGAGGGCGATAAACAGAGGGGCTGAAACAGAGGGCGAGAAACAGAGGGGCTGAAACAGAGGGCAAGAAACAGAGGGGCTGAAACCGAGTGTCTGAAACAGAAGGGCTGAAACAGAGGGGCTGAATCAGAGGGCGAGAAACAGAGGGGCTGAATCAGAGGGGCTGAATCAGAGGGGCTGAAACAGAAGGCGAGAAGCAGAGGGGCTGAAACAGAGGGCGAGAAGCAGAGGGGCAGAAACAGAGGGCGAGAAACAGAGGGGCTGAAACAGAGGGGCTGAAATAGAGGGTCTGAAACAGAGGGGCTGAATCAGAGGGGCTGAAACAGAGGGGCTGAATCAGAGGGGCTGAAACAGAGGGCGAGAAACAGAGGGGCTGAAACAGAGGGGCTGAATCAGAGGGGCTGAAACAGAGGGGCTGAAACAGAGGGCGAGAAACAGAGAGGCTGAAACAGAGGGCGAGAAACAGAGGGGCTGAAACAGAGGGCGAGAAACAGAGGGGCTGATACAGAGGGGCTGAAACAGAGAGTGCGAAACAGAGGGGCTGAAACAGAGGGGCTGAAACAGAGGGCGAGAAACAGAGGGGGTGAAACAGATGGCGAGAAACAGAGGGGCTGAAACAGAGGGCGAGAAACAGAGGGGCTGAATCAGAGGGGCTGAAACAGAGGGCGAGAAACAGTGGGGCTAAAACAGAGGGCGAGAAACAGAGGGGCTGAAACAGAGGTGCTGAAACAGAGGGTGAGAAACAGAGGGGCTGAAACAGAGTGGCTGAAACAGAAGGGCTGAAACAGAGGGGCTGAAACAGAGAGCGAGAAACAGAGGGGCTGAATCAGAGGGGCTGAATCAGAGGGGCTGAAACAGAGGGCCTGAATCAGAGGGGCTGAAACAGAGGGGCTGAAACAGAGGGCGAGAAACAGAGGGGCTGAAACAGTGGGGCTGAAGCAGAGGGGCTGAAACAGTGGGCGAGAAACAGAGGGGCTGAAACAAAGGGCGAGAAACAGAGGGGCTGAAACAGAGGGGCAGAAACAGAGGGGCTGAAACAGAGGGGCTGAATCGGAGGGGCTGAAACAGAGGGGCTGAAACAGAGGGGCTGAAACAGAGGGCAAGAAACAGAGGGGCTGAAACAGAGGGGCTGAAACAGAGGGGCAGAAACAGAGGGCGAGAAACAGAGGGGCTGAATCAGAGGGGCTGAATCAGAGGGGCTGAAACAGAGGGGCTGAAACAGAGGGCGAGAAACTAAGGTACTGAATCAGAGGGGCTGAAACAGAGGGGCTGAAACAGAGGGGCTGAAACAGAGGGGCTGAATCAGAGGGGCTGAAACAGAGGGCGAGAAACAGAGGGGCTGAAACAGAGGGGCTGAATCAGAGGGGCTGAAACAGAGGGGCTGAAACAGAGGGCGAGAAACAGAGAGGCTGAAACAGAGGGCGAGAAACAGAGGGGCTGAAACAGAGGGCGAGAAACAGAGGGGCTGAAACAGAGGGGCTGAAACAGAGGGGCTGAAACAGAGGGCGAGAAACAGAGGGGGTGAAACAGATGGCGAGAAACAGAGGGGCTGAAACAGAGGGCGAGAAACAGAGGGGCTGAATCAGAGTGCATGAAACAGAGGGGCTGAATCAGAGGGGCTGAAACAGAGGGCGAGAAACAGAGGGGCTGAAACAGAGGGGCTGAATCAGAGGGGCTGAAACAGAGGGCGAGAAACAGAGGGGCTGAAACAGAGGGCGAGAATCAGAGGGGCTGAAACAGAGGGCGAGAAACAGAGGGGCTGAATCAGAGTGCATGAAACAGAGGGGCTGAATCAGAGTGCATGAAACAGAGGGGCTGAATCAGAGGGGCTGAAACAGAGGGCGAGAAACAGAGAGGCTGAAACAGAGGGCGAGAAACAGAGGGGCTGAAACAGAGGGCGAGAATCAGAGGGGCTGAAACAGAGGGGCTGAAACAGAGGGGCTGAAACAGAGGGCGAGAAACAGAGGGGGTGAAACACATGGCGAGAAACAGAGGGGCTGAAACAGAGGGCGAGAAACAGAGGGGCTGAATCAGAGGGGCTGAAACAGAGGGCGAGAAACAGAGGGGCTAAAACAGAGGGCGAGAAACAGAGGGGCTGAAACAGAGGTGCTGAAACAGAGGGTGAGAAACAGAGGGGCTGAAACAGAGGGCGAGAAACAGAGGGGCTGAATCAGAGGGGCTGAAACAGAGGGGCTGAATCAGAGGGGCTGAAACAGAGGGCGAGAAACAGAGGGGCTAAAACAGAGGGCGAGAAACAGAGGGGCTGAAACAGAGGTGCTGAAACAGAGGGTGAGAAACAGAGGGGCTGAAACAGAGGGGCTGAAACAGAGGGGCTGAAACAGAGGGGCTGAAACAGAGGGGCTGAATCAGAGGGGCTGAAACAGAGGGCGAGAAACAGAGCGGCTGAAACAGAGGGCGAGAAACAGAGGAGCAGAAACAGAGGGCGAGAAACAGAGGGGCTGAAACAGAGGGGCTGAAACAGAGAGTGCGAAACAGTGGGGCTGAAACAGAGGGCGATAAACAGAGGGGCTGAAACAGAGGGCGAGAAACAGAGGGGCTGAAACAGAGGGCAAGAAACAGAGGGGCTGAAACCGAGTGTCTGAAACAGAAGGGCTGAAACAGAGGGGCTGAATCAGAGGGCGAGAAACAGAGGGGCTGAATCAGAGGGGCTGAATCAGAGGGGCTGAAACAGAAGGCGAGAAGCAGAGGGGCTGAAACAGAGGGCGAGAAGCAGAGGGGCAGAAACAGAGGGCGAGAAACAGAGGGGCTGAAACAGAGGGGCTGAAATAGAGGGTCTGAAACAGAGGGGCTGAATCAGAGGGGCTGAAACAGAGGGGCTGAATCAGAGGGGCTGAAACAGAGGGCGAGAAACAGAGGGGCTGAAACAGAGGGGCTGAATCAGAGGGGCTGAAACAGAGGGGCTGAAACAGAGGGCGAGAAACAGAGAGGCTGAAACAGAGGGCGAGAAACAGAGGGGCTGAAACAGAGGGCGAGAAACAGAGGGGCTGATACAGAGGGGCTGAAACAGAGAGTGCGAAACAGAGGGGCTGAAACAGAGGGGCTGAAACAGAGGGCGAGAAACAGAGGGGGTGAAACAGATGGCGAGAAACAGAGGGGCTGAAACAGAGGGCGAGAAACAGAGGGGCTGAATCAGAGGGGCTGAAACAGAGGGCGAGAAACAGTGGGGCTAAAACAGAGGGCGAGAAACAGAGGGGCTGAAACAGAGGTGCTGAAACAGAGGGTGAGAAACAGAGGGGCTGAAACAGAGGGCGAGAAACAGAGGGGCTGAAACAGAGGGGCTGAAACAGAGGGGCTGATTCAGAGGGGCTGAAACAGAGGGGCTGAATCAGAGGGGCTGAAACAGAGGGCGAGAAACAGAGCGGCTGAAACAGAGGGCGAGAAACAGAGGAGCAGAAACAGAGGGCGAGAAACAGAGGGGCTGATACAGAGGGGCTGAAACAGAGAGTGCGAAACAGAGGGGCTGAAACAGAGGGCGAGAAACAGAGGGGCTGAAACAGAGGGCGAGAAACAGAGGGGCTGAAACAGAGGGCAAGAAACAGAGGGGCTGAAACCGAGTGTCTGAAACAGAAGGGCTGAAACAGAGGGGCTGAAACAGAGGGCGAGAAACAGAGGGGCTGAATCAGAGGGGCTGAATCAGAGGGGCTGAAACAGAGGGGCTGAATCAGAGGGGCTGAAACAGAAGGCGAGAAACAGAGGGGCTGAAACAGAGGGCGAGAAGCAGAGGGGCAGAAACGGAGGGCGAGAAACAGTGGGGCTGAAACAGAGGGGCTGAAACAGAGGGCAAGAAACAGAGGGGCTGAAACAGAGGGGCTGAAACAAAGGGCGAGAAACAGAGTGGCTGAAACAGAGGGGCAGAAACAGAGGGGCTGAAACAGAGGGGCTGAAACAGAGGGCGAGAAACAGAGGGGCTGAAACAGAGGGGCTGAAACAGAGGGGCTGATTCAGAGTGGCTGAAACAGAGGGGCTGAATCAGAGGGGCTGAAACAGAGGGCGAGAAACAGAGCGGCTGAAACAGAGTGCGAGAAACAGAGGAGCAGAAAGAGAGGGCGAGAAACAGAGGGGCTGATACAGAGGGGCTGAAACAGAGAGTGCGAAACAGAGGGGCTGAAACAGAGGGCGAGAAACAGAGGGGCTGAAACAGAGGGCGAGAAACAGAGGGGCTGAAACAGAGGGCAAGAAACAGAGGGGCTGAAACCGAGTGTCTGAAACAGAAGGGCTGAAACAGAGGGGCTGAAACAGAGGGCGAGAAACAGTGGGGCTGAATCAGAGGGGCTGAATCAGAGGGGCTGAAACAGAGGGGCTGAATCAGAGGGGCTGAAACAGAAGGCGAGAAACAGAGGGGCTGAAACAGAGGGCGAGAAGCAGAGGGGCAGAAACAGAGGGCGAGAAACAGAGGGGCTGAAACAGAGGGGCTGAAACAGAGGGCAAGAAACAGAGGGGCTGAAACAGAGGGGCTGAAACAAAGGGCGAGAAACAGAGTGGCTGAAACAGAGGGGCAGAAACAGAGGGGCTGAAACAGAGGGGCTGAATCGGAGGGGCTGAAACAGAGGGGCTGAAACAGAGGGGCTGAAACAGAGGGCAAGAAACAGAGGGGCTGAAACAGAGGGGCTGAAACAGAGGGGCTGAAACAGAGGGCGAGAAACAGAGGGGCTGAATCAGAAGGGCTGAATCAGAGGGGCTGAAACAGAGGGGCTGAAACAGAGGGCGAGAAACAGAGGGGCTGAATCAGAGGGGCTGAATCAGAGGGGCTGAAACAGAGGGGCTGAAACAGAGGGCGAGAAACTAAGGGACTGAATCAGAGGGGCTGAAACAGAGGGGCTGAAACAGACGGGCTGAAACAGAGAGCCTGAAACAGAGGGGCTGAAACAGAGGGGCTGAAATAGAGGGGCTGAAACAGAGGGGCTGAAACAGAGGGCGAGAAACTAAGGTACTGAATCAGAGGGGCTGAAACAGAGGGGCTGAAACAGACGGGCTGAAACAGAGACCCTGAAACAGAGTGGCTGAAACAGAGGGGCTGAAATAGAGGGTCTGAAACAGAGGGGCTGAATCAGAGGGGCTGAAACAGAGGGGCAGAATCAGAGGGGCTGAAACAGAGGGGCTGAAACAGAGGGCGAGAAACAGAGAGGCTGAAACAGAGGGCAACAAACAGAGGGGCTGAAACAGAGGGCGAGAAACAGAGGGGCTGAAACAGAGGGGCTGAAACAGAGGGGCTGAAACAGAGGGCGAGAAACGGAGGGGCTGAAACAGATGGCGAGAAACAGAGGGGCTGAAACAGAGGGCGAGAAACAGAGGGGCTGAATCAGAGGGGCTGAAACAGAGGGCGAGAAACAGAGGGGCTGAAACAGAGGGCGAGAAACAGAGGGGCTGAAACAGAGGTGCTGAAACAGAGGGTGAGAAACAGAGGGGCTGAAACAGAGGGCGAGAAACAGAGGGGCTGAAACAGAGGTCGATAAACAGAGGGGCTGAAACAGAGGGCAAGAAACAGAGGGGCTGAAACCGAGTGGCTGAAACAGAAGGGCTGAAACAGAGGGGCTGAACAGAGGGCGAGAAACAGAGGGTCTGAATCAGAGGGGCTGAATCAGAGGGGCTGAAACAGAGGGCCTGAATCAGAGGGGCTGAAACAGAAGGCGAGAAACAGAGGGGCTGAAACAGAGGGCGAGAAACAGAGGGGCAGAAACAGAGGGCGAGAAACAGTGGGGCTGAAACAGAGGACCTGAAACAGAGGGCAAGAAACAGAGGGGCTGAAACAGAGGGCGAGAAACAGAGGGGCTGAAACAGTGGGGCTGAAGCAGAGGGGCTGAAACAGTGTGCGAGAAACAGAGGGGCTGAAACATAGGGCGAGAAACAGAGGGGCTGAAACAGAGTGGCAGAAACAGAGGGGCTGAAACAGAGGGGCTGAATCGGAGGGGCTGAAACAGAGGGGCTGAAACAGAGGGGCTGAAACAGAGGGCAAGAAACAGAGGGGCTGAAACAGAGGGGCTGAAACAGAGGGGCAGAAACAGAGGGCGAGAAACAGAGGGGCTGAATCAGAGGGGCTGAATCAGAGGGGCTGAAACAGAGGGGCTGAAACAGAGGGCGAGAAACTAAGGTACTGAATCAGAGGGGCTGAAACAGAGGGGCTGAAACAGAGGGGCTGAAACAGACGGGCTGAAACAGAGAGCCTGAAACAGTGTGGCTGAAACAGAGGGGCTGAAATAGAGGGTCTGAAACAGAGGGGCTGAATCAGAGTGGCTGAAACAGAGGGGCTGAATCAGAGGGGCGGAAACAGAGGGCGAGAAACAGAGTTGCTGAAACAGAGGGGCTGAATCAGAGGGGCTGAAACAGAGGGGCTGAAACAGAGGGCGAGAAACAGAGAGGCTGAAACAGAGGGCGAGAAACAGAGGGGCTGAAACAGAGGGCGAGAAACAGAGGGGCTGAAACAGAGGGTCTGAAACAGAGGGGCTGAAACAGACGGGCTGAAACAGAGAGCCTGAAACAGTGTGGCTGAAACAGAGGGGCTGAAATAGAGGGTCTGAAACAGAGGGGCTGAATCAGAGTGGCTGAAACAGAGGGGCTGAATCAGAGGGGCTGAAACAGAGGGCGAGAAACAGAGGGGATGAAACAGAGGGGCTGAATCAGAGGGGCTGAAACAGAGGGGCTGAAACAGAGGGCGAGAAACAGAGAGGCTGAAACAGAGGGCGAGAAACAGAGGGGCTGAAACAGAGGGCGAGAAACAGAGGGGCTGAAACAGAGGGGCTGAAACAGAGGGGCTGAAACAGAGGGCGAGAAACAGTGGGGCTGAAACAGAGGACCTGAAACAGAGGGCAAGAAACAGAGGGGCTGAAACAGAGGGCGAGAAACAGAGGGGCTGAAACAGTGGGGCTGAAGTAGAGGGGCTGAAACAGTGTGCGAGAAACAGAGGGGCTGAAACAAAGGGCGAGAAACAGAGGGGCTGAAACAGAGGGGCAGAAACAGAGGGGCTGAAACAGAGGGGCTGAATCGGAGGGGCTGAAACAGAGGGGCTGAAACAGAGGGGCTGAAACAGAGGGCGAGAAACAGAGGGGGTGAAACAGATGGCGAGAAACAGAGGGGCTGAAACAGAGGGCGAGAAACAGAGGGGCTGAATCAGAGGGGCTGAAACAGAGGGCGAGAAACAGTGGGGCTAAAACAGAGGGCGAGAAACAGAGGGGCTGAAACAGAGGTGCTGAAACAGAGGGTGAGAAACAGAGGGGCTGAAACAGAGGGCGAGAAACAGAGGGGCTGAAACAGAGGGGCTGAAACAGAGGGGCTGATTCAGAGGGGCTGAAACAGAGGGGCTGAATCAGAGGGGCTGAAACAGAGGGCGAGAAACAGAGCGGCTGAAACAGAGGGCGAGAAACAGAGGAGCAGAAACAGAGGGCGAGAAACAGAGGGGCTGATACAGAGGGGCTGAAACAGAGAGTGCGAAACAGAGGGGCTGAAACAGAGGGCGAGAAACAGAGGGGCTGAAACAGAGGGCGAGAAACAGAGGGGCTGAAACAGAGGGCAAGAAACAGAGGGGCTGAAACCGAGTGTCTGAAACAGAAGGGCTGAAACAGAGGGGCTGAAACAGAGGGCGAGAAACAGAGGGGCTGAATCAGAGGGGCTGAATCAGAGGGGCTGAAACAGAGGGGCTGAATCAGAGGGGCTGAAACAGAAGGCGAGAAACAGAGGGGCTGAAACAGAGGGCGAGAAGCAGAGGGGCAGAAACGGAGGGCGAGAAACAGTGGGGCTGAAACAGAGGGGCTGAAACAGAGGGCAAGAAACAGAGGGGCTGAAACAGAGGGGCTGAAACAAAGGGCGAGAAACAGAGTGGCTGAAACAGAGGGGCAGAAACAGAGGGGCTGAAACAGAGGGGCTGAAACAGAGGGCGAGAAACAGAGGGGCTGAAACAGAGGGGCTGAAACAGAGGGGCTGATTCAGAGGGGCTGAAACAGAGGGGCTGAATCAGAGGGGCTGAAACAGAGGGCGAGAAACAGAGCGGCTGAAACAGAGTGCGAGAAACAGAGGAGCAGAAAGAGAGGGCGAGAAACAGAGGGGCTGATACAGAGGGGCTGAAACAGAGAGTGCGAAACAGAGGGGCTGAAACAGAGGGCGAGAAACAGAGGGGCTGAAACAGAGGGCGAGAAACAGAGGGGCTGAAACAGAGGGCAAGAAACAGAGGGGCTGAAACCGAGTGTCTGAAACAGAAGGGCTGAAACAGAGGGGCTGAAACAGAGGGCGAGAAACAGTGGGGCTGAATCAGAGGGGCTGAATCAGAGGGGCTGAAACAGAGGGGCTGAATCAGAGGGGCTGAAACAGAAGGCGAGAAACAGAGGGGCTGAAACAGAGGGCGAGAAGCAGAGGGGCAGAAACAGAGGGCGAGAAACAGAGGGGCTGAAACAGAGGGGCTGAAACAGAGGGCAAGAAACAGAGGGGCTGAAACAGAGGGGCTGAAACAAAGGGCGAGAAACAGAGTGGCTGAAACAGAGGGGCAGAAACAGAGGGGCTGAAACAGAGGGGCTGAATCGGAGGGGCTGAAACAGAGGGGCTGAAACAGAGGGGCTGAAACAGAGGGCAAGAAACAGAGGGGCTGAAACAGAGGGGCTGAAACAGAGGGGCTGAAACAGAGGGCGAGAAACAGAGGGGCTGAATCAGAAGGGCTGAATCAGAGGGGCTGAAACAGAGGGGCTGAAACAGAGGGCGAGAAACAGAGGGGCTGAATCAGAGGGGCTGAATCAGAGGGGCTGAAACAGAGGGGCTGAAACAGAGGGCGAGAAACTAAGGGACTGAATCAGAGGGGCTGAAACAGAGGGGCTGAAACAGACGGGCTGAAACAGAGAGCCTGAAACAGAGGGGCTGAAACAGAGGGGCTGAAATAGAGGGGCTGAAACAGAGGGGCTGAAACAGAGGGCGAGAAACTAAGGTACTGAATCAGAGGGGCTGAAACAGAGGGGCTGAAACAGACGGGCTGAAACAGAGACCCTGAAACAGAGTGGCTGAAACAGAGGGGCTGAAATAGAGGGTCTGAAACAGAGGAGCTGAATCAGAGGGGCTGAAACAGAGGGGCAGAATCAGAGGGGCTGAAACAGAGGGGCTGAAACAGAGGGCGAGAAACAGAGAGGCTGAAACAGAGGGCAACAAACAGAGGGGCTGAAACAGAGGGCGAGAAACAGAGGGGCTGAAACAGAGGGGCTGAAACAGAGGGGCTGAAACAGAGGGCGAGAAACGGAGGGGCTGAAACAGATGGCGAGAAACAGAGGGGCTGAAACAGAGGGCGAGAAACAGAGGGGCTGAATCAGAGGGGCTGAAACAGAGGGCGAGAAACAGAGGGGCTGAAACAGAGGTGCTGAAACAGAGGGTGAGAAACAGAGGGGCTGAAACAGAGGGCGAGAAACAGAGGGGCTGAAACAGAGGTCGATAAACAGAGGGGCTGAAACAGAGGGCAAGAAACAGAGGGGCTGAAACCGAGTGGCTGAAACAGAAGGGCTGAAACAGAGGGGCTGAACAGAGGGCGAGAAACAGAGGGTCTGAATCAGAGGGGCTGAATCAGAGGGGCTGAAACAGAGGGCCTGAATCAGAGGGGCTGAAACAGAAGGCGAGAAACAGAGGGGCTGAAACAGAGGGCGAGAAACAGAGGGGCAGAAACAGAGGGCGAGAAACAGTGGGGCTGAAACAGAGGACCTGAAACAGAGGGCAAGAAACAGAGGGGCTGAAACAGAGGGCGAGAAACAGAGGGGCTGAAACAGTGGGGCTGAAGCAGAGGGGCTGAAACAGTGTGCGAGAAACAGAGGGGCTGAAACATAGGGCGAGAAACAGAGGGGCTGAAACAGAGGGGCAGAAACAGAGGGGCTGAAACAGAGGGGCTGAATCGGAGGGGCTGAAACAGAGGGGCTGAAACAGAGGGGCTGAAACAGAGGGCAAGAAACAGAGGGGCTGAAACAGAGGGGCTGAAACAGAGGGGCAGAAACAGAGGGCGAGAAACAGAGGGGCTGAATCAGAGGGGCTGAATCAGAGGGGCTGAATCAGAGGGGCTGAAACAGAGGGGCTGAAACAGAGGGCGAGAAACTAAGGTACTGAATCAGAGGGGCTGAAACAGAGGGGCTGAAACAGAGGGGCTGAAACAGACGGGCTGAAACAGAGAGCCTGAAACAGTGTGGCTGAAACAGAGGGGCTGAAATAGAGGGTCTGAAACAGAGGGGCTGAATCAGAGTGGCTGAAACAGAGGGGCTGAATCAGAGGGGCGGAAACAGAGGGCGAGAAACAGAGTTGCTGAAACAGAGGGGCTGAATCAGAGGGGCTGAAACAGAGGGGCTGAAACAGAGGGCGAGAAACAGAGAGGCTGAAACAGAGGGCGAGAAACAGAGGGGCTGAAACAGAGGGCGAGAAACAGAGGGGCTGAAACAGAGGGTCTGAAACAGAGGGGCTGAAACAGACGGGCTGAAACAGAGAGCCTGAAACAGTGTGGCTGAAACAGAGGGGCTGAAATAGAGGGTCTGAAACAGAGGGGCTGAATCAGAGTGGCTGAAACAGAGGGGCTGAATCAGAGGGGCTGAAACAGAGGGCGAGAAACAGAGGGGATGAAACAGAGGGGCTGAATCAGAGGGGCTGAAACAGAGGGGCTGAAACAGAGGGCGAGAAACAGAGAGGCTGAAACAGAGGGCGAGAAACAGAGGGGCTGAAACAGAGGGCGAGAAACAGAGGGGCTGAAACAGAGGGGCTGAAACAGAGGGGCTGAAACAGAGGGCGAGAAACAGTGGGGCTGAAACAGAGGACCTGAAACAGAGGGCAAGAAACAGAGGGGCTGAAACAGAGGGCGAGAAACAGAGGGGCTGAAACAGTGGGGCTGAAGTAGAGGGGCTGAAACAGTGTGCGAGAAACAGAGGGGCTGAAACAAAGGGCGAGAAACAGAGGGGCTGAAACAGAGGGGCAGAAACAGAGGGGCTGAAACAGAGGGGCTGAATCGGAGGGGCTGAAACAGAGGGGCTGAAACAGAGGGGCTGAAACAGAGGGCAAGAAACAGAGGGGCTGAAACAGAGGGGCTGAAACAGAGGGGCAGAAACAGAGGGCGAGAAACAGAGGGGCTGAATCAGAGGGGCTGAATCAGAGGGGCTGAATCAGAGGGGCTGAAACAGAGGGGCTGAAACAGACGGCGAGAAACTAAGGTACTGAATCAGAGGGGCTGAAACAGAGGGGCTGAAACAGAGGGGCTGAAACAGACGTGCTGAAACAGAGAGCCTGAAACAGTGTGGCTGAAACAGAGGGGCTGAAATAGAGGGTCTGAAACAGAGGGGCTGAATCAGAGTGGCTGAAACAGAGGGGCTGAATCAGAGGGGCTGAAACAGAGGGCGAGAAACAGAGTTGCTGAAACAGAGGGGCTGAATCAGAGGGGCTGAAACAGAGGGGCTGAAACAGAGGGCGAGAAACAGAGAGGCTGAAACAGAGGGCGAGAAACAGAGGGGCTGAAACAGAGGGCGAGAAACAGAGGGGCTGAAACAGAGGGTCTGAAACAGAGGGGCTGAAACAGACGGGCTGAAACAGAGAGCCTGAAACAGTGTGGTTGAAACAGAGGGGCTGAAATAGAGGGTCTGAAACAGAGGGGCTGAATCAGAGTGGCTGAAACAGAGGGGCTGAATCAGAGGGGCTGAAACAGAGGGCGAGAAACAGAGGGGATGAAACAGAGGGGCTGAATCAGAGGGGCTGAAACAGAGGGGCTGAAACAGAGGGCGAGAAACAGAGAGGCTGAAACAGAGGGCGAGAAACAGAGGGGCTGAAACAGAGGGCGAGAAACAGAGGGGCTGAAACAGAGGGGCTGAAACAGAGGGGCTGAAACAGAGGTGGAGAAACAGAGGGGGTGAAACAGATGGCGAGAAACAGAGGTGCTGAAACAGAGGGCGAGAAACAGAGGGGCTGAATCAGAGGGGCTGAAACAGAGGGCGAGAAACAGAGGGGCTTAAACAGAGGGCGAGAAACAGAGGGGCTGAAACAGAGGTGCTGAAACAGAGGGTGAGAAACAGAGGGGCTGAAACAGAGGGCGAGAAACAGAGGGGCTGAAACAGAGGGGCTGAAACAGAGGGGCTGATTCAGAGGGGCTGAAACAGAGGGGCTGAATCAGAGGGGCTGAAACAGAGGGCGAGAAACAGAGCGGCTGAAACAGAGGGCGAGAAACAGAGGAGCAGAAACAGAGGGCGAGAAACAGAGGGGCTGAAACAGAGGGGCTGAAACAGAGAGTGCGAAACAGAGGGGCTGAAACAGAGGGCGAGAAACAGAGGGGCTGAAACAGAGGGCGAGAAACAGAGGGGCTGAAACAGAGGGCAAGAAACAGAGGGGCTGAAACCGAGTGTCTGAAACAGAAGGGCTGAAACAGAGGGGCTGAAACAGAGGGCGAGAAACAGAGGGGCTGAATCAGAGGGGCTGAATCAGAGGGGCTGAATCAGAGGGACTGAAACAGAGGGGCTGAATCAGAGGGGCTGAAACAGAAGGCGAGAAACAGAGGGGCTGAAACAGAGGGCGAGAAGCAGAGGGGCAGAAACAGAGGGCGAGAAACAGAGGGGCTGAAACAGAGGGGCTGAAATAGAGGGTCTGAAACAGAGGGGCTGAATCAGAGGGGCTGAAACAGAGGGGCTGAATCAGAGGGGCTGAAACAGAGGGCGAGAAACAGAGGGGCTGAAACAGAGGGGCTGAATCAGAGGGGCTGAAACAGAGGGGCTGAAACAGAGGGCGAGAAACAGAGAGGCTGAAACAGAGGGCGAGAAACAGAGGGGCTGAAACAGAGGGCGAGAAACAGAGGGGCTGAAACAGAGGGGCTGAAACAGAGGGGCTGAAACAGAGGGCGAGAAACAGAGGGGGTGAAACAGATGGCGAGAAACAGAGGGGCTGAAACAGAGGGCGAGAAACAGAGGGGCTGAATCAGAGGGGCTGAAACAGAGGGCGAGAAACAGAGGGGCTAAAACAGAGGGCGAGAAACAGAGGGGCTGAAACAGAGGTGCTGAAACAGAGGGCGAGAAGCAGAGGGGCAGAAACAGAGGGCGAGAAACAGAGGGGTTGAAACAGAGGGGCTGAAACAGAGGGCAAGAAACAGAGGGGCTGAAACAGAGGGGCTGAAACAAAGGGCGAGAAACAGAGTGGCTGAAACAGAGGGGCAGAAACAGAGGGGCTGAATCGGAGGGGCTGAAACAGAGGGGCTGAAACAGAGGGGCTGAAACAGAGGGGCTGAAACAGAGGGGCAGAAACAGAGGGCGAGAAACAGAGGGGCTGAATCAGAGGGGCTGAATCAGAGGGGCTGAAACAGAGGGGCTGAAACAGAGGGCGAGAAACAGAGGGGCTGAATCAGAGGGGCTGAATCAGAGGGGCTGAAACAAAGGGGCTGAAACAGAGGGCGAGAAACTAAGGGACTGAATCAGAGGGGCTGAAACAGAGGGGCTGAAACAGACGGGCTGAAACAGAGGGGCTGAAACAGAGGGCGAGAAACAGAGAGGCTGAAACAGAGGGCGAGAAACAGAGGGGCTGAAACAGAGGGCAAGAAACAGAGGGGCTGAAACAGAGGGCGAGAAGCAGATGGGCTGAAACAGAGGGGCTGAAACAGAGGGGCTGAAACAGAGGGGCTGAAACAGAGGGGCTGAAACAGACGGACTGAAACAGAGAGCCTGAAACAGAGTGGCTGAAACAGAGGGGCTGAAATAGAGGGTCTGAAACAGAGGGGCTGAATCAGAGGGGCTGAAACAGAGGGGCTGAATCTGAGGTGCTGAAACAGAGGGCGAGAAACAGAGGGGCTGAAACAGAGGGGCTGAATCAGAGGGGTTGAAACAGAGGGGCTGACAAAGAGGGCGAGAAACAGAGAAACTGAAACAGAGGGCGAGAAACAGAGGGGCTGAAACAGAGGGCGAGAAACAGAGGGGCTGAAACAGAGGGGCTGAAACAGAGGGGCTGAAACAGAGGGCGAGAAACAGAGGGGCTGAAACAGATGTGGAGAAACAGAGGGGCTGAAACAGAGGGCGAGAAACAGAGAGGCTGAATCAGAGGGGCTGAAACAGAGGGAGAGAAACAGAGGGGCTGAAACAGAGGGCGAGAAACAGAGGGGCTGAAACAGAGGTGCTGAAACAGAGGGTGAGAAACAGAGGGGCTGAAACAGAGGGCGAGAAACAGAGGGGCTGGAACAGAGGGGCTGAAACAGAGGGGCTGATTCAGAGGGGCTGAAACAGAGGGGCTGAATCAGAGGGGCTGAAACAGAGGGCGAGAAACAGAGGGGCTGAAACAGAGGGCGAGAAACAGATGAGCAGAAACAGAGGGCGAGAAACAGAGGGGCTGAAACAGAGGGGCTGAAACAGAGGGGCTGAAACAGAGGGCAAGAAACAGAGGGGCTGAAACCGAGTGTCTGAAACAGAAGGGCTGAAACAGAGGGGCTGAAACAGAGGGCGAGAAACAGAGGGGCTGAATCAGAGGGGCTGAATCAGAGGGGCTGAAACAGAGGGGCTGAATCAGAGGGGCTGAAACAGAAGGCGAGAAACAGAGGGGCTGAAACAGAGGGCGAGAAGCAGAGGGGCAGAAACGGAGGGCGAGAAACAGTGGGGCTGAAACAGAGGGGCTGAAACAGAGGGCAAGAAACAGAGGGGCTGAAACAGAGGGGCTGAAACAAAGGGCGAGAAACAGAGTGGCTGAAACAGAGGGGCAGAAACAGAGGGGCTGAAACAGAGGGGCTGAATCAGAGGGGCTGAAACAGAGGGGCTGAAACAGAGGGGCTGAAACAGAGGGGCTGATTCAGAGGGGCTGAAACAGAGGGGCTGAATCAGAGGGGCTGAAACAGAGGGCGAGAAACAGAGCGGCTGAAACAGAGTGCGAGAAACAGAGGAGCAGAAACAGAGGGCGAGAAACAGAGGGGCTGATACAGAGGGGCTGAAACAGAGAGTGCGAAACAGAGGGGCTGAAACAGAGGGCGAGAAACAGAGGGGCTGAAACAGAGGGCGAGAAACAGAGGGGCTGAAACAGAGGGCAAGAAACAGAGGGGCTGAAACCGAGTGTCTGAAACAGAAGGGCTGAAACAGAGGGGCTGAAACAGAGGGCGAGAAACAGTGGGGCTGAATCAGAGGTGCTGAATCAGAGGGGCTGAAACAGAGGGGCTGAATCAGAGGGGCTGAAACAGAAGGCGAGAAACAGAGGGGCTGAAACAGAGGGCGAGAAGCAGAGGGGCAGAAACAGAGGGCGAGAAACAGAGCGGCTGAAACAGAGGGCGAGAAACAGAGGAGCAGAAACAGAGGGCGAGAAACAGAGGGGCTGAAACAGAGAGTGCGAAACAGAGGGGCTGAAACAGAGGGCGAGAAACAAAGGGGCTGAAACAGAGGTCGAGAAACAGAGGGGCTGAAACAGAGGGCAAGAAACAGAGGGGCTGAAACCGAGTGGCTGAAACAGAAGGGCTGAAACAGAGGGGCTGAAACAGAGGGCGAGAAACAGAGGGGCTGAATCAGAGGGGCTGAATCAGAGGGGCTGAAACAGAGGGCCTGAATCAGAGGGTCTGAAACAGAAGGCGAGAAACAGAGGGGCTGAAACAGAGGGCGAGAAACAGAGTGCGAGAAACAGAGGGCGAGAAACAGTGGGGCTGAAACAGAGGGCCTGAAACAGAGGGCAAGAAACAGAGGGGCTGAAACAGAGGGCGAGAAACAGAGGGGCTGAAACAGTGGGGCTGAAGCAGAGGGGCTGAATCAGAGGGGCTGAAACAGAGGGGCTGAATCAGAGGGGCAGAAACAGAGGGCGAGAAACAGAGGGGCTGAAACAGAGGGGCTGAAACAGAGGGGCTGAAACAGAGGTGGAGAAACAGAGGGGGTGAAACAGATGGCGAGAAACAGAGGTGCTGAAACAGAGGGCGAGAAACAGAGGGGCTGAATCAGAGGGGCTGAAACAGAGGGCGAGAAACAGAGGGGCTTAAACAGAGGGCGAGAAACAGAGGGGCTGAAACAGAGGTGCTGAAACAGAGGGTGAGAAACAGAGGGGCTGAAACAGAGGGCGAGAAACAGAGGGGCTGAAACAGAGGGGCTGAAACAGAGGGGCTGATTCAGAGGGGCTGAAACAGAGGGGCTGAATCAGAGGGGCTGAAACAGAGGGCGAGAAACAGAGCGGCTGAAACAGAGGGCGAGAAACAGAGGAGCAGAAACAGAGGGCGAGAAACAGAGGGGCTGAAACAGAGGGGCTGAAACAGAGAGTGCGAAACAGAGGGGCTGAAACAGAGGGCGAGAAACAGAGGGGCTGAAACAGAGGGCGAGAAACAGAGGGGCTGAAACAGAGGGCAAGAAACAGAGGGGCTGAAACCGAGTGTCTGAAACAGAAGGGCTGAAACAGAGGGGCTGAAACAGAGGGCGAGAAACAGAGGGGCTGAATCAGAGGGGCTGAATCAGAGGGGCTGAATCAGAGGGACTGAAACAGAGGGGCTGAATCAGAGGGGCTGAAACAGAAGGCGAGAAACAGAGGGGCTGAAACAGAGGGCGAGAAGCAGAGGGGCAGAAACAGAGGGCGAGAAACAGAGGGGCTGAAACAGAGGGGCTGAAATAGAGGGTCTGAAACAGAGGGGCTGAATCAGAGGGGCTGAAACAGAGGGGCTGAATCAGAGGGGCTGAAACAGAGGGCGAGAAACAGAG
This sequence comes from Chiloscyllium punctatum, assembly GCF_047496795.1. Classification (NCBI taxonomy): domain Eukaryota; kingdom Metazoa; phylum Chordata; class Chondrichthyes; order Orectolobiformes; family Hemiscylliidae; genus Chiloscyllium; species Chiloscyllium punctatum. The sequence goes on along the minus strand of NC_092779.1, from coordinate 760,402 downwards.
GGGCTGAAACAGAGGGGCTGAATCAGAGGGGCTGAAACAGAGGGGCTGAAACAGAGGGCGAGAAACAGAGAGGCTGAAACAGAGGGCGAGAAACAGAGGGGCTGAAACAGAGGGCGAGAAACAGAGGGGCTGAAACAGAGGGGCTGAAACAGAGGGGCTGAAACAGAGGGCGAGAAACAGAGGGGGTGAAACAGATGGCGAGAAACAGAGGGGCTGAAACAGAGGGCGAGAAACAGAGGGGCTGAATCAGAGGGGCTGAAACAGAGGGCGAGAAACAGAGGGGCTAAAACAGAGGGCGAGAAACAGAGGGGCTGAAACAGAGGTGCTGAAACAGAGGGCGAGAAGCAGAGGGGCAGAAACAGAGGGCGAGAAACAGAGGGGTTGAAACAGAGGGGCTGAAACAGAGGGCAAGAAACAGAGGGGCTGAAACAGAGGGGCTGAAACAAATGGCGAGAAACAGAGTGGCTGAAACAGAGGGGCAGAAACAGAGGGGCTGAATCGGAGGGGCTGAAACAGAGGGGCTGAAACAGAGGGGCTGAAACAGAGGGGCTGAAACAGAGGGGCAGAAACAGAGGGCGAGAAACAGAGGGGCTGAATCAGAGGGGCTGAATCAGAGGGGCTGAAACAGAGGGGCTGAAACAGAGGGCGAGAAACAGAGGGGCTGAATCAGAGGGGCTGAATCAGAGGGGCTGAAACAAAGGGGCTGAAACAGAGGGCGAGAAACTAAGGGACTGAATCAGAGGGGCTGAAACAGAGGGGCTGAAACAGACGGGCTGAAACAGAGAGCCTGAAACAGATGGGCTGAAACAGAGGGGCTGAAATAGAGGGGCTGAAACAGAGGGGCTGAAACAGAGGGCGAGAAACAGAGAGGCTGAAACAGAGGGCGAGAAACAGAGGGGCTGAAACAGAGGGCAAGAAACAGAGGGGCTGAAACAGAGCGCGAGAAGCAGATGGGCTGAAACAGAGGGGCTGAAACAGAGGGGCTGAAACAGAGGGGCTGAAACAGAGGGGCTGAAACAGACGGACTGAAACAGAGAGCCTGAAACAGAGTGGCTGAAACAGAGGGGCTGAAATAGAGGGTCTGAAACAGAGGGGCTGAATCAGAGGGGCTGAAACAGAGGGGCTGAATCTGAGGTGCTGAAACAGAGGGCGAGAAACAGAGGGGCTGAAACAGAGGGGCTGAATCAGAGGGGTTGAAACAGAGGGGCTGACAAAGAGGGCGAGAAACAGAGAAACTGAAACAGAGGGCGAGAAACAGAGGGGCTGAAACAGAGGGCGAGAAACAGAGGGGCTGAAACAGAGGGGCTGAAACAGAGGGGCTGAAACAGAGGGCGAGAAACAGAGGGGCTGAAACAGATGTGGAGAAACAGAGGGGCTGAAACAGAGGGCGAGAAACAGAGAGGCTGAATCAGAGGGGCTGAAACAGAGGGAGAGAAACAGAGGGGCTGAAACAGAGGGCGAGAAACAGAGGGGCTGAAACAGAGGTGCTGAAACAGAGGGTGAGAAACAGAGGGGCTGAAACAGAGGGCGAGAAACAGAGGGGCTGGAACAGAGGGGCTGAAACAGAGGGGCTGATTCAGAGGGGCTGAAACAGAGGGGCTGAATCAGAGGGGCTGAAACAGAGGGCGAGAAACAGAGGGGCTGAAACAGAGGGCGAGAAACAGATGAGCAGAAACAGAGGGCGAGAAACAGAGGGGCTGAAACAGAGGGGCTGAAACAGAGGGGCTGAAACAGAGGGCAAGAAACAGAGGGGCTGAAACCGAGTGTCTGAAACAGAAGGGCTGAAACAGAGGGGCTGAAACAGAGGGCGAGAAACAGAGGGGCTGAATCAGAGGGGCTGAATCAGAGGGGCTGAAACAGAGGGGCTGAATCAGAGGGGCTGAAACAGAAGGCGAGAAACAGAGGGGCTGAAACAGAGGGCGAGAAGCAGAGGGGCAGAAACGGAGGGCGAGAAACAGTGGGGCTGAAACAGAGGGGCTGAAACAGAGGGCAAGAAACAGAGGGGCTGAAACAGAGGGGCTGAAACAAAGGGCGAGAAACAGAGTGGCTGAAACAGAGGGGCAGAAACAGAGGGGCTGAAACAGAGGGGCTGAATCAGAGGGGCTGAAACAGAGGGGCTGAAACAGAGGGGCTGAAACAGAGGGGCTGATTCAGAGGGGCTGAAACAGAGGGGCTGAATCAGAGGGGCTGAAACAGAGGGCGAGAAACAGAGCGGCTGAAACAGAGTGCGAGAAACAGAGGAGCAGAAACAGAGGGCGAGAAACAGAGGGGCTGATACAGAGGGGCTGAAACAGAGAGTGCGAAACAGAGGGGCTGAAACAGAGGGCGAGAAACAGAGGGGCTGAAACAGAGGGCGAGAAACAGAGGGGCTGAAACAGAGGGCAAGAAACAGAGGGGCTGAAACCGAGTGTCTGAAACAGAAGGGCTGAAACAGAGGGGCTGAAACAGAGGGCGAGAAACAGTGGGGCTGAATCAGACCGGCTGAATCAGAGGGGCTGAAACAGAGGGGCTGAATCAGAGGGGCTGAAACAGAAGGCGAGAAACAGAGGGGCTGAAACAGAGGGCGAGAAGCAGAGGGGCAGAAACAGAGGGCGAGAAACAGAGCGGCTGAAACAGAGGGCGAGAAACAGAGGAGCAGAAACAGAGGGCGAGAAACAGAGGGGCTGAAACAGAGAGTGCGAAAGAGAGGGGCTGAAACAGAGAGTGCGAAACAGAGGGGCTGAAACAGAGGGCGAGAAACAAAGGGGCTGAAACAGAGGTCGAGAAACAGAGGGGCTGAAACAGAGGGCAAGAAACAGAGGGGCTGAAACCGAGTGGCTGAAACAGAAGGGCTGAAACAGAGGGGCTGAAACAGAGGGCGAGAAACAGAGGGGCTGAATCAGAGGGGCTGAATCAGAGGGGCTGAAACAGAGGGCCTGAATCAGAGGGTCTGAAACAGAAGGCGAGAAACAGAGGGGCTGAAACAGAGGGCGAGAAACAGAGTGCGAGAAACAGAGGGCGAGAAACAGTGGGGCTGAAACAGAGGGCCTGAAACAGAGGGCAAGAAACAGAGGGGCTGAAACAGAGGGCGAGAAACAGAGGGGCTGAAACAGTGGGGCTGAAGCAGAGGGGCTGAATCAGAGGGGCTGAAACAGAGGGGCTGAATCAGAGGGGCAGAAACAGAGGGCGAGAAACAGAGGGGCTGAAACAGAGGGCGAGAAGCAGAGGGGCAGAAACAGAGGGCGAGAAACAGAGGGGTTGAAACAGAGGGGCTGAAACAGAGGGCAAGAAACAGAGGGGCTGAAACAGAGGGGCTGAAACAAAGGGCGAGAAACAGAGTTGCTGAAACAGAGGGGCAGAAACAGAGGGGCTGAAACAGAGGGGCTGAATCGGAGGGGCTGAAACAGAGGGGCTGAAACAGAGGGGCAGAAACAGAGGGGCTGAAACAGAGGGGCAGAAACAGAGGGCGAGAAACAGAGGGGCTGAATCAGAGGGGCTGAATCAGAGGGGCTGAAACAGAGGGGCTGAAACAGAGGGCGAGAAACAGAGGGGCTGAATCAGAGGGGCTGAATCAGAGGGGCTGAAACAGAGGGGCTGAAACAGAGGGTGAGAAACAGAGGGGCTGAAACAGAGGGCGAGAAACAGAGGGGCTGGAACAGAGGGGCTGAAACAGAGGGGCTGATTCAGAGGGGCTGAAACAGAGGGGCTGAATCAGAGGGGCTGAAACAGAGGGCGAGAAACAGAGGTGCTGAAACAGAGGGCGAGAAACAGAGGAGCAGAAACAGAGGCCGAGAAACAGAGGGGCTGAAACAGAGAGTGCGAAACAGAGGGGCTGAAACAGAGGGCGAGAAACAGAGGGGCTGAAACAGAGGTCGAGAAACAGAGGGGCTGAAACAGAGGGCAAGAAACAGAGGGGCTGAAACCGAGTGGCTGAAACAGAAGGGCTGAAACAGAGGGGCTGAAACAGAGGGCGAGAAACAGAGGGGCTGAATCAGAGGGGCTGAATCAGAGGGGCTGAAACAGAGGGCCTGAATCAGAGAGGCTGAAACAGAAGGCGAGAAACAGAGGGGCTGAAACAGAGGGCGAGAAACAGAGGGGCAGAAACAGAGGGCGAGAAACAGTGGGGCTGAAACAGAGGGCCTGAAACAGAGGGCAAGAAACAGAGGGGCTGAAACAGAGGGGCTGAAATAGAGGGTCTGAAACAGAGGGGCTGAATCAGAGGGGCTGAAACAGAGGGGCTGAATCAGAGGGGCTGAAACAGAGGGCGAGAAACAGAGGGGCTGAAACAGAGGGGCTGAATCAGAGGGGCTGAAACAGAGGGGCTGAAACAGAGGGCGAGAAACAGAGAGGCTGAAACAGAGGGCGAGAAACAGAGGGGCTGAAACAGAGGGCGAGAAACAGAGGGGCTGAAACAGAGGGGCTGAAACAGAGGGGCTGAAACAGAGGGCGAGAAACAGAGGGGGTGAAACAGATGGCGAGAAACAGAGGGGCTGAAACAGAGGGCGAGAAACAGAGGGGCTGAATCAGAGGGGCTGAAACAGAGGGCGAGAAACAGAGGGGCTAAAACAGAGGGCGAGAAACAGAGGGGCTGAAACAGAGGTGCTGAAACAGAGGGCGAGAAGCAGAGGGGCAGAAACAGAGGGCGAGAAACAGAGGGGTTGAAACAGAGGGGCTGAAACAGAGGGCAAGAAACAGAGGGGCTGAAACAGAGGGGCTGAAACAAAGGGCGAGAAACAGAGTGGCTGAAACAGAGGGGCAGAAACAGAGGGGCTGAATCGGAGGGGCTGAAACAGAGGGGCTGAAACAGAGGGGCTGAAACAGAGGGGCTGAAACAGAGGGGCAGAAACAGAGGGCGAGAAACAGAGGGGCTGAATCAGAGGGGCTGAATCAGAGGGGCTGAAACAGAGGGGCTGAAACAGAGGGCGAGAAACAGAGGGGCTGAATCAGAGGGGCTGAATCAGAGGGGCTGAAACAAAGGGGCTGAAACAGAGGGCGAGAAACTAAGGGACTGAATCAGAGGGGCAGAAACAGAGGGGCTGAAACAGACGGGCTGAAACAGAGAGCCTGAAACAGATGGGCTGAAACAGAGGGGCTGAAATAGAGGGGCTGAAACAGAGGGGCTGAAACAGAGGGCGAGAAACAGAGAGGCTGAAACAGAGGGCGAGAAACAGAGGGGCTGAAACAGAGGGCAAGAAACAGAGGGGCTGAAACAGAGGGCGAGAAGCAGATGGGCTGAAACAGAGGGGCTGAAACAGAGGGGCTGAAACAGAGGGGCTGAAACAGAGGGGCTGAAACAGACGGACTGAAACAGAGAGCCTGAAACAGAGTGGCTGAAACAGAGGGGCTGAAATAGAGGGTCTGAAACAGAGGGGCTGAATCAGAGGGGCTGAAACAGAGGGGCTGAATCTGAGGTGCTGAAACAGAGGGCGAGAAACAGAGGGGCTGAAACAGAGGGGCTGAATCAGAGGGGTTGAAACAGAGGGGCTGACAAAGAGGGCGAGAAACAGAGAAACTGAAACAGAGGGCGAGAAACAGAGGGGCTGAAACAGAGGGCGAGAAACAGAGGGGCTGAAACAGAGGGGCTGAAACAGAGGGGCTGAAACAGAGGGCGAGAAACAGAGGGGCTGAAACAGATGTGGAGAAACAGAGGGGCTGAAACAGAGGGCGAGAAACAGAGAGGCTGAATCAGAGGGGCTGAAACAGAGGGAGAGAAACAGAGGGGCTGAAACAGAGGGCGAGAAACAGAGGGGCTGAAACAGAGGTGCTGAAACAGAGGGTGAGAAACAGAGGGGCTGAAACAGAGGGCGAGAAACAGAGGGGCTGGAACAGAGGGGCTGAAACAGAGGGGCTGATTCAGAGGGGCTGAAACAGAGGGGCTGAATCAGAGGGGCTGAAACAGAGGGCGAGAAACAGAGGGGCTGAAACAGAGGGCGAGAAACAGATGAGCAGAAACAGAGGGCGAGAAACAGAGGGGCTGAAACAGAGGGGCTGAAACAGAGGGGCTGAAACAGAGGGCAAGAAACAGAGGGGCTGAAACCGAGTGTCTGAAACAGAAGGGCTGAAACAGAGGGGCTGAAACAGAGGGCGAGAAACAGAGGGGCTGAATCAGAGGGGCTGAATCAGAGGGGCTGAAACAGAGGGGCTGAATCAGAGGGGCTGAAACAGAAGGCGAGAAACAGAGGGGCTGAAACAGACGGGCTGAAACAGAGAGCCTGAAACAGATGGGCTGAAACAGAGGGGCTGAAATAGAGGGGCTGAAACAGAGGGGCTGAAACAGAGGGCGAGAAACAGAGAGGCTGAAACAGAGGGCGAGAAACAGAGGGGCTGAAACAGAGGGCAAGAAACAGAGGGGCTGAAACAGAGGGCGAGAAGCAGATGGGCTGAAACAGAGGGGCTGAAACAGAGGGGCTGAAACAGAGGGGCTGAAACAGAGGGGCTGAAACAGACGGACTGAAACAGAGAGCCTGAAACAGAGTGGCTGAAACAGAGGGGCTGAAATAGAGGGTCTGAAACAGAGGGGCTGAATCAGAGGGGCTGAAACAGAGGGGCTGAATCTGAGGTGCTGAAACAGAGGGCGAGAAACAGAGGGGCTGAAACAGAGGGGCTGAATCAGAGGGCAAGAAACAGAGGGGCTGAAACAGAGGGGCTGAAACAAAGGGCGAGAAACAGAGTGGCTGAAACAGAGGGGCAGAAACAGAGGGGCTGAAACAGAGGGGCTGAATCAGAGGGGCTGAAACAGAGGGGCTGAAACAGAGGGGCTGAAACAGAGGGGCTGATTCAGAGGGGCTGAAACAGAGGGGCTGAATCAGAGGGGCTGAAACAGAGGGCGAGAAACAGAGCGGCTGAAACAGAGTGCGAGAAACAGAGGAGCAGAAACAGAGGGCGAGAAACAGAGTGGCTGATACAGAGGGGCTGAAACAGAGAGTGCGAAACAGAGGGGCTGAAACAGAGGGCGAGAAACAGAGGGGCTGAAACAGAGGGCGAGAAACAGAGGGGCTGAAACAGAGGGCAAGAAACAGAGGGGCTGAAACCGAGTGTCTGAAACAGAAGGGCTGAAACAGAGGGGCTGAAACAGAGGGCGAGAAACAGTGGGGCTGAATCAGACCGGCTGAATCAGAGGGGCTGAAACAGAGGGGCTGAATCAGAGGGGCTGAAACAGAAGGCGAGAAACAGAGGGGCTGAAACAGAGGGCGAGAAGCAGAGGGGCAGAAACAGAGGGCGAGAAACAGAGCGGCTGAAACAGAGGGCGAGAAACAGAGGAGCAGAAACAGAGGGCGAGAAACAGAGGGGCTGAAACAGAGAGTGCGAAACAGAGGGGCTGAAACAGAGGGCGAGAAACAGAGGGGCTGAAACAGAGGTCGAGAAACAGAGGGGCTGAAACAGAGGGCAAGAAACAGAGGGGCTGAAACCGAGTGGCTGAAACAGAAGGGCTGAAACAGAGGGGCTGAAACAGAGGGCGAGAAACAGAGGGGCTGAATCAGAGGGGCTGAATCAGAGGGGCTGAAACAGAGGGCCTGAATCAGAGGGGCTGAAACAGAAGGCGAGAAACAGAGGGGCTGAAACAGAGGGCGAGAAACAGAGTGCGAGAAACAGAGGGCGAGAAACAGTGGGGCTGAAACAGAGGGCCTGAAACAGAGGGCAAGAAACAGAGGGGCTGAAACAGAGGGCGAGAAACAGAGGGGCTGAAACAGTGGGGCTGAAGCAGAGGGGCTGAATCAGAGGGGCTGAAACAGAGGGGCTGAATCAGAGGGGCAGAAACAGAGGGCGAGAAACAGAGGGGCTGAAACAGAGGGCGAGAAGTAGAGGGGCAGAAACAGAGGGCGAGAAACAGAGGGGTTGAAACAGAGGGGCTGAAACAGAGGGCAAGAAACAGAGGGGCTGAAACAGAGGGGCTGAAACAAAGGGCGAGAAACAGAGTTGCTGAAACAGAGGGGCAGAAACAGAGGGGCTGAAACAGAGGGGCTGAATCGGAGGGGCTGAAACAGAGGGGCTGAAACAGAGGGGCAGAAACAGAGGGGCTGAAACAGAGGGGCTGAAACAGAGGGGCAGAAACAGAGGGCGAGAAACAGAGGGGCTGAATCAGAGGGGCTGAATCAGAGGGGCTGAAACAGAGGGGCTGAAACAGAGGGCGAGAAACAGAGGGGCTGAATCAGAGGGGCTGAATCAGAGGGGCTGAAACAGAGGGGCTGAAACAGAGGGTGAGAAACAGAGGGCGAGAAACAGAGGGGCTGAAACAGAGGGCGAGAAACAGAGGAGCAGAAACAGAGGCCGAGAAACAGAGGGGCTGAAACAGAGAGTGCGAAACAGAGGGGCTGAAACAGAGGGCGAGAAACAGAGGGGCTGAAACAGAGGTCGAGAAACAGAGGGGCTGAAACAGAGGGCAAGAAACAGAGGGGCTGAAACCGAGTGGCTGAAACAGAAGGGCTGAAACAGAGGGGCTGAAACAGAGGGCGAGAAACAGAGGGGCTGAATCAGAGGGGCTGAATCAGAGGGGCTGAAACAGAGGGCCTGAATCAGAGAGGCTGAAACAGAAGGCGAGAAACAGAGGGGCTGAAACAGAGGGCGAGAAACAGAGGGGCAGAAACAGAGGGCGAGAAACAGTGGGGCTGAAACAGAGGGCCTGAAACAGAGGGCAAGAAACAGAGGGGCTGAAACAGAGGGCGAGAAACAGAGGGGCTGAAACAGTGGGGCTGAAGCAGAGGGGCTGAAACAGTGGGCGAGATACAGAGGGGCTGAAACAAAGGGCGAGAAACAGAGGGGCTGAAACAGAGGGGCTGAAACAGAGGGGCTGAATCGGAGGGGCTGAAACAGAGGGGCTGAAACAGTGGGGCTGAAACAGAGGGCAAGAAACAGAGGGGCTGAAACAGAGGGGCTGAAACCGAGTGTCTGAAACAGAAGGGCTGAAACAGAGGGGCTGAAACAGAGGGCGAGAAACAGAGGGGCTGAATCAGAGGGGCTGAATCAGAGGGACTGAAACAGAGGGGCTGAATCAGAGGGGCTGAAACAGAAGGCGAGAAACAGAGGGGCTGAAACAGAGGGCGAGAAGCAGAGGGGCAGAAACAGAGGGCGAGAAACAGAGGGGCTGAAACAGAGGGGCTGAAATAGAGGGTCTGAAACAGAGGGGCTGAATCAGAGGGGCTGAAACAGAGGGGCTGAATCAGAGGGGCTGAAACAGAGGGCGAGAAACAGAGGGGCTGAAACAGAGGGGCTGAATCAGAGGGGCTGAAACAGAGGGGCTGAAACAGAGGGCGAGAAACAGAGGGGCTGAAACAGAGGGCGAGAAACAGAGGGGCTGAAACAGAGGGGCTGAAACAGAGGGGCTGTAACAGAGGTCGAGAAACAGAGGGGGTGAAACAGATGGCGAGAAACAGAGGGGCTGAAACAGAGGGCGAGAATCAGAGGGGTTGAATCAGAGGGGCTGAAACAGAGGGCGAGAAACAGAGGGGCTAAAACAGAGGGCGAGAAACAGTGGGGCTGAAACAGAGGTGCTGAAACAGAGGGTGAGAAACAGAGGGGCTGAAACAGAGGGCGAGAAACACAGGGGCTGAAACAGAGGGTCTGAAACAGAGGGGCTGATTCAGAGGGGCTGAAACAGAGGGGCTGAATCAGAGGGGCTGAAACAGAGGGCGAGAAACAGAGCGGCCGAAACAGAGGGCGAGAAACAGAGGAGCAGAAACAGAGGGCGAGAAACAGAGGGGCTGATACAGAGGGGCTGAAACAGAGAGTGCGAAACAGAGGGGCTGAAACAGAGGGCGAGAAACAGAGGGGCTGAAACAGAGGGCGAGAAACAGAGGGGCTGAAACAGAGGGCAAGAAACAGAGGGGCTGAAACCGAGTGTCTGAAACAGAAGGGCTGAAACAGAGGGGCTGAAACAGAGGGCGAGAAACAGAGGGGCTGAATCAGAGGGGCTGAATCAGAGGGGCTGAAACAGAGGGGCTGAATCAGAGGGGCAGAAACAGAGGGCGAGAAACAGAGGGGCTGAAACAGAGGGCGAGAAGCAGAGGGGCAGAAACAGAGGGCGAGAAACAGAGGGGTTGAAACAGAGGGGCTGAAACAGAGGGCAAGAAACAGAGGGGCTGAAACAGAGGGGCTGAAACAAAGGGCGAGAAACAGAGTGGCTGAAACAGAGGGGCAGAAACAGAGGGGCTGAAACAGAGGGGCTGAATCGGAGGGGCTGAAACAGAGGGGCTGAAACAGAGGGGCAGAAACAGAGGGGCTGAAACAGAGGGGCTGAAACAGAGGGGCAGAAACAGAGGGCGAGAAACAGAGGGGCTGAATCAGAGGGGCTGAATCAGAGGGGCTGAAACAGAGGGGCTGAAACAGAGGGCGAGAAACAGAGGGGCTGAATCAGAGGGGCTGAATCAGAGGGGCTGAAACAGAGGGGCTGAAACAGAGGGTGAGAAACAGAGGGGCTGAAACAGAGGGCGAGAAACAGAGGGGCTGGAACAGAGGGGCTGAAACAGAGGGGCTGATTCAGAGGGGCTGAAACAGAGGGGCTGAATCAGAGGGGCTGAAACAGAGGGCGAGAAACAGAGCGGCTGAAACAGAGGGCGAGAAACAGAGGAGCAGAAACAGAGGGCGAGAAACAGAGGGGCTGAAACAGAGAGTGCGAAACAGAGGGGCTGAAACAGAGGGCGAGAAACAGAGGGGCTGAAACAGAGGTCGAGAAACAGAGGGGCTGAAACAGAGGGCAAGAAACAGAGGGGCTGAAACCGAGTGGCTGAAACAGAAGGGCTGAAACAGAGGGGCTGAAACAGAGGGCGAGAAACAGAGGGGCTGAATCAGAGGGGCTTAATCAGAGGGGCTGAAACAGAGGGCCTGAATCAGAGGGGCTGAAACAGAAGGCGAGAAACAGAGGGGCTGAAACAGAGGGCGAGAAACAGAGGGGCAGAAACAGAGGGCGAGAAACAGTGGGGCTGAAACAGAGGGCCTGAAACAGAGGGCAAGAAACAGAGGGGCTGAAACAGAGGGCGAGAAACAGAGGGGCTGAAACAGTGGGGCTGAAGCAGAGGGGCTGAATCAGAGGGGCTGAAACAGAGGGGCTGAATCAGAGGGGCAGAAACAGAGGGCGAGAAACAGAGGGGCTGAAACAGAGGGCGAGAAGCAGAGGGGCATAAACAGAGGGCGAGAAACAGAGGGGTTGAAACAGAGGGGCTGAAACAGAGGGCAAGAAACAGAGGGGCTGAAACAGAGGGGCTGAAACAAAGGGCGAGAAACAGAGTTGCTGAAACAGAGGGGCAGAAACAGAGGGGCTGAAACAGAGGGGCTGAATCGGAGGGGCTGAAACAGAGGGGCTGAAACAGAGGGGCAGAAACAGAGGGGCTGAAACAGAGGGGCTGAAACAGAGGGGCAGAAACAGAGGGCGAGAAACAGAGGGGCTGAATCAGAGGGGCTGAATCAGAGGGGCTGAAACAGAGGGGCTGAAACAGAGGGCGAGAAACAGAGGGGCTGAATCAGAGGGGCTGAATCAGAGGGGCTGAAACAGAGGGGCTGAAACAGAGGGTGAGAAACAGAGGGGCTGAAACAGAGGGCGAGAAACAGAGGGGCTGGAACAGAGGGGCTGAAACAGAGGGGCTGATTCAGAGGGGCTGAAACAGAGGGGCTGAATCAGAGGGGCTGAAACAGAGGGCGAGAAACAGAGGGGCTGAAAGAGAGGGCGAGAAACAGAGGAGCAGAAACAGAGGCCGAGAAACAGAGGGGCTGAAACAGAGAGTGCGAAACAGAGGGGCTGAAACAGAGGGCGAGAAACAGAGGGGCTGAAACAGAGGTCGAGAAACAGAGGGGCTGAAACAGAGGGCAAGAAACAGAGGGGCTGAAACCGAGTGGCTGAAACAGAAGGGCTGAAACAGAGGGGCTGAAACAGAGGGCGAGAAACAGAGGGGCTGAATCAGAGGGGCTGAATCAGAGGGGCTGAAACAGAGGGCCTGAATCAGAGAGGCTGAAACAGAAGGCGAGAAACAGAGGGGCTGAAACAGAGGGCGAGAAACAGAGGGGCAGAAACAGAGGGCGAGAAACAGTGGGGCTGAAACAGAGGGCCTGAAACAGAGGGCAAGAAACAGAGGGGCTGAAACAGAGGGCGAGAAACAGAGGGGCTGAAACAGTGGGGCTGAAGCAGAGGGGCTGAAACAGTGGGCGAGATACAGAGGGGCTGAAACAAAGGGCGAGAAACAGAGGGGCTGAAACAGAGGGGCTGAAACAGAGGGGCTGAAACAGAGGGGCTGAAACAGAGGGCAAGAAACAGAGGGGCTGAAACAGAGGGGCTGAAACAGAGGGGCAGAAACAGAGGGCGAGAAACAGAGGGGCTGAATCAGAGGGGCTGAATCAGAGGGGCTGAATCAGAGGGGCTGAAACAGAGTGGCTGAAACAGAGGGCGAGAAACTAAGGTACTGAATCAGAGGGGCTGAAACAGAGGGGCTGAAACAGAGGGGCTGAAACAGAGGGGCTGAATCAGAGGGGCTGAAACAGAGGGCGAGAAACAGAGGGGCTGAAACAGAGGGGCTGAATCAGAGGGGCTGAAACAGAGGGGCTGAAACAGAGGGCGAGAAACAGAGAGGCTGAAACAGAGGGCGAGAAACAGAGGGGCTGAAACAGAGGGCGAGAAACAGAGGGGCTGAAACAGAGGGGCTGAAACAGAGGGGCTGAAACAGAGGGCGAGAAACAGAGGGGGTGAAACAGATGGCGAGAAACAGAGGGGCTGAAACAGAGGGCGAGAAACAGAGGGGCTGAATCAGAGTGCATGAAACAGAGGGGCTGAATCAGAGGGGCTGAAACAGAGGGCGAGAAACAGAGGGGCTGAAACAGAGGGGCTGAATCAGAGGGGCTGAAACAGAGGGGCTGAAACAGAAGGGCTGAAACAGAGGGGCTGAAACAGATGGCGAGAAACAGAGGTGCTGAAACAGAGGGCGAGAAACAGAGGGGCTGAATCAGAGGGGCTGAAACAGAGGGCGTGAAACAGAGGGGCTAAAACAGAGGGCGAGAAACAGAGGGGCTGAAACAGAGGTGCTGAAACAGAGGGTGAGAAACAGAGGGGCTGAAACAGAGGGCGAGAAACAGAGGGGCTGAAACAGAGGGGCTGAAACAGAGGGGCTGATTCAGAGGGGCTGAAACAGAGGGGCTGAATCAGAGGGGCTGAAACAGAGGGCGAGAAACAGAGCGGCTGAAACAGAGGGCGAGAAACAGAGGAGCAGAAACAGAGGGCGAGAAACAGAGGGGCTGAAACAGAGGGGCTGAAACAGAGAGTGCGAAACAGAGGGGCTGAAACAGAGGGCGAGAAACAGAGGGGCTGAAACAGAGGGCGAGAAACAGAGGGGCTGAAACAGAGGGCAAGAAACAGAGGGGCTGAAACCGAGTGTCTGAAACAGAAGGGCTGAAACAGAGGGGCTGAAACAGAGGGCGAGAAACAGAGGGGCTGAATCAGAGGGGCTGAATCAGAGGGGCTGAAACAGAAGGCGAGAAGCAGAGGGGCTGAAACAGAGGGCGAGAAGCAGAGGGGCAGAAACAGAGGGCGAGAAACAGAGGGGCTGAAACAGACGGGCTGAAATAGAGGGTCTGAAACAGAGGGGCTGAATCAGAGGGGCTGAAACAGAGGGGCTGAATCAGAGGGGCTGAAACAGAGGGCGAGAAACAGAGGGGCTGAAACAGAGGGGCTGAATCAGAGGGGCTGAAACAGAGGGGCTGAAACAGAGGGCGAGAAACAGAGAGGCTGAAGCAGAGGGCGAGAAACAGAGGGGCTGAAACAGAGGGCGAGAAACAGAGGGGCTGAAACAGAGGGGCTGAATCAGAGGGGCTGAAACAGAGGGGCTGAAACAGAGGGCGAGAAACAGAGAGGCTGAAACAGAGGGCGAGAAACAGAGGGGCTGAAACAGAGGGCGAGAAACAGAGGGGCTGAAACAGAGGGGCTGAAACAGAGGGGCTGAAACAGAGGGCGAGAAACAGAGGGGGTGAAACAGATGGCGAGAAACAGAGGGGCTGAAACAGAGGGCGAGAAACAGAGGGGCTGAATCAGAGTGCATGAAACAGAGGGGCTGAATCAGAGGGGCTGAAACAGAGGGCGAGAAACAGAGGGGCTGAAACAGAGGGACTGAATCAGAGGGGCTGAAACAGAGGGGCTGAAACAGAAGGGCTGAAACAGAGGGGCTGAAACAGATGGCGAGAAACAGAGGTGCTGAAACAGAGGGCGAGAAACAGAGGGGCTGAATCAGAGGGGCTGAAACAGAGGGCGTGAAACAGAGGGGCTAAAACAGAGGGCGAGAAACAGAGGGGCTGAAACAGAGGTGCTGAAACAGAGGGTGAGAAACAGAGGGGCTGAAACAGAGGGCGAGAAACAGAGGGGCTGAAACAGAGGGGCTGAAACAGAGGGGCTGATTCAGAGGGGCTGAAACAGAGGGGCTGAATCAGAGGGGCTGAAACAGAGGGCGAGAAACAGAGCGGCTGAAACAGAGGGCGAGAAACAGAGGAGCAGAAACAGAGGGCGAGAAACCGAGGGGCTGAAACAGAGGGGCTGAAACAGAGAGTGCGAAACAGAGGGGCTGAAACAGAGGGCGAGAAACAGAGGGGCTGAAACAGAGGGCGAGAAACAGAGGGGCTGAAACAGAGGGCAAGAAACAGAGGGGCTGAAACCGAGTGTCTGAAACAGAAGGGCTGAAACAGAGGGGCTGAAACAGAGGGCGAGAAACAGAGGGGCTGAATCAGAGGGGCTGAATCAGAGGGGCTGAAACAGAAGGCGAGAAGCAGAGGGGCTGAAACAGAGGGCGAGAAGCAGAGGGGCAGAAACAGAGGGCGAGAAACAGAGGGGCTGAAACAGACGGGCTGAAATAGAGGGTCTGAAACAGAGGGGCTGAATCAGAGGGGCTGAAACAGAGGGGCTGAATCAGAGGGGCTGAAACAGAGGGCGAGAAACAGAGGGGCTGAAACAGAGGGGCTGAATCAGAGGGGCTGAAACAGAGGGGCTGAAACAGAGGGCGAGAAACAGAGAGGCTGAAGCAGAGGGCGAGAAACAGAGGGGCTGAAACAGAGGGCGAGAAACAGAGGGGCTGATACAGAGGGGCTGAAACAGAGAGTGCGAAACAGAGGGGCTGAAACAGAGGGGCTGAAACAGAGGGCGAGAAACAGAGGGGGTGAAACAGATGGCGAGAAACAGAGGGGCTGAAACAGAGGGCGAGAAACAGAGGGGCTGAATCAGAGGGGCTGAAACAGAGGGCAAGAAACAGAGGGGCTGAAACAGAGGGGCTGAAACCGAGGGGCAGAAACAGAGGGCGAGAAACAGAGGGGCTGAATCAGAGGGGCTGAATCAGAGGGGCTGAATCAGAGGGGCTGAAACAGAGGGGCTGAAACAGAGGGCGAGAAACTAAGGTACTGAATCAGAGGGGCTGAAACAGAGGGGCTGAAACAGAGGGGCTGAAACAGAGGGGCTGAATCAGAGGGGCTGAAACAGAGGGCGAGAAACAGAGGGGCTGAAACAGAGGGGCTGAATCAGAGGGGCTGAAACAGAGGGGCTGAAACAGAGGGCGAGAAACAGAGAGGCTGAAACAGAGGGCGAGAAACAGAGGGGCTGAAACAGAGGGCGAGAAACAGAGGGGCTGAAACAGAGGGGCTGAAACAGAGGGGCTGAAACAGAGGGCGAGAAACAGAGGGGGTGAAACAGATGGCGAGAAACAGAGGGGCTGAAACAGAGGGCGAGAAACAGAGGGGCTGAATCAGAGTGCATGAAACAGAGGGGCTGAATCAGAGGGGCTGAAACAGAGGGCGAGAAACAGAGGGGCTGAAACAGAGGGACTGAATCAGAGGGGCTGAAACAGAGGGGCTGAAACAGAAGGGCTGAAACAGAGGGGCTGAAACAGATGGCGAGAAACAGAGGTGCTGAAACAGAGGGCGAGAAACAGAGGGGCTGAATCAGAGGGGCTGAAACAGAGGGCGAGAAACAGAGGGGCTAAAACAGAGGGCGAGAAACAGAGGGGCTGAAACAGAGGTGCTGAAACAGAGGGTGAGAAACAGAGGGGCTGAAACAGAGGGCGAGAAACAGAGGGGCTGAAACAGAGGGGCTGAAACAGAGGGGCTGATTCAGAGGGGCTGAAACAGTGGGGCTGAAGCAGAGGGGCTGAAACAGTGGGCGAGAAACAGAGGGGCTGAAACAAAGGGCGAGAAACAGAGGGGCTGAAACAGAGGGGCTGAAACAGAGGGGCTGAATCGGAGGGGCTGAAACAGAGGGGCTGAAACAGAGGGGCTGAAACAGAGGGCAAGAAACAGAGGGGCTGAATCAGAGGGGCTGAATCAGAGGGGCTGAATCAGAGGGGCTGAAACAGAGGGGCTGAAACAGAGGGCGAGAAACTAAGGTACTGAATCAGAGGGGCTGAAACAGAGGGGCTGAAACAGAGGGGCTGAAACAGAGGGGCTGAATCAGAGGGGCTGAAACAGAGGGCGAGAAACAGAGGGGCTGAAACAGAGGGGCTGAATCAGAGGGGCTGAAACAGAGGGGCTGAAACAGAGGGCGAGAAACAGAGAGGCTGAATCAGAGGGCGAGAAACAGAGGGGCTGAAACAGAGGGCGAGAAACAGAGGGGCTGAAACAGAGGGGCTGAAACAGAGGGGCTGAAACAGAGGGCGAGAAACAGAGGGGGTGAAACAGATGGCGAGAAACAGAGGGGCTGAAACAGAGGTCGAGAAACAGAGGGGCTGAATCAGAGTGCATGAAACAGAGGGGCTGAATCAGAGGGGCTGAAACAGAGGGCGAGAAACAGAGGGGCTGAAACAGAGGGGCTGAATCAGAGGGGCTGAAACAGAGGGGCTGAAACAGAGGGCGAGAAACAGAGAGGCTGAAACAGAGGGCGAGAAACAGAGGGGCTGAAACAGAGGGCGAGAATCAGAGGGGCTGAAACAGAGGGGCTGAAACAGAGGGGCTGAAACAGAGGGCGAGAAACAGAGGGGGTGAAACACATGGCGAGAAACAGAGGGGCTGAAACAGAGGGCGAGAAACAGAGGGGCTGAATCAGAGGGGCTGAAACAGTGGGCGAGAAACAGAGGGGCTAAAACAGAGGGCGAGAAACAGAGGGGCTGAAACAGAGGTGCTGAAACAGAGGGTGAGAAACAGAGGGGCTGAAACTGAGGGCGAGAAACAGAGGGGCTGAAACAGAGGGGCTGAAACAGAGGGGCTGATTCAGAGGGGCTGAAACAGAGGGGCTGAATCAGAGGGGCTGAAACAGAGGGCGAGAAACAGAGCGGCTGAAACAGAGGGCGAGAAACAGAGGAGCAGAAACAGAGGGCGAGAAACAGAGGGGCTGAAACAGAGGGGCTGAAACAGAGAGTGCGAAACAGAGGGGCTGAAACAGAGGGCGAGAAGCAGAGGGGCTGAAACAGAGGGCGAGAAACAGAGGGGCTGAAACAGAGGGCAAGAAACAGAGGGGCTGAAACCGAGTGTCTGAAACAGAAGGGCTGAAACAGAGGGGCTGAATCAGAGGGCGAGAAACAGAGGGGCTGAATCAGAGGGGCTGAATCAGAGGGGCTGAAACAGAAGGCGAGAAGCAGAGGGGCTGAAACAGAGGGCGAGAAGCAGAGGGGCAGAAACAGAGGGCGAGAAACAGAGGGGCTGAAACAGAGGGGCTGAAATAGAGGGTCTGAAACAGAGGGGCTGAATCAGAGGGGCTGAAACAGAGGGGCTGAATCAGAGGGGCTGAAACAGAGGGCGAGAAACAGAGGGGCTGAAACAGAGGGGCTGAATCAGAGGGGCTGAAACAGAGGGGCTGAAACAGAGGGCGAGAAACAGAGAGGCTGAAACAGAGGGCGAGAAACAGAGGGGCTGAAACAGAGGGCGAGAAACAGAGGGGCTGATACAGAGGGGCTGAAACAGAGAGTGCGAAACAGAGGGGCTGAAACAGAGGGGCTGAAACAGAGGGCGAGAAACAGAGGGGGTGAAACAGATGGCGAGAAACAGAGGGGCTGAAACAGAGGGCGAGAAACAGAGGGGCTGAATCAGAGGGGCTGAAACAGAGGGTGAGAAACAGAGGGGCTAAAACAGAGGGCGAGAAACAGAGGGGCTGAAACAGAGGTGCTGAAACAGAGGGTGAGAAACAGAGCGGCTGAAACAGAGGGCGAGAAACAGAGGGGCTGAAACAGAGGGGCTGAAACAGAGGGGCTGATTCAGAGGGGCTGAAACAGAGGGGCTGAATCAGAGGGGCTGAAACAGAGGGCGAGAAACAGAGCGGCTGAAACAGAGGGCGAGAAACAGAGGAGCAGAAACAGAGGGCGAGAAACAGAGGGGCTGAAACAGAGGGGCTGAAACAGAGAGTGCGAAACAGAGGGGCTGAAACAGAGGGCGAGAAACAGAGGGG
Organism: Chiloscyllium punctatum; assembly: GCF_047496795.1. Taxonomy (NCBI): domain Eukaryota; kingdom Metazoa; phylum Chordata; class Chondrichthyes; order Orectolobiformes; family Hemiscylliidae; genus Chiloscyllium; species Chiloscyllium punctatum. Next base: position 742,101 of record NC_092779.1, on the reverse strand, counting down.
CTGAAACAGAGGGCGAGAAACAGAGGGGCTGAAACAGAGGGCAAGAAACAGAGGGGCTGAAACCGAGTGTCTGAAACAGAAGGGCTGAAACAGAGGGGCTGAAACAGAGGGCGAGAAACAGAGGGGCTGAATCAGAGGGGCTGAATCAGAGGGGCTGAAACAGAGGGGCTGAATCAGAGGGGCTGAAACAGAAGGCGAGAAACAGAGGGGCTGAAACAGAGGGCGAGAAGCAGAGGGGCAGAAACGGAGGGCGAGAAACAGTGGGGCTGAAACAGAGGGGCTGAAACAGAGGGCAAGAAACAGAGGGGCTGAAACAGAGGGGCTGAAACAAAGGGCGAGAAACAGAGTGGCTGAAACAGAGGGGCAGAAACAGAGGGGCTGAAACAGAGGGGCTGAATCGGAGGGGCTGAAACAGAGGGGCTGAAACAGAGGGGCTGAAACAGAGGGGCTGATTCAGAGGGGCTGAAACAGAGGGGCTGAATCAGAGGGGCTGAAACAGAGGGCGAGAAACTGAGCGGCTGAAACAGAGTGCGAGAAACAGAGGAGCAGAAACAGAGGGCGAGAAACAGAGGGGCTGATACAGAGGGGCTGAAACAGAGAGTGCGAAACAGAGGGGCTGAAACAGAGGGCGAGAAACAGAGGGGCTGAAACAGAGGGCGAGAAACAGAGGGGCTGAAACAGAGGGCAAGAAACAGAGGGGCTGAAACCGAGTGTCTGAAACAGAAGGGCTGAAACAGAGGGGCTGAAACAGAGGGCGAGAAACAGTGGGGCTGAATCAGACCGGCTGAATCAGAGGGGCTGAAACAGAGGGGCTGAATCAGAGGGGCTGAAACAGAAGGCGAGAAACAGAGGGGCTGAAACAGAGGGCGAGAAGCAGAGGGGCAGAAACAGAGGGCGAGAAACAGAGGGGCTGAAACAGAGGGGCTGAAACAGAGGGCAAGAAACAGAGGGGCTGAAACAGAGGGGCTGAAACAAAGGGCGAGAAACAGAGTGGCTGAAACAGAGGGGCAGAAACAGAGGGGCTGAAACAGAGGGGCTGAATCGGAGGGGCTGAAACAGAGGGGCTGAAACAGAGGGGCTGAAACAGAGGGCAAGAAACAGAGGGGCTGAAACAGAGGGGCTGAAACAGAGGGGCTGAAACAGAGGGCGAGAAACAGAGGGGCTGAATCAGAGGGGCTGAATCAGAGGGGCTGAAACAGAGGGGCTGAAACAGAGGGCGAGAAACAGAGGGGCTGAATCAGAGGGGCTGAATCAGAGGGGCTGAAACAGAGGGGCTGAAACAGAGGGCGAGAAACTAAGGGACTGAATCAGAGGGGCTGAAACAGAGGGGCTGAAACAGACGGGCTGAAACAGAGAGCCTGAAACAGAGGGGCTGAAACAGAGGGGCTGAAAAAGAGGGGCTGAAACAGAGGGGCTGAAACAGAGGCCGAGAAACTAAGGTACTGAATCAGAGGGGCTGAAACAGAGGGGCTGAAACAGACGGGCTGAAACAGAGACCCTGAAACAGAGTGGCTGAAACAGAGGGGCTGAAATAGAGGGTCTGAAACAGAGGGGCTGAATCAGAGGGGCTGAAACAGAGGGGCTGAATCAGAGGGGCTGAAACAGAGGGGCTGAAACAGAGGGCGAGAAACAGAGAGGCTGAAACAGAGGGCAACAAACAGAGGGGCTGAAACAGAGGGCGAGAAACAGAGGGGCTGAAACAGAGGGGCTGAAACAGAGGGGCTGAAACAGAGGGCGAGAAACGGAGGGGCTGAAACAGATGGCGAGAAACAGAGGGGCTGAAACAGAGGGCGAGAAACAGAGGGGCTGAATCAGAGGGGCTGAAACAGAGGGCGAGAAACAGAGGGGCTGAAACAGAGGGCGAGAAACAGAGGGGCTGAAACAGAGGGCAAGAAACAGAGGGGCTGAAACCGAGTGTCTGAAACAGAAGGGCTGAAACAGAGGGGCTGAAACAGAGGGCGAGAAACAGAGGGGCTGAATCAGAGGGGCTGAATCAGAGGGGCTGAAACAGAGGGGCTGAATCAGAGGGGCTGAAACAGAAGGCGAGAAACAGAGGGGCTGAGACAGAGGGCGAGAAGCAGAGGGGCAGAAACGGAGGGCGAGAAACAGTGGGGCTGAAACAGAGGGGCTGAAACAGAGGGCAAGAAACAGAGGGGCTGAAACAGAGGGGCTGAAACAAAGGGCGAGAAACAGAGTGGCTGAAACAGAGGGGCAGAAACAGAGGGGCTGAAACAGAGGGGCTGAATCGGAGGGGCTGAAACAGAGGGGCTGAAACAGAGGGGCTGAAACAGAGGGGCTGATTCAGAGGGGCTGAAACAGAGGGGCTGAATCAGAGGGGCTGAAACAGAGGGCGAGAAACAGAGCGGCTGAAACAGAGTGCGAGAAACAGAGGAGCAGAAACAGAGGGCGAGAAACAGAGGGGCTGATACAGAGGGGCTGAAACAGAGAGTGCGAAACAGAGGGGCTGAAACAGAGGGCGAGAAACAGAGGGGCTGAAACAGAGGGCGAGAAACAGAGGGGCTGAAACAGAGGGCAAGAAACAGAGGGGCTGAAACCGAGTGTCTGAAACAGAAGGGCTGAAACAGAGGGGCTGAAACAGAGGGCGAGAAACAGTGGGGCTGAATCAGACCGGCTGAATCAGAGGGGCTGAAACAGAGGGGCTGAATCAGAGGGGCTGAAACAGAAGGCGAGAAACAGAGGGGCTGAAACAGAGGGCGAGAAGCAGAGGGGCAGAAACAGAGGGCGAGAAACAGAGGGGCTGAAACAGAGGGGCTGAAACAGAGGGCAAGAAACAGAGGGGCTGAAACAGAGGGGCTGAAACAAAGGGCGAGAAACAGAGTGGCTGAAACAGAGGGGCAGAAACAGAGGGGCTGAAACAGAGGGGCTGAATCGGAGGGGCTGAAACAGAGGGGCTGAAACAGAGGGGCTGAAACAGAGGGCAAGAAACAGAGGGGCTGAAACAGAGGGGCTGAAACAGAGGGGCTGAAACAGAGGGCGAGAAACAGAGGGGCTGAATCAGAGGGGCTGAATCAGAGGGGCTGAAACAGAGGGGCTGAAACAGAGGGCGAGAAACAGAGGGGCTGAATCAGAGGGGCTGAATCAGAGGGGCTGAAACAGAGGGGCTGAAACAGAGGGCGAGAAACTAAGGGACTGAATCAGAGGGGCTGAAACAGAGGGGCTGAAACAGACGGGCTGAAACAGAGAGCCTGAAACAGAGGGGCTGAAACAGAGGGGCTGAAAAAGAGGGGCTGAAACAGAGGGGCTGAAACAGAGGCCGAGAAACTAAGGTACTGAATCAGAGGGGCTGAAACAGAGGGGCTGAAACAGACGGGCTGAAACAGAGACCCTGAAACAGAGTGGCTGAAACAGAGGGGCTGAAATAGAGGGTCTGAAACAGAGGGGCTGAATCAGAGGGGCTGAAACAGAGGGGCTGAATCAGAGGGGCTGAAACAGAGGGGCTGAAACAGAGGGCGAGAAACAGAGAGGCTGAAACAGAGGGCAACAAACAGAGGGGCTGAAACAGAGGGCGAGAAACAGAGGGGCTGAAACAGAGGGGCTGAAACAGAGGGGCTGAAACAGAGGGCGAGAAACGGAGGGGCTGAAACAGATGGCGAGAAACAGAGGGGCTGAAACAGAGGGCGAGAAACAGAGGGGCTGAATCAGAGGGGCTGAAACAGAGGGCGAGAAACAGAGGGGCTGAAACAGAGGGCGAGAAACAGAGGGGCTGAAACAGAGGTGCTGAAACAGAGGGTGAGAAACAGAGGGGCTGAAACAGAGGGCGAGAAACAGAGGGGCTGAAACAGAGGTCGATAAACAGAGGGGCTGAAACAGAGGGCAAGAAACAGAGGGGCTGAAACCGAGTGGCTGAAACAGAAGGGCTGAAACAGAGGGGCTGAACAGAGGGCGAGAAACAGAGGAGCTGAATCAGAGGGGCTGAATCAGAGGGGCTGAAACAGAGGGCCTGAATCAGAGGGGCTGAAACAGAAGGTGAGAAACAGAGGGGCTGAAACAGAGTGCGAGAAACAGAGGGGCAGAAACAGAGGGCGAGAAACAGTGGGGCTGAAACAGAGGACCTGAAACAGAGGGCAAGAAACAGAGGGGCTGAAACAGAGGGCGAGAAACAGAGGGGCTGAAACAGTGGGGCTGAAGCAGAGGGGCTGAAACAGTGTGCGAGAAACAGAGGGGCTGAAACAAAGGGCGAGAAACAGAGGGGCTGAAACAGAGGGGCAGAAACAGAGGGGCTGAAACAGAGGGGCTGAATCGGAGGGGCTGAAACAGAGGGGCTGAAACGGAGGGGCTGAAACAGAGGGCAAGAAACAGAGGGGCTGAAACAGAGGGGCTGAAACAGAGGGGCAGAAACAGAGGGCGAGAAACAGAGGGGCTGAATCAGAGGGGCTGAATCAGAGGGGCTGAATCAGAGGGGCTGAAACAGAGGGGCTGAAACAGAGGGCGAGAAACTAAGGTACTGAATCAGAGGGGCTGAAACAGAGGGGCTGAAACAGAGGGGCTGAAACAGACGGGCTGAAACAGAGAGCCTGAAACAGTGTGGCTGAAACAGAGGGGCTGAAATAGAGGGTCTGAAACAGAGGGGCTGAATCAGAGTGGCTGAAACAGAGGGGCTGAATCAGAGGGGCTGAAACAGAGGGCGAGAAACAGAGTTGCTGAAACAGAGGGGCTGAATCAGAGGGGCTGAAACAGAGGGGCTGAAACAGAGGGCGAGAAACAGAGAGGCTGAAACAGAGGGCGAGAAACAGAGGGGCTGAAACAGAGGGCGAGAAACAGAGGGGCTGAAACAGAGCGTCTGAAACAGAGGGGCTGAAACAGACGGGCTGAAACAGAGAGCCTGAAACAGTGTGGCTGAAACAGAGGGGCTGAAATAGAGGGTCTGAAACAGAGGGGCTGAATCAGAGTGGCTGAAACAGAGGGGCTGAATCAGAGGGGCTGAAACAGAGGGCGAGAAACAGAGGGGATGAAACAGAGGGGCTGAATCAGAGGGGCTGAAACAGAGGGGCTGAAACAGAGGGCGAGAAACAGAGAGGCTGAAACAGAGGGCGAGAAACAGAGGGGCTGAAACAGAGGGCGAGAAACAGAGGGGCTGAAACAGAGGGTCTGAAACAGAGGGGCTGAAACAGAGGGCGAGAAACAGAGGGGGTGAAACAGATGGCGAGAAACAGAGGGGCTGAAACAGAGGGCGAGAAACAGAGGGGCTGAATCAGAGGGGCTGAAACAGAGGGCGAGAAACAGAGGGGCTAAAACAGAGGGCGAGAAACAGAGGGGCTGAAACAGAGGTGCTGAAACAGAGGGCGAGAAGCAGAGGGGCAGAAACAGAGGGCGAGAAACAGAGGGGTTGAAACAGAGGGGCTGAAACAGAGGGCAAGAAACAGAGGGGCTGAAACAGAGGGGCTGAAACAAAGGGCGAGAAACAGAGTGGCTGAAACAGAGGGGCAGAAACAGAGGGGCTGAATCGGAGGGGCTGAAACAGAGGGGCTGAAACAGAGGGGCTGAAACAGAGGGGCTGAAACAGAGGGGCAGAAACAGAGGGCGAGAAACAGAGGGGCTGAATCAGAGGGGCTGAATCAGAGGGGCTGAAACAGAGGGGCTGAAACAGAGGGCGAGAAACAGAGGGGCTGAATCAGAGGGGCTGAATCAGAGGGGCTGAAACAGAGGGGCTGAAACAGAGGGCGAGAAACTAAGGGACTGAATCAGAGGGGCTGAAACAGAGGGGCTGAAACAGACGGGCTGAAACAGAGAGCCTGAAACAGATGGGCTGAAACAGAGGGGCTGAAATAGAGGGGCTGAAACAGAGGGGCTGAAACAGAGGGCGAGAAACAGAGAGGCTGAAACAGAGGGCGAGAAACAGAGGGGCTGAAACAGAGGGCAAGAAACAGAGGGGCTGAAACAGAGGGCGAGAAGCAGATGGGCTGAAACAGAGGGGCTGAAACAGAGGGGCTGAAACAGAGGGGCTGAAACAGAGGGGCTGAAACAGACGGACTGAAACAGAGAGCCTGAAACAGAGTGGCTTAAACAGAGGGGCTGAAATAGAGGGTCTGAAATAGAGGGGCTGAATCAGAGGGGCTGAAACAGAGGGGCTGAATCAGAGGGGCTGAAACAGAGGGGCTGAAACAGAGGGCGAGAAACAGAGAGGCTGAAACAGAGGGCAACAAACAGAGGGGCTGAAACAGAGGGCGAGAAACAGAGGGGCTGAAACAGAGGGGCTGAAACAGAGGGGCTGAAACAGAGGGCGAGAAACAGAGGGGCTGAAACAGATGGCGAGAAACAGAGGGGCTGAAACAGAGGGCGAGATACAGAGGGGCTGAAACAGAGGGGCTGAATCAGAGGGGCTGAAACAGAGGGCGAGAAACAGAGGGGCTGAAACAGAGGGCGAGAAACAGAGCGGCTGAAACAGAGGGGCTGAATCAGAGGGGCTGAAACAGAGGGCGAGAAACAGAGGGGCTGAAACAGAGGGCGAGAAACAGAGGGGCTGAAACAGAGGTGCTGAAACAGAGGGTGAGAAACAGAGGGGCTGAAACAGAGGGGCTGAAACAGAGGGGCTGAAACAGACGGGCTGAAACAGAGAGCCTGAATCAGAGTGGCTGAAACAGAGGGGCTGAAATAGAGGGTCTGAAACAGAGGGGCTGAATCAGAGGGGCTGAAACAGAGGGGCTGAATCAGAGGTGCTGAAACAGAGGGCGAGAAACAGAGGGGCTGAAACAGAGGGGCTGAATCAGAGGGGTTGAAACAGAGGGGCTGACAAAGAGGGCGAGAAACAGAGAAACTGAAACAGAGGGCGAGAAACAGAGGGGCTGAAACAGAGGACGAGAAACAGAGGGGCTGAAACAGAGGGGCTGAATCAGAGGGGCTGAAACAGAGGGCGAGAAACAGAGGGGCTGAAACAGATGTGGAGAAACAGAGGGGCTGAAACAGAGGGCGAGAAACAGAGAGGCTGAATCAGAGGGGCTGAAACAGAGGGAGAGAAACAGAGGGGCTGAAACAGAGGGCGAGAAACAGAGGGGCTGAAACAGAGGTGCTGAAACAGAGGGTGAGAAACAGAGGGGCTGAAACAGAGGGCGAGAAACAGAGGGGCTGGAACAGAGGGGCTGAAACAGAGGGGCTGATTCAGAGGGGCTGAAACAGAGGGGCTGAATCAGAGGGGCTGAAACAGAGGGCGAGAAACAGAGGAGCTGAAACAGAGGGCGAGAAACAGATGAGCAGAAACAGAGGGCGAGAAACAGAGGGGCTGAAACAGAGGGGCTGAAACAGAGGGGCTGAAACAGAGGGCAAGAAACAGAGGGGCTGAAACCGAGTGTCTGAAACAGAAGGGCTGAAACAGAGGGGCTGAAACAGAGGGCGAGAAACAGAGGGGCTGAATCAGAGGGGCTGAATCAGAGGGGCTGAAACAGAGGGGCTGAATCAGAGGGGCTGAAACAGAAGGCGAGAAACAGAGGGGCTGAAACAGAGGGCGAGAAGCAGAGGGGCAGAAACGGAGGGCGAGAAACAGTGGGGCTGAAACAGAGGGGCTGAAACAGAGGGCAAGAAACAGAGGGGCTGAAACAGAGGGGCTGAAACAAAGGGCGAGAAACAGAGTGGCTGAAACAGAGGGGCAGAAACAGAGGGGCTGAAACAGAGGGGCTGAATCGGAGGGGCTGAAACAGAGGGGCTGAAACAGAGGGGCTGAAACAGAGGGGCTGATTCAGAGGGGCTGAAACAGAGGGGCTGAATCAGAGGGGCTGAAACAGAGTGCGAGAAACAGAGGAGCAGAAACAGAGGGCGAGAAACAGAGGGGCTGATACAGAGGGGCTGAAACGGAGAGTGCGAAACAGAGGGGCTGAAACAGAGGGCGAGAAACAGAGGGGCTGAAACAGAGGGCGAGAAACAGAGGGGCTGAAACAGAGGGCAAGAAACAGAGGGGCTGAAACCGAGTGTCTGAAACAGACGGGCTGAAACAGAGGGGCTGAAACAGAGGGCGAGAAACAGTGGGGCTGAATCAGACCGGCTGAATCAGAGGGGCTGAAACAGAGGGGCTGAATCAGAGGGGCTGAAACAGAAGGCGAGAAACAGAGGGGCTGAAACAGAGGGCGAGAAGCAGAGGGGCAGAAACAGAGGGCGAGAAACAGAGTGGCTGAAACAGAGGGGCTGAAACAGAGGGCAAGAAACAGAGGGGCTGAAACAGAGGGGCTGAAACAAAGGGCGAGAAACAGAGTGGCTGAAACAGAGGGGCAGAAACAGAGGGGCTGAAACAGAGGGGCTGAATCGGAGGGGCTGAAACAGAGGGGCTGAAACAGAGGGGCTGAAACAGAGGGCAAGAAACAGAGGGGCTGAAACAGAGGGGCTGAAACAGAGGGGCTGAAACAGAGGCCGAGAAACAGAGGGGCTGAATCAGAGGGGCTGAATCAGAGGGGCTGAAACAGAGGGGCTGAAACAGAGGGCGAGAAACAGAGGGGCTGAATCAGAGGGGCTGAATCAGAGGGGCTGAAACAGAGGGGCTGAAACAGAGGGCGAGAAACTAAGGGACTGAATCAGAGGGGCTGAAACAGAGGGGCTGAAACAGACGGGCTGAAACAGAGAGCCTGAAACAGAGGGGCTGAAACAGAGGGGCTGAAATAGAGGGGCTGAAACAGAGGGGCTGAAACAGAGGGCGAGAAACTAAGGTACTGAATCAGAGGGGCTGAAACAGAGGGGCTGAAACAGACGGGCTGAAACAGAGACCCTGAAACAGAGTGGCTGAAACAGAGGGGCTGAAATAGAGGGTCTGAAACAGAGGGGCTGAATCAGAGGGGCTGAAACAGAGGGGCTGAATCAGAGGGGCTGAAACAGAGGGGCTGAAACAGAGGGCGAGAAACAGAGAGGCTGAAACAGAGGGCAACAAACAGAGGGGCTGAAACAGAGGGCGAGAAACAGAGGGGCTGAAACAGAGGGGCTGAAACAGAGGGGCTGAAACAGAGGGCGAGAAACGGAGGGGCTGAAACAGATGGCGAGAAACAGAGGGGCTGAAACAGAGGGCGAGAAACAGAGGGGCTGAATCAGAGGGGCTGAAACAGAGGGCGAGAAACAGAGGGGCTGAAACAGAGGGCGAGAAACAGAGGGGCTGAAACAGAGGTGCTGAAACAGAGGGTGAGAAACAGAGGGGCTGAAACAGAGGGCGAGAAACAGAGGGGCTGAAACAGAGGTCGATAAACAGAGGGGCTGAAACAGAGGGCAAGAAACAGAGGGGCTGAAACCGAGTGGCTGAAACAGAAGGGCTGAAACAGAGGGGCTGAACAGAGGGCGAGAAACAGAGGGGCTGAATCAGAGGGGCTGAATCAGAGGGGCTGAAACAGAGGGCCTGAATCAGAGGGGCTGAAACAGAAGGCGAGAAACAGAGGGGCTGAAACAGAGGGCGAGAAACAGAGGGGCAGAAACAGAGGGCGAGAAACAGTGGGGCTGAAACAGAGGACCTGAAACAGAGGGCAAGAAACAGAGGGGCTGAAACAGAGGGCGAGAAACAGAGGGGCTGAAACAGTGGGGCTGAAGCAGAGGGGCTGAAACAGTGTGCGAGAAACAGAGGGGCTGAAACAAAGGGCGAGAAACAGAGGGGCTGAAACAGAGGGGCAGAAACAGAGGGGCTGAAACAGAGGGGCTGAATCGGAGGGGCTGAAACAGAGGGGCTGAAACAGAAGGGCTGAAACAGAGGGCAAGAAACAGAGGGGCTGAAACAGAGGGGCTGAAACAGAGGGGCAGAAACAGAGGGCGAGAAACAGAGGGGCTGAATCAGAGGGGCTGAATCAGAGGGGCTGAATCAGAGGGGCTGAAACAGAGGGGCTGAAACAGAGGGCGAGAAACTAAGGTACTGAATCAGAGGGGCTGAAACAGAGGGGCTGAAACAGACGGGCTGAAACAGAGAGCCTGAAACAGTGTGGCTGAAACAGAGGGGCTGAAATAGAGGGTTTGAAACAGAGGGGCTGAATCAGAGTGGCTGAAACAGAGGGGCTGAATCAGAGGGGCTGAAACAGAGGGCGAGAAACAGAGTTGCTGAAACAGAGGGGCTGAATCAGAGGGGCTGAAACAGAGGGGCTGAAACAGAGGGCGAGAAACAGAGAGGCTGAAACAGAGGGCGAGAAACAGAGGGGCTGAAACAGAGGGCGAGAAACAGAGGGGCTGAAACAGAGGGTCTGAAACAGAGGGGCTGAAACAGACGGGCTGAAACAGAGAGCCTGAAACAGTGTGGCTGAAACAGAGGGGCTGAAATAGAGGGTCTGAAACAGAGGGGCTGAATCAGAGTGGCTGAAACAGAGGGGCTGAATCAGAGGGGCTGAAACAGAGGGCGAGAAACAGAGGGGATGAAACAGAGGGGCTGAATCAGAGGGGCTGAAACAGAGGGGCTGAAACAGAGGGGAGAAACAGAGAGGCTGAAACAGAGGGCGAGAAACAGAGGGGCTGAAACAGAGGGCGAGAAACAGAGGGGCTGAAACAGAGCGTCTGAAACAGAGGGGCTGAAACAGAGGTGGAGAAACAGAGGGGGTGAAACAGATGGCGAGAAACAGAGGTGCTGAAACAGAGGGCGAGAAACAGAGGGGCTGAATCAGAGGGGCTGAAACAGAGGGCGAGAAACAGAGGGGCTAAAACAGAGGGCGAGAAACAGAGGGGCTGAAACAGAGGTGCTGAAACAGAGGGTGAGAAACAGAGGGGCTGAAACAGAGGGCGAGAAACAGAGGGGCTGAAACAGAGGGGCTGAAACAGAGGGGCTGATTCAGAGGGGCTGAAACAGAGGGGCTGAATCAGAGGGGCTGAAACAGAGGGCGAGAAACAGAGCGGCTGAAACAGAGGGCGAGAAACAGAGGAGCAGAAACAGAGGGCGAGAAACAGAGGGGCTGAAACAGAGGGGCTGAAACAGAGAGTGCGAAACAGAGGGGCTGAAACAGAGGGCGAGAAACAGAGGGGCTGAAACAGAGGGCGAGAAACAGAGGGGCTGAAACAGAGGGCAAGAAACAGAGGGGCTGAAACCGAGTGTCTGAAACAGAAGGGCTGAAACAGAGGGGCTGAAACAGAGGGCGAGAAACAGAGGGGCTGAATCAGTGGGGCTGAATCAGAGGGACTGAAACAGAGGGGCTGAATCAGAGGGGCTGAAACAGAAGGCGAGAAACAGAGGGGCTGAAAAAGTGGGCGAGAAGCAGAGGGGCAGAAACAGAGGGCGAGAAACAGAGGGGCTGAAACAGAGGGGCTGAAATAGAGGGTCTGAAACAGAGGGGCTGAATCAGAGGGGCTGAAACAGAGGGGCTGAATCAGAGGGGCTGAAACAGAGGGCGAGAAACAGAGGGGCTGAAACAGAGGGGCTGAATCAGAGGGGCTGAAACAGAGGGGCTGAAACAGAGGGCGAGAAACAGAGAGGCTGAAACAGAGGGCGAGAAACAGAGGGGCTGAAACAGAGGGCGAGAAACAGAGGGGCTGAAACAGAGGGGCTGAAACAGAGGGGCTGAAACAGAGGGCGAGAAACAGAGGGGGTGAAACAGATGGCGAGAAACAGAGGGGCTGAAACAGAGGGCGAGAAACAGAGGGGCTGAATCAGAGGGGCTGAAACAGAGGGCGAGAAACAGAGGGGCTAAAACAGAGGGCGAGAAACAGAGGGGCTGAAACAGAGGTGCTGAAACAGAGGGCGAGAAGCAGAGGGGCAGAAACAGAGGGCGAGAAACAGAGGGGTTGAAACAGAGGGGCTGAAACAGAGGGCAAGAAACAGAGGGGCTGAAACAGAGGGGCTGAAACAGAGGGGCTGAATCGGAGGGGCTGAAACAGAGGGGCTGAAACAGACGGGCTGAAACAGAGGGGCTGAAACAGAGGGGCTGAAAGAGAGGGGCTGAAACAGAGGGGCTGAAACAGAGGGCAAGAAATAGAGGGGCTGAAAAGGAGGGCGAGAAACAGAGGGTCTGAAACAGAGGGTGCGAAACAGAGGGGCTGAATCAGAGGGGCTGAAACAGATGCCGAGAAACAGAGGGGCTGAAACAGAGGGCGAGAAACAGAGGGGCTGAAACAGAGGGTCTGAAACAGAGGTTGAGAAACAGAGGGGCTGAAACAGAGGGCGAGAAACAGAGGGGCTGAAACAGAGGGGCTGAAACAGAGGGGCTGAATCAGAGTGGCTGATTCAGAGGGTCTGAAACAGAGGGGCTGAATCAGAGGGGCGGAAACTAAGGGCGAGAAACAGAGGGGCAGAAACAGAGGGCAAGAAACAGAGGGGCTGAATCAGAGGGCGAGAAACAGACGGGCAGAAACAGAGGGCGAGAAACAGAGGGACTGAAACAGAGGGGCTGAAACAGAGAGCGCGAAACAGAGGGACTGAAACAGAGGGCGAGAAACAGAGGGGCTGAAACAGAGGGCGAGAAACAGAGGGACTGAAACAAAGGGGCTGAAACAGAGAGCGCGAAACAGAGGGACTGAATCAGAGGGCGAGAAACAGAGGGGCTGAAACAGAGGGCAAGAAACAGAGGGGCTGAAACAGAGGGCGAGAAACAGAGGGGCTGTAACAGAGGGCAAGAAACAGAGGGGCTGAAACAGAGTGGCTGAAACAGAAGGCGAAAAACAGAGGGGCTGAATCAGACAGGCTGAATCAGATGGGCTGAAACAGAGGTGCTGAAACAGAGGGCGAGAAACAGAGTGGCTGAAACAGAGGGCGAGAAACAGAGGGCGAGAAACAGAGAGGCTGAAAAAGTGGGGCTGAAACAAAGGGGCTGAAACAAAGCGGTTGATACAGAGGGCGAGAAACAGAGGGGCTGAAACAGAGGGCGAGAAACAGAGGGGCTGAAACAGAGGGGCTGACACAGACGGGCTGAAACAGTGGGGCTGAAACAGAGGGCGAGAAACAGAGAGGCTGAAACACAGGGCGAGAAACAGAGGGGCTGAAACAGAGGACGAGAAACAGAGGGGCTGAAACAGAGGGACTGAAACAGAGGGGCTGAAACAGAGGGGCTGAAACAGAGGGCGAGAAACAGAGTGGCTGAAACAGAGGGCGAGAAACAGAGTGGCTGAAACAGAGGGCAAGAAACAGAGGGGCTGAAACAGAGGGCGAGAAACAGAGGGGCTGAAACAGAGGGGCTGAAACAGAGGCGAGAAACAGAGGGGCTGAAACAGAGAGCGAGAAACAGAGGGGCTGAAACAGAGGGCCAGAAACAGAGTGGCTGAAACAGAGGGCGAGAAACAGAGTGGCTGAAACAGAGGCCAAGAAACAGAGGGGCTGAAACAGAGGGCGAGAAACAGAGGGGCTGAAACAGAGGGGCTGAAACAGAGGGGCGGAAACAGAGGGGCTGAAACAGAGAGCGAGAAACAGAGGGGCTGAAACAGAGGGGCGGAAACAGAGGTGCTGAAACAGAGGGCGAGAAACATAGTGGCTGAAACAAAGGGGCTGAAACAGTGGGGCTAAAATAGAGGGGCTGAAACAGAGGGCGAGAAATAGAGGGGCTGAAACAGAGGGCGAGAAACCGGGAGGCTGAAACAGAGGGCGAGAAACAGAGGGGCTGAAACAGAGGGCGAGAAACAGAGGGGCTGAAACAGAGGGCGAGAAACAGAGGGGCTGAAACAGAGGGGCTGAAACAGAGGGGCTGAAACAGAGGGCGAGAAACAGAGGGGCTGAAACAGAGTGCGAGAAACAGAGGGGCTGAAACAGAGGGCGAGAAACAGAGGGGCTGAAACAGAGGGGCTGAAACAGAGGGGCTGAAACAGAGGGCGAGAAACAGAGGGGCTGAATCAGAGGGGCTGAAACAGAGGGCGAGAAACAGAGAGGCTGAAACAGAGGGCAAGAAACAGAGGGGCTGAAACAGAAGGCGAGAAACTGAGGGGCTGAAACAGAGGGGCTGAAACAGAGGGGCTGAAACAGAGGGCGAGAAACAGAGGGGCTGAATCAGAGGGGCTGAATCAGAGGGGCTGAAACAGAGGGCCTGAATCAGAGGGGCTGAAACAGAAGGCGAGAAACAGAGGGGCTGAAAGAGAGGGCCTGAATCAGAGGGGCTGAAACAGAAGGCGAGAAACAGAGGGGCTGAAACAGAGGGCGAGAAAGAGAGGGGCAGAAACAGAGGGCGAGAAACAGTGGGGCTGAAACAGAGGGGCTGAAACAGAGGGCAAGAAACAGAGGGGCTGAAACAGAGGGCGTGAAACAGAGGGGCTGAAACAGAGGGGCTGAAGCAGAGGGGCTGAAACAGAGGGCAAGAAACAGAGGGGCTGAAACAAAGGGCGAGAAACAGAGGGGCTGAAACAGAGGGGCAGAAACAGAGGGGCTGAAACAGAGGGGCTGAATCGGAGGGGCTGAAACAGAGGGTCTGAGACAGAGGGGCTGAAACAGAGAGTGCGAAAAAGAGGGGCTGAAACAGAGGGCGAGAAACAGAGGGGCTGAAACAGAGGGCGAGAAACAGAGGGGGCTGAAACAGAGGGCAAGAAACAGAGGCGCTGAAACCGAGTGTCTGAAACAGAAGGGCTGAAACAGAGGGGCTGAAACAGAGGGCGAGAAACAGAGGGGCTGAATAAGAGGGGCTGAATCAGAGGGGCTGAAACAAAGGGGCTGAATCAGAGGGGCTGAAACAGACGGCGAGAAACAGACGGGCTGAAACAGAGGGCGAGAAACAGAGGGGCAGAAACAGAGGGCGAGAAACAGAGGTGCTGAAACAGAGGGGCTGAAACAGAGGGGCTGAAACAGAGGGCGAGAAACAGAGGGGCTGAAACAAAGGGCGAGAAACAGAGGGGCTGAAACAGAGGGGCAGAAACAGAGGGGCTGAAACAGAGGGGCTGAATCGGAGGGGCTGAAACAGAGGGGCTGAAACAGAGGGGCTGAAACAGAGGGCAAGAAACAGAGGGGCTGAAACAGAGGGGCTGAAACAGAGGGGCAGAAACAGAGGGCGAGAAACAGAGGGGCTGAATCAGAGGGGCTGAATCAGAGGGGCTGAAACAGAGGGGCTGAAACAGAGGGCGAGAAACAGAGGGGCTGAATCAGAGGGGCTGAATCAGAGGGGCTGAAACAGAGGGCCTGAAATAGAGGGGCGGAAACAGAGGGGCTGAAACAGAGGGCGAGAAACTAAGGTACTGAATCAGAGGGGCTGAAACAGAGAGGCTGAAACAGAGGGGCTGAAACAGACGGGCTGAAACAGAGAGCCTGAAACAGAGCGGCTGAAACAGAGGGGCTGAAATAGAGGGTCTGAAAGAGAGGGGCTGAATCAGAGGGGCTGAAACAGAGGGGCTGAATCAGAGGGGCTGAAACAGAGGGGCTGAAACAGAGGGCGAGAAACAGAGAGGCTGAAACAGAGGGCGAGAAACAGAGGGGCTGAAACAGAGGGCGAGAAACAGAGGGGCTGAAACAGAGGGGCTGAAACAGAGGGGCTGAAACAGAGGGCGAGAAACAGAGGGGCTGAAACAGATGGCGAGAAACAGAGGGGCTGAAACAGAGGGCGAGAAACAGAGGGGCTGAAACAGAGGGCGAGAAACAGAGGGGCTGAAACAGAGGTGCTGAAACAGAGGGTGAGAAAGAGAGGGGCTGAAACAGAGTGCGAGAAACAGAGGGGCTGAAACAGAGGGGCTGAAACAGAGGGGCTGATTCAGAGGGGCTGAAACAGAGGGGCTGAATCAGAGGGGCTGAAACAGAGGGCGAGAAACAGAGGGGCTGAAACAGAGGGCGAGAAACAGAGGAGCAGAAACAGAGGGCGAGAAACAGAGGGGCTGAAACAGAGGGGCTGAAACAGAGAGTGCGAAACAGAGGGGCTGAAACAGAGGGCGAGAAACAGAGGGGCTGAAACAGAGGGCGAGAAACAGAGGGGCTGAAACAGAGGGCAAGAAACAGAGGGGCTGAAACCGAGTGGATGAAACAGAAGGGCTGAAACAGAGGGGCTGAAACAGAGGGCGAGAAACAGAGGGGCTGAATCAGAGGGGCTGAATCAGAGGGGCTGAAACAGAGGGGCTGAATCAGAGGGGCTGAAACAGAAGGCGAGAAACAGGGGGCTGAAACAGAGGGGCTGAAACAGAGGGGCTGAAACAGAGGGCGAGAAACAGAGGGGCTGAATCAGAGGGGCTGAAACAGAGGCCGAGAAACAGAGATGCGAAACAGAGGGCGAGAAACAGAGTGGCTGAAACAGAGGGCAAGAAACAGAGGGGCTGAAACAGAGGGCGAGAAACTGAGGGGCTGAAACAGAGGGGCTGAAACAGAGGGGCTGAAACAGAGGGCGAGAAACAGAGGGGCTGAATCAGAGGGGCTGAATCAGAGGGGCTGAAACAGAGGGCCTGAATCAGAGGGGCTGAAACAGAAGGCGAGAAACAGAGGGGCTGAAAGAGAGGGCCTGAATCAGAGGGGCTGAAACAGAAGGCGAGAAACAGAGGGGCTGAAACAGAGGGCGAGAAAGAGAGGGGCAGAAACAGAGGGCGAGAAACAGTGGGGCTGAAACAGAGGGGCTGAAACAGAGGGCAAGAAACAGAGGGGCTGAAACAGAGGGCGTGAAACAGAGGGGCTGAAACAGAGGGGCTGAAGCAGAGGGGCTGAAACAGAGGGCAAGAAACAGAGGGGCTGAAACAAAGGGCGAGAAACAGATGGGCTGAAACAGAGGGGCAGAAACAGAGGGGCTGAAACAGAGGGGCTGAATCGGAGGGGCTGAAACAGAGGGTCTGAGACAGAGGGGCTGAAACAGAGAGTGCGAAACAGAGGGGCTGAAACAGAGGGCGAGAAACAGAGGGGCTGAAACAGAGGGCGAGAAACAGAGGGGCTGAAACAGAGGGCAAGAAACAGAGGCGCTGAAACCGAGTGTCTGAAACAGATGGGCTGAAACAGAGGGGCTGAAACAGAGGGCGAGAAACAGAGGGGCTGAATAAGAGGGGCTGAATCAGAGGGGCTGAAACTAAAGGGGCTGAATCAGAGGGGCTGAAACAGAAGGCGAGAAACAGACGGGCTGAAACAGAGGGCGAGAAACAGAGGGGCAGAAACAGACGGCGAGAAACAGAGGTGCTGAAACAGACGGGCTGAAACAGAGGGCAAGAAACAGAGGGGCTGAAACAGAGGTCGAGAAACAGAGGTGCTGAAACAGAGGGGCTGAAACAGAGGGGCTGAAACAGAGGGCGAGAAACAGAGGGGCTGAAACAAAGGGCGAGAAACAGAGGGGCTGAAACAGAGGGGCAGAAACAGAGGGGCTGAAACAGAGGGGTTGAATCGGAGGGGCTGAAACAGAGGGGCTGAAACAGAGGGGCTGAAACAGAGGGCAAGAAACAGAGGGGCTGAAACAGAGGGGCTGAAACAGAGGGGCAGAAACAGAGGGCGAGAAACAGAGGGGCTGAATCAGAGGGGCTGAATCAGAGCGGCTGAAACAGAGGGGCTGAAACAGAGGGCGAGAAACAGAGGGGCTGAATCAGAGGGGCTGAATCAGAGGGGCTGAAACAGAGGGCCTGAAACAGAGGGCGAGAAACTAAGGGACTGAATCAGAGGGGCTGAAACAGAGGGGCTGAAACAGAGGGGCTGAAACAGAGGGGCTGAAATAGAGGGGCGGAAACAGAGGGGCTGAAACAGAGGGCGAGAAACTAAGGTACTGAATCAGAGGGGCTGAAACAGAGAGGCTGAAACAGAGGGGCTGAAACAGACGGGCTGAAACAGAGAGCCTGAAACAGAGTGGCTGAAACAGAGGGGCTGAAATAGAGGGTCTGAAACAGAGGGGCAGAAACAGAGGGGCTGAAACAGAGGGGCTGAATCGGAGGAGCTGAAACAGAGGGGCTGAAACAGAGGGGCTGAAACAGAGGGCAAGAAACAGAGGGGCTGAAACAGAGTGGCTGAAACAGAGAGCCTGAAACAGAGTGGCTGAAACAGAGGGGCTGAAATAGAGGGTCTGAAACAGAGGGGCAGAAACAGAGGGGCTGAAACAGAGGGGCTGAATCGGAGGAGCTGAAACAGAGGGGCTGAAACAGAGGGGCTGAAACAGAGGGCAAGAAACAGAGGGGCTGAAACAGAGGGGCTGAAACAGAGGGGCAGAAACAGAGGGCGAGAAACAGAGGGGCTGAATCAGAGGGGCTGAATCAGAGGGGCTGAAACAGAGGGGCTGAATCAGAGGGGCTGAAACAGAGGGGCTGAAACAGAGGGCGAGAAACAGAGAGGCTGAAACAGAGGGCGAGAAACAGAGGGGCTGAAACAGAGGGCGAGAAACAGAGGGGCTGAAACAGAGGGGCTGAAACAGAGGGGCTGAAACAGAGGGCGAGAAACAGAGGGGCTGAAACAGATGGCGAGAAACAGAGGGGCTGAAACAGAGGGCGAGAAACAGAGGGGCTGAAACAGAGGGCGAGAAACAGAGGGGCTGAAACAGAGGTGCTGAAACAGAGGGTGAGAAAGAGAGGGGCTGAAACAGAGTGCGAGAAACAGAGGGGCTGAAACAGAGGGGCTGAAACAGAGGGGCTGATTCAGAGGGGCTGAAACAGAGGGGCTGAATCAGAGGGGCTGAAACAGAGGGCGAGAAACAGAGGGGCTGAAACAGAGGGCGAGAAACAGAGGAGCAGAAACAGAGGGCGAGAAACAGAGGGGCTGAAACAGAGGGGCTGAAACAGAGAGTGCGAAACAGAGGGGCTGAAACAGAGGGCGAGAAACAGAGGGGCTGAAACAGAGGGCGAGAAACAGAGGGGCTGAAACAGAGGGCAAGAAACAGAGGGGCTGAAACCGAGTGGATGAAACAGAAGGGCTGAAACAGAGGGGCTGAAACAGAGGGCGAGAAACAGAGGGGCTGAATCAGAGGGGCTGAATCAGAGGGGCTGAAACAGAGGGGCTGAATCAGAGGGGCTGAAACAGAAGGCGAGAAACAGAGGGGCTGAAACAGAGGGGCTGAAACAGAGGGGCTGAAACAGAGGGCGAGAAACAGAGGGGCTGAATCAGAGGGGCTGAAACAGAGGGCGAGAAACAGAGAGGCTGAAACAGAGGGCGAGAAACAGAGTGGCTGAAACAGAGGGCAAGAAACTGAGGGGCTGAAACAGAGGGGCTGAAACAGAGGGGCTGAAACAGAGGGCGAGAAACAGAGGGGCTGAATCAGAGGGGCTGAATCAGAGGGGCTGAAACAGAGGGCCTGAATCAGAGGGGCTGAAACAGAAGGCGAGAAACAGAGGGGCTGAAAGAGAGGGCCTGAATCAGAGGGGCTGAAACAGAAGGCGAGAAACAGAGGGGCTGAAACAGAGGGCGAGAAAGAGAGGGGCAGAAACAGAGGGCGAGAAACAGTGGGGCTGAAACAGAGGGGCTGAAACAGAGGGCAAGAAACAGAGGGGCTGAAACAGAGGGCGTGAAACAGAGGGGCTGAAACAGAGGGGCTGAAGCAGAGGGGCTGAAACAGAGGGCAAGAAACAGAGGGGCTGAAACAAAGGGCGAGAAACAGATGGGCTGAAACAGAGGGGCAGAAACAGAGGGGCTGAAACAGAGGGGCTGAATCGGAGGGGCTGAAACAGAGGGTCTGAGACAGAGGGGCTGAAACAGAGAGTGCGAAACAGAGGGGCTGAAACAGAGGGCGAGAAACAGAGGGGCTGAAACAGAGGGCGAGAAACAGAGGGGCTGAAACAGAGGGCAAGAAACAGAGGCGCTGAAACCGAGTGTCTGAAACAGATGGGCTGAAACAGAGGGGCTGAAACAGAGGGCGAGAAACAGAGGGGCTGAATAAGAGGGGCTGAATCAGAGGGGCTGAAACTAAAGGGGCTGAATCAGAGGGGCTGAAACAGAAGGCGAGAAACAGACGGGCTGAAACAGAGGGCGAGAAACAGAGGGGCAGAAACAGACGGCGAGAAACAGAGGTGCTGAAACAGACGGGCTGAAACAGAGGGCAAGAAACAGAGGGGCTGAAACAGAGGTCGAGAAACAGAGGTTCTGAAACAGAGGGGCTGAAACAGAGGGGCTGAAACAGAGGGCGAGAAACAGAGGGGCTGAAACAAAGGGCGAGAAACAGAGGGGCTGAAACAGAGGGGCAGAAACAGAGGGGCTGAAACAGAGGGGCTGAATCGGAGGGGCTGAAACAGAGGGGCTGAAACAGAGGGGCTGAAACAGAGGGCAAGAAACAGAGGGGCTGAAACAGAGGGGCTGAAACAGAGGGGCAGAAACAGAGGGCGAGAAACAGAGGGGCTGAATCAGAGGGGCTGAATCAGAGCGGCTGAAACAGAGGGGCTGAAACAGAGGGCGAGAAACAGAGGGGCTGAATCAGAGGGGCTGAATCAGAGGGGCTGAAACAGAGGGCCTGAAACAGAGGGCGAGAAACTAAGGGACTGAATCAGAGGGGCTGAAACAGAGGGGCTGAAACAGAGGGGCTGAAACAGAGGGGCTGAAATAGAGGGGCGGAAACAGAGGGGCTGAAACAGAGGGCGAGAAACTAAGTTACTGAATCAGAGGGGCTGAAACAGAGAGGCTGAAACAGAGGGGCTGAAACAGACGGGCTGAAACAGAGAGCCTGAAACAGAGTGGCTGAAACAGAGGGGCTGAAATAGAGGGTCTGAAAGAGAGGGGCTGAATCAGAGGGGCTGAAACAGAGGGGCTGAATCAGAGGGGCTGAAACAGAGGGGCTGAAACAGAGGGCGAGAAACAGAGAGGCTGAAACAGAGGGCGAGAAACAGAGGGGCTGAAACAGAGGGCGAGAAACAGAGGGGCTGAAACAGAGGGGCTGAAACAGAGGGGCTGAAACAGAGGGCGAGAAACAGAGGGGCTGAAACAGATGGCGAGAAACAGAGGGGCTGAAACAGAGGGCGAGAAACAGAGGGGCTGAAACAGAGGGCGAGAAACAGAGGGGCTGAAACAGAGGTGCTGAAACAGAGGGTGAGAAACAGAGGGGCTGAAACAGAGTGCGAGAAACAGAGGGGCTAAAACAGAGGGGCTGAAACAGAGGGGCTGATTCAGAGGGGCTGAAACAGAGGGGCTGAATCAGAGGGGCTGAAACAGAGGGCGAGAAACAGAGGGGCTGAAACAGAGGGCGAGAAACAGAGGAGCAGAAACAGAGGGGCTGAAACAGAGGGGCTGAAACAGAGGGGCTGAAACAGAGAGTGCGAAACAGAGGGGCTGAAACAGAGGGCGAGAAACAGAGGGGCTGAAACAGAGCGCGAGAAACAGAGGGGCTGAAACAGAGGGCAAGAAACAGAGGGGCTGAAACCGAGTGGATGAAACAGAAGGGCTGAAACAGAGGGGCTGAAACAGAGGGCGAGAAACAGAGGGGCTGAATCAGAGGGGCTGAATCAGAGGGGCTGAAACAGAGGGGCTGAATCAGAGGGGCTGAAACAGAAGGCGAGAAACAGAGGGGCTGAAACAGAGGGCGAGAAACAGAGGGGCAGAAACAGAGGGCGAGAAACAGAGGGGCTGAAACAGAGGGGCTGAAACAGAGGGGCTGAAAAAGAGGGCAAGAAACAGAGGGGCTGAAACAGCGGGCGAGAAACAGAGGGGCTGAAACAGAGGGGCTGAAACAGAGGGGCTGAAACAGATGGCGAGAAACAGAGGGGCTGAAACAAAGGGCGAGAAACAGAGGCGCTGAAACAGAGAGGCAGAAACAGAGGGGCTGAAACAGAGGGGCTTAATCGGAGGGGCTGAAACAGAGGGGCTGAAACAGAGGGGCTGAAACAGAGGGCAAGAAACAGAGGGGCTGAAACAGAGGGGCTGAAACAGAGGGGCAGAAACAGAGGGCGAGAAACAGAGGGGCTGAAACAGAGGGGCTGAAACAGAGGGCGAGAAACAGAGGGGCTGAATCAGAGGGGCTGAATCAGAGGGGCTGAAACAGAGGGGCTGAAACAGAGGGCGAGAAACTAAGGGACTGAATCAGAGGGGCTGAAACAGAGGGGCTGATACAGACGGGCTGAAACAGAGAGCCTGAAACATAGGGGCTGAAACAGAGGGGCTGAAATAGAGGGGCTGAAACAGAGGGGCTGAATCAGAGGGGCAGAAACAGAGGGGCTGAATCAGAGGGGCTGAAACAGAGGACGAGAAACAGAGGGGCTGAAACAGAGGGGCTGAATCAGAGGGGCTGAAACAGAGGGGCTGAAACAGAAGGCGAGAAACAGAGAGGCTGAAACAGAGGGCGAGAAACAGAGGGGCTGAAACAGAGGGCAAGAAACAGAGGGGCTGAAACAGAGGGCGAGAAACAGAGGGGCTGAAACAGAGGGGCTGAAACAGAGGGGCTGAAACAGAGGGGCTGAAACAGAGGGCGAGGAACAGAGGGGCTGAAACAGAGGGCGAGAAACAGAGGGGCTGAAACAGAGGGTGAGAAACAGAGGGGCTGAATCAGAGGGGCTGAAACAGATGCCGAGAAACAGAGGGGCTGAAACAGAGGGCGAGAAACAGAGGGGCTGAAACAGAGGGGCTGAAACAGAGGGTGAGAATCAGAGGGGCTGAAACAGAGGGCGAGAAACAGAGGGGCTGAAACAGAGGGGCTGAAACAGAGGGGCTGTATCAGAGTGGCTGATTCAGAGGGTCTGAAACAGAGGGGCTGAATCAGAGGGGCGGAAACTAAGGGCGAGAAACAGAGGGGCAGAAACAGAGGGCAAGAAACAGAGGGGCTGAAACAGAGGGCGAGAAACAGACGGCAGAAACAGAGGGCGAGAAACAGAGGGACTGAAACAGAGGGGCTGAAACAGAGAGCGCGAAACAGAGGGTCTGAAACAGAGGGCGAGAAACAGAGGGGCTGAAACAGAGGGCGAGAAACAGAGGGGCTGAAACAGAGGGCGAGAAACAGAGGGGCTGAAACAGAGGGCCAGAAACAGACGGGCAGAAAAAGAGGGCGAGAAACAGAGGGACTGAAACAAAGGGGCTGAAACAGAGAGCGCGAAACAGAGGGACTGAAACAGAGGGCGAGAAACAGAGGGGCTGAAACAGAGGGCAAGAAACAGAGGGGCTGAAACAGAGGGCGAGAAACAGAGGGGCTGTAACAGAGGGCAAGAAACAGAGGGGCTGAAACAGAGGAGGAGAAACAGAGAGGCTGAAACAGAGGGCGAGAAACAGAGGGGCTGAAACAGAGGGCGAGAAACAGAGGGGCAGAAACAGACGGCGAGAAACAGAGGTGCTGAAACAGACGGGCTGAAACAGAGGGCAAGAAACAGAGGGGCTGAAACAGAGGTCGAGAAACAGAGGTTCTGAAACAGAGGGGCTGAAACAGAGGGGCTGAAACAGAGGGCGAGAAACAGAGGGGCTGAAACAAAGGGCGAGAAACAGAGGGGCTGAAACAGAGGGGCAGAAACAGAGGGGCTGAAACAGAGGGGCTGAATCGGAGGGGCTGAAACAGAGGGGCTGAAACAGAGGGGCTGAAACAGAGGGCAAGAAACAGAGGGGCTGAAACAGAGGGGCTGAAACAGAGGGGCAGAAACAGAGGGCGAGAAACAGAGGGGCTGAATCAGAGGGGCTGAATCAGAGCGGCTGAAACAGAGGGGCTGAAACAGAGGGCGAGAAACAGAGGGGCTGAATCAGAGGGGCTGAATCAGAGGGGCTGAAACAGAGGGCCTGAAACAGAGGGCGAGAAACTAAGGGACTGAATCAGAGGGGCTGAAACAGAGGGGCTGAAACAGAGGGGCTGAAACAGAGGGGCTGAAATAGAGGGGCGGAAACAGAGGGGCTGAAACAGAGGGCGAGAAACTAAGGTACTGAATCAGAGGGGCTGAAACAGAGAGGCTGAAACAGAGGGGCTGAAACAGACGGGCTGAAACAGAGAGCCTGAAACAGAGTGGCTGAAACAGAGGGGCTGAAATAGAGGGTCTGAAAGAGAGGGGCTGAATCAGAGGGGCTGAAACCGAGGGGCTGAATCAGAGGGGCTGAAACAGAGGGGCTGAAACAGAGGGCGAGAAACAGAGAGGCTGAAACAGAGGGCGAGAAACAGAGGGGCTGAAACAGAGGGCGAGAAACAGAGGGGCTGAAACAGAGGGGCTGAAACAGAGGGGCTGAAACAGAGGGCGAGAAACAGAGGGGCTGAAACAGATGGCGAGAAACAGAGGGGCTGAAACAGAGGGCGAGAAACAGAGGGGCTGAAACAGAGGGCGAGAAACAGAGGGGCTGAAACAGAGGTGCTGAAACAGAGTGCGAGAAACAGAGGGGCTAAAACAGAGGGGCTGAAACAGAGGGGCTGATTCAGAGGGGCTGAAACAGAGGGGCTGAATCAGAGGGGCTGAAACAGAGGGCGAGAAACAGAGGGGCTGAAACAGAGGGCGAGAAACAGAGGAGCAGAAACAGAGGGGCTGAAACAGAGGGGCTGAAACAGAGGGGCTGAAACAGAGAGTGCGAAACAGAGGGGCTGAAACAGAGGGCGAGAAACAGAGGGGCTGAAACAGAGCGCGAGAAACAGAGGGGCTGAAACAGAGGGCAAGAAACAGAGGGGCTGAAACCGAGTGGATGAAACAGAAGGGCTGAAACAGAAGGCGAGAAACAGAGGGGCTGAAACAGAGGGCGAGAAACAGAGGGGCAGAAACAGAGGGCGAGAAACAGAGGGGCTGAAACAGAGGGGCTGAAACAGAGGGGCTGAAAAAGAGGGCAAGAAACAGAGGGGCTGAAACAGCGGGCGAGAAACAGAGGGGCTGAAACAGAGGGGCTGAAACAGAGGGGCTGAAACAGATGGCGAGAAACAGAGGGGCTGAAACAAAGGGCGAGAAACAGAGGCGCTGAAACAGAGAGGCAGAAACAGAGGGGCTGAAACAGAGGGGCTTAATCGGAGGGGCTGAAACAGAGGGGCTGAAACAGAGGGGCTGAAACAGAGGGCAAGAAACAGAGGGGCTGAAACAGAGGGGCTGAAACAGAGGGGCAGAAACAGAGGGCGAGAAACAGAGGGGCTGAAACAGAGGGGCTGAAACAGAGGGCGAGAAACAGAGGGGCTGAATCAGAGGGGCTGAATCAGAGGGGCTGAAACAGAGGGGCTGAAACAGAGGGCGAGAAACTAAGGGACTGAATCAGAGGGGCTGAAACAGAGGGGCTGATACAGACGGGCTGAAACAGAGAGCCTGAAACATAGGGGCTGAAACAGAGGGGCTGAAATAGAGGGGCTGAAACAGAGGGGCTGAATCAGAGGGGCAGAAACAGAGGGGCTGAATCAGAGGGGCTGAAACAGAGGACGAGAAACAGAGGGGCTGAAACAGAGGGGCTGAATCAGAGGGGCTGAAACAGAGGGGCTGAAACAGAAGGCGAGAAACAGAGAGGCTGAAACAGAGGGCGAGAAACAGAGGGGCTGAAACAGAGGGCAAGAAACAGAGGGGCTGAAACAGAGGGCGAGAAACAGAGGGGCTGAAACAGAGGGGCTGAAACAGAGGGGCTGAAACAGAGGGGCTGAAACAGAGGGCGAGGAACAGAGGGGCTGAAACAGAGGGCGAGAAACAGAGGGGCTGAAACAGAGGGTGAGAAACAGAGGGGCTGAATCAGAGGGGCTGAAACAGATGCCGAGAAACAGAGGGGCTGAAACAGAGGGCGAGAAACAGAGGGGCTGAAACAGAGGGGCTGAAACAGAGGGTGAGAATCAGAGGGGCTGAAACAGAGGGCGAGAAACAGAGGGGCTGAAACAGAGGGGCTGAAACAGAGGGGCTGTATCAGAGTGGCTGATTCAGAGGGTCTGAAACAGAGGGGCTGAATCAGAGGGGCGGAAACTAAGGGCGAGAAACAGAGGGGCAGAAACAGAGGGCAAGAAACAGAGGGGCTGAAACAGAGGGCGAGAAACAGACGGCAGAAACAGAGGGCGAGAAACAGAGGGACTGAAACAGAGGGGCTGAAACAGAGAGCGCGAAACAGAGGGACTGAAACAGAGGGCGAGAAACAGAGAGGCAGAAACAGAGGGGCTGAAACAGAGGGGCTTAATCGGAGGGGCTGAAACAGAGGGGCTGAAACAGAGGGGCTGAAACAGAGGGCAAGAAACAGAGGGGCTGAAACAGAGGGGCTGAAACAGAGGGGCAGAAACAGAGGGCGAGAAACAGAGGGGCTGAAACAGAGGGGCTGAAACAGAGGGCGAGAAACAGAGGGGCTGAATCAGAGGGGCTGAATCAGAGGGGCTGAAACAGAGGGGCTGAAACAGAGGGCGAGAAACTAAGGGACTGAATCAGAGGGGCTGAAACAGAGGGGCTGATACAGACGGGCTGAAACAGAGAGCCTGAAACATAGGGGCTGAAACAGAGGGGCTGAAATAGAGGGGCTGAAACAGAGGGGCTGAATCAGAGGGGCAGAAACAGAGGGGCTGAATCAGAGGGGCTGAAACAGAGGACGAGAAACAGAGGGGCTGAAACAGAGGGGCTGAATCAGAGGGGCTGAAACAGAGGGGCTGAAACAGAAGGCGAGAAACAGAGAGGCTGAAACAGAGGGCGAGAAACAGAGGGGCTGAAACAGAGGGCAAGAAACAGAGGGGCTGAAACAGAGGGCGAGAAACAGAGGGGCTGAAACAGAGGGGCTGAAACAGAGGGGCTGAAACAGAGGGGCTGAAACAGAGGGCGAGGAACAGAGGGGCTGAAACAGAGGGCGAGAAACAGAGGGGCTGAAACAGAGGGTGAGAAACAGAGGGGCTGAATCAGAGGGGCTGAAACAGATGCCGAGAAACAGAGGGGCTGAAACAGAGGGCGAGAAACAGAGGGGCTGAAACAGAGGGGCTGAAACAGAGGGTGAGAATCAGAGGGGCTGAAACAGAGGGCGAGAAACAGAGGGGCTGAAACAGAGGGGCTGAAACAGAGGGGCTGTATCAGAGTGGCTGATTCAGAGGGTCTGAAACAGAGGGGCTGAATCAGAGGGGCGGAAACTAAGGGCGAGAAACAGAGGGGCAGAAACAGAGGGCAAGAAACAGAGGGGCTGAAACAGAGGGCGAGAAACAGACGGCAGAAACAGAGGGCGAGAAACAGAGGGACTGAAACAGAGGGGCTGAAACAGAGAGCGCGAAACAGAGGGACTGAAACAGAGGGCGAGAAACAGAGGGGCTGAAACAGAGGGCGAGAAACAGAGGGGCTGAAACAGAGGGCGAGAAACAGAGGGGCTGAAACAGAGGGCCAGAAACAGACGGGCAGAAAAAGAGGGCGAGAAACAGAGGGACTGAAACAAAGGGGCTGAAACAGAGAGCGCAAAACAGAGGGACTGAAACAGAGGGCGAGAAACAGAGGGGCTGAAACAGAGGGCAAGAAACAGAGGGGCTGAAACAGAGGGCGAGAAACAGAGGGGCTGTAACAGAGGGCAAGAAACAGAGGGGCTGAAACAGAGGAGGAGAAACAGAGAGGCTGAAACAGAGGGCGAGAAACAGAGGGGCTGAAACAGAGGGCGAGAAACAGAGGGCGAGAAACAGAGGGGCTGAAACAGAGGGCGAGAAACAGAGGGGCTGAAACAGAGGGCGAGAAACAGAGGGGCTGAAACAGAGGGCGAGAAACAGAGGGGCTGAAACAGAGGAGGAGAAACAGAGAGGCTGAAACAGAGGGCGAGAAACAGAGGGGCTGAAACAGAGGGCGAGAAACAGAGGGCGAGAAACAGAGGGACTGAAACAGAGGGGCTGAACCAGAGGGGCTGAAACAGAGGGCGAGAAACAGAGGGCGTGAAACAGAGGGGCTGAAACAGAGGGCCTGAAACAGATCGGCAGAAACAGAGGGCGAGAAACAGAGGGGGTGAAACAGACGGCGAGAAACAGAGGGGCTGAAACAGAGGGCAAGAAACAGAGGGGCTGAAACAGAGTGGCTGAAACAGAGGGCGAGAAACAGTGGGGCTGAATCAGAGGGGCTGAATCAGAGGGGTTGAAACAGAGGGGCTGAATCAGAGTGGTTGAAACAGAGGGCGAGAAACAGAGGGGCTGAAAAAGAGGGCGAGAAACAGAGGGCGAGAAACAGAGGGGCTGAAACAGTGGGGCTGAAACAAAGCGGCTGATACAGAGGGCGAGAAACACAGGAGCTGAAACAGAGGGTGAGAAACAGAGGGGCTGAAACAGAGGGCGAGAAACAGAGGGGCTGAATCAGAGGAGCTGAAACAGAGGGGCTGATTGAGAGGGGCTGAAACAGAGGGCGAGAAACAGAGGGGCTGAAACAGAGGGCGAGAAACAGTGGGGCTGAATCAGAGGGGCTGAATCAGAGGGGTTGAAACAGAGGGCGAGAAACAGAGGGGCTGAAAAAGAGGGCGAGAAACAGAGGGTGAGAAACAGAGGATGAGAAACAGAGGGGCTGAAACAGAGGGGCTGAAACAAAGAGGCTGATACAGAAGGCGAGAAACAGAGGGGCTGAAACAGAGGGCGAGAAACAGAGGGGCTGAAACAGAGGGCGAGAAATAGAGGGGCTGAAACAGAGGGTGAGAAACAGAGGGGCTGAAACAGAGGGCGAGAAACAGAGGGGCTGAAACAGTGGGCGAGAAACAGAGAGGCTGAAACAGAGGGCGAGAAACAGAGGGGCTGAAACAGAGGGTGAGAAACAGAGGGCGAGAAACAGAGGGGCTGAAACAGAGGGGCTGAAACAGAGGGCGAGAAACAGAGGGGCTGAAACAGAGGGCGAGAAACAGAGGGGCTGAAACAGAGGGCGAGAAACAGAGGGGCTGAAACAGAGGGCGAGAAACAGAGGGGCTGAAACAGAGAGCGAGAAACAGAGGGCGAGAAACAGAGCGACTGAAACAGAGAGGCTGAACCAGAGGGGCTGAAACAGAGGGCGAGAAACAGAGGGCGTGAAACAGAGGGGCTGAAACAGAGGGCCTGAAACAGAGGGGCTGAAACAGAGGGCGAGAAACAGAGGGGGTGAAACAGAGGGCGAGAAACAGAGGGGCTGAAACAGAGGGCAAGAAACAGAGGGGCTGAAACAGAGTGGCTGAAACAGAGGGCGAGAAACAGTGGGGCTGAATCAGAGGGGCTGAATCAGAGGGGTTGAAACAGAGGGCGAGAAACAGAGGGTCTGAAAAAGAGGGCGAGAAACAGAGGGCGAGAAACACAGGGGCTGAAACAGTGGGGCTGAAACAAAGCGGCTGATACAGAGGGCGAGAAACACAGGAGCTGAAACAGAGGGGCTGAAACAGAGGGCGAGAAACAGAGGGGCTGAATCAGAGGAGCTGAAACAGAGGGGCTGATTGAGAGGGGCTGAAACAGAGGGCGAGAAACAGAGGGGCTGAAACAGAGGGGCTGAAACAGAGGGGCTGAAACAGAGGGCGTGAAACAGAGAGGCTGAAACAGTGTGCGAGAAACAGAGGGGCTGATACAGAGGGCGAGAAACAGACGGGCTGAAACATAGGGCGAGAAACAGAGGGGCTGAAACAGAGGGGCTGAAACAGTGGGGCTGAAACAGAGGGCTGAAACAGAGGGGCTGAAACAGAGGGCGAGAAACAGAGGGACTGAAACAGAGGGCGAGAAACAGAGGGGCTGAAACAGAGGGCGAGGAACAGAGGGCGAGAAACAGAGGGACTGAAACAGAGTGGCTGAAACAGAGAGGCTGAAACAGAGGGCGAGAAACAGAGGGGCTGAAACAGAGGGCGAGAAACAGAGGGGCTGAAACAGAGGGGCTAAATCAGAGGGGCTGAAACAGAGGGGCTGAAACAGAGGGCGAGAAACAGAGGGGCTGAAACAGAGGGGCTGAAATAGAGGGGCTGAAATAGAGGGGCTGAATCAGAGGGGCTGAAACAGAGGGGCTGAATCAGAGGGGCTGAAAAAGAGGGCGAGAAACAGAGGGGCTGAATCAGAGGGCGAGAAACAGAGGGGTTGAAACAGAGGGCGAGAAACAGAGTGGCTGAAACATAGGGCGAGAAACAGAGGTTGAGAAACAGAGGGTGAGAAACAGATGGGATGAAACAGAGGGGCTGAAACAGAGGGGCTGAAATAGAGGGGCTAAAATAGAGGGGCTGAATCAGAGGGGCTGAATCAGAGGGCGAGAAACAGAGGGGCTGAAACCGAGGGCGAGATACAGAGGGGCTGAAACAGAGGGGCTGAAATAGAGGGGCTGAAACAGAGGGGCTGAAACAGAGGGCGTGAAACAGAGAGGCTGAAACAGAGGGCGAGAAACAGAGGGGCTGAAACAGAGGGCGAGAAACAGACGGGCTGATTCAGAGGGCGAGAAACAGAGGGGCTGAAACAGAGGGGCTGAAACAGAGGGGCTGAAACAGAGGGGCTGAAACAGAGGGCGAGAAACAGAGGGGCTGAAACAGAGGGCAAGAAACAGAGGGGCTGAAACAGAGGGCGAAAAACAGAGGGGCTGAAACAGAGGACGAAAAACAGATGGGCTGAAACATAGGGCGAGAAACAGAGGTTGAGAAACAGAGGGCGAGAAAAAGATGGGATGAAACAGAGGGGCTGAAACAGAGGGGCTGAAATAGAGGGGCTGAAATAGAGGGGCTGAATCAGAGGGGCTGAAACAGAGGGGCTGAATCAGAGGGGCTGAAACAGAGGGCGAGAAACAGAGGGGCTGAATCAGAGGGCGAGAAACAGAGGGGCTGAAACCGAGGGCGAGATACAGAGGGGCTGAAACAGAGGGGCTGAAATAGAGGGGCTGAAACAGAGGGGCTGAAACAGAGGGCGTGAAACAGAGAGGCTGAAACAGAGGGCGAGAAACAGAGGGGCTGAAACAGAGGGCGAGAAACAGACGGGCTGATTCAGAGGGCGAGAAACAGAGGGGCTGAAACAGAGGGGCTGAAACAGAGGGCGAGAAACAGAGGGGCTGAAACAGAGGGCAAGAAACAGAGGGGCTGAAACAGAGGGCGAAAAACAGAGGGGCTGAAACAGAGGACGAAAAACAGAGGGGCTGAAACATAGGGCGAGAAACAGAGGGGCTGAATCAGAGGGGCTGAAACAGAGGGCGAGAAACAGAGGGGCTGAAACAGAGGGCGAGAAACAGAGGGGCTGAAACAGAGGTGCTGAAACAGAGGGTGAGAAACAGAGGGGCTGAAACAGAGGGCGAGAAACAGAGGGGCTGAATCAGAGGGGCTGAAACAGAGAGTGCGAAACAGAGGGGCTGAAACAGAGGGCGAGAAACAGAGGGGCTGAAACAGAGGGCGAGAAACAGAGGGGCTGAAACAGAGGGCAAGAAACAGAGGGGCTGAAACCGAGTGGTTGAAACAGAAGGGCTGAAACAGAGGGGCTGAAACAGTGGGCGAGAAACAGAGGGGCTGAATCAGAGGGGCTAAATCAGAGGGGCTGAAACAGAGGGGCTGAATCAGAGGGGCTGAAACAGAAGGCGAGAAACAGAGGGGCTGAAACAGAGGGCGAGAAACAGAGGGCCAGAAACAGAGGGCGAGAAACAGAGGGGATGAAACAGAGGGGATGAAACAGAGGGCAAGAAACAGAGGGGCTGAAACAGAGGGCGAAAAACAGAGGGGCTGAAACAGCGGGGCTGAAACAGAGGGGCTGAAACAGAGGGCGAGAAACAGAGGGGCTGAAACAGAGGGCGACAAACAGAGGGGTGAAACAAAGGGCGAGAAACAGTGGGGCTGAAACAGAGGCGCTGAACCAGAGGGGCTGAAACAGAGGGGCTGAATCGGAGGGGCTGAAACAGAGGGGCTGAAACAGAGGGGCTGAAACAGAGGGCAAGAAACAGAGGGGCTGAAACAGTGGGGCTGAAACAGAGGGGCAGAAACAGAGGGCGAGAAACAGAGGGCGAGAAACAGAGGGGCTGAATCAGAGGGGCTGAAACAGAGGGCGAGAAACAGAGGGGCTGAATCAGAGGGGCTGAATCAGATGGGCTGAAACAGAGGGGCTGAAACAGAGGGCGAGAAACTAAGGTACTGAATCAGAGGGGCTGAAACAGAGGGGCTGAAACAGAGGGGCTGAAACAGACGGGCTGAAATAGAGGGGCTGAAACAGAGGGGCTGAATCAGAGGGGCTGAAACAGAGGGGCTGAATCAGAGGGGCTGAAACAGAGGGCGAGAAACAGAGGGGCTGAAACAGAGGGCGAGAAACAGAGGGGCTGAAACCGAGTGGCTGAAACAGAAGGGCTGAAACAGAGGGGCTGAAACAGAGGGCGAGAAACAGAGGGGCTGAATCAGAGGGGCTGAATCAGAGGGGCTGAAACAGAGGGCCTGAATCAGAGGGGCTGAAACAGAAGGCGAGAAACAGAGGGGCTGAAACAGAGGGCGAGAAACAGAGGGGCAGAAACAGAGGGCGAGAAACACTGGGGCTGAAACAGAGGTGCTGAAACAGAGGGCGAGAAACAGACGGGCTGAAACAGAGGTGCTGAAACAGAGGGTGAGAAACAGAGGGGCTGAAACAGAGGGCGAGAAACAGAGGGGCTGAAACAGAGGGGCTGAAACAGGGGGACTGATTCAGAGGGGCTGAAACAGAGGGGCAGAATCAGAGGGGCTGAAACAGAGGGCGAAAAACAGAGGGGCTGAAACAGAGGGCGAGAAACAGAGGAGCAGAAACAGAGGGCGAGAAACAGAGGGGCTGAATCAGAGGGCCTGAAACAGAGAGTGCGAAACAGAGGGGCTGAAACAGAGGGCGAAGAACAGAGGGGCTGAAACAGAGGGCGAGAAACAGAGGGGCTGAAACAAAGGGCGAGAAACAGAGGGGCTGAAACCGAGGAGCTGAACCAGAGGGGCTGAAACAGAGGGGCTGAATCGGAGGGGCTGAAAGAGAGGGGCTGAAACAGAGGGGCTGAAACAGAGGGCAAGAAACAGAGGGGCTGAATCAGAGGGGCTGAATCAGAGGGGCTGAAACAGAGGGCGAGAAACAGAGGGGCTGAATCAGAGGGGCTGAATCAGAGGGGCTGAAACAGAGGGGCTGAAACAGAGGGGCTGAAACAGACGGGCTGAAACAGAGAGCCTGAAACAGAGTGCCTGAAACAGAGGGGCTGAAATAGAGGGTCTGAAACAGAGGGGCTGAATCAGAGGGGCTGAAACAGAGGGGCTGAATCAGAGGGGCTGAAACAGAGGGCGAGAAACAGAGGGGCTGAAACAGAGGGGCTGAATCAGAGGGGTAGAAACAGAGGGGCTGAAACAGAGGGCGAGAAACAGAGAGGCTGAAACAGAGGGCGAGAAACAGAGGGGCTGAAACAGAGGGCGAGAAACAGAGGGGCTGAAACAGAGGGGCTGAAACAGAGGGGCTGAAACAGAGGGCGAGAAACAGAGGGGCTGAAACAGATGGCGAGAAACAGAGGGGCTGAAACAGAGGGCGAGAAACAGAGGGGCTGAATCAGAGGGGCTGAAACAGAGGGCGAGAAACAGAGGGGCTGAAACAGAGGGCGAGAAACAGAGGGGCTGAAACAGAGGTGCTGAAACAGAGGGTGAGAAACAGAGGGGCTGAAACAGAGGGCGAGAAACAGAGGGGCTGAAACAGAGGGGCTGAAACAGAGGGACTGATTCAGAGGGGCTGAAACAGAGGGGCTGAATCAGAGGGGCTGAAACAGAGGGCGAGAAACAGAGGTGCTGAAACAGAGGGCGAGAAACAGAGGAGCAGAAACAGAGGGCGAGAAACAGAGGGGCTGAAACAGAGGGGCTGAAACAGAGGAGCAGAAACAGAGGGCGAGAAACAGAGGGGCTGAAACAGAGGGGCTGAAACAGAGAGTGCGAAACAGAGGGGCAGAAACAGAGGGCGAGAAACAGAGGGGCTGAAACAGAGGGCGAGAAACAGAGGGGCTGAAACAGAGGGCAAGAAACAGAGGGGCTGAAACCGAGTGGCTGAAACAGAAGGGCTGAAACAGAGGGGCTGGAACAGAGGGCGAGAAACAGAGGGGCTGAATCAGAGGGGCTGAATCAGAGGGGCTGAAACAGAGGGGCTGAATCAGAGGGGCTGAAACAGAAGGCGAGAAACAGAGGGGCTGAAACAGAGGGCGAGAAACAGAGGGCCAGAAACAGAGGGCGAGAAACAGAGGGGCTGAAACAGAGGGGATGAAACAGAGGGCAAGAAACAGAGGGGCTGAAACAGAGGGCGAGAAACAGAGGGGCTGAAACAGAGGGGATGTAACAGAGGGGCTGAAACAGAGGGCGAGAACCAGAGGGTCTGAAACAGAGGGCGACAAACAGAGGGGCTGAAACAAAGGGCGAGAAACAGAGGGGCTGAAACCGAGGAGCTGAACCAGAGGGGCTGAAACAGAGGGGCTGAATCGGAGGGGCTGAAACAGAGGGGCTGAAACAGAGGGGCTGAAACAGAGGGCAAGAAACAGAGGGGCTGAAACAGTGGGGCTGAAACAGAGGTGCAGAAACAGAGGGCGAGAAACAGAGGGCGAGAAACAGAGGGGCTGAATCAGAGGGGCTGAAACAGAGGGCGAGAAACAGAGGGGCTGAATCAGAGGGGCTGAATCATAGGGGCTGAAACAGAGGGGCTGAAACAGAGGGGCTGAAACAGACGGGCTGAAACAGAGAGCCTGAAACAGAGTGGCTGAAACAGAGGGGCTGAAATAGAGGGTCTGAAACAGAGGGGCTGAATCAGAGGGGCTGAAACAGAGGGGCTGAATCAGAGGGGCTGAAACAGAGGGCGAGAAACAGAGGGCCTGAAACAGAGGGCGAGAAACAGAGGGGCTGAAACAGAGGTGCTGAAACAGAGGGTGAGAAACAGCGGGGCTGAAACAGAGGGCGAGAAACAGAGGGGCTGAATCAGAGGGGCTGAAACAGAGAGTGCGAAACAGAGGGGCTGAAACAGAGGGCGAGAAACAGAGGGGCTGAAACAGAGGGCGAGAAACAGAGGGGCTGAAACAGAGGGCAAGAAACAGAGGGGCTGAAACCGAGTGGTTGAAACAGAAGGGCTGAAACAGAGGGGCTGAAACAGTGGGCGAGAAACAGAGGGGCTGAATCAGAGGGGCTAAATCAGAGGGGCTGAAACAGAGGGGCTGAATCAGAGGGGCTGAAACAGAAGGCGAGAAACAGAGGGGCTGAAACAGAGGGCGAGAAACAGAGGGCCAGAAACAGAGGGTGAGAAACAGAGGGGATGAAACAGAGGGGATGAAACAGAGGGCAAGAAACAGAGGGGCTGAAACAGAGGGCGAAAAACAGAGGGGCTGAAACAGCGGGGCTGAAACAGAGGGGCTGAAACAGAGGGCGAGAAACAGAGGGGCTGAAACAGAGGGCGACAAACAGAGGGGTGAAACAAAGGGCGAGAAACAGTGGGGCTGAAACAGAGGCGCTGAACCAGAGGGGCTGAAACAGAGGGGCTGAATCGGAGGGGCTGAAACAGAGGGGCTGAAACAGAGGGGCTGAAACAGAGGGCAAGAAACAGAGGGGCTGAAACAGTGGGGCTGAAACAGAGGGGCAGAAACAGAGGGCGAGAAACAGAGGGCGAGAAACAGAGGGGCTGAATCAGAGGGGCTGAAACAGAGGGCGAGAAACAGAGGGGCTGAATCAGAGGGGCTGAATCAGATGGGCTGAAACAGAGGGGCTGAAACAGAGGGCGAGAAACTAAGGTACTGAATCAGAGGGGCTGAAACAGAGGGGCTGAAACAGAGGGGCTGAAACAGACGGGCTGAAATAGAGGGGCTGAAACAGAGGGGCTGAATCAGAGGGGCTGAAACAGAGGGGCTGAAACAGAGGGCGAGAAACAGAGGGGCTGAAACCGAGTGGCTGAAACAGAAGGGCTGAAACAGAGGGGCTGAAACAGAGGGCGAGAAACAGAGGGGCTGAATCAGAGGGGCTGAATCAGAGGGGCTGAAACAGAGGGCCTGAATCAGAGGGGCTGAAACAGAAGGCGAGAAACAGAGGGGCTGAAACAGAGGGCGAGAAACAGAGGGGCAGAAACAGAGGGCGAGAAACACTGGGGCTGAAACAGAGGTGCTGAAACAGAGGGCGAGAAACAGACGGGCTGAAACAGAGGTGCTGAAACAGAGGGTGAGAAACAGAGGGGCTGAAACAGAGGGCGAGAAACAGAGGGGCTGAAACAGAGGGGCTGAAACAGGGGGACTGATTCAGAGGGGCTGAAACAGAGGGGCAGAATCAGCGGGGCTGAAACAGAGGGCGAAAAACAGAGGGGCTGAAACAGAGGGCGAGAAACAGAGGAGCAGAAACAGAGGGCGAGAAACAGAGGGGCTGAATCAGAGGGGCTGAAACAGAGAGTGCGAAACAGAGGGGCTGAAACAGAGGGCGAGAAACAGAGGGGCTGAAACAGAGGGCGAGAAACAGAGGGGCTGAAACAAAGGGCGAGAAACAGAGGGGCTGAAACCGAGGAGCTGAACCAGAGGGGCTGAAACAGAGGGGCTGAATCGGAGGGGCTGAAACAGAGGGGCTGAAACAGAGGGGCTGAAACAGAGGGCAAGAAACAGAGGGGCTGAATCAGAGGGGCTGAATCAGAGGGGCTGAAACAGAGGGCGAGAAACAGAGGGGCTGAATCAGAGGGGCTGAATCAGAGGGGCTGAAACAGAGGGGCTGAAACAGAGGGGCTGAAACAGACGGGCTGAAACAGAGAGCCTGAAACAGAGTGCCTGAAACAGAGGGGCTGAAATAGAGGGTCTGAAACAGAGGGGCTGAATCAGAGGGGCTGAAACAGAGGGGCTGAATCAGAGGGGCTGAAACAGAGGGCGAGAAACAGAGGGGCTGAAACAGAGGGGCTGAATCAGAGGGGTAGAAACAGAGGGGCTGAAACAGAGGGCGAGAAACAGAGAGGCTGAAACAGAGGGCGAGAAACAGAGGGGCTGAAACAGAGGGCGAGAAACAGAGGGGCTGAAACAGAGGGGCTGAAACAGAGGGGCTGAAACAGAGGGCGAGAAACAGAGGGGCTGAAACAGATGGCGAGAAACAGAGGGGCTGAAACAGAGGGCGAGAAACAGAGGGGCTGAATCAGAGGGGCTGAAACAGAGGGCAAGAAACAGAGGGGCTGAAACAGAGGGCGAGAAACAGAGGGGCTGAAACAGAGGTGCTGAAACAGAGGGTGAGAAACAGAGGGGCTGAAACAGAGGGCGAGAAACAGAGGGGCTGAAACAGAGGGGCTGAAACAGAGGGACTGATTCAGAGGGGCTGAAACAGAGGGGCTGAATCAGAGGGGCTGAAACAGAGGGCGAGAAACAGAGGTGCTGAAACAGAGGGCGAGAAACAGAGGAGCAGAAACAGAGGGTGAGAAACAGAGGGGCTGAAACAGAGGGGCTGAAACAGAGGAGCAGAAACAGAGGGCGAGAAACAGAGGGGCTGAAACAGAGGGGCTGAAACAGAGAGTGCGAAACAGAGGGGCAGAAACAGAGGGCGAGAAACAGAGGGGCTGAAACAGAGGGCGAGAAACAGAGGGGCTGAAACAGAGGGCAAGAAACAGAGGGGCTGAAACCGAGTGGCTGAAACAGAAGGGCTGAAACAGAGGGGCTGGAACAGAGGGCGAGAAACAGAGGGGCTGAATCAGAGGGGCTGAATCAGAGGGGCTGAAACAGAGGGGCTGAATCAGAGGGGCTGAAACAGAAGGCGAGAAACAGAGGGCCAGAAACAGAGGGCGAGAAACAGAGGGGCTGAAACAGAGGGGATGAAACAGAGGGCAAGAAACAGAGGGGCTGAAACAGAGGGCGAGAAACAGAGGGGCTGAAACAGAGGGGATGTAACAGAGGGGCTGAAACAGAGGGCGAGAACCAGAGGGGCTGAAACAGAGGGCGACAAACAGAGGGGCTGAAACAAAGGGCGAGAAACAGAGGGGCTGAAACCGAAGGAGCTGAACCAGAGGGGCTGAAACAGAGGGGCTGAATCGGAGGGGCTGAAACAGAGGGGCTGAAACAGAGGGGCTGAAACAGAGGGCAAGAAACAGAGGGGCTGAAACAGTGGGGCTGAAACAGAGGTGCAGAAACAGAGGGCGAGAAACAGATGGCGAGAAACAGAGGGGCTGAATCAGAGGGGCTGAAACAGAGGGCGAGAAACAGAGGGGCTGAATCAGAGGGGCTGAATCAGAGGAGCTGAAACAGAGGGGCTGAAACAGAGGGCGAGAAACTAAGGTACTGAATCAGAGGGGCTGAAACAGAGGGGCTGAAACAGAGGGGCTGAAACAGACGGGCTGAAATAGAGGGGCTGAAACAGAGGGGCTGAATCAGAGGGGCTGAAACAGAGGGGCTGAATCAGAGGGGCTGAAACAGAGGGCGAGAAACAGAGGGGCTGAAACAGAGGGCGAGAAACAGAGGGGCTGAAACCGAGTGGCTGAAACAGAAGGGCTGAAACAGAGGGGCTGAAACAGAGTGCGAGAAACAGAGGGGCTGAATCAGAGGGGCTGAATCAGAGGGGCTGAAACAGAGGGCCTGAATCAGAGGGGCTGAAACAGAAGGCGAGAAACAGAGGGGCTGAAACAGAGGGCGAGAAACAGAGGGGCAGAAACAGAGGGCGAGAAACACTGGGGCTGAAACAGAGGGGCTGAAACAGAGGGCGAGAAACAGAGGGGCTGAAACAGAGGTGCTGAAACAGAGGGTGAGAAACAGAGGGGCTGAAACAGAGGGCGAGAATCAGAGGGGCTGAAACAGAGGGGCTGAAACAGGGGGACTGATTCAGAGGGGCTGAAACAGAGTGGCTGAATCAGAGGGGCTGAAACAGAGGGCGAAAAACAGAGGGGCTGAAACAGAGGGCGAGAAATAGAGGAGCAGAAACAGAGGGCGAGAAACAGAGGGGCTGAAACAGAGGGGCTGAAACAGAGAGTGCGAAACAGACGGGCTGAAACAGAGGGCGAGAAACAGAGGGGCTGAAACCGAGTGGCTGAAACAGAAGGGCTGAAACAGAGGGGCTGAAACAGAGGGCGAGAAACAGAGGGGCTGAAACAGAGGGCGAGAAACAGAGGGGCAGAAACAGAGGGGCTGAAACAGAGAGTGCGAAATAGACGGGCTGAAACAGAGGGCGAGAAACAGAGGGACTGAATCAGAGGGGCTGAAACAGAGGGCCTGAATCAGAGGGGCTGAAACAGCAGGCGAGAAACAGAGGGGCTGAAACAGAGGGCGAGAAACAGAGGGGCAGAAACAGAGGGCGAGAAACACTGGGGCTGAAACAGAGGGGCTGAAACAGAGGGCAAGAAACAGAGGGGCAGAAACAGAGGGCGAGAAACAGAGGGGCTGAAACAGTGGGGCTGAAACAGAGGGGCTGAAACAGAGGGCGAGAAACAGAGGGGCTGAAACAAAGGGCGAGAAACAGAGGGGCTGAAACAGAGGGGCAGAAACAGAGGGGCAGAAACAGAGGGGCTGAATCGGAGGGGCTGAAACAGAGGGGCTGAAACAGAGGGGCTGAAACAAAGGGCAAGAAACAGAGGGGCTGAAACAGAGGGGCTGAAACAGAGGGGCAGAAACAGAGGGCGAGAAACAGAGGGGCTGAATCAGAGGGGCTGAATCAGAGGGGCTGAAACAGAGGGGCTGAAACAGAGGGCGAGTAACTAAGGTACTGAATCAGAGTGGCTGAAACAGAGGGGCTGAAACAGAGGGGCTGAAACAGAGGGGCTGAAACAGAGAGCCTGAAACAGAGTGGCTGAAACATAGTGGCTGAAATAGAGGGTCTGAAACAGAGGGGCTGAATCAGAGGGGCTGAAACAGAGGGGCTGAATCAGAGGGGCTGAAACAGAGGGGCTGAAACAGAGGGTGAGAAACAGAGGGGCTGAAACAGAGGGCGTGAAACAGAGGGGCTGAAACAGAGGGGCTGAAACAGAGGGACTGATTCAGAAGGGCTGAAACAGAGGGGCTGAATCAGAGGGGCTGAAACAGAGGGGCTGAATCAGAGGGACTGATTCAGAGGGGCTGAAACAGAGTGGCTGAATCAGAGGGGCTGAAACAGAGGGCGAGAAACAGAGGTGCTGAAACAGAGGGCGAGAAACAGAGGAGCAGAAACAGAGGGCGAGAAACAGAGGGGCTGAAACAGAGGGGCTGAAACAGAGAGTGCGAAACAGAGGGGCTGAAACAGAGGGCGAGAAACAGAGGGGCTGAAACAGAGGGCGAGAAACAGAGGAGCAGAAACAGAGGGCGAGAAACAGAGGGGCTGAAACAGAGGGGCTGAAACAGAGAGTGCGAAACAGAGGGGCAGAAACAGAGGGCGAGAAACAGAGGGGCTGAAACAGAGGGCGAGAAACAGAGGGGCTGAAACAGAGGGCATGAAACAGAGGGGCTGAAACCGAGTGGCTGAAACAGAAGGGCTGAAACAGAGGGGCTGGAACAGAGGGCGAGAAACAGAGGGGCTGAATCAGAGGGGCTGAATCAGAGGGGCTGAAACAGAGGGGCAGAATCAGAGGGGCTGAAACAGAAGGCGAGAAACAGAGGGGCTGAAACAGAGGGCGAGAAACAGAGGGCCAGAAACAGAGGGCGAGAAACAGAGGGGCTGAAACAGAGGGGATGAAACAGAGGGCAAGAAACAGAGGGGCTGAAACAGAGGGCGAGAAACAGAGGGGCT
This sequence comes from Chiloscyllium punctatum, assembly GCF_047496795.1. Classification (NCBI taxonomy): domain Eukaryota; kingdom Metazoa; phylum Chordata; class Chondrichthyes; order Orectolobiformes; family Hemiscylliidae; genus Chiloscyllium; species Chiloscyllium punctatum. The sequence continues at coordinate 702,011 of NC_092779.1, read as the reverse complement.
GAAACAGAGGGGATGTAACAGAGGGGCTGAAACAGAGGGCGAGAACCAGAGGGGCTGAAACAGAGGGCGACAAACAGAGGGGCTGAAACAAAGGGCGAGAAACAGAGGGGCTGAAACCGAGGAGCTGAACCAGAGGGGCTGAAACAGAGGGGCTGAATCGGAGGGGCTGAAACAGAGGGGCTGAAACAGAGGGGCTGAAACAGAGGGCAAGAAACAGAGGGGCTGAAACAGTGGGGCTGAAACAGAGGGGCTGAAACAGAGGGCGAGAAACAGAGGGCGAGAAACAGAGGGGCTGAATCAGAGGGGCTGAAACAGAGGGCGAGAAACAGAGGGGCTGAATCAGAGGGGCTGAATCAGAGGGGCTGAAACAGAGGGGCTGAAACAGAGGGGCTGAAACAGACGGGCTGAAACAGAGAGCCTGAAACAGAGTGGCTGAAACAGAGGGGCTGAAATAGAGGGTCTGAAACAGAGGGGCTGAATCAGAGGGGCTGAAACAGAGGGGCTGAATCAGAGGGGCTGAAACAGAGGGCGAGAAACAGAGGGCCTGAAACAGAGGGGCTGAATCAGAGGGGTAGAAACAGAGGGGCTGAAACGGAGGGCGAGAAACAGAGAGGCTGAAACAAAGGGCGAGAAACAGAGGGGCTGAAACAGAGGGCGAGAAACAGAGGGGCTGAAACAGAGGGGCTGAAACAGAGGGGCTGAAACAGAGGGCAAGAAACAGAGGGGCTGAAACAGATGGCGAGAAACAGAGGGGCTGAAACAGAGGGCGAGAAACAGAGGGGCTGAATCAGAGGGGCTGAAACAGAGGGCGAGAAACAGAGGGGCTGAAACAGAGGGCGAGAAACAGAGGGGCTGAAACAGAGGTGCTGAAACAGAGGGTGAGAAACAGAGGGCCTGAAACAGAGGGCGAGAAACAGAGCGGCTGAATCAGAGGGGCTGAAACAGAGGGACTGATTCAGAGGGGCTGAAACAGAGGGGCTGAATCAGAGGGGCTGAAACAGAGGGCGAGAAACAGAGGGGCTGAAACAGAGGGCGAGAAACAGAGGAGAAGAAACAGAGGGCGAGAAACAGAGGGGCTGAAACAGAGGGGCTGAAACAGAGAGTGCGAAACAGAGGGGCTGAAACAGAGGGCGAGAAACAGAGGGGCTGAAACAGAGGGCGAGAAACATAGGGGCTGAAACAGAGGGCAAGAAACAGAGGGGCTGAAACCGAGTGGCTGAAACAGAAGGGCTGAAACAGAGGGGCTGAAACAGAGGGCGAGAAACAGAGGGGCTGAATCAGAGGGGCTGAATCAGAGGGGCTGAAACAGAGGGCCTGAATCAGAGGGGCTGAAACAGAAGGCGAGAAACAGAGGGGCTGAAACAGAGGGCGAGAAACAGAGGGGCAGAAACAGAGGGCGAGAAACAGAGGGGCTGAAACAGAGGGCGAGAAACAGAGGAGCAGAAACAGAGGGCGAGAAACAGAGGGGCTGAAACAGAGGGGCTGAAACAGAGAGTGCGAAACAGAGGGTCTGAAACAGAGGGCGAGAAACAGAGGGGCTGAAACAGAGGGCGAGAAACAGAGGGGCTGAAACAGAGGGCGAGAAACAGAGGGGCTGAAACCGAGTGGTTGAAACAGAAGGGCTGAAACAGAGGGGCTGAAACAGAGGGCGAGAAACAGAGGGGCTGAATCAGAGGGGCTGAATCAGAGGGGCTGAAACAGAAGGCGAGAAACAGAGGGGCTGAAACAGAGGGCGAGAAACAGAGGTCCAGAAACAGAGGGCGAGAAACAGAGGGGATGAAACAGAGGGGATGAAACAGAGGGCAAGAAACAGAGGGGCTGAAACAGAGGGCGAGAAACAGAGGGGCTGAAACAGCGGGGCTGAAACAGAGGGGCTGAAACAGAGGGCGACAAATAGAGGGGTGAAACAAAGGGCGAGAAACAGAGGGGCTGAAACAGAGGGGCTGAACCAGAGGGGCTGGAACAGAGGGGCTGAATCGGAGGGGCTGAAACAGAGGGGCTGAAACAGAGGGGCTGAAACAGAGGGCAAGAAACAGAGGGGCTGAAACAGTGGGGCTGAAACAGAGGGGCAGAAACAGAGGGCGAGAAACAGAGGGCGAGAAACAGAGGGGCAGAATCAGAGGGGCTGAAACAGAGGGCGAGAAACAGAGGGGCTGAATCAGAGTGGCTGAATCAGAGGGGCTGAAACAGAGGGGCTGAAACAGAGGGCGAGAAACTAAGGTACTGAATCAGAGGGGCTGAAACAGAGGGGCTGAAACAGAGGGGCTGAAACAGACGGGCTGAAATAGAGGGGCTGAAACAGAGGGGCTGAATCAGAGGGGCTGAAACAGAGGGGCTGAATCAGAGGGGCTGAAACAGAGGGCGAGAAACAGAGGGGCTGAAACAGAGGGCGAGAAACAGAGGGGCTGAAACCGAGTGGCTGAAACAGAAGGGCTGAAACAGAGGGGCTGAAACAGAGTGCGAGAAACAGAGGGGCTGAATCAGAGGGGCTGAATCAGAGGGGCTGAAACAGAGGGCCTGAATCAGAGGGGCTGAAACAGAAGGCGAGAAACAGAGGGGCTGAAACAGAGGGCGAGAAACAGAGGGGCAGAAACAGAGGGCGAGAAACACTGGGGCTGAAACAGAGGGGCTGAAACAGAGGGCGAGAAACAGAGGGGCTGAAACAGAGGTGCTGAAACAGAGGGTGAGAAACAGAGGGGCTGAAACAGAGGGCGAGAAACAGAGGGGCTGAAACAGAGGGGCTGAAACAGGGGGACTGATTCAGAGGGGCTGAAACAGAGTGGCTGAATCAGAGGGGCTGAAACAGAGGGCGAAAAACAGAGGGGCTGAAACAGACGGCGAGAAATAGAGGAGCAGAAACAGAGGGCGAGAAACAGAGGGGCTGAAACAGAGGGGCTGAAACAGAGAGTGCGAAACAGAGGGGCTGAAACAGAGGGCGAGAAACAGAGGGGCTGAAACCGAGTGGCTGAAACAGAAGGGCTGAAACAGAGGGGCTGAAACAGAGGGCGAGAAACAGAGGGCCTGAATCAGAGGGGCTGAAACAGAAGGCGAGAAACAGAGGGGCTGAAACAGAGGGCGAGAAACAGAGGGGCAGAAACAGAGGGCGAGAAACACTGGGGCTGAAACAGAGGGGCTGAAACAGAGGGCAAGAAACAGAGGGGCAGAAACAGAGGGCGAGAAACAGAGGGGCTGAAACAGAGGGGCTGAAACAGAGGGGCTGAAACAGAGGGCGAGAAACAGAGGGGCTGAAACAAAGGGCGAGAAACAGAGGGGCTGAAACAGAGGGGCAGAAACAGAGGGGCAGAAACAGAGGGGCTGAATCGGAGGGGCTGAAACAGAGGGGCTGAAACAGAGGGGCTGAAACAAAGGGCAAGAAACAGAGGGGCTGAAACAGAGGGGCTGAAACAGAGGGGCAGAAACAGAGGGCGAGAAACAGAGGGGCTGAATCAGAGGGGCTGAATCAGAGGGGCTGAAACAGAGGGGCTGAAACAGAGGGCGATAACTAAGGTACTGAATCAGAGTGGCTGAAACAGAGGGGCTGAAACAGAGGGGCTGAAACAGAGGGGCTGAAACAGAGAGCCTGAAACAGAGTGGCTGAAACATAGGGGCTGAAATAGAGGGTCTGAAACAGAGGGGCTGAATCAGAGGGGCTGAAACAGAGGGGCTGAATCAGAGGGGCTGAAACAGAGGGGCTGAAACAGAGGGTGAGAAACAGAGGGGCTGAAACAGAGGGCGTGAAACAGAGGGGCTGAAACAGAGGGGCTGAAACAGAGGGACTGATTCAGAAGGGCTGAAACAGAGGGGCTGAATCAGAGGGGCTGAAACAGAGGGCGAGAAACAGAGGGGCTGAAACAGAGGGCGAGAAACAGAGGAGCAGAAACAGAGGGCGAGAAACAGAGGGGCTGAAACAGAGGGGCTGAAACAGAGAGTGCGAAACAGAGGGGCTGAAACAGAGGGCGAGAAACAGAGGGGCTGAAATAGAGGGCGAGAAACAGAGGGGCTGAAACAGAGGGCAAGAAACAGAGGGGCTGAAACCGAGTGGCTGAAACAGAAGGGCTGAAACAGAGGGGCTGAAACAGAGGGCGAGAAACAGAGGGGCTGAATCAGAGGGGCTGAATCAGAGGGGCTGAAACAGAGGGCCTGAATCAGAGGGGCTGAAACAGAAGGCGAGAAACAGAGGGGCTGAAACAGAGGGCGAGAAACAGAGGGGCAGAAATAGAGGGCGAGAAACACTGGGGCTGAAACAGAGGGCGAGAAACAGAGGGGCTGAAACAGAGGTGCTGAAACAGAGGGTGAGAAACAGAGGGCCTGAAACAGAGGGCGAGAAACAGAGCGGCTGAATCAGAGGGGCTGAAACAGAGGGACTGATTCAGAGGGGCTGAAACAGAGGGGCTGAATCAGAGGGGCTGAAACAGAGGGCGAGAAACAGAGGGGCTGAAACAGAGGGCGAGAAACAGAGGAGAAGAAACAGAGGGCGAGAAACAGAGGGGCTGAAACAGAGGGGCTGAAACAGAGAGTGCGAAACAGAGGGGCTGAAACAGAGGGCGAGAAACAGAGGGGCTGAAACAGAGGGCGAGAAACATAGGGGCTGAAACAGAGGGCAAGAAACAGAGGGGCTGAAACCGAGTGGCTGAAACAGAAGGGCTGAAACAGAGGGGCTGAAACAGAGGGCGAGAAACAGAGGGGCTGAATCAGAGGGGCTGAATCAGAGGGGCTGAAACAGAGGGCCTGAATCAGAGGGGCTGAAACAGAAGGCGAGAAACAGAGGGGCTGAAACAGAGGGCGAGAAACAGAGGGGCAGAAACAGAGGGCGAGAAACAGAGGGGCTGAAACAGAGGGCGAGAAACAGAGGAGCAGAAACAGAGGGCGAGAAACAGAGGGGCTGAAACAGAGGGGCTGAAACAGAGAGTGCGAAACAGAGGGGCTGAAACAGAGGGCGAGAAACAGAGGGGCTGAAACAGAGGGCGAGAAACAGAGGGGCTGAAACAGAGGGCGAGAAACAGAGGGGCTGAAACCGAGTGGTTGAAACAGAAGGGCTGAAACAGAGGGGCTGAAACAGAGGGCGAGAAACAGAGGGGCTGAATCAGAGGGGCTGAATCAGAGGGGCTGAAACAGAAGGCGAGAAACAGAGGGGCTGAAACAGAGGGCGAGAAACAGAGGTCCAGAAACAGAGGGCGAGAAACAGAGGGGATGAAACAGAGGGGATGAAACAGAGGGCAAGAAACAGAGGGGCTGAAACAGAGGGCGAGAAACAGAGGGGCTGAAACAGCGGGGCTGAAACAGAGGGGCTGAAACAGAGGGCGACAAACAGAGGGGTGAAACAAAGGGCGAGAAACAGAGGGGCTGAAACAGAGGGGCTGAACCAGAGGGGCTGGAACAGAGGGGCTGAATCGGAGGGGCTGAAACAGAGGGGCTGAAACAGAGGGGCTGAAACAGAGGGCAAGAAACAGAGGGGCTGAAACAGTGGGGCTGAAACAGAGGGGCAGAAACAGAGGGCGAGAAACAGAGGGCGAGAAACAGAGGGGCAGAATCAGAGGGGCTGAAACAGAGGGCGAGAAACAGAGGGGCTGAATCAGAGTGGCTGAATCAGAGGGGCTGAAACAGAGGGGCTGAAACAGAGGGCGAGAAACTAAGGTACTGAATCAGAGGGGCTGAAACAGAGGGGCTGAAACAGAGGGGCTGAAACAGACGGGCTGAAATAGAGGGGCTGAAACAGAGGGGCTGAATCAGAGGGGCTGAAACAGAGGGGCTGAATCAGAGGGGCTGAAACAGAGGGCGAGAAACAGAGGGGCTGAAACAGAGGGCGAGAAACAGAGGGGCTGAAACCGAGTGGCTGAAACAGAAGGGCTGAAACAGAGGGGCTGAAACAGAGTGCGAGAAACAGAGGGGCTGAATCAGAGGGGCTGAATCAGAGGGGCTGAAACAGAGGGCCTGAATCAGAGGGGCTGAAACAGAAGGCGAGAAACAGAGGGGCTGAAACAGAGGGCGAGAAACAGAGGGGCAGAAACAGAGGGCGAGAAACACTGGGGCTGAAACAGAGGGGCTGAAACAGAGGGCGAGAAACAGAGGGGCTGAAACAGAGGTGCTGAAACAGAGGGTGAGAAACAGAGGGGCTGAAACAGAGGGCGAGAAACAGAGGGGCTGAAACAGAGGGGCTGAAACAGGGGGACTGATTCAGAGGGGCTGAAACAGAGTGGCTGAATCAGAGGGGCTGAAACAGAGGGCGAAAAACAGAGGGGCTGAAACAGACGGCGAGAAATAGAGGAGCAGAAACAGAGGGCGAGAAACAGAGGGGCTGAAACAGAGGGGCTGAAACAGAGAGTGCGAAACAGAGGGGCTGAAACAGAGGGCGAGAAACAGAGGGGCTGAAACCGAGTGGCTGAAACAGAAGGGCTGAAACAGAGGGGCTGAAACAGAGGGCGAGAAACAGAGGGCCTGAATCAGAGGGGCTGAAACAGAAGGCGAGAAACAGAGGGGCTGAAACAGAGGGCGAGAAACAGAGGGGCAGAAACAGAGGGCGAGAAACACTGGGGCTGAAACAGAGGGGCTGAAACAGAGGGCAAGAAACAGAGGGGCAGAAACAGAGGGCGAGAAACAGAGGGGCTGAAACAGAGGGGCTGAAACAGAGGGGCTGAAACAGAGGGCGAGAAACAGAGGGGCTGAAACAAAGGGCGAGAAACAGAGGGGCTGAAACAGAGGGGCAGAAACAGAGGGGCAGAAACAGAGGGGCTGAATCGGAGGGGCTGAAACAGAGGGGCTGAAACAGAGGGGCTGAAACAAAGGGCAAGAAACAGAGGGGCTGAAACAGAGGGGCTGAAACAGAGGGGCAGAAACAGAGGGCGAGAAACAGAGGGGCTGAATCAGAGGGGCTGAATCAGAGGGGCTGAAACAGAGGGGCTGAAACAGAGGGCGATAACTAAGGTACTGAATCAGAGTGGCTGAAACAGAGGGGCTGAAACAGAGGGGCTGAAACAGAGGGGCTGAAACAGAGAGCCTGAAACAGAGTGGCTGAAACATAGGGGCTGAAATAGAGGGTCTGAAACAGAGGGGCTGAATCAGAGGGGCTGAAACAGAGGGGCTGAATCAGAGGGGCTGAAACAGAGGGGCTGAAACAGAGGGTGAGAAACAGAGGGGCTGAAACAGAGGGCGTGAAACAGAGGGGCTGAAACAGAGGGGCTGAAACAGAGGGACTGATTCAGAAGGGCTGAAACAGAGGGGCTGAATCAGAGGGGCTGAAACAGAGGGCGAGAAACAGAGGGGCTGAAACAGAGGGCGAGAAACAGAGGAGCAGAAACAGAGGGCGAGAAACAGAGGGGCTGAAACAGAGGGGCTGAAACAGAGAGTGCGAAACAGAGGGGCTGAAACAGAGGGCGAGAAACAGAGGGGCTGAAATAGAGGGCGAGAAACAGAGGGGCTGAAACAGAGGGCAAGAAACAGAGGGGCTGAAACCGAGTGGCTGAAACAGAAGGGCTGAAACAGAGGGGCTGAAACAGAGGGCGAGAAACAGAGGGGCTGAATCAGAGGGGCTGAATCAGAGGGGCTGAAACAGAGGGCCTGAATCAGAGGGGCTGAAACAGAAGGCGAGAAACAGAGGGGCTGAAACAGAGGGCGAGAAACAGAGGGGCAGAAATAGAGGGCGAGAAACAGTGGGGCTGAAACAGAGGGGCTGAAACAGAGGGCAAGAAACAGAGGGGCTGAAACAGAGGGCGAGAAACAGAGGGGCTGAAACAGAGGGGCTGAAACAGAGGAGCTGAAACAGAGGTGCTGAAACAGAGGGCGAGAAACAGAGGGGCTGAATCAGAGGGGATGAAACAGAGGGCGAGAAACAGAGGGGCTGAAACAAAGGTCGAGAAACAGAGGGGCTGAAACAGAGGGGCAGAAACAGAGGGGCTGAAACAGAGGGGCTGAAACAGAGGGGCTGAAACAGAGGGCGAGAAACAGAGGGGCTGAAACAGAGGGCAAGAAACAGAGGGGCAGAAACAGAGGGCGAGAAACAGAGGGGCTGAAACAGAGGGGCTGAAACAGAGGGGCTGAAACAGAGGGCGAGAAACAGAGGGGCTGAAACAAAGGGCGAGAAACAGAGGGGCTGAAACAGAGGGGCAGAAACAGAGGGGCAGAAACAGAGGGGCTGAATCGGAGGGGCTGAAACAGAGGGGCTGAAACAGAGGGGCTGAAACAAAGGGCAAGAAACAGAGGGGCTGAAACAGAGGGGCTGAAACAGAGGGGCAGAAACAGAGGGCGAGAAACAGAGGGGCTGAATCAGAGGGGCTGAATCAGAGGGGCTGAAACAGAGGGGCTGAAACAGAGGGCGATAACTAAGGTACTGAATCAGAGTGGCTGAAACAGAGGGGCTGAAACAGAGGGGCTGAAACAGAGGGGCTGAAACAGAGAGCCTGAAACAGAGTGGCTGAAACATAGGGGCTGAAATAGAGGGTCTGAAACAGAGGGGCTGAATCAGAGGGGCTGAAACAGAGGGGCTGAATCAGAGGGGCTGAAACAGAGGGGCTGAAACAGAGGGTGAGAAACAGAGGGGCTGAAACAGAGGGCGTGAAACAGAGGGGCTGAAACAGAGGGGCTGAAACAGAGGGACTGATTCAGAAGGGCTGAAACAGAGGGGCTGAATCAGAGGGGCTGAAACAGAGGGCGAGAAACAGAGGGGCTGAAACAGAGGGCGAGAAACAGAGGAGCAGAAACAGAGGGCGAGAAACAGAGGGGCTGAAACAGAGGGGCTGAAACAGAGAGTGCGAAACAGAGGGGCTGAAACAGAGGGCGAGAAACAGAGGGGCTGAAATAGAGGGCGAGAAACAGAGGGGCTGAAACAGAGGGCAAGAAACAGAGGGGCTGAAACCGAGTGGCTGAAACAGAAGGGCTGAAACAGAGGGGCTGAAACAGAGGGCGAGAAACAGAGGGGCTGAATCAGAGGGGCTGAATCAGAGGGGCTGAAACAGAGGGCCTGAATCAGAGGGGCTGAAACAGAAGGCGAGAAACAGAGGGGCTGAAACAGAGGGCGAGAAACAGAGGGGCAGAAATAGAGGGCGAGAAACAGTGGGGCTGAAACAGAGGGGCTGAAACAGAGGGCAAGAAACAGAGGGGCTGAAACAGAGGGCGAGAAACAGAGGGGCTGAAACAGAGGGGCTGAAACAGAGGAGCTGAAACAGAGGTGCTGAAACAGAGGGCGAGAAACAGAGGGGCTGAATCAGAGGGGATGAAACAGAGGGCGAGAAACAGAGGGGCTGAAACAAAGGTCGAGAAACAGAGGGGCTGAAACAGAGGGGCAGAAACAGAGGGGCTGAAACAGAGGGGCTGAAACAGAGGGGCTGAAACAGAGGGCGAGAAACAGAGGGGCTGAAACAAAGGGCGAGAAACAGAGGGGCTGAAACAGAGGGGCAGAAACAGAGGGGCTGAAACAGAGGGGCTGAATCGGAGGGTCTGAAACAGAGGGGCTGAAACAGAGGGCAAGAAACAGAGGGGCTGAAACAGAGGGGCTGAAACTGAGGGGCAGAAACAGAGGGCGAGAAACAGAGGGGCTGAATCAGAGGGGCTGAATCAGAGGGGCTGAATCAGAGGGGCTGCAACAGAGGGGCTGAAACAGAGGGCGAGAAACTAAGGTACTGAATCAGAGGGGCTGAAACAGAGGGGCTGAAACAGAGGGGCTGAAACAGACCGGCTGAAACAGAGAGCCTTAAACAGAGTGGCTGAAACAGAGGGGCTGAAATAGAGGGTCTGAAACAGAGGGGCTGAATCAGAGGGGCTGAAACAGAGGGGCTGAATCAGAGGGGCAGAAACAGAGGGCGAGAAACAGAGGGGCTGAAACAGAGGGGCTGAATCAGAGGGGCTGAAACAGAGGGGCTGAAACAGTGGGCGAGAAACAGAGTGGCTGAAACAGAGGGCGAGAAACAGAGGGGCTGAAACAGAGGGCGAGAAACAGAGGGGCTGAAACAGAGGGGCTGAAACAGAGGGGCTGAATCAGAGGGGCTGAAACAGAGGGCGAGAAACAGAGGGGCTGAAACAGAGGGCGAGAAACAGAGGGGCTGAAACAGAGGGTGAGAAACAGAGGGGCTGAAACAGAGGGGCTGAAACAGAGGGGCTGATTCAGAGGGGCTGAAACAGAGGGGCTGAATCAGAGGGGCTGAAACAGAGGGCGAGAAACAGAGGGGCTGAAACAGAGGGCGAGAAACAGAGGAGCAGAAACAGAGGGCGAGAAACAGAGGTGCTGAAACAGAGGGGCTGAAACAGAGAATGCGAAACAGTGTGGCTGAAACAGAGAATGCGAAACAGAGGGGCTGAAAGAGAGGGCGAGAAACAGAGGGGCTGAAACAGAGGGCAAGAAACAGAGGGGTTGAAACCGAGTGGCTGAAACAGAAGGGCTGAAACAGAGGGGCTGAAACAGAGTGCGAGAAACAGAGGGGCTGAATCAGAGGGGCTGAATCAGAGGGGCTGAAACAGAGGGGCTGAATCAGAGGGGCTGAAACAGAAGGCGAAAAACAGAGGGGCTGAAACAGAGGGCGAGAAACACAGGGGCAGAAACAGAGGGCGAGAAACAGAGGGGCTGAAACAGAGGGGCTGAAACAGAGGGCGAGAAACAGAGGGGCAGAAACAGAGGGCGAGAAACAGAGGGGCTGAATCAGAGGGGCTGAAACAGAGGTGCTGAATCAGAGGGGCTCAAACAGAGGGCTAGAAACAGAGGGGCTGAAACAGAGGGGCTGAATCAGAGGGGTTGAAACAGAGGGGCTGAAACAGAGGGCGAGAAACAGAGAGGCTGAAACAGAGGGCAAGAAACAGAGGGGCTGAAACAGAGGGCGAGAAACAGAGGGGCTGAAACAGATGGCGAAAAAGAAAGGGGCTGAAACAGAGGGCGAGAAACAGATGGGCTGAATCAGAGGGGCTGAAACAGAGGGCGAGAAACAGAGGGGCTGAAACAGAGGGCGAGAAACAGAGGGACTGAAACAGATGTGCTGAAACAGAGGGTGAGAAACAGAGGGGCTGAAACAGAGGGCGAGAAACAGAGGGGCTGAAATAGAGGGTCTGAAACAGAGGGGCTGAATCAGAGGGGCTGAAAGAGAGGGGCTGAATCAGAGGGGCTGAAACAGAGGGCGAGAAACAGAGGGGCTGAAACAGAGGGGCTGATTCAGAGGGGCTGAAACAGAGGGGCTGAAACAGAGGGCGAGAAACAGAGAGGCTGAAACAGAGGGCTAGAAACAGAGGGGCTGAAACAGAGGGCGAGAAACAGAGGGGCTGAAACAGAGGGTCTGAAACAGAGGGCGAGAAACAGAGGGGCTGAAACAGATGGCGAGAAACAGAGTGGCTGAAACAGAGGGCAAGAAACAGAGGGGCTGAAACAGAGGGCAAGAAACAGAGGGGCTGAAACAGAGGGCGAGAAACAGAGGGGCTGAAACAGAGGCGCTGAAACAGAGGGGCTGAAACAGAGGGGCTGAACCAGAAGGGCTGAAACAGAGGGCGAGAAACAGAGGGGCTGAAACAGAGGGCCAGAAACAGACGGCGAGAAACAGAGGGACTGAAACAAAGGGGCTGAAACAGAGGGCGAGAAACAGAGGGGCTGAAACAAAGGGGCTGAAACAGTGGGGCTGAAACAGAGGGTCTGAAACAGAGGGCGAGAAACAGAGGGGCTGAAACAGAGGGCGAGAAACAGAGGGGCTGAAACAGAGGGCGAGAAATAGAGGAGCTGAAACAGAGTGGCTGAAACAGAGGGGCTGAAACAGAGGGCGAGAAACAGAGGGGCTGAAACAGAGGGCGAGAAACAGAGGGGCTGAAACAGAGGGCGAGAAACAGAGGGGCTGAATCAGAGGGGCTGAATCAGAGGGGCTGAAACAGAGGGGCTGAATCAGAGGGGCTGAAACAGAAGGCGAGAAACAGAGGGGCTGAAACAGAGGGCGAGAAACAGAGGGGCAGAAACAGAAGGCGAGAAACAGAGGGGCTGAAACAGAGGGCGAGAAACAGATGGGCTGAAACAGAGGGGCTGAAACAGAGGGGCTGAAACAGAGGGCGAGAAACAGAGGGGCTGAAACAGAGGGCGAGAAACAGAGCGGCTGAAACAGAGGGCGAGAAACAGAGGGGCTGAAACAGAGGGGCTGAAACAGAGGGGCTGAAACAGAGGGGCAGAATCGGAGGGGCTGAAACAGAGGGGCTGAAACAGAGGGGCTGAAACAGAGGGCGAGAAACAGAGGGGCTGAAACAGAGGGGACGAAACAGAGGGGCTGAAACAGAGGGGCTGAAACAGTGGGCGAGAAACTAAGGGACTGAAACAGCGGGCGAGAAACAGAGTGCGAGAAACAGAGGGGCTGAAACAGAGGGGCTGAAACAGACGGGCTGAAACAGAGAGCCTGAAACAGAGGGGCTGAATCAGAGGGGCTGAAACAGAGGGGCTGAAATAGAGGGGCTGAAACAGAGGGGATGAATCAGAGGGGCTGAAACAGAGGGGCTGAATCAGAGGGGCTGAAACAGAGGGCGAGAAACAGAGGGGCTGAAACAGAGGGCGAGAAACAGAGGGGCTTAAACAGAGGGGCTGAAACAGAGGGTGAGAAACAGAGGGGCTGAAACAGAGGGGCTGAAACAGAGGGGCTGAAACAGAGGGGCTGAAACAGAGGACGAGAAACAGAGGGGCTGAAACATAGGGCGAGAAACAGAGGGGCTGAAACAGAGGGCGAGAAACAGAGGGGCTGAAACAGAGGAGCGAGAAACAGAGGGGCTGAAACAGAGGGCGAGAAATAGATGGGCTGAAACAGAGGGGCTGAAACAGAGGGGCTGAAACAGAGGGCGAGAAACAGAGGGGCTGAAACAGAGGGCGAGAAACAGAGGGGCTGAAATAGAGGGTCTGAAACAGAGGGGCTGAATCAGAGGGGCTGAAAGAGAGGGGCTGAATCAGAGGGGCTGAAACAGAGTGCGAGAAACAGAGGGGCTGAAACAGAGGGGCTGATTCAGAGGGGCTGAAACAGAGGGGCTGAAACAGAGGGCGAGAAACAGAGAGGCTGAAACAGAGGGCTAGAAACAGACGGGCTGAAACAGAGGGCGAGAAACAGAGGGGCTGAAACAGATGGCGAGAAACAGAGTGGCTGAAACAGAGGGCAAGAAACAGAGGGGCTGAAACAGAGGGCAAGAAACAGAGGGGCTGAAACAGAGGGCGAGAAACAGAGGGGCTGAAACAGAGGCGCTGAAACAGAGGGGCTGAAACAGAGGGGCTGAACCAGAAGGGCTGAAACAGAGGGCGAGAAACAGAGGGGCTGAAACAGAGGGCCAGAAACAGAGGGCGAGAAACAGAGGGACTGAAACAAAGGGGCTGAAACAGAGGGCGAGAAACAGAGGGGCTGAAACAAAGGGGCTGAAACAGTGGGGCTGAAACAGAGGGTCTGAAACAGAGGGCGAGAAACAGAGGGGCTGAAACAGAGGGCGAGAAACAGAGGGGCTGAAACAGAGGGCGAGAAATAGAGGGGCTGAAACAGAGTGGCTGAAACAGAGGGGCTGAAACAGAGGGCGAGAAACAGAGGGGCTGAAACAGAGGGCGAGAAACAGAGGGGCTGAAACAGAGGGCGAGAAACACAGGGGCTGAATCAGAGGGGCTGAATCAGAGGGGCTGAAACAGAGGGGCTGAATCAGAGGGGCTGAAACAGAAGGCGAGAAACAGAGGGGCTGAAACAGAAGGCGAGAAACAGAGGGGCAGAAACAGAAGGCGAGAAACAGAGGGGCTGAAACAGAGGGCGAGAAACAGATGGGCTGAAACAGAGGGGCTGAAACAGAGGGGCTGAAACAGAGGGCGAGAAACAGAGGGGCTGAAACAGAGGGCGAGAAACAGAGGGGCTGAAACAGAGGGCGAGAAACAGAGGGGCTGAAACAGAGGGGCTGAAACAGAGGGGCTGAAACAGAGGGGCAGAATCGGAGGGGCTGAAACAGAGGGGCTGAAACAGAGGGGCTGAAACAGAGGGCGAGAAACAGAGGGGCTGAAACAGAGGGGACGAAACAGAGGGGCTGAAACAGAGGGGCTGAAACAGTGGGCGAGAAACTAAGGGACTGAAACAGCGGGCGAGAAACAGAGTGCGAGAAACAGAGGGGCTGAAACAGAGGGGCTGAAACAGACGGGCTGAAACAGAGAGCCTGAAACAGAGGGGCTGAATCAGAGGGGCTGAAACAGAGGGGCTGAAATAGAGGGGCTGAAACAGAGGGGATGAATCAGAGGGGCTGAAACAGAGGGGCTGAATCAGAGGGGCTGAAACAGAGGGCGAGAAACAGAGGGGCTGAAACAGAGGGCGAGAAACAGAGGGGCTTAAACAGAGGGGCTGAAACAGAGGGTGAGAAACAGAGGGGCTGAAACAGAGGGGCTGAAACAGAGGGGCTGAAACAGAGGGGCTGAAACAGAGGACGAGAAACAGAGGGGCTGAAACATAGGGCGAGAAACAGAGGGGCTGAAACAGAGGGCGAGAAACAGAGGGGCTGAAACAGAGGGCGAGAAACAGAGGGGCTGAAACAGAGGGCGAGAAATAGATGGGCTGAAACAGAGGGGCTGAAACAGAGGGGCTGAAACAGAGGGCGAGAAACAGAGGGGCTGAAACAGAGGGCGAGAAACAGAGGGGCTGAAACAGAGGGCAAGAAACAGAGGGGCTGAAACAGAGGGGCTGAAACAGAGGGGCTGAAACAGAGGGGCTGAATCGGAGGGGCTGAAACAGAGGGGCTGAAACAGAGGGGCTGAAACAGAGGGAGAGAAACAGAGGGGCTGAAACAGAGGGGACGAAACAGAGGGGCTGAAACAGAGGGGCTGAAACAGTGGGCGAGAAACTAAGGGACTGAAACAGCGGGCGAGAAACAGAGTGCGAGAAACAGAGGGGCTGAAACAGAGGGGCTGAAACAGACGGGCTGAAACAGAGAGCCTGAAACAGAGGGGCTGAATCAGAGGGGCTGAAACAGAGGGGCTGAAATAGAGGGGCTGAAACAGAGGGGATGAATCAGAGGGGCTGAAACAGAGGGGCTGAATCAGAGGGGCTGAAACAGAGGGCGAGAAACAGAGGGGCTGAAACAGAGGGCGAGAAACAGAGGGGCTGAAACAGAAGGCGAGAAACAGAGGGGCTTAAACAGAGGGGCTGAAACAGAGGGGCTGAAACAGAGGGCGAGAAACAGAGGGGCTGAAGCAGAGGGCAAGAAACAGAGGGGCTGAAACAGAGGGCGAGAAACAGAGGGGCTGAAACAGAGGGGCTGAAACAGAGGGGCTTAAACAGAGGACGGGAAACAGAGGGGCTGAAACAGAGGGCGAGACAGAGAGGGGCTGAAACAGAGGGCGAGAAACAGAGGGCGAGAAACAGAGGGACGGAAACAGAGGGGCTGAAACAGAGGGGCTGAAACAGAGGGCGAGAAACAGAGGGGCTGAAACAGAGTGCGAGAAACAGAGGGGCTGAAACAGAGGGGCTGAAACAGAGGGCGAGAAACAGAGGGGCTGAAACAGAGGGCCTGAATCAGAGGGGCTGAAACAGAAGGCGAGAAACAGAGGGGCTGAAACAGAGGGCGAGAAACAGAGGGGCAGAAACAGAGGGCGAGAAACAGAGGGGCTGAAACAGAGGGCGAGAAACAGAGGAGCAGAAACAGAGGGCGAGAAACAGAGGGGCTTAAACAGAGGGGCTGAAACAGAGAGTGCGAAACAGAGGGGCTGAAACAGAGGGCGAGAAACAGAGGGGCTGAAACAGAGGGCGAGAAACAGAGGGGCTGAAACAGAGGGCAAGAAACAGAGGGGCTGAAACCGAGTGGTTGAAACAG
Organism: Chiloscyllium punctatum; assembly: GCF_047496795.1. NCBI lineage: Eukaryota > Metazoa > Chordata > Chondrichthyes > Orectolobiformes > Hemiscylliidae > Chiloscyllium > Chiloscyllium punctatum. The sequence continues at coordinate 686,258 of NC_092779.1, read as the reverse complement.
AAGGGCTGAAACAGAGGGGCTGAAACAGAGGGCGAGAAACAGAGGGGCTGAATCAGAGGGGCTGAATCAGGGGGGCTGAAACAGAGGGGCTGAATCAGAGGGGCTAAAACAGAAGGCGAGAAACAGAGGGGCTGAAACAGAGGGCGAGAAACAGAGGTCCAGAAACAGAGGGCGAGAAACAGAGGGGATGAAACAGAGGGGATGAAACAGAGGGCAAGAAACAGAGGGGCTGAAACAGAGGGCGAGAAACAGAGGGGCTGAAACAGCGGGGCTGAAACAGAGGGGCTGAAACAGAGGGCGAGAAACAGAGGGGCTGAAACAGAGTGCGACAAACAGAGGGGTGAAACAAAGGGCGAGAAACAGAGGGGCTGAAACAGAGGGGCTGAACCAGAGGGGCTGGAACAGAGGGGCTGAATCGGAGGGGCTGAAACAGAGGGGCTGAAACAGAGGGGCTGAAACAGAGGGCAAGAAACAGAGGGGCTGAAACAGTGGGGCTGAAACAGAGGGGCAGAAACAGAGGGCGAGAAACAGAGGGCGAGAAACAGAGGGGCAGAATCAGAGGGGCTGAAACAGAGGGCGAGAAACAGAGGGGCTGAATCAGAGTGGCTGAATCAGAGGGGCTGAAACAGAGGGGCTGAAACAGAGGGCGAGAAACTAAGGTACTGAATCAGAGGGGCTGAAACAGAGGGGCTGAAACAGAGGGGCTGAAACAGACGGGCTGAAATAGAGGGGCTGAAACAGAGGGGCTGAATCAGAGGGGCTGAAACAGAGGGGCTGAATCAGAGGGGCTGAAACAGAGGGCGAGAAACAGAGGGGCTGAAACAGAGGGCGAGAAATAGATGGGCTGAAACAGAGGGGCTGAAACAGAGGGGCTGAAACAGAGGGCGAGAAACAGAGGGGCTGAAACAGAGGGCGAGAAACAGAGGGGCTGAAACAGAGGGCAAGAAACAGAGGGGCTGAAACAGAGGGGCTGAAACAGAGGGGCTGAAACAGAGGGGCTGAAACGGAGGGGCTGAAACAGAGGGGCTGAAACAGAGGGGCTGAAACAGAGGGAGAGAAACAGAGGGGCTGAAACAGAGGGGACGAAACAGAGGGGCTGAAACAGAGGGGCTGAAACAGTGGGCGAGAAACTAAGGGACTGAAACAGCGGGCGAGAAACAGAGTGCGAGAAACAGAGGGGCTGAAAAAAGGGCTGAAACAGACGGGCTGAAACAGAGAGCCTGAAACAGAGGGGCTGAATCAGAGGGGCTGAAACAGAGGGGCTGAAATAGAGGGGCTGAAACAGAGGGGATGAATCAGAGGGGCTGAAACAGAGGGGCTGAATCAGAGGGGCTGAAACAGAGGGCGAGAAACAGAGGGGCTGAAACAGAGGGCGAGAAACAGAGGGGCTGAAACAGAAGGCGAGAAACAGAGGGGCTTAAACAGAGGGGCTGAAACAGAGGGGCTGAAACAGAGGGCGAGAAACAGAGGGGCTGAAGCAGAGGGCAAGAAACAGAGGGGCTGAAACAGAGGGCGAGAAACAGAGGGGCTGAAACAGAGGGGCTGAAACAGAGGGGCTTAAACAGAGGACGGGAAACAGAGGGGCTGAAACAGAGGGCGAGACAGAGAGGGGCTGAAACAGAGGGCGAGAAACAGAGGGCGAGAAACAGAGGGACGGAAACAGAGGGGCTGAAACAGAGGGGCTGAAACAGAGGGCGAGAAACAGAGGGGCTGAAACAGAGTGCGAGAAACAGAGGGGCTGAAACAGAGGGGCTGAAACAGAGGGCGAGAAACAGAGGGGCTGAAACAGAGGGCCTGAATCAGAGGGGCTGAAACAGAAGGCGAGAAACAGAGGGGCTGAAACAGAGGGCGAGAAACAGAGGGGCAGAAACAGAGGGCGAGAAACAGAGGGGCTGAAACAGAGGGCGAGAAACAGAGGAGCAGAAACAGAGGGCGAGAAACAGAGGGGCTGAAACAGAGGGGCTGAAACAGAGAGTGCGAAACAGAGGGGCTGAAACAGAGGGCGAGAAACAGAGGGGCTGAAACAGATGGCGAGAAACAGAGGGGCTGAAACAGAGGGCAAGAAACAGAGGGGCTGAAACCGAGTGGTTGAAACAGAAGGGCTGAAACAGAGGGGCTGAAACAGAGGGCGAGAAACAGAGGGGCTGAATCAGAGGGGCTGAATCAGGGGGGCTGAAACAGAGGGGCTGAATCAGAGGGGCTAAAACAGAAGGCGAGAAACAGAGGGGCTGAAACAGAGGGCGAGAAACAGAGGTCCAGAAACAGAGGGCGAGAAACAGAGGGGATGAAACAGAGGGGATGAAACAGAGGGCAAGAAACAGAGGGGCTGAAACAGAGGGCGAGAAACAGAGGGGCTGAAACAGCGGGGCTGAAACAGAGGGGCTGAAACAGAGGGCGAGAAACAGAGGGGCTGAAACAGAGGGCGACAAACAGAGGGGTGAAACAAAGGGCGAGAAACAGAGGGGCTGAAACAGAGGGGCTGAACCAGAGGGGCTGGAACAGAGGGGCTGAATCGGAGGGGCTGAAACAGAGGGGCTGAAACAGAGGGGCTGAAACAGAGGGCAAGAAACAGAGGGGCTGAAACAGTGGGGCTGAAACAGAGGGGCAGAAACAGAGGGCGAGAAACAGAGGGTGAGAAACAGAGGGGCAGAATCAGAGGGGCTGAAACAGAGGGCGAGAAACAGAGGGGCTGAATCAGAGTGGCTGAATCAGAGGGGCTGAAACAGAGGGGCTGAAACAGAGGGCGAGAAACTAAGGTACTGAATCAGAGGGGCTGAAACAGAGGGGCTGAAACAGAGGGGCTGAAACAGACGGGCTGAAATAGAGGGGCTGAAACAGAGGGGCTGAATCAGAGGGGCTGAAACAGAGGGGCTGAATCAGAGGGGCTGAAACAGAGGGCGAGAAACAGAGGGGCTGAAACAGAGGGCGAGAAACAGAGGGGCTGAAACCGAGTGGCTGAAACAGAAGGGCTGAAACAGAGGGGCTGAAACAGAGGGCGAGAAACAGAGGGGCTGAATCAGAGGGGCTGAATCAGAGGGGCTGAAACAGAGGGCCTGAATCAGAGGGGCTGAAACAGAAGGCGAGAAACAGAGGGGCTGAAACAGAGGGCGAGAAACAGAGGGGCAGAAACAGAGGGCGAGAAACACTGGGGCAGAAACAGAGGGGCTGAAACAGAGGGCGAGAAACAGAGGGGCTGAAACAGAGGTGCTGAAACAGAGGGTGAGAAACAGAGGGGCTGAAACAGAGGGCGAGAAACAGAGGGGCTGAAACAGAGGGGCTGAAACAGGGGGACTGATTCAGAGGGGCTGAAACAGAGTGGCTGAATCAGAGGGGCTGAAACAGAGGGCGAAAAACAGAGGGGCTGAAACAGAGGGCGAGAAACAGAGGGGCTGAAACAGAGGGGCTGAAACAGAGGGGCTGAAACAGAGGGGCAGAATCGGAGGGGCTGAAACAGAGGGGCTGAAACAGAGGGGCTGAAACAGAGGGCGAGAAACAGAGGGGCTGAAACAGAGGGGACGAAACAGAGGGGCTGAAACAGAGGGGCTGAAACAGAGGGCGAAAAACAGAGGGGCTGAAACAGAGGGGCTGAAACAGAGTGGCTGAATCAGAGGGGCTGAAACAGAGGGCGAAAAACAGAGGGGCTGAAACAGAGGGCGAGAAACAGAGGGGCTGAAACAGAGGGGCTGAAACAGAGGGGCTGAAACAGAGGGGCAGAATCGGAGGGGCTGAAACAGAGGGGCTGAAACAGAGGGGCTGAAACAGAGGGCGAGAAACAGAGGGGCTGAAACAGAGGGGACGAAACAGAGGGGCTGAAACAGAGGGGCTGAAACAGTGGGCGAGAAACTAAGGGACTGAAACAGCGGGCGAGAAACAGAGTGCGAGAAACAGAGGGGCTGAAACAGAGGGGCTGAAACAGACGGGCTGAAACAGAGAGCCTGAAACAGAGGGGCTGAATCAGAGGGGCTGAAACAGAGGGGCTGAAATAGAGGGGCTGAAACAGAGGGGATGAATCAGAGGGGCTGAAACAGAGGGGCTGAATCAGAGGGGCTGAAACAGAGGGCGAGAAACAGAGGGGCTGAAACAGAGGGTGAGAAACAGAGGGGCTTAAACAGAGGGGCTGAAACAGAGGGTGAGAAACAGAGGGGCTGAAACAGAGGGGCTGAAACAGAGGGGCTGAAACAGAGGACGAGAAACAGAGGGGCTGAAACATAGGGCGAGAAACAGAGGGGCTGAAACAGAGGGCGAGAAACAGAGGGGCTGAAACAGAGGGCGAGAAACAGAGGGGCTGAAACAGAGGGCGAGAAATAGATGGGCTGAAACAGAGGGGCTGAAACAGAGGGGCTGAAACAGAGGGCGAGAAACAGAGGGGCTGAAACAGAGGGCGAGAAACAGAGGGGCTGAAACAGAGGGCAAGAAACAGAGGGGCTGAAACAGAGGGGCTGAAACAGAGGGGCTTAAACAGAGGGGCTGAATCGGAGGGGCTGAAACAGAGGGGCTGAAACAGAGGGGCTGAAACAGAGGGAGAGAAACAGAGGGGCTGAAACAGAGGGGACGAAACAGAGGGGCTGAAACAGAGGGGCTGAAACAGTGGGCGAGAAACTAAGGGACTGAAACAGCGGGCGAGAAACAGAGTGCGAGAAACAGAGGGGCTGAAACAGAGGGGCTGAAACAGACGGGCTGAAACAGAGGGGCTGAAATAGAGGGGCTGAAACAGAGGGGATGAATCAGAGGGGCTGAAACAGAGGGGCTGAATCAGAGGGGCTGAAACAGAGGGCGAGAAACAGAGGGGCTGAAACAGAGGGCGAGAAACAGAGGGGCTGAAACAGAAGGCGAGAAACAGAGGGGCTTAAACAGAGGGGCTGAAACAGAGGGGCTGAAACAGAGGGCGAGAAACAGAGGGGCTGAAGCAGAGGGCAAGAAACAGAGGGGCTGAAACAGAGGGCGAGAAACAGAGGGGCTGAAACAGAGGGGCTGAAACAGAGGGGCTTAAACAGAGGACGGGAAACAGAGGGGCTGAAACAGAGGGCGAGACAGAGAGGGGCTGAAACAGAGGGCGAGAAACAGAGGGCGAGAAACAGAGAGACGGAAACAGAGGGGCTGAAACAGAGGGGCTGAAACAGAGGGCGAGAAACAGAGGGGCTGAAACAGAGTGCGAGAAACAGAGGGGCTGAAAAAGAGGGGCTGAAACAGAGGGCGAGAAACAGAGGGGCTGAAACAGAGGGCGACAAACAGAGGGGTGAAACAAAGGGCGAGAAACAGAGGGGCTGAAACAGAGGGGCTGAACCAGAGGGGCTGGAACAGAGGGGCTGAATCGGAGGGGCTGAAACAGAGGGGCTGAAACAGAGGGGCTGAAACAGAGGGCAAGAAACAGAGGGGCTGAAACAGTGGGGCTGAAACAGAGGGGCAGAAACAGAGGGCGAGAAACAGAGGGCGAGAAACAGAGGGGCAGAATCAGAGGGGCTGAAACAGAGGGCGAGAAACAGAGGGGCTGAATCAGAGTGGCTGAATCAGAGGGGCTGAAACAGAGGGGCTGAAACAGAGGGCGAGAAACTAAGGTACTGAATCAGAGGGGCTGAAACAGAGGGGCTGAAACAGAGGGGCTGAAACAGACGGGCTGAAATAGAGGGGCTGAAACAGAGGGGCTGAATCAGAGGGGCTGAAACAGAGGGGCTGAATCAGAGGGGCTGAAACAGAGGGCGAGAAACAGAGGGGCTGAAACAGAGGGCGAGAAATAGATGGGCTGAAACAGAGGGGCTGAAACAGAGGGGCTGAAACAGAGGGCGAGAAACAGAGGGGCTGAAACAGAGGGCGAGAAACAGAGGGGCTGAAACAGAGGGCAAGAAACAGAGGGGCTGAAACAGAGGGGCTGAAACAGAGGGGCTGAAACAGAGGGGCTGAATCGGAGGGGCTGAAACAGAGGGGCTGAAACAGAGGGGCTGAAACAGAGGGCGAGAAACAGAGGGGCTGAAACAGAGGGGACGAAACAGAGGGGCTGAAACAGAGGGGCTGAAACAGTGGGCGAGAAACTAAGGGACTGAAACAGCGGGCGAGAAACAGAGTGCGAGAAACAGAGGGGCTGAAACAGAGGGGCTGAAACAGACGGGCTGAAACAGAGAGCCTGAAACAGAGGGGCTGAATCAGAGGGGCTGAAACAGAGGGGCTGAAATAGAGGGGCTGAAACAGAGGGGATGAATCAGAGGGGCTGAAACAGAGGGGCTGAATCAGAGGGGCTGAAACAGAGGGCGAGAAACAGAGGGGCTGAAACAGAGGGCGAGAAACAGAGGGGCTGAAACAGAAGGCGAGAAACAGAGGGGCTTAAACAGAGGGGCTGAAACAGAGGGGCTGAAACAGAGGGCGAGAAACAGAGGGGCTGAAGCAGAGGGCAAGAAACAGAGGGGCTGAAACAGAGGGCGAGAAACAGAGGGGCTGAAACAGAGGGGCTGAAACAGAGGGGCTTAAACAGAGGACGGGAAACAGAGGGGCTGAAACAGAGGGCGAGACAGAGAGGGGCTGAAACAGAGGGCGAGAAACAGAGGGCGAGAAACAGAGGGACGGAAACAGAGGGGCTGAAACAGAGGGGCTGAAACAGAGGGCGAGAAACAGAGGGGCTGAAACAGAGTGCGAGAAACAGAGGGGCTGAAACAGAGGGGCTGAAACAGAGGGCGAGAAACAGAGGGGCTGAAACAGAGGGCCTGAATCAGAGGGGCTGAAACAGAAGGCGAGAAACAGAGGGGCTGAAACAGAGGGCGAGAAACAGAGGGGCAGAAACAGAGGGCGAGAAACAGAGGGGCTGAAACAGAGGGCGAGAAACAGAGGAGCAGAAACAGAGGGCGAGAAACAGAGGGGCTGAAACAGAGGGGCTGAAACAGAGAGTGCGAAACAGAGGGGCTGAAACAGAGGGCGAGAAACAGAGGGGCTGAAACAGAGGGCGAGAAACAGAGGGGCTGAAACAGAGGGCAAGAAACAGAGGGGCTGAAACCGAGTGGTTGAAACAGAAGGGCTGAAACAGAGGGGCTGAAACAGAGGGCGAGAAACAGACGGGCTGAATCAGAGGGGCTGAATCAGGGGGGCTGAAACAGAGGGGCTGAATCAGAGGGGCTAAAACAGAAGGCGAGAAACAGAGGGGCTGAAACAGAGGGCGAGAAACAGAGGTCCAGAAACAGAGGGCGAGAAACAGAGGGGATGAAACAGAGGGGATGAAACAGAGGGCAAGAAACAGAGGGGCTGAAACAGAGGGCGAGAAACAGAGGGGCTGAAACAGCGGGGCTGAAACAGAGGGGCTGAAACAGAGGGCGAGAAACAGAGGGGCTGAAACAGAGGGCGACAAACAGAGGGGTGAAACAAAGGGCGAGAAACAGAGGGGCTGAAACAGAGGGGCTGAACCAGAGGGGCTGGAACAGAGGGGCTGAATCGGAGGGGCTGAAACAGAGGGGCTGAAACAGAGGGGCTGAAACAGAGGGCAAGAAACAGAGGGGCTGAAACAGTGGGGCTGAAACAGAGGGGCAGAAACAGAGGGCGAGAAACAGAGGGCGAGAAACAGAGGGGCAGAATCAGAGGGGCTGAAACAGAGGGCGAGAAACAGAGGGGCTGAATCAGAGTGGCTGAATCAGAGGGGCTGAAACAGAGGGGCTGAAACAGAGGGCGAGAAACTAAGGTACTGAATCAGAGGGGCTGAAACAGAGGGGCTGAAACAGAGGGGCTGAAACAGACGGGCTGAAATAGAGGGGCTGAAACAGAGGGGCTGAATCAGAGGGGCTGAAACAGAGGGGCTGAATCAGAGGGGCTGAAACAGAGGGCGAGAAACAGAGGGGCTGAAACAGAGGGCGAGAAACAGAGGGGCTGAAACCGAGTGGCTGAAACAGAAGGGCTGAAACAGAGGGGCTGAAACAGAGGGCGAGAAACAGAGGAGCTGAATCAGAGGGGCTGAATCAGAGGGGCTGAAACAGAGGGCCTGAATCAGAGGGGCTGAAACAGAAGGCGAGAAACAGAGGGGCTGAAACAGAGGGCGAGAAACAGAGGGGCAGAAACAGAGGGCGAGAAACACTGGGGCAGAAACAGAGGGGCTGAAACAGAGGGCGAGAAACAGAGGGGCTGAAACAGAGGTGCTGAAACAGAGGGTGAGAAACAGAGGGGCTGAAACAGAGGGCGAGAAACAGAGGGGCTGAAACAGAGGGGCTGAAACAGGGGGACTGATTCAGAGGGGCTGAAACAGAGTGGCTGAATCAGAGGGGCTGAAACAGAGGGCGAAAAACAGAGGGGCTGAAACAGAGGGCGAGAAACAGAGGGGCTGAAACAGAGGGGCTGAAACAGAGGGGCTGAAACAGAGGGGCAGAATCGGAGGGGCTGAAACAGAGGGGCTGAAACAGAGGGGCTGAAACAGAGGGCGAGAAACAGAGGGGCTGAAACAGAGGGGACGAAACAGAGGGGCTGAAACAGAGGGGCTGAAACAGTGGGCGAGAAACTAAGGGACTGAAACAGCGGGCGAGAAACAGAGTGCGAGAAACAGAGGGGCTGAAACAGAGGGGCTGAAACAGACGGGCTGAAACAGAGAGCCTGAAACAGAGGGGCTGAATCAGAGGGGCTGAAACAGAGGGGCTGAAATAGAGGGGCTGAAACAGAGGGGATGAATCAGAGGGGCTGAAACAGAGGGGCTGAATCAGAGGGGCTGAAACAGAGGGCGAGAAACAGAGGGGCTGAAACAGAGGGTGAGAAACAGAGGGGCTTAAACAGAGGGGCTGAAACAGAGGGTGAGAAACAGAGGGGCTGAAACAGAGGGGCTGAAACAGAGGGGCTGAAACAGTGGACGAGAAACAGAGGGGCTGAAACATAGGGCGAGAAACAGAGGGGCTGAAACAGAGGGCGAGAAACAGAGGGGCTGAAACAGAGGGCGAGAAACAGAGGGGCTGAAACAGAGGGCGAGAAATAGATGGGCTGAAACAGAGGGGCTGAAACAGAGGGGCTGAAACAGAGGGCGAGAAACAGAGGGGCTGAAACAGAGGGCGAGAAACAGAGGGGCTGAAACAGAGGGCAAGAAACAGAGGGGCTGAAACAGAGGGGCTGAAACAGAGGGGCTTAAACAGAGGGGCTGAATCGGAGGGGCTGAAACAGAGGGGCTGAAACAGAGGGGCTGAAACAGAGGGAGAGAAACAGAGGGGCTGAAACAGAGGGGACGAAACAGAGGGGCTGAAACAGAGGGGCTGAAACAGTGGGCGAGAAACTAAGGGACTGAAACAGCGGGCGAGAAACAGAGTGCGAGAAACAGAGGGGCTGAAACAGAGGGGCTGAAACAGACGGGCTGAAACAGAGAGCCTGAAACAGAGTGGCTGAATCAGAGGGGCTGAAACAGAGGGGCTGAAATAGAGGGGCTGAAACAGAGGGGATGAATCAGAGGGGCTGAAACAGAGGGGCTGAATCAGAGGGGCTGAAACAGAGGGCGAGAAACAGAGGGGCTGAAACAGAGGGCGAGAAACAGAGGGGCTGAATAGAAGGCGAGAAACAGAGGGGCTTAAACAGAGGGGCTGAAACAGAGGGGCTGAAACAGAGGGCGAGAAACAGAGGGGCTGAAGCAGAGGGCAAGAAACAGAGGGGCTGAAACAGAGGGCGAGAAACAGAGGGGCTGAAACAGAGGGGCTGAAACAGAGGGGCTTAAACAGAGGACGGGAAACAGAGGGGCTGAAACAGAGGGCGAGACAGAGAGGGGCTGAAACAGAGGGCGAGAAACAGAGGGCGAGAAACAGAGGGACGGAAACAGAGGGGCTGAAACAGAGGGGCTGAAACAGAGGGCGAGAAACAGAGGGGCTGAAACAGAGTGCGAGAAACAGAGGGGCTGAAACAGAGGGGCTGAAACAGAGGGCGAGAAACAGAGGGGCAGAAACAGAGGGCGAGAAACAGAGGGGCTGAAACAGAGGGCGAGAAACAGAGGAGCAGAAACAGAGGGCGAGAAACAGAGGGGCTGAAACAGAGGGGCTGAAACAGAGAGTGCGAAACAGAGGGGCTGAAACAGAGGGCGAGAAACAGAGGGGCTGAAACAGAGGGCGAGAAACAGAGGGGCTGAAACAGAGGGCAAGAAACAGAGGGGCTGAAACCGAGTGGTTGAAACAGAAGGGCTGAAACAGAGGGGCTGAAACAGAGGGCGAGAAACAGAGGGGCTGAATCAGAGGGGCTAAATCAGAGGGGCTGAAACAGAGGGGCTGAATCAGAGGGGCTAAAACAGAAGGCGAGAAACAGAGGGGCTGAAACAGAGGGCGAGAAACAGAGGTCCAGAAACAGAGGGCGAGAAACAGAGGGGATGAAACAGAGGGGATGAAACAGAGGGCAAGAAACAGAGGGCCTGAAACAGAGGGCGAGAAACAGAGGGGCTGAAACAGCGGGGCTGAAACAGAGGGGCTGAAACAGAGGGCGAGAAACAGAGGGGCTGAAACAGAGGGCGACAAACAGAGGGGTGAAACAAAGGGCGAGAAACAGAGGGGCTGAAACAGAGGGGCTGAACCAGAGGGGCTGGAACAGAGGGGCTGAATCGGAGGGGCTGAAACAGAGGGGCTGAAACAGAGGGGCTGAAACAGAGGGCAAGAAACAGAGGGGCTGAAACAGAGGGCGAGAAATAGATGGGCTGAAACAGAGGGGCTGAAACAGAGGGCGAGAAACAGAGGGGCTGAAACAGAGGGCGAGAAACAGAGGGGCTGAAACAGAGGTGCTGAAACAGAGGGTGAGAAACAGAGGGGCTGAAACAGAGGGCGAGAAACAGAGGGGCTGAAATAGAGGGTCTGAAACAGAGGGGCTGAATCAGAGGGGCTGAAAGAGAGGGGCTGAATCAGAGGGGCTGAAACAGAGGGCGAGAAACAGAGGGGCTGAAACAGAGGGGCTGATTCAGAGGGGCTGAAACAGAGGGGCTGAAACAGAGGGCGAGAAACAGAGAGGCTGAAACAGAGGGCTAGAAACAGACGGGCTGAAACAGAGGGCGAGAAACAGAGGGGCTGAAACAGATGGCGAGAAACAGAGTGGCTGAAACAGAGGGCAAGAAACAGAGGGGCTGAAACAGAGGGCAAGAAACAGAGGGGCTGAAACAGAGGGCGAGAAACAGAGGGGCTGAAACAGAGGCGCTGAAACAGAGGGGCTGAAACAGAGGGGCTGAACCAGAAGGGCTGAAACAGAGGGCGAGAAACAGAGGGGCTGAAACAGAGGGCCAGAAACAGAGGGCGAGAAACAGAGGGGCTGAAACAGAGGGCGAGAAACAGAGGGGCTGAATCAGAGGGGCTGAATCAGAGGGGCTGAAACAGAGGGGCTGAATCAGAGGGGCTAAAACAGAAGGCGAGAAACAGAGGGGCTGAAACAGAGGGCGAGAAACAGAGGTCCAGAAACAGAGGGCGAGAAACAGAGGGGATGAAACAGAGGGGATGAAACAGAGGGCAAGAAACAGAGGGGCTGAAACAGAGGGCGAGAAACAGAGGGGCTGAAACAGCGGGGCTGAAACAGAGGGGCTGAAACAGAGGGCGAGAAACAGAGGGGCTGAAACAGAGGGCGACAAACAGAGGGGTGAAACAAAGGGCGAGAAACAGAGGGGCTGAAACAGAGGGGCTGAACCAGAGGGGCTGGAACAGAGGGGCTGAATCGGAGGGGCTGAAACAGAGGGGCTGAAACAGAGGGGCTGAAACAGAGGGCAAGAAACAGAGGGGCTGAAACAGTGGGGCTGAAACAGAGGGGCAGAAACAGAGGGCGAGAAACAGAGGGCGAGAAACAGAGGGGCAGAATCAGAGGGGCTGAAACAGAGGGCGAGAAACAGAGGGGCTGAATCAGAGTGGCTGAATCAGAGGGGCTGAAACAGAGGGGCTGAAACAGAGGGCGAGAAACTAAGGTACTGAATCAGAGGGGCTGAAACAGAGGGGCTGAAACAGAGGGGCTGAAACAGACGGGCTGAAATAGAGGGGCTGAAACAGAGGGGCTGAATCAGAGGGGCTGAAACAGAGGGGCTGAATCAGAGGGGCTGAAACAGAGGGCGAGAAACAGAGGGGCTGAAACAGAGGGCGAGAAACAGAGGGGCTGAAACCGAGTGGCTGAAACAGAAGGGCTGAAACAGAGGGGCTGAAACAGAGGGCGAGAAACAGAGGGGCTGAATCAGAGGGGCTGAATCAGAGGGGCTGAAACAGAGGGCCTGAATCAGAGGGGCTGAAACAGAAGGCGAGAAACAGAGGGGCTGAAACAGAGGGCGAGAAACAGAGGGGCAGAAACAGAGGGCGAGAAACACTGGGGCAGAAACAGAGGGGCTGAAACAGAGGGCGAGAAACAGAGGGGCTGAAACAGAGGTGCTGAAACAGAGGGTGAGAAACAGAGGGGCTGAAACAGAGGGCGATAAACAGAGGGGCTGAAACAGAGGGGCTGAAACAGGGGGACTGATTCAGAGGGGCTGAAACAGAGTGGCTGAATCAGAGGGGCTGAAACAGAGGGCGAAAAACAGAGGGGCTGAAACAGAGGGCGAGAAACAGAGGGGCTGAAACAGAGGGGCTGAAACAGAGGGGCTGAATAGAAGGCGAGAAACAGAGGGGCTTAAACAGAGGGGCTGAAACAGAGGGGCTGAAACAGAGGGCGAGAAACAGAGGGGCTGAAGCAGAGGGCAAGAAACAGAGGGGCTGAAACAGAGGGCGAGAAACAGAGGGGCTGAAACAGAGGGGCTGAAACAGAGGGGCTTAAACAGAGGACGGGAAACAGAGGGGCTGAAACAGAGGGCGAGACAGAGAGGGGCTGAAACAGAGGGCGAGAAACAGAGGGCGAGAAACAGAGGGACGGAAACAGAGGGGCTGAAACAGAGGGGCTGAAACAGAGGGCGAGAAACAGAGGGGCTGAAACAGAGTGCGAGAAACAGAGGGGCTGAAACAGAGGGGCTGAAACAGAGGGCGAGAAACAGAGGGGCAGAAACAGAGGGCGAGAAACAGAGGGGCTGAAACAGAGGGCGAGAAACAGAGGAGCAGAAACAGAGGGCGAGAAACAGAGGGGCTGAAACAGAGGGGCTGAAACAGAGAGTGCGAAACAGAGGGGCTGAAACAGAGGGCGAGAAACAGAGGGGCTGAAACAGAGGGCGAGAAACAGAGGGGCTGAAACAGAGGGCAAGAAACAGAGGGGCTGAAACCGAGTGGTTGAAACAGAAGGGCTGAAACAGAGGGGCTGAAACAGAGGGCGAGAAACAGAGGGGCTGAATCAGAGGGGCTAAATCAGAGGGGCTGAAACAGAGGGGCTGAATCAGAGGGGCTAAAACAGAAGGCGAGAAACAGAGGGGCTGAAACAGAGGGCGAGAAACAGAGGTCCAGAAACAGAGGGCGAGAAACAGAGGGGATGAAACAGAGGGGATGAAACAGAGGGCAAGAAACAGAGGGCCTGAAACAGAGGGCGAGAAACAGAGGGGCTGAAACAGCGGGGCTGAAACAGAGGGGCTGAAACAGAGGGCGAGAAACAGAGGGGCTGAAACAGAGGGCGACAAACAGAGGGGTGAAACAAAGGGCGAGAAACAGAGGGGCTGAAACAGAGGGGCTGAACCAGAGGGGCTGGAACAGAGGGGCTGAATCGGAGGGGCTGAAACAGAGGGGCTGAAACAGAGGGGCTGAAACAGAGGGCAAGAAACAGAGGGGCTGAAACAGACGGCGAGAAATAGATGGGCTGAAACAGAGGGGCTGAAACAGAGGGCGAGAAACAGAGGGGCTGAAACAGAGGGCGAGAAACAGAGGGGCTGAAACAGAGGTGCTGAAACAGAGGGTGAGAAACAGAGGGGCTGAAACAGAGGGCGAGAAACAGAGGGGCTGAAATAGAGGGTCTGAAACAGAGGGGCTGAATCAGAGGGGCTGAAAGAGAGGGGCTGAATCAGAGGGGCTGAAACAGAGGGCGAGAAACAGAGGGGCTGAAACAGAGGGGCTGATTCAGAGGGGCTGAAACAGAGGGGCTGAAACAGAGGGCGAGAAACAGAGAGGCTGAAACAGAGGGCTAGAAACAGACGGGCTGAAACAGAGGGCGAGAAACAGAGGGGCTGAAACAGATGGCGAGAAACAGAGTGGCTGAAACAGAGGGCAAGAAACAGAGGGGCTGAAACAGAGGGCAAGAAACAGAGGGGCTGAAACAGAGGGCGAGAAACAGAGGGGCTGAAACAGAGGCGCTGAAACAGAGGGGCTGAAACAGAGGGGCTGAACCAGAAGGGCTGAAACAGAGGGCGAGAAACAGAGGGGCTGAAACAGAGGGCCAGAAACAGAGGGCGAGAAACAGAGGGACTGAAACAAAGGGGCTGAAACAGAGGGCGAGAAACAGAGGGGCTGAAACAAAGGGGCTGAAACAGTGGGGCTGAAACAGAGGGTCTGAAACAGAGGGCGAGAAACAGAGGGGCTGAAACAGAGGGCGAGAAACAGAGGGGCTGAAACAGAGGGCGAGAAATAGAGGGGCTGAAACAGAGTGGCTGAAACAGAGGGGCTGAAACAGAGGGCGAGAAACAGAGGGGCTGAAACAGAGGGCGAGAAACAGAGGGGCTGAAACAGAGGGCGAGAAACACAGGGGCTGAATCAGAGGGGCTGAATCAGAGGGGCTGAAACAGAGGGGCTGAATCAGAGGGGCTGAAACAGAAGGCGAGAAACAGAGGGGCTGAAACAGAAGGCGAGAAACAGAGGGGCAGAAACAGAAGGCGAGAAACAGAGGGGCTGAAACAGAGGGCGAGAAACAGATGGGCTGAAACAGAGGGGCTGAAACAGAGGGGCTGAAACAGAGGGCGAGAAACAGAGGGGCTGAAACAGAGGGCGAGAAACAGAGGGGCTGAAACAGAGGGCGAGAAACAGAGGGGCTGAAACAGAGGGGCTGAAACAGAGGGGCTGAAACAGAGGGGCAGAATCGGAGGGGCTGAAACAGAGGGGCTGAAACAGAGGGGCTGAAACAGAGGGCGAGAAACAGAGGGGCTGAAACAGAGGGGACGAAACAGAGGGGCTGAAACAGAGGGGCTGAAACAGTGGGCGAGAAACTAAGGGACTGAAACAGCGGGCGAGAAACAGAGTGCGAGAAACAGAGGGACTGAAACAGAGGGGCTGAAACAGACGGGCTGAAACAGAGAGCCTGAAACAGAGGGGCTGAATCAGAGGGGCTGAAACAGAGGGGCTGAAACAGAGGGGCTGAAACAGAGGGGATGAATCAGAGGGGCTGAAACAGAGGGGCTGAATCAGAGGGGCTGAAACAGAGGGCGAGAAACAGAGGGGCTGAAACAGAGGGCGAGAAACAGAGGGGCTTAAACAGAGGGGCTGAAACAGAGGGTGAGAAACAGAGGGGCTGAAACAGAGGGGCTGAAACAGAGGGGCTGAAACAGAGGGGCTGAAACAGAGGACGAGAAACAGAGGGGCTGAAACATAGGGCGAGAAACAGAGGGGCTGAAACAGAGGGCGAGAAACAGACGGGCTGAAACAGAGGGCGAGAAACAGAGGGGCTGAAACAGAGGGCGAGAAATAGATGGGCTGAAACAGAGGGGCTGAAACAGAGGGGCTGAAACAGAGGGCGAGAAACAGAGGGTCTGAAACAGAGGGCGAGAAACAGAGGGGCTGAAACAGAGGGCAAGAAACAGAGGGGCTGAAACAGAGGGGCTGAAACAGAGGGGCTGAAACAGAGGGGCTGAATCGGAGGGGCTGAAACAGAGGGGCTGAAACAGAGGGGCTGAAACAGAGGGAGAGAAACAGAGGGGCTGAAACAGAGGGGACGAAACAGAGGGGCTGAAACACAGGGGCTGAAACAGTGGGCGAGAAACTAAGGGACTGAAACAGCGGGCGAGAAACAGAGTGCGAGAAACAGAGGGGCTGAAACAGAGGGGCTGAAACAGACGGGCTGAAACAGAGAGCCTGAAACAGAGGGGCTGAATCAGAGGGGCTGAAACAGAGGGGCTGAAATAGAGGGGCTGAAACAGAGGGGATGAATCAGAGGGGCTGAAACAGAGGGGCTGAATCAGAGGGGCTGAAACAGAGGGCGAGAAACAGAGGGGCTGAAACAGAGGGCGAGAAACAGAGGGGCTGAAACAGAAGGCGAGAAACAGAGGGGCTTAAACAGAGGGGCTGAAACAGAGGGGCTGAAACAGAGGGCGAGAAACAGAGGGGCTGAAGCAGAGGGCAAGAAACAGAGGGGCTGAAACAGAGGGCGAGAAACAGAGGGGCTGAAACAGAGGGGCTGAAACAGAGGGGCTTAAACAGAGGACGGGAAACAGAGGGGCTGAAACAGAGGGCGAGACAGAGAGGGGCTGAAACAGAGGGCGAGAAACAGAGGGCGAGAAACAGAGGGACGGAAACAGAGGGGCTGAAACAGAGGGGCTGAAACAGAGGGCGAGAAACAGAGGGGCTGAAACAGAGTGCGAGAAACAGAGGGGCTAAAACAGAGGGGCTGAAACAGAGGGCGAGAAACAGAGGGGCTGAAACAGAGGGCCTGAATCAGAGGGGCTGAAACAGAAGGCGAGAAACAGAGGGGCTGAAACAGAGGGCGAGAAACAGAGGGGCAGAAATAGAGGGCGAGAAACAGAGGGGCTGAAACAGAGGGCGAGAAACAGAGGAGCAGAAACAGAGGGCGAGAAACAGAGGGGCTGAAACAGAGGGGCTGAAACAGAGAGTGCGAAACAGAGGGGCTGAAACAGAGGGCGAGAAACAGAGGGGCTGAAACAGAGGGCGAGAAACAGAGGGGCTGAAACAGAGGGCAAGAAACAGAGGGGCTGAAACCGAGTGGTTGAAACAGAAGGGCTGAAACAGAGGGGCTGAAACAGAGGGCGAGAAACAGAGGGGCTGAATCAGAGGGGCTGAATCAGAGGGGCTGAAACAGAGGGGCTGAATCAGAGGGGCTAAAACAGAAGGCGAGAAACAGAGGGGCTGAAACAGAGGGCGAGAAACAGAGGTCCAGAAACAGAGGGCGAGAAACAGAGGGGATGAAACAGAGGGGATGAAACAGAGGGCAAGAAACAGAGGGGCTGAAACAGAGGGCGAGAAACAGAGGGGCTGAAACAGCGGGGCTGAAACAGAGGGGCTGAAACAGAGGGCGAGAAACAGAGGGGCTGAAACAGAGGGCGACAAACAGAGGGGTGAAACAAAGGGCGAGAAACAGAGGGGCTGAAACAGAGGGGCTGAACCAGAGGGGCTGGAACAGAGGGGCTGAATCGGAGGGGCTGAAACAGAGGGGCTGAAACAGAGGGGCTGAAACAGAGGGCAAGAAACAGAGGGGCTGAAACAGTGGGGCTGAAACAGAGGGGCAGAAACAGAGGGCGAGAAACAGAGGGCGAGAAACAGAGGGGCAGAATCAGAGGGGCTGAAACAGAGGGCGAGAAACAGAGGGGCTGAATCAGAGTGGCTGAATCAGAGGGGCTGAAACAGAGGGGCTGAAACAGAGGGCGAGAAACTAAGGTACTGAATCAGAGGGGCTGAAACAGAGGGGCTGAAACAGAGGGGCTGAAACAGACGGGCTGAAATAGAGGGGCTGAAACAGAGGGGCTGAATCAGAGGGGCTGAAACAGAGGGGCTGAATCAGAGGGGCTGAAACAGAGGGCGAGAAACAGAGGGGCTGAAACAGAGGGCGAGAAACAGAGGGGCTGAAACCGAGTGGCTGAAACAGAAGGGCTGAAACAGAGGGGCTGAAACAGAGGGCGAGAAACAGAGGGGCTGAATCAGAGGGGCTGAATCAGAGGGGCTGAAACAGAGGGCCTGAATCAGAGGGGCTGAAACAGAAGGCGAGAAACAGAGGGGCTGAAACAGAGGGCGAGAAACAGAGGGGCAGAAACAGAGGGCGAGAAACACTGGGGCAGAAACAGAGGGGCTGAAACAGAGGGCGAGAAACAGAGGGGCTGAAACAGAGGTGCTGAAACAGAGGGTGAGAAACAGAGGGGCTGAAACAGAGGGCGATAAACAGAGGGGCTGAAACAGAGGGGCTGAAACAGGGGGACTGATTCAGAGGGGCTGAAACAGAGTGGCTGAATCAGAGGGGCTGAAACAGAGGGCGAAAAACAGAGGGGCTGAAACAGAGGGCGAGAAACAGAGGGGCTGAAACAGAGGGGCTGAAACAGAGGGGCTGAAACAGAGGGGCAGAATCGGAGGGGCTGAAACAGAGGGGCTGAAACAGAGGGGCTGAAACAGAGGGCGAGAAACAGAGGGGCTGAAACTGAGGGGACGAAACAGAGGGGCTGAAACAGAGGGGCTGAAACAGTGGGCGAGAAACTAAGGGACTGAAACAGCGGGCGAGAAACAGAGTGCGAGAAACAGAGGGGCTGAAACAGACGGGCTGAAACAGAGAGCCTGAAACAGAGGGGCTGAATCAGAGGGGCTGAAACAGAGGGGCTGAAATAGAGGGGCTGAAACAGAGGGGATGAATCAGAGGGGCTGAAACAGAGGGGCTGAATCAGAGGGGCTGAAACAGAGGGCGAGAAACAGAGGGGCTGAAACAGAGGGCGAGAAACAGAGGGGCTTAAACAGAGGGGCTGAAACAGAGGGTGAGAAACAGAGGGGCTGAAACAGAGGGGCTGAAACAGAGGGGCTGAAACAGAGGGGATGAAACAGAGGACGAGAAACAGAGGGGCTGAAACATACGGCGAGAAACAGAGGGGCTGAAACAGAGGGCGAGAAACAGAGGGGCTGAAACAGAGGGCGAGAAACAGAGGGGCTGAAACAGAGGGCGAGAAATAGATGGGCTGAAACAGAGGGGCTGAAACAGAGGGGCTGAAACAGAGGGCGAGAAACAGAGGGGCTGAAACAGAGGGCGAGAAACAGAGGGGCTGAAACTGAGGGCAAGAAACAGAGGGGCTGAAACAGAGGGGCTGAAACAGAGGGGCTGAAACAGAGGGGCTGAATCGGAGGGGCTGAAACAGAGGGGCTGAAACAGAGGTGCTGAAACAGAGGGAGAGAAACAGAGGGGCTAAAACAGAGGGGACGAAACAGAGGGGCTGAAACAGAGGGGCTGAAACAGTGGGCGAGAAACTAAGGGACTGAAACAGCGGGCGAGAAACAGAGTGCGAGAAACAGAGGGGCTGAAACAGAGGGGCTGAAACAGACGGGCTGAAACAGAGAGCCTGAAACAGAGTGGCTGAATCAGAGGGGCTGAAACAGAGGGGCTGAAATAGAGGGGCTGAAACAGAGGGGATGAATCAGAGGGGCTGAAACAGAGGGGCTGAATCAGAGGGGCTGAAACAGAGGGCGAGAAACAGAGGGGCTGAAACAGAGGGCGAGAAACAGAGGGGCTGAAACAGAAGGCGAGAAACAGAGGGGCTTAAACAGAGGGGCTGAAACAGAGGGGCTGAAACAGAGGGCGAGAAACAGAGGGGCTGAAGCAGAGGGAAAGAAACAGAGGGGCTGAAACAGAGGGCGAGAAACAGAGGGGCTGAAACAGAGGGGCTGAAACAGAGGGGCTTAAACAGAGGACGGGAAACAGAGGGGCTGAAACAGAGGGCGAGACAGAGAGGGGCTGAAACAGAGGGCGAGAAACAGAGGGCGAGAAACAGAGGGGCTGAAACAGAGGGGCTGAAACAGAGGGGCTGAAACAGAGGGCGAGAAACAGAGGGGCTGAAACAGAGTGCGAGAAACAGAGGGGCTGAAACAGAGGGGCTGAAACAGAGGGCGAGAAACAGAGGGGCTGAAACAGAGGGCCTGAATCAGAGGGGCTGAAACAGAAGGCGAGAAACAGAGGGGCTGAAACAGAGGGCGAGAAACAGAGGGGCAGAAACAGAGGGCGAGAAACAGAGGGGCTGAAACAGAGGGCGAGAAACAGAGGAGCAGAAACAGAGGGCGAGAAACAGAGGGGCTGAAACAGAGGGGCTGAAACAGAGAGTGCGAAACAGAGGGGCTGAAACAGAGGGCGAGAAACAGAGGGGCTGAAACAGAGGGCGAGAAACAGAGGGGCTGAAACAGAGGGCAAGAAACAGAGGGGCTGAAACCGAGTGGTTGAAACAGAAGGGCTGAAACAGAGGGGCTGAAACAGAGGGCGAGAAACAGAGGGGCTGAATCAGAGGGGCTGAATCAGAGGGGCTGAAACAGAGGGGCTGAATCAGAGGGGCTAAAACAGAAGGCGAGAAACAGAGGGGCTGAAACAGAGGGCGAGAAACAGAGGTCCAGAAACAGAGGGCGAGAAACAGAGGGGATGAAACAGAGGGGATGAAACAGAGGGCAAGAAACAGAGGGGCTGAAACAGAGGGCGAGAAACAGAGGCGCTGAAACAGCGGGGCTGAAACAGAGGGGCTGAAACAGAGGGCGAGAAACAGAGGGGCTGAAACAGAGGGCGACAAACAGAGGGGTGAAACAAAGGGCGAGAAACAGAGGGGCTGAAACAGAGGGGCTGAACCAGAGGGGCTGGAACAGAGGGGCTGAAACGGAGGGGCTGAAACAGAGGGGCTGAAACAGAGGGGCTGAAACAGAGGGCAAGAAACAGAGGGGCTGAAACAGTGGGGCTGAAACAGAGCGGCAGAAACAGAGGGCGAGAAACAGAGGGCGAGAAACAGAGAGGCAGAATCAGAGGGGCTGAAACAGAGGGCGAGAAACAGAGGGGCTGAATCAGAGTGGCTGAATCAGAGGGGCTGAAACAGAGGGGCTGAAACAGAGGGCGAGAAACTAAGGTACTGAATCAGAGGGGCTGAAACAGAGGGGCTGAAACAGAGGGGCTGAAACAGACGGGCTGAAATAGAGGGGCTGAAACAGAGGGGCTGAATCAGAGGGGCTGAAACAGAGGGGCTGAATCAGAGGGGCTGAAACAGAGGGCGAGAAACAGAGGGGCTGAAACAGAGGGCGAGAAACAGAGGGGCTGAAACCGAGTGGCTGAAACAGAAGGGCTGAAACAGAGGGGCTGAAACAGAGGGGCTGAAACAGAGGGCGAGAAACAGAGGGGCTGAAGCAGAGGGAAAGAAACAGAGGGGCTGAAACAGAGGGCGAGAAACAGAGGGGCTGAAACAGAGGGGCTGAAACAGAGGGGCTTAAACAGAGGACGGGAAACAGAGGGGCTGAAACAGAGGGCGAGACAGAGAGGGGCTGAAACAGAGGGCGAGAAACAGAGGGCGAGAAACAGAGGGGCTGAAACAGAGGGGCTGAAACAGAGGGGCTGAAACAGAGGGCGAGAAACAGAGGGGCTGAAACAGAGTGCGAGAAACAGAGGGGCTGAAACAGAGGGGCTGAAACAGAGGGCGAGAAACAGAGGGGCTGAAACAGAGGGCCTGAATCAGAGGGGCTGAAACAGAAGGCGAGAAACAGAGGGGCTGAAACAGAGGGCGAGAAACAGAGGGGCAGAAACAGAGGGCGAGAAACAGAGGGGCTGAAACAGAGGGCGAGAAACAGAGGAGCAGAAACAGAGGGCGAGAAACAGAGGGGCTGAAACAGAGGGGCTGAAACAGAGAGTGCGAAACAGAGGGGCTGAAACAGAGGGCGAGAAACAGAGGGGCTGAAACAGAGGGCGAGAAACAGAGGGGCTGAAACAGAGGGCAAGAAACAGAGGGGCTGAAACCGAGTGGTTGAAACAGAAGGGCTGAAACAGAGGGGCTGAAACAGAGGGCGAGAAACAGAGGGGCTGAATCAGAGGGGCTGAATCAGAGGGGCTGAAACAGAGGGGCTGAATCAGAGGGGCTAAAACAGAAGGCGAGAAACAGAGGGGCTGAAACAGAGGGCGAGAAACAGAGGTCCAGAAACAGAGGGCGAGAAACAGAGGGGATGAAACAGAGGGGATGAAACAGAGGGCAAGAAACAGAGGGGCTGAAACAGAGGGCGAGAAACAGAGGCGCTGAAACAGCGGGGCTGAAACAGAGGGGCTGAAACAGAGGGCGAGAAACAGAGGGGCTGAAACAGAGGGCGACAAACAGAGGGGTGAAACAAAGGGCGAGAAACAGAGGGGCTGAAACAGAGGGGCTGAACCAGAGGGGCTGGAACAGAGGGGCTGAATCGGAGGGGCTGAAACAGAGGGGCTGAAACAGAGGGGCTGAAACAGAGGGCAAGAAACAGAGGGGCTGAAACAGTGGGGCTGAAACAGAGCGGCAGAAACAGAGGGCGAGAAACAGAGGGCGAGAAACAGAGAGGCAGAATCAGAGGGGCTGAAACAGAGGGCGAGAAACAGAGGGGCTGAATCAGAGTGGCTGAATCAGAGGGGCTGAAACAGAGGGGCTGAAACAGAGGGCGAGAAACTAAGGTACTGAATCAGAGGGGCTGAAACAGAGGGGCTGAAACAGAGGGGCTGAAACAGACGGGCTGAAATAGAGGGGCTGAAACAGAGGGGCTGAATCAGAGGGGCTGAAACAGAGGGGCTGAATCAGAGGGGCTGAAACAGAGGGCGAGAAACAGAGGGGCTGAAACAGAGGGCGAGAAACAGAGGGGCTGAAACCGAGTGGCTGAAACAGAAGGGCTGAAACAGAGGGGCTGAAACAGAGGGCGAGAAACAGAGGGGCTGAATCAGAGGGGCTGAATCAGAGGGGCTGAAACAGAGGGCCTGAATCAGAGGGGCTGAAACAGAAGGCGAGAAACAGAGGGGCTGAAACAGAGGGCGACAAACAGAGGGGCAGAAACAGAGGGCGAGAAACACTGGGGCAGAAACAGAGGGGCTGAAACAGAGGGCGAGAAACAGAGGGGCTGAAACAGAGGTGCTGAAACAGAGGGTGAGAAACAGAGGGGCTGAAACAGAGGGCGAGAAACAGAGGGGCTGAAACAGAGGGGCTGAAACAGGGGGACTGATTCAGAGGGGCTGAAACAGAGTGGCTGAATCAGAGGGGCTGAAACAGAGGGCGAAAAACAGAGGGGCTGAAACAGAGGGCGAGAAACAGAGGAGCAGAAACAGAGGGCGAGAAACAGAGGGGCTGAAACAGAGGGGCTGAAACAGAGAGTGCGAAACAGAGGGGCTGAAACAGAGGGCGAGAAACAGAGGGGCTGAAACCGAGTGGCTGAAACAGAAGGGCTGAAACAGAGGGGCTGAAACAGAGGGCGAGAAACAGAGGGGCTGAATCAGAGGGGCTGAATCAGAGGGGCTGAAACAGAGGGCCTGAATCAGAGGGGCTGAAACAGAAGGCGAGAAACAGAGGGGCTGAAACAGAGGGCGAGAAACAGAGGGGCAGAAACAGAGGGCGAGAAACACTGGGGCTGAAACAGAGGGGCTGAAACAGAGGGCAAGAAACAGAGGGGCAGAAACAGAGGGCGAGAAACAGAGGGGCTGAAACAGAGGGGCTGAAACAGAGGGCGAGAAACAGAGGGGCTGAAACAAAGGGCGAGAAACAGAGGGGCTGAAACAGAGGGGCAGAAACAGAGGGGCGGAAACAGAGGGGCTGAATCGGAGGGGCTGAAACAGAGGGGCTGAAACAGAGGGGCTGAAACACAGGGCAAGAAACAGAGGGGCTGAAACAGAGGGGCTGAAACAGAGGGGCAGAAACAGAGGGCGAGAAACAGAGGGGCTGAATCAGAGGGGCTGAATCAGAGGGGCTGAAACAGAGGGGCTGAAACAGAGGGCGAGTAACTAAGGTACTGAATCAGAGGGGCTGAAACAGAGGGGCTGAAACAGAGGGGCTGAAACAGAGGGGCTGAAACAGAGAGCCTGAAACAGAGTGGCTGAAACATAGGGGCTGAAATAGAGTGTCTGAAACAGAGGGGCTGAATCAGAGGGGCTGAAACAGAGGGGCTGAATCAGAGGGGCTGAAACAGAGGGGCTGAAACAGAGGGTGAGAAACAGAGGGGCTGAAACAGAGGGCGTGAAACAGAGGGGCTGAAACAGAGGGGCTGAAACAGAGGGACTGATTCACAAGGGCTGAAACAGAGGGGCTGAATCAGAGGGGCTGAAACAGAGGGCGAGAAACAGAGGGGCTGAAACAGAGGGCGAGAAACAGAGGAGCAGAAACAGAGGGCGAGAAACAGAGGGGCTGAAACAGAGGGGCTGAAACAGAGAGTGCGAAACAGAGGGGCTGAAACAGAGGGCGAGAAACAGAGGGGCTGAAATAGAGGGCGAGAAACAGAGGGGCTGAAACAGAGGGCAAGAAACAGAGGGGCTGAAACCGAGTGGCTAAAACAGAAGGGCTGAAACAGAGGGGCTGAAACAGAGGGCGAGAAACAGAGGGGCTGAATCAGAGGGGCTGAATCAGAGGGGCTGAAACAGAGGGCCTGAATCAGAGGGGCTGAAACAGAAGGCGAGAAACAGAGGGGCTGAAACAGAGGGCGAGAAACAGAGGGGCAGAAACAGAGGGCGAGAAAAAGTGGGGCTGAAACAGAGGGGCTGAAACAGAGGGCAAGAAACAGAGCGGCTGAAACGGAGGGCGAGAAACAGAGGGGCTGAAACAGAGGGGCTGAAACAGAGGGCGAGAAACAGAGGGGCTGAAACAAAGGGCGAGAAACAGAGGGGCTGAAACAGAGGGGCAGAAACAGAGGGGCTGAAACAGAGGGGCTGAATCGGAGGGGCTGAAACAGAGGGGCAGAAACAGAGGGCGAGACACAGAGGGGCTGAATCAGAGGGGATGAATCAGAGGGGCTGAATCAGAGGGGCTGCAACAGAGGGGCTGAAACAGAGGGCGAGAAACTAAGGTACTGAATCAGATGGGCTGAAACAGAGGGGCTGAAACAGAGGGGCTGAAACAGATCGGCTGAAACAGAGAGCCTTAAACAGAGTGGCTGAAACAGAGGGGCTGAAATAGAGGGACTGAAACAGAGGGGCTGAATCAGAGGGGCTGAAACAGAGGGGCTGAATCAGAGGGGCAGAAACAGAGGGCGAGAAACAGAGGGGCTGAAACAGAGGGGCTGAATCAGAGGGGCTGAAACAGAGGGGCTGAAACAGAGGGCGAGAAACAGGGTGGCTGAAACAGAGGGCGAGAAACAGAGGGGCTGAAACAGAGGGCGAGAAACAGAGGGGCTGAAACAGAGGGGCTGAAACAGAGGGGCTGAATCAGAGGGGCTGAAACAGAGGATGAGAAACAGAGGGGCTGAAACAGAGGGTGAGAAACAGAGGGGCTGAAACAGAGGGGCTGAAACAGAGGGGCTGATTCAGAGGGGCTGAAACAGAGGGGCTGAATCAGAGGGGCTGAAACAGAGGGCGAGAAACAGAGGGGCTGAAACAGAGGGCGAGAAACAGAGGAGCAGAAACAGAGGGCGAGAAACAGAGGGGCTGAAACAGAGGGGCTGAAACAGAGAATGCGAAACAGTGGGGCTGAAACAGAGAATGCGAAACAGAGGGGCTGAAACAGAGGGCGAGAAACAGAGGGGCTGAAATAGAGGGCGAGAAACAGAGGGGCTGAAACAGAGGGCAAGAAACAGAGGGGCTGAAACCGAGTGGCTGAAACAGAAGGGCTGAAACAAAGGGGCTGAAACAGAGGGCGAGAAACAGAGGGGCTGAATCAGAGGGGCTGAATCAGAGGGGCTGAAACAGAGGGGCTGAATCAGAGGGGCTGAAACAGAAGGCGAAAAACAGAGGGGCAGAAACAGAGGGCGAGAAACACAGGGGCAGAAACAGAGGGCGAGAAACAGAGGGGCTGAAACAGAGGGGCTGAAACAGAGGGCGAGAAACAGAGGGGCTGAAACAGAGGGCGAGAAACACAGGGGCAGAAACAGAGGGCGAGAAACAGAGGGGCTGAAACAGAGGGGCTGAAACAGAGGGCGAGAAACACAGGGGCAGAAACAGAGGGCGAGAAACAGAGGGGCTGAATCAGAGGGGCTGAAACAGAGGGCTAGAAACAGAGGGGCTGAAACAGAGGGGCTGAATCAGAGGGGTTGAAACAGAGGGGCTGAAACAGAGGGCGAGAAACAGAGAGGCTGAAACAGAGGGCAAGAAACAGAGGGGCTGAAACAGAGGGCGAGAAACAGAGGGGCTGAAACAGAGGGGCTGAAACAGAGGGGCTGAAACAGAGGGCGAGAAACAGATCGGGCTGAAACAGATGGCGAGAAACAGAGGGGCTGAAACAGAGGGCGAGAAACAGAGGGGCTGAATCAGAGAGCGAGAAACAGAGGGGCTGAAACAGAGGTGCTGAAACAGAGGGTGAGAAACAGAGGGGCTGAAACAGAGGGCGAGAAACAGAGGGGCTGAAATAGAGGGTCTGAAACAGAGGGGCTGAATCAGAGGGGCTGAAACAGAGGGGCTGAATCAGAGGGGCTGAAACAGAGGGCGAGAAACAGAGGGGCTGAAACAGAGGGGCTGAATCAGAGGGGCTGAAACAGAGGGGCTGAAACAGAGGGCGAGAAACAGAGAGGCTGAAACAGAGGGCTAGAAACAGAGGGGCAGAAACAGAGGGCGAGAAACAGAGGGGCTGAAACAGAGGGGCTGAAACAGAGGGGCTGAAACAGAGGGCGAGAAACAGACGGGCTGAAACAGATGGCGAGAAACAGAGTGGCTGACACAGAGGGCAAGAAACAGAGGGGCTGAAACAGAGGGCAAGAAACAGAGGGGCTGAAACAGAGGGCGAGAAACAGAGGGGCTGAAACAGAGGGACTGAAACAGAGGGGCTGAAACAGAGGGGCTGAACCAGAAGGGCTGAAACAGAGGGCGAGAAACAGAGGGGCTGAAACAGAGGGGCTGAAACAGAGGGGCTGAAACAGAGGGGCTGAATCGGAGGGGCTGAAACAGAGGGGCTGAAACAGAGGGGCTGAAACAGAGGGCGAGAAACAGAGGGGCTGAAACAGAGGGGACGAAACAGAGGGGCTGAAACAGAGGGGCTGAAACAGTGGGCGAGAAACTAAGGGACTGAAACAGCGGGCGAGAAACAGAGTGCGAGAAACAGAGGGGCTGAAACAGAGGGTCTGAAACAGACGGGCTGAAACAGAGAGCCTGAAACAGAGGGGCTGAATCAGAGGGGCTGAAACAGAGGGGCTGAAATAGAGGGGCTGAAACAGAGGGGATGAATCAGAGGGGCTGAAACAGAGGGGCTGAATCAGAGGGGCTGAAACAGAGGGCGAGAAACAGAGGGGCTGAAACAGAGGGCGAGAAACAGAGGGGCTGAAGCAGAGGGCAAGAAACAGAGGGGCTGAAACAGAGGGCGAGAAACAGAGTGACTGAAACAGTGGGGCTGAAACAGAGTGGCTGAAACAGAGGGCGAGAAACAGAGGGGCTGAAACAGAGGGCGAGAAACAGAGGGGCTGAAACAGAGGGCGAGAAATAGAGGGGCTGAAACAGAGTGGCTGAAACAGAGGGGCTGATACAGAGGGCGAGAAACAGAGGGGCTGAAACAGAGGGCGAGAAACAGAGGGGCTGAAACAGAGGGCGAGAAACAGAGGGGCTGAATCAGAGGGGCTGAATCAGAGGGGCTGAAACAGAGGGGCTGAATCAGAGGGGCTGAAACAGAGGGGCTGAAACAGAGGGTGAGAAACAGAGGGGCTGAAACAGAGGGCGTGAAACAGAGGGGCTGAAACAGAGGGGCTGAAACAGAGGGACTGATTCACAAGGGCTGAAACAGAGGGGCTGAATCAGAGGGGCTGAAACAGAGGGCGAGAAACAGAGGGGCTGAAACAGAGGGCGAGAAACAGAGGAGCAGAAACAGAGGGCGAGAAACAGAGGGGCTGAAACAGAGGGGCTGAAACAGAGAGTGCGAAACAGAGGGGCTGAAACAGAGGGCGAGAAACAGAGGGGCTGAAATAGAGGGCGAGAAACAGAGGGGCTGAAACAGAGGGCAAGAAACAGAGGGGCTGAAACCGAGTGGCTGAAACAGAAGGGCTGAAACAGAGGGGCTGAAACAGAGGGCGAGAAACAGAGGGGCTGAATCAGAGGGGCTGAATCAGAGGGGCTGAAACAGAGGGCCTGAATCAGAGGGGCTGAAACAGAAGGCGAGAAACAGAGGGGCTGAAACAGAGGGCGAGAAACAGAGGGGCAGAAACAGAGGGCGAGAAAAAGTGGGGCTGAAACAGAGGGGCTGAAACAGAGGGCAAGAAACAGAGCGGCTGAAACGGAGGGCGAGAAACAGAGGGGCTGAAACAGAGGGGCTGAAACAGAGGGGCTGAAACAGAGGGCGAGAAACAGAGGGGCTGAAACAAAGGGCGAGAAACAGAGGGGCTGAAACAGAGGGGCAGAAACAGAGGGGCTGAAACAGAGGGGCTGAATCGGAGGGGCTGAAACAGAGGGGCAGAAACAGAGGGCGAGACACAGAGGGGCTGAATCAGAGGGGCTGAATCAGAGGGGCTGAATCAGAGGGGCTGCAACAGAGGGGCTGAAACAGAGGGCGAGAAACTAAGGTACTGAATCAGATGGGCTGAAACAGAGGGGCTGAAACAGAGGGGCTGAAACAGATCGGCTGAAACAGAGAGCCTTAAACAGAGTGGCTGAAACAGAGGGGCTGAAATAGAGGGACTGAAACAGAGGGGCTGAATCAGAGGGGCTGAAACAGAGGGGCTGAATCAGAGGGGCAGAAACAGAGGGCGAGAAACAGAGGGGCTGAAACAGAGGGGCTGAATCAGAGGGGCTGAAACAGAGGGGCTGAAACAGAGGGCGAGAAACAGGGTGGCTGAAACAGAGGGCGAGAAACAGAGGGGCTGAAACAGAGGGCGAGAAACAGAGGGGCTGAAACAGAGGGGCTGAAACAGAGGGGCTGAATCAGAGGGGCTGAAACAGAGGATGAGAAACAGAGGGGCTGAAACAGAGGGTGAGAAACAGAGGGGCTGAAACAGAGGGGCTGAAACAGAGGGGCTGATTCAGAGGGGCTGAAACAGAGGGGCTGAATCAGAGGGGCTGAAACAGAGGGCGAGAAACAGAGGGGCTGAAACAGAGGGCGAGAAACAGAGGAGCAGAAACAGAGGGCGAGAAACAGAGGGGCTGAAACAGAGAATGCGAAACAGTGGGGCTGAAACAGAGAATGCGAAACAGAGGGGCTGAAACAGAGGGCGAGAAACAGAGGGGCTGAAATAGAGGGCGAGAAACAGAGGGGCTGAAACAGAGGGCAAGAAACAGAGGGGCTGAAACCGAGTGGCTGAAACAGAAGGGCTGAAACAAAGGGGCTGAAACAGAGGGCGAGAAACAGAGGGGCTGAATCAGAGGGGCTGAATCAGAGGGGCTGAAACAGAGGGGCTGAATCAGAGGGGCTGAAACAGAAGGCGAAAAACAGAGGGGCAGAAACAGAGGGCGAGAAACACAGGGGCAGAAACAGAGGGCGAGAAACAGAGGGGCTGAAACAGAGGGGCTGAAACAGAGGGCGAGAAACAGAGGGGCTGAAACAGAGGGCGAGAAACACAGGGGCAGAAACAGAGGGCGAGAAACAGAGGGGCTGAAACAGAGGGGCTGAAACAGAGGGCGAGAAACACAGGGGCAGAAACAGAGGGCGAGAAACAGAGGGGCTGAATCAGAGGGGCTGAAACAGAGGGCTAGAAACAGAGGGGCTGAAACAGAGGGGCTGAATCAGAGGGGTTGAAACAGAGGGGCTGAAACAGAGGGCGAGAAACAGAGAGGCTGAAACAGAGGGCAAGAAACAGAGGGGCTGAAACAGAGGGCGAGAAACAGAGGGGCTGAAACAGAGGGGCTGAAACAGAGGGGCTGAAACAGAGGGCGAGAAACAGATCGGGCTGAAACAGATGGCGAGAAACAGAGGGGCTGAAACAGAGGGCGAGAAACAGAGGGGCTGAATCAGAGAGCGAGAAACAGAGGGGCTGAAACAGAGGTGCTGAAACAGAGGGTGAGAAACAGAGGGGCTGAAACAGAGGGCGAGAAACAGAGGGGCTGAAATAGAGGGTCTGAAACAGAGGGGCTGAATCAGAGGGGCTGAAACAGAGGGGCTGAATCAGAGGGGCTGAAACAGAGGGCGAGAAACAGAGGGGCTGAAACAGAGGGGCTGAATCAGAGGGGCTGAAACAGAGGGGCTGAAACAGAGGGCGAGAAACAGAGAGGCTGAAACAGAGGGCTAGAAACAGAGGGGCAGAAACAGAGGGCGAGAAACAGAGGGGCTGAAACAGAGGGGCTGAAACAGAGGGGCTGAAACAGAGGGCGAGAAACAGACGGGCTGAAACAGATGGCGAGAAACAGAGTGGCTGACACAGAGGGCAAGAAACAGAGGGGCTGAAACAGAGGGCAAGAAACAGAGGGGCTGAAACAGAGGGCGAGAAACAGAGGGGCTGAAACAGAGGGACTGAAACAGAGGGGCTGAAACAGAGGGGCTGAACCAGAAGGGCTGAAACAGAGGGCGAGAAACAGAGGGGCTGAAACAGAGGGGCTGAAACAGAGGGGCTGAAACAGAGGGGCTGAATCGGAGGGGCTGAAACAGAGGGGCTGAAACAGAGGGGCTGAAACAGAGGGCGAGAAACAGAGGGGCTGAAACAGAGGGGACGAAACAGAGGGGCTGAAACAGAGGGGCTGAAACAGTGGGCGAGAAACTAAGGGACTGAAACAGCGGGCGAGAAACAGAGTGCGAGAAACAGAGGGGCTGAAACAGAGGGTCTGAAACAGACGGGCTGAAACAGAGAGCCTGAAACAGAGGGGCTGAATCAGAGGGGCTGAAACAGAGGGGCTGAAATAGAGGGGCTGAAACAGAGGGGATGAATCAGAGGGGCTGAAACAGAGGGGCTGAATCAGAGGGGCTGAAACAGAGGGCGAGAAACAGAGGGGCTGAAACAGAGGGCGAGAAACAGAGGGGCTGAAGCAGAGGGCAAGAAACAGAGGGGCTGAAACAGAGGGCGAGAAACAGAGTGACTGAAACAGTGGGGCTGAAACAGAGTGGCTGAAACAGAGGGCGAGAAACAGAGGGGCTGAAACAGAGGGCGAGAAACAGAGGGGCTGAAACAGAGGGCGAGAAATAGAGGGGCTGAAACAGAGTGGCTGAAACAGAGGGGCTGATACAGAGGGCGAGAAACAGAGGGGCTGAAACAGAGGGCGAGAAACAGAGGGGCTGAAACAGAGGGCGAGAAACAGAGGGGCTGAATCAGAGGGGCTGAATCAGAGGGGCTGAAACAGAGGGGCTGAATCAGAGGGGCTGAAACAGAGGGCGAGAAACAGAGGGGCTGCAACAGAGGGCGAGAAACAGAGGGGCAGAGACAGAAGGCGAGAAACAGAGGGGCTGAAACAGAGTGCGAGAAACAGATGGGCTGAAACAGAGGGGCTGAAACAGAGGGCGAGAAACAGAGGGGCTGAAACAGAGGGCGAGAATCAGAGGGGCTGAAACAGAGGGCGAGAAACAGAGGGGCTGAAACAGAGGGGCTGAAACAGAGGGGCTGAAACAGAGGGGCTGAATCGGAGGGGCTGAAACAGAGGGGCTGAAACAGAGGGCGAGAACCAGAGGGGCCGAAACAGAGGGGCTGAAACAGAGGGGCTGAAACAGTGGGCGAGAAACTAAGGGACTGAAACAGCGGGCGAGAAACAGAGTGCGAGAAACAGAGAGGCTGAAACAGAGGGGCTGAAACAGACGGGCTGAAACAGAGAGCCTGAAACAGAGGGGCTGAATCAGAGGGGCTGAAACAGAGGGGCTTAAATAGAGGGGCTGAAACAGAGGGGATGAATCAGAGGGGCTGAAACAGAGGGGCTGAATCAGAGGGGCTGAAACAGAGGGCGAGAAACAGAGGGGCTGAAACAGAGGGCGAGAAACAGAGGGGCTGAAACAGAGGGCGAGAAACAGAGGGCGAGAAACAGCGGGGCTGAAACAGAGGGCGAGAAACAGAGGGGCTGAAACAGAGGGCAAGAAACAGAGGGGCTGAATCAAAGGGGCTGAAACAGTGGGGCTGAAACAGAGGGGCTGAATCAGAGGGGCTGAAACAGAGGGGCTGAATCAGAGGGGCTGAAACAGAGGGCGAGAAACAGAGGGGCTGAAACAGAGGGCGAGAAACAGAGGGGCAGAAACAGAGGGCGAGAAACAGAGGGGCTGAAACAGAGGGGCTGAAACAGAGGGCGAGAAACAGAGGGGCTGAAACAGAGGGGCTGAAACAGAGGAGCTGAAACAGAGCGCGAGAAACAGAGAGGCTGAAACAGGCGGCGAGAAACGGAGGGGCTGGAACAGAGGGGCTGAAACAGAGGGGCTGAAACAGAGGAGCTGAAAAAGAGGGCGAGAAACAGAGGGGCTGAAACAGAGGGCGAGAAACAGAGGGGCTGAAACAGAGGGCGAGAAATAGAGGGCGAGAAACAGAGGGGCTGAAACAGAGGGGCTGAAACAGAGGGGCTGAAACAGAGGGCGAGAAACAGAGGGGCTGAAACAGAGGGGCTGAAACAGAGGAGCTGAAACAGTGGGCGAGAAACTAAGGGACTGAAACAGCGGGCGAGAAACAGAGTGCGAGAAACAGAGAGGCTGAAAGAGAGGGGCTGAAACAGACGGGCTGAAACAGAGAGCCTGAAACAGAGGGGCTGAATCAGAGGGGCTGAAACAGAGGGGCTTAAATAGAGGGGCTGAAACAGAGGGGATGAATCAGAGGGGCTGAAACAGAGGGGCTGAATCAGAGGGGCTGAAACAGAGGGCGAGAAACAGAGGGGCTGAAACAGAGGGCGAGAAACAGAGGGGCTGAAACAGAGGGCGAGAAACAGAGGGCGAGAAACAGCGGGGCTGAAACAGAGGGCGAGAAACAGAGGGGCTGAAACAGAGGGCAAGAAACAGAGGGGCTGAAACAAAGGGGCTGAAACAGTGGGGCTGAAACAGAGGGGCTGAATCAGAGGGGCTGAAACAGAGGGGCTGAATCAGAGGGGCTGAAACAGAGGGCGAGAAACAGAGGGGCTGAAACAGAGGGCGAGAAACAGAGGGGCAGAAACAGAGGGCGAGAAACAGAGGGGCTGAAACAGAGGGGCTGAAACAGTGGGCGAGAAACAGAGGGGCTGAAACAGAGGGGCTGAAACAGAGGAGCTGAAACAGATCGCGAGAAACAGAGAGGCTGAAACAGAGGGCGAGAAACAGAGGGGCTGAAACAGAGGGGCTGAAACAGAGGAGCTGAAACAGAGCGCGAGAAACAGAGAGGCTGAAACAGAGGGCGAGAAACGGAGGGGCTGGAACAGAGGGGCTGAAACAGAGGGGCTGAAACAGAGGGGCTGAAACAGAGGGCGAGAAACAGAGGGGCTGAAACAGAGGGCGAGAAACAGAGGGGCTGAAACAGAGGGCGAGAAATAGAGGGCGAGAAACAGAGGGGCTGAAACAGAGGGGCTGAAACAGAGGGCGAGAAACAGAGGGGCTGAAACAGAGGGGCTGAAACAGAGGAGCTGAAACAGAGCGCGAGAAACAGAGAGGCTGAAACAGAGGGCGAGAAACGGAGGGGCTGAAACAGAGGGGCTGAAACAGAGTGGCTGAAACAGAGGGGTTGAAACAGAGGGCGAGAAACAGAGGGGCTGAAACAGAGGGCGAGAAACAGAGGGGCTGAAACAGAGGGCGAGAAATAGAGGGCGAGAAACAGAGGGGCTGAAACAGAGGGCGAGAAACAGAGGAAATGAAACAGAGGGGCTGAAACAGAGGGGTGAAACAGAGGGCGAGAAACAGAGGGGCTGAAACAGAGGGGCTGAAACAGAGGAGCTGAAACAGAGGTGCTGAAACAGAGGGCGAGAAACAGAGGGGCTGAAACAGAGGGGCTGAAACAGAGGAGCTGAAACAGAGGGCGAGAAACAGAGAGGCTGAAACAGAGGGCGAGAAACACAGGGGCTGAAACAGAGGGCGAGAAACAGAGGGGCTGAAACAGAGGGGCTGAAACAGAGGGGCTGAAACAGAGGGCGAGAAACAGAGGGGCTGAAACAGAAGGGCTGAAACAGAGGAGCTGAAACAGAGGGCGAAAGACAGAGTGGCTGAAACAGAGGGCAAGAAACAGAGGGGCTGAAACAGAGGGCGAGAAACAGAGGGGCTGAAACAGAGGGGCTGAAACAGAGGGGCTGAAACAGAGGGGCTGAAACAGAGGGGCTGAACCAGAAGGGCTGAAACAGAGGGCGAGAAACAGAGGGGCTGAAACAGAGGGCCAGAAACAGAGGGCGAGAAACAGAGGGACTGAAACAAAGGGGCTGAAACAGAGGGCAAGAAACAGAGGGGCTGAAACAAAGGGGCTGAAACAGTGGGGCTGAAACAGAAGGGCTGAAACAGAGGGCGAGAAACAGAGGGGCTGAAACAGAGGGCGAGAAACAGAGGGGCTGAAACAGAGGGCGAGAAATAGAGGGGCTGAAACAGAGTGGCTGAAACAGAGGGGCTGATACAGAGGGCGAGAAACAGAGGGGCTGAAACAGAGGGCGAGAAACAGAGGGGCTGAAACAGAGGGCGAGAAACAGAGGGGCTGAATCAGAGGGGCTGAATCAGAGGGGCTGAAACAGAGGGGCTGAATCAGAGGGGCTGAAACAGAGGGCGAGAAACAGAGGGGCTGAAACAGAGGGCGAGAAACAGAGGGACTGAAACAAAGGGGCTGAAACAGAGGGCAAGAAACAGAGGGGCTGAAACAAAGGGGCTGAAACAGTGGGGCTGAAACAGAGGGGCTGAAACAGAGGGCGAGAAACAGAGGGGCTGAAACAGA
The DNA here is from genome assembly GCF_047496795.1 of Chiloscyllium punctatum. NCBI lineage: Eukaryota > Metazoa > Chordata > Chondrichthyes > Orectolobiformes > Hemiscylliidae > Chiloscyllium > Chiloscyllium punctatum. The sequence continues at coordinate 651,942 of NC_092779.1, read as the reverse complement.
GGGCGAGAAACAGAGGGGCTGAAACAGAGGGCGAGAAATAGAGGGGCTGAAACAGAGAGGCTGAAACAGAGGGGCTGATACAGAGGGCGAGAAACAGAGGGGCTGAAACAGAGGGCGAGAAACAGAGGGGCTGAAACAGAGGGCGAGAAACAGAGGGGCTGAATCAGAGGGGCTGAAACAGAGGGCGAGAAACAGAGGGGCTGAATCAGAGGAGCTGAATCAGAGGGGCTGAAACAGAGGGCCTGAATCAGAGGGGCTGAAACAGAAGGCGAGAAACAGAGGGGCTGAAACAGAGGGCGAGAAACAGAGGGGCAGAAACAGAGGGCGAGAAACAGTGGGGCTGAAACAGAGGGGCTGAAACAGAGGGCAAGAAACAGAGCGGCTGAAACGGAGGGCGAGAAACAGAGGGGCTGAAACAGAGGGGCTGAAACAGAGGGGCTGAAACAGAGGGCGAGAAACAGAGGGGCTGAAACAAAGGGCGAGAAACAGAGGGGCTGAAACAGAGGGGCAGAAACAGAGGGGCTGAAACAGAGGGGCTGAATCGGAGGGGCTGAAACAGAGGGGCTGAAACAGAGGGCAAGAAACAGAGGGGCGGAAACAGAGGGGCTGAAACTGAGGGGCAGAAACAGAGGGCGAGACACAGAGGGGCTGAATCAGAGGGGCTGAATCAGAGGGGCTGAATCAGAGGGGCTGCAACAGAGGGGCTGAAACAGAGGGCGAGAAACTAAGGTACTGAATCAGATGGGCTGAAACAGAGGGGCTGAAACAGAGGGGCTGAAACAGATCGGCTGAAACAGAGAGCCTTAAACAGAGTGGCTGAAACAGAGGGGCTGAAATAGAGGGTCTGAAACAGAGGGGCTGAATCAGAGGGGCTGAAACAGAGGGGCTGAATCAGAGGGGCAGAAACAGAGGGCGAGAAACAGAGGGGCTGAAACAGAGGGGCTGAATCAGAGGGGCTGAAACAGAGGGGCTGAAACAGAGGGCGAGAAACAGGGTGGCTGAAACAGAGGGCGAGAAACAGAGGGGCTGAAACAGAGGGCGAGAAACAGAGGGGCTGAAACAGAGGGGCTGAAACAGAGGGGCTGAATCAGAGGGGCTGAAACAGAGGATGAGAAACAGAGGGGCTGAAACAGAGGGTGAGAAACAGAGGGGCTGAAACAGAGGGGCTGAAACAGAGGGGCTGAATCAGAGGGGCTGAAACAGAGGGCGAGAAACAGAGGGGCTGAAACAGAGGGCGAGAAACAGAGGAGCAGAAACAGAGGGCGAGAAACAGAGGGGCTGAAACAGAGGGGCTGAAACAGAGAATGCGAAACAGTGGGGCTGAAACAGAGAATGCGAAACAGAGGGGCTGAAAGAGAGGGCGAGAAACAGAGGGGCTGAAACAGAGGGCAAGAAACAGAGGGGCTGAAACCGAGTGGCTGAAACAGAAGGGCTGAAACAAAGGGGCTGAAACAGAGGGCGAGAAACAGAGGGGCTGAATCAGAGGGGCTGAATCAGAGGGGCTGAAACAGAGGGGCTGAATCAGAGGGGCTGAAACAGAAGGCGAAAAACAGAGGGGCAGAAACAGAGGGCGAGAAACACAGGGGCAGAAACAGAGGGCGAGAAACAGAGGGGCTGAAACAGAGGGGCTGAAACAGAGGGCGAGAAACAGAGGGGCTGAAACAGAGGGCGAGAAACACAGGGGCAGAAACAGAGGGCGAGAAACAGAGGGGCTGAAACAGAGGGGCTGAAACAGAGGGCGAGAAACACAGGGGCAGAAACAGAGGGCGAGAAACAGAGGGGCTGAATCAGAGGGGCTGAAACAGAGGGCTAGAAACAGAGGGGCTGAAACAGAGGGGCTGAATCAGAGGGGTTGAAACAGAGGGGCTGAAACAGAGGGCGAGAAACAGAGAGGCTGAAACAGAGGGCAAGAAACAGAGGGGCTGAAACAGAGGGCGAGAAACAGAGGGGCTGAAACAGAGGGGCTGAAACAGAGGGGCTGAAACAGAGGGCGAGAAACAGATCGGGCTGAAACAGATGGCGAGAAACAGAGGGGCTGAAACAGAGGGCGAGAAACAGAGGGGCTGAATCAGAGGGGCTGAAACAGTGGGCGAGAAACAGAGGGGCTGAAACAGAGAGCGAGAAACAGAGGGGCTGAAACAGAGGTGCTGAAACAGAGGGTGAGAAACAGAGGGGCTGAAACAGAGGGCGAGAAACAGAGGGGCTGAAATAGAGGGTCTGAAACAGAGGGGCTGAATCAGAGGGGCTGAAACAGAGGGGCTGAATCAGAGGGGCTGAAACAGAGGGCGAGAAACAGAGGGGCTGAAACAGAGGGGCTGAATCAGAGGGGCTGAAACAGAGGGGCTGAAACAGAGGGCGAGAAACAGAGAGGCTGAAACAGAGGGCTAGAAACAGAGGGGCAGAAACAGAGGGCGAGAAACAGAGGGGCTGAAACAGAGGGGCTGAAACAGAGGGGCTGAAACAGAGGGCGAGAAACAGACGGGCTGAAACAGATGGCGAGAAACAGAGTGGCTGACACAGAGGGCAAGAAACAGAGGGGCTGAAACAGAGGGCAAGAAACAGAGGGGCTGAAACAGAGGGCGAGAAACAGAGGGGCTGAAACAGAGGGACTGAAACAGAGGGGCTGAAACAGAGGGGCTGAACCAGAAGGGCTGAAACAGAGGGCGAGAAACAGAGGGGCTGAAACAGAGGGGCTGAAACAGAGGGGCTGAAACAGAGGGGCTGAATCGGAGGGGCTGAAACAGAGGGGCTGAAACAGAGGGGCTGAAACAGAGGGCGAGAAACAGAGGGGCTGAAACAGAGGGGACGAAACAGAGGGGCTGAAACAGAGGGGCTGAAACAGTGGGCGAGAAACTAAGGGACTGAAACAGCGGGCGAGAAACAGAGTGCGAGAAACAGAGGGGCTGAAACAGAGGGTCTGAAACAGACGGGCTGAAACAGAGAGCCTGAAACAGAGGGGCTGAATCAGAGGGGCTGAAACAGAGGGGCTGAAATAGAGGGGCTGAAACAGAGGGGATGAATCAGAGGGGCTGAAACAGAGGGGCTGAATCAGAGGGGCTGAAACAGAGGGCGAGAAACAGAGGGGCTGAAACAGAGGGCGAGAAACAGAGGGGCTGAAACAGAGGGCGAGAAACAGAGGGGCTTAAACAGAGGGGCTGAAACAGGGGGGCTGAAACAGAGAGCGAGAAACAGAGGGGCTGAAGCAGAGGGCAAGAAACAGAGGGGCTGAAACAGAGGGCGAGAAACAGAGTGACTGAAACAGTGGGGCTGAAACAGAGTGGCTGAAACAGAGGGCGAGAAACAGAGGGGCTGAAACAGAGGGCGAGAAACAGAGGGGCTGAAACAGAGGGCGAGAAATAGAGGGGCTGAAACAGAGGGGCTGACACAGTGGGGCTGAAACAGAGGGGCTGAAACAGAAGGGGAGAAACAGAGGGGCTGAAACAGAGGGCGAGAAACAGAGGGGCTGAAACAGAGGGCGAGAAACAGAGGGGCTGAAACAGAGGGGCTGAAACAGAGGGGCTGAATCGGAGGGGCTGAAACAGAGGGGCTGAAACAGAGGGGCCGAAAAGAGGGCGAGAAACAGAGGGGCTGAAACAGAGGGGCAGAAACAGAGGGGCTGAAACAGAGGGGCTGAAACAGAGGGCGAGAAACAGAGGGGCTGAATCAGAGGGGCTGAATCAGAGGGGCTGAAACAGAGGTGCTGAAACAGTGGGCGAGAAACTAAGGGACTGAAACAGTGTGCGAGAAACAGAGTGCGAGAAACAGAGGGGCTGAAACAGAGGGGCTGAAACAGAGGAGCTGAAACAGAGGGGCTGAAACAGAGGGCGAGAAACAGAGGGGCTGAAACAGAGGGGCTGAAACAGAGGAGCGGAAACAGAGCGCGAGAAACAGAGAGGCTGAAACAGAGGGCGAGAAACGGAGGGGCTGAAACAGAGGGGCTGAAACAGAGGGGCTGAAACAGAGGGCGAGAAATAGAGGGGCTGAAACAGAGGGCGAGAAACAGAGGGGCTGAAACAGAGGGCGAGAAATAGAGGGCGAGAAACGGAGGGGCTGAAACAGAGGGCGAGAAACAGAGGGGCTGAAACAGAGGGGCTGAAACAGAGGGGCTGAAACAGAGGGCGAGAAACAGAGGGGCTGAAACAGAGGGGCTGAAACAGAGGAGCTGAAACAGAGGTGCTGAAACAGAGGGCGAGAAACAGAGGGGCTGAAACAGAGGGGCTGAAACAGAGGAGCTGAAACAGAGGGCGAGAAACAGAGAGGCTGAAACAGAGGGCGAGAAACACAGGGGCTGAAACAGAGGGCGAGAAACAGAGGGGCTGAAACAGAGGGGCTGAAACAGAGGGGCTGAAACAGAGGGCGAGAAACAGAGGGGCTGAAACAGAAGGGCTGAAACAGAGGAGCTGAAACAGAGGGCGAGAGACAGAGTGGCTGAAACAGAGGGGCTGAAACAGAGGGGCTGAAACAGAGGGGCTGAAACAGAGGGGCTGAACCAGAAGGGCTGAAACAGAGGGCGAGAAACAGAGGGGCTGAAACATAGGGCCAGAAACAGAGGGCGAGAAACAGAGGGACTGAAACAAAGGGGCTGAAACAGAGGGCAAGAAACAGAGGGGCTGAAACAAAGGGGCTGAAACAGTGGGGCTGAAACAGAGGGGCTGAAACAGAGGGCGAGAAACAGAGGGGCTGAAACAGAGGGCGAGAAACAGAGGGGCTGAAACAGAGGGCGAGAAATAGAGGGGCTGAAACAGAGTGGCTGAAACAGAGGGGCTGATACAGAGGGCGAGAAACAGAGGGGCTGAAACAGAGGGCGAGAAACAGAGGGGCTGAAACAGAGGGCGAGAAACAGAGGGGCTGAATCAGAGGGGCTGAATCAGAGGGGCTGAAACAGAGGGGCTGAATCAGAGGGGCTGAAACAGAGGGCGAGAAACAGAGGGGCTGCAACAGAGGGCGAGAAACAGAGGGGCAGAGACAGAAGGCGAGAAACAGAGGGGCTGAAACAGAGTGCGAGAAACAGATGGGCTGAAACAGAGGGGATGAAACAGAGGGCGAGAAACAGAGGGGCTGAAACAGAGGGCGAGAATCAGAGGGGCTGAAACAGAGGGCGAGAAACAGAGGGGCTGAAACAGAGGGGCTGAAACAGAGGGGCTGAAACAGAGGGGCTGAATCGGAGGGGCTGAAACAGAGGGGCTGAAACAGAGGGCGAGAACCAGAGGGGCCGAAACAGAGGGGCTGAAACAGAGGGGCTGAAACAGTGGGCGAGAAACTAAGGGACTGAAACAGCGGGCGAGAAACAGAGTGCGAGAAACAGAGAGGCTGAAACAGAGGGGCTGAAACAGACGGGCTGAAACAGAGAGCCTGAAACAGAGGGGCTGAATCAGAGGGGCTGAAACAGAGGGGCTTAAATAGAGGGGCTGAAACAGAGGGGATGAATCAGAGGGGCTGAAACAGAGGGGCTGAATCAGAGGGGCTGAAACAGAGGGCGAGAAACAGAGGGGCTGAAACAGAGGGCGAGAAACAGAGGGGCTGAAACAGAGGGCGAGAAACAGAGGGCGAGAAACAGCGGGGCTGAAACAGAGGGCGAGAAACAGAGGGGCTGAAACAGAGGGCAAGAAACAGAGGGGCTGAATCAAAGGGGCTGAAACAGTGGGGCTGAAACAGAGGGGCTGAATCAGAGGGGCTGAAACAGAGGGGCTGAATCAGAGGGGCTGAAACAGAGGGCGAGAAACAGAGGGGCTGAAACAGAGGGCGAGAAACAGAGGGGCAGAAACAGAGGGCGAGAAACAGAGGGGCTGAAACAGAGGGGCTGAAACAGAGGGCGAGAAACAGAGGGGCTGAAACAGAGGGGCTGAAACAGAGGAGCTGAAACAGAGCGCGAGAAACAGAGAGGCTGAAACAGGCGGCGAGAAACGGAGGGGCTGGAACAGAGGGGCTGAAACAGAGGGGCTGAAACAGAGGAGCTGAAAAAGAGGGCGAGAAACAGAGGGGCTGAAACAGAGGGCGAGAAACAGAGGGGCTGAAACAGAGGGCGAGAAATAGAGGGCGAGAAACAGAGGGGCTGAAACAGAGGGGCTGAAACAGAGGGGCTGAAACAGAGGGCGAGAAACAGAGGGGCTGAAACAGAGGGGCTGAAACAGAGGAGCTGAAACAGTGGGCGAGAAACTAAGGGACTGAAACAGCGGGCGAGAAACAGAGTGCGAGAAACAGAGAGGCTGAAAGAGAGGGGCTGAAACAGACGGGCTGAAACAGAGAGCCTGAAACAGAGGGGCTGAATCAGAGGGGCTGAAACAGAGGGGCTTAAATAGAGGGGCTGAAACAGAGGGGATGAATCAGAGGGGCTGAAACAGAGGGGCTGAATCAGAGGGGCTGAAACAGAGGGCGAGAAACAGAGGGGCTGAAACAGAGGGCGAGAAACAGAGGGGCTGAAACAGAGGGCGAGAAACAGAGGGCGAGAAACAGCGGGGCTGAAACAGAGGGCGAGAAACAGAGGGGCTGAAACAGAGGGCAAGAAACAGAGGGGCTGAAACAAAGGGGCTGAAACAGTGGGGCTGAAACAGAGGGGCTGAATCAGAGGGGCTGAAACAGAGGGGCTGAATCAGAGGGGCTGAAACAGAGGGCGAGAAACAGAGGGGCTGAAACAGAGGGCGAGAAACAGAGGGGCAGAAACAGAGGGCGAGAAACAGAGGGGCTGAAACAGAGGGGCTGAAACAGTGGGCGAGAAACAGAGGGGCTGAAACAGAGGGGCTGAAACAGAGGAGCTGAAACAGATCGCGAGAAACAGAGAGGCTGAAACAGAGGGCGAGAAACAGAGGGGCTGAAACAGAGGGGCTGAAACAGAGGAGCTGAAACAGAGCGCGAGAAACAGAGAGGCTGAAACAGAGGGCGAGAAACGGAGGGGCTGGAACAGAGGGGCTGAAACAGAGGGGCTGAAACAGAGGGGCTGAAACAGAGGGCGAGAAACAGAGGGGCTGAAACAGAGGGCGAGAAACAGAGGGGCTGAAACAGAGGGCGAGAAATAGAGGGCGAGAAACAGAGGGGCTGAAACAGAGGGGCTGAAACAGAGGGCGAGAAACAGAGGGGCTGAAACAGAGGGGCTGAAACAGAGGAGCTGAAACAGAGCGCGAGAAACAGAGAGGCTGAAACAGAGGGCGAGAAACGGAGGGGCTGAAACAGAGGGGCTGAAACAGAGTGGCTGAAACAGAGGGGTTGAAACAGAGGGCGAGAAACAGAGGGGCTGAAACAGAGGGCGAGAAACAGAGGGGCTGAAACAGAGGGCGAGAAATAGAGGGCGAGAAACAGAGGGGCTGAAACAGAGGGCGAGAAACAGAGGGGCTGAAACAGAGGGGCTGAAACAGAGGGGCTGAAACAGAGGGCGAGAAACAGAGGGGCTGAAACAGAGGGGCTGAAACAGAGGAGCTGAAACAGAGGTGCTGAAACAGAGGGCGAGAAACAGAGGGGCTGAAACAGAGGGGCTGAAACAGAGGAGCTGAAACAGAGGGCGAGAAACAGAGAGGCTGAAACAGAGGGCGAGAAACACAGGGGCTGAAACAGAGGGCGAGAAACAGAGGGGCTGAAACAGAGGGGCTGAAACAGAGGGGCTGAAACAGAGGGCGAGAAACAGAGGGGCTGAAACAGAAGGGCTGAAACAGAGGAGCTGAAACAGAGGGCGAAAGACAGAGTGGCTGAAACAGAGGGCAAGAAACAGAGGGGCTGAAACAGAGGGCGAGAAACAGAGGGGCTGAAACAGAGGGGCTGAAACAGAGGGGCTGAAACAGAGGGGCTGAAACAGAGGGGCTGAACCAGAAGGGCTGAAACAGAGGGCGAGAAACAGAGGGGCTGAAACAGAGGGCCAGAAACAGAGGGCGAGAAACAGAGGGACTGAAACAAAGGGGCTGAAACAGAGGGCAAGAAACAGAGGGGCTGAAACAAAGGGGCTGAAACAGTGGGGCTGAAACAGAGGGGCTGAAACAGAGGGCGAGAAACAGAGGGGCTGAAACAGAGGGCGAGAAACAGAGGGGCTGAAACAGAGGGCGAGAAATAGAGGGGCTGAAACAGAGTGGCTGAAACAGAGGGGCTGATACAGAGGGCGAGAAACAGAGGGGCTGAAACAGAGGGCAAGAAACAGAGGGGCTGAAACAGAGGGCGAGAAACAGAGGGGCTGAATCAGAGGGGCTGAATCAGAGGGGCTGAAACAGAGGGGCTGAATCAGAGGGGCTGAAACAGAGGGCGAGAAACAGAGGGGCTGAAACAGAGGGCGAGAAACAGAGGGGCAGAAACAGAAGGCGAGAAACAGAGGGGCTGAAACAGTGCGAGAAACAGATGGGCTGAAACAGAGCGGCTGAAACAGAGGGCGAGAAACAGAGGGGCTGAAACAGAGGGCGAGAAACAGAGGGGCTGAAACAGAGGGCGAGAAACAGAGGGGCTGAAACAGAGGGGCTGAAACAGAGGGGCTGAAACAGAGGGGCTGAATCGGAGGGGCTGAAACAGAGGGGCTGAAACAGAGGGCGAGAACCAGAGGGGCCGAAACAGAGGGGCTGAAACAGAGGGGCTGAAACAGTGGGCGAGAAACTAAGGGACTGAAACAGCGGGCGAGAAACAGAGTGCGAGAAACAGAGAGGCTGAAACAGAGGGGCTGAAACAGACGGGCTGAAACAGAGAGCCTGAAACAGAGGGGCTGAATCAGAGGGGCTGAAACAGAGGGGCTTAAATAGAGGGGCTGAAACAGAGGGGATGATTCAGAGGGGCTGAAACAGAGGGGCTGAATCAGAGGGGCTGAAACAGAGGGCGAGAAACAGAGGGGCTGAAACAGAGGGCGAGAAACAGAGGGGCTGAAACAGAGGGCGAGAAACAGAGGGCGAGAAACAGCGGGGCTGAAACAGAGTGCGAGAAACAGAGGGGCTGAAACAGAGGGCAAGAAACAGAGGGGCTGAAACAAAGGGGCTGAAACAGTGGGGCTGAAACAGAGGGGCTGAATCAGAGGGGCTGAAACAGAGGGGCTGAATCAGAGGGGCTGAAACAGAGGGCGAGAAACAGAGGGGCTGAAACAGAGGGCGAGAAACAGAGGGGCAGAAACAGAGGGCGAGAAACAGAGGGGCTGAAACAGAGGGGCTGAAACAGAGGGCGAGAAACAGAGGGGCTGAAACAGAGGGGCTGAAACAGAGGAGCTGAAACAGAGCGCGAGAAACAGAGAGGCTGAAACAGGCGGCGAGAAACGGAGGGGCTGGAACAGAGGGGCTGAAACAGAGGGGCTGAAACAGAGGAGCTGAAAAAGAGGGCGAGAAACAGAGGGGCTGAAACAGAGGGCGAGAAACAGAGGGGCTGAAACAGAGGGCGAGAAATAGAGGGCGAGAAACAGAGGGGCTGAAACAGAGGGGCTGAAACAGAGGGGCTGAAACAGAGGGCGAGAAACAGAGGGGCTGAAACAGAGGGGCTGAAACAGAGGAGCTGAAACAGTGGGCGAGAAACTAAGGGACTGAAACAGCGGGCGAGAAACAGAGTGCGAGAAACAGAGAGGCTGAAAGAGAGGGGCTGAAACAGACGGGCTGAAACAGAGAGCCTGAAACAGAGGGGCTGAATCAGAGGGGCTGAAACAGAGGGGCTTAAATAGAGGGGCTGAAACAGAGGGGATGAATCAGAGGGGCTGAAACAGAGGGGCTGAATCAGAGGGGCTGAAACAGAGGGCGAGAAACAGAGGGGCTGAAACAGAGGGCGAGAAACAGAGGGGCTGAAACAGAGGGCGAGAAACAGAGGGCGAGAAACAGCGGGGCTGAAACAGAGGGCGAGAAACAGAGGGGCTGAAACAGAGGGCAAGAAACAGAGGGGCTGAAACAAAGGGGCTGAAACAGTGGGGCTGAAACAGAGGGGCTGAATCAGAGGGGCTGAAACAGAGGGGCTGAATCAGAGGGGTTGAAACAGAGGGCGAGAAACAGAGGGGCTGAAACAGAGGGCGAGAAACAGAGGGGCAGAAACAGAGGGCGAGAAACAGAGGGGCTGAAACAGAGGGGCTGAAACAGTGGGCGAGAAACAGAGGGGCTGAAACAGAGGGGCTGAAACAGAGGAGCTGAAACAGATCGCGAGAAACAGAGAGGCTGAAACAGAGGGCGAGAAACAGAGGGGCTGAAACAGAGGGGCTGAAACAGAGGAGCTGAAACAGAGCGCGAGAAACAGAGAGGCTGAAACAGAGGGCGAGAAACGGAGGGGCTGGAACAGAGGGGCTGAAACAGAGGGGCTGAAACAGAGGGGCTGAAACAGAGGGCGAGAAACAGAGGGGCTGAAACAGAGGGCGAGAAACAGAGGGGCTGAAACAGAGGGCGAGAAATAGAGGGCGAGAAACAGAGGGGCTGAAACAGAGGGGCTGAAACAGAGGGCGAGAAACAGAGGGGCTGAAACAGAGGGGCTGAAACAGAGGAGCTGAAACAGAGCGCGAGAAACAGAGAGGCTGAAACAGAGGGCGAGAAACGGAGGGGCTGAAACAGAGGGGCTGAAACAGAGTGGCTGAAACAGAGGGGTTGAAACAGAGGGCGAGAAACAGAGGGGCTGAAACAGAGGGCGAGAAACAGAGGGGCTGAAACAGAGGGCGAGAAATAGAGGGCGAGAAACAGAGGGGCTGAAACAGAGGGCGAGAAACAGAGGGGCTGAAACAGAGGGGCTGAAACAGAGGGGCTGAAACAGAGGGCGAGAAACAGAGGGGCTGAAACAGAGGGGCTGAAACAGAGGAGCTGAAACAGAGGTGCTGAAACAGAGGGCGAGAAACAGAGGGGCTGAAACAGAGGGGCTGAAACAGAGGAGCTGAAACAGAGGGCGAGAAACAGAGAGGCTGAAACAGAGGGCGAGAAACACAGGGGCTGAAACAGAGGGCGAGAAACAGAGGGGCTGAAACAGAGGGGCTGAAACAGAGGGGCTGAAACAGAGGGCGAGAAACAGAGGGGCTGAAACAGAAGGGCTGAAACAGAGGAGCTGAAACAGAGGGCGAAAGACAGAGTGGCTGAAACAGAGGGCAAGAAACAGAGGGGCTGAAACAGAGGGCGAGAAACAGAGGGGCTGAAACAGAGGGGCTGAAACAGAGGGGCTGAAACAGAGGGGCTGAAACAGAGGGGCTGAACCAGAAGGGCTGAAACAGAGGGCGAGAAACAGAGGGGCTGAAACAGAGGGCCAGAAACAGAGGGCGAGAAACAGAGGGACTGAAACAAAGGGGCTGAAACAGAGGGCAAGAAACAGAGGGGCTGAAACAAAGGGGCTGAAACAGTGGGGCTGAAACAGAGGGGCTGAAACAGAGGGCGAGAAACAGAGGGGCTGAAACAGAGGGCGAGAAACAGAGGGGCTGAAACAGAGGGCGAGAAATAGAGGGGCTGAAACAGAGTGGCTGAAACAGAGGGGCTGATACAGAGGGCGAGAAACAGAGGGGCTGAAACAGAGGGCGAGAAACAGAGGGGCTGAAACAGAGGGCGAGAAACAGAGGGGCTGAATCAGAGGGGCTGAATCAGAGGGGCTGAAACAGAGGGGCTGAATCAGAGGGGCTGAAACAGAGGGCGAGAAACAGAGGGGCTGAAACAGAGGGCGAGAAACAGAGGGGCAGAAACAGAAGGCGAGAAACAGAGGGGCTGAAACAGTGCGAGAAACAGATGGGCTGAAACAGAGCGGCTGAAACAGAGGGCGAGAAACAGGGGGGCTGAAACAGAGGGCGAGAAACAGAGGGGCTGAAACAGAGGGCGAGAAACAGAGGGGCTGAAACAGAGGGGCTGAAACAGAGGGGCTGAAACAGAGGGGCTGAATCGGAGGGGCTGAAACAGAGGGGCTGAAACAGAGGGCGAGAACCAGAGGGGCCGAAACAGAGGGGCTGAAACAGAGGGGCTGAAACAGTGGGCGAGAAACTAAGGGACTGAAACAGCGGGCGAGAAACAGAGTGCGAGAAACAGAGAGGCTGAAACAGAGGGGCTGAAACAGACGGGCTGAAACAGAGAGCCTGAAACAGAGGGGCTGAATCAGAGGGGCTGAAACAGAGGGGCTTAAATAGAGGGGCTGAAACAGAGGGGATGATTCAGAGGGGCTGAAACAGAGGGGCTGAATCAGAGGGGCTGAAACAGAGGGCGAGAAACAGAGGGGCTGAAACAGAGGGCGAGAAACAGAGGGGCTGAAACAGAGGGCGAGAAACAGAGGGCGAGAAACAGCGGGGCTGAAACAGAGTGCGAGAAACAGAGGGGCTGAAACAGAGGGCAAGAAACAGAGGGGCTGAAACAAAGGGGCTGAAACAGTGGGGCTGAAACAGAGGGGCTGAATCAGAGGGGCTGAAACAGAGGGGCTGAATCAGAGGGGCTGAAACAGAGGGCGAGAAACAGAGGGGCTGAAACAGAGTGCGAGAAACAGAGGGGCAGAAACAGAGGGCGAGAAACAGAGGGGCTGAAACAGAGGGGCTGAAACAGTGGGCGAGAAACTAAGGGACTGAAACAGCGGGCGAGAAACAGAGTGCGAGAAACAGAGAGGCTGAAACAGAGGGGCTGAATCAGAGGGGCTGAAACAGAGGGGCTTAAATAGAGGGGCTGAAACAGAGGGGATGAATCAGAGGGGCTGAAACAGAGGGGCTGAATCAGAGGGGCTGAAACAGAGGGCGAGAAACAGAGGGGCTCAAACAGAGGGCGAGAAACAGAGGGGCTGAAACAGAGGGCGAGAAACAGAGGGCGAGAAACAGAGGGGCTGAAACAGAGGGGCTGAAACAGAGGTGCTGAAACAGAAGGGCTGAAACAGAGGGGCTGAACCAGAAGGGCTGAAACAGAGGGCGAGAAACAGAGGGGCTGAAACAGAGGGCCAGAAACAGAGGGCGAGAAACAGAGGGACTGAAACAAAGGGGCTGAAACAGAGGGCAAGAAACAGAGGGGCTGAAACAAAGGGGCTGAAACAGTGGGGCTGAAACAGAGGGGCTGAAACAGAGGGCGAGAAACAGAGGGGCTGAAACAGAGGGCGAGAAACAGAGGGGCTGAAACAGAGGGCGAGAAATAGAGGGGCTGAAACAGAGTGGCTGAAACAGATGGGCTGATACAGAGGGCGAGAAACAGAAGGGCTGAAACAGAGGGCGAGAAACAGAGGGGCTGAAACAGAGGGCGAGAAACAGAGGGGCAGAATCAGAGGGGCTGAATCAGAGGGGCTGAAACAGAGGGGCTGAATCAGAGGGGCTGAAACAGAGGGCGAGAAACAGAGGGGCTGAAACAGAGGGCGAGAAACAGAGGGGCAGAAACAGAAGGCGAGAAACAGAGGGGCTGAAACAGAGTGCGAGAAACAGATGGGCTGAAACAGAGCGGCTGAAACAGAGGGCGAGAAACAGAGGGGCTGAAACAGAGGGCGAGAAACAGAGGGGCTGAAACAGAGGGCGAGAAACCGAGGGGATAAAACAGAGGGGCTGAAACAGAGGGGCTGAAACAGAGGGGATGAATCGGAGGGGCTGAAACAGAGGGGCTGAAACAGAGGGCGAGAACCAGAGGGGCCGAAACAGAGGGGCTGAAACAGAGGGGCTGAAACAGTGGGCGAGAAACTAAGGGACTGAAACAGCGGGCGAGAAACAGAGAGGCTGAAACAGAGGGGCTGAATCAGAGGGGCTGAAACAGAGGGGCTTAAATAGAGGGGCTGAAACAGAGGGGATGAATCAGAGGGGCTGAAACAGAGGGGCTGAATCAGAGGGGCTGAAACAGAGGGGCTTAAATAGAGGGGCTGAAACAGAGGGGATGAATCAGAGGGGCTGAAACAGAGGGGCTGAATCAGAGGGGCTGAAACAGAGGGCGAGAAACAGAGGGGCTGAAACAGAGGGCGAGAAACAGAGGGGCTGAAACAGAGGGCGAGAAACAGAGGGCGAGAAACAGCGGGGCTGAAACAGAGGGCGAGAAACAGAGGGGCTGAAACAGAGGGAGAGAAACAGAGGGGCTTAAACAGAGGGGCTGAAACAGAGGGGCTGAAACAGAGGGCGAGAAACAGAGGGGCTGAAACAGTGGGCGAGAAACAGAGGGGCTGAAACAGAGGGGCTGAAACAGAGGAGCTGAAACAGAGCGCGAGAAACAGTGAGGCTGAAACAGAGGGCGAGAAACGGAGGGGCTGAAACAGAGGGGCTGAAACAGAGGGGCTGAAACAGAGGGGCTGAAACAGAGGGCGAGAAACAGAGGGGCTGAAACAGAGGGCGAGAAACAGAGGGGCTGAAACAGAGGGCGAGAAATAGAGGGCGAGAAACAGAGGGGCTGAAACAGAGGGCGAGAAACAGAGGGGCTGAAACAGAGGGGCTGAAACAGAGGGGCTGAAACAGAGGGCGAGAAACAGAGGGGCTGAAACAGAGGGGCTGAAACAGAGGAGCTGAAACAGAGGTGCTGAAACAGAGGGCGAGAAACAGAGAGGCTGAAACAGAGGGGCTGAAACAGAGGAGCTGAAACAGAGGGCGAGAAACAGAGAGGCTGAAACAGAGGGCGAGAAACACAGGGGCTGAAACAGAGGGCGAGAAACAGAGGGGCTGAAACAGAGGGGCTGAAACAGAGGGGCTGAAACAGAGGGCGAGAAACAGAGTGGCTGAAACAGAGGGCAAGAAACAGAGGGGCTGAAACAGAGGGCGAGAAACAGAGGGGCTGAAACAGAGGGGCTGAAACAGAGGGGCTGAAACAGTGGGGCTGAAAGAGAGGGGCTGAACCAGAAGGGCTGAAACAGAGGGCGAGAAACAGAGGGGCTGAAACAGAGGGCCAGAAACAGAGGGCGAGAAACAGAGGGACTGAAACAAAGGGGCTGAAACAGAGGGCAAGAAACAGAGGGGCTGAAACAAAGGGGCTGAAACAGTGGGGCTGAAACAGAGGGGCTGAAACAGAGGGCGAGAAACAGAAGGGCTGAAACAGAGGGCGAGAAACAGAGGGGCTGAAACAGAGGGCGAGAAATAGAGGGGCTGAAACAGAGTGGCTGAAACAGAGGGGCTGATACAGAGGGCGAGAAACAGAGGGGCTGAAACAGAGGGCGAGAAACAGAGGGGCTGAAACAGAGGGCGAGAAACAGAGGGGCAGAATCAGAGGGGCTGAATCAGAGGGGCTGAAACAGAGGGGCTGAATCAGAGGGGCTGAAACAGAGGGCGAGAAACAGAGGGGCTGAAACAGAGGGCGAGAAACAGAGGGGCAGAAACAGAAGGCGAGAAACAGAGGGGCTGAAACAGAGTGCGAGAAACAGATGGGCTGAAACAGAGGGGCTGAAACAGAGTGCGAGAAACAGAGGTGCTGTAACAGAGGGCGAGAAACAGAGGGGCTGAAACAGAGGGCGAGAAACAGAGGGGCTGAAACAGAGGGGCTGAAACAGAGGGGCTGAAACAGAGGGGCTGAATCGGAGGGGCTGAAACAGAGGGGCTGAAACAGAGGGCGAGAACCAGAGGGGCCGAAACAGAGGGGCTGAAACAGAGGGGCTGAAACAGTGGGCGAGAAACTAAGGGACTGAAACAGCGGGCGAGAAACAGAGTGCGAGAAACAGAGAGGCTGAAACAGAGGGGCTGAAACAGACGGGCTGAAACAGAGAGCCTGAAACAGAGGTGCTGAATCAGAGGGGCTGAAACAGAGGGGCTTAAATAGAGGGGCTGAAACAGAGGGGATGAATCAGAGGGGCTGAAACAGAGGGGCTGAATCAGAGGGGCTGAAACAGAGGGCGAGAAACAGAGGGGCTGAAACAGAGGGCGAGAAACAGAGGGGCTGAAACAGAGGGCGAGAAACAGAGGGCGAGAAACAGCGGGGCTGAAACAGAGGGCGAGAAACAGAGGGGCTGAAACAGAGGGCAAGAAACAGAGGGGCTGAAACAAAGGGGCTGAAACAGTGGGGCTGAAACAGAGGGGCTGAATCAGAGGGGCTGAAACAGAGGGGCTGAATCAGAGGGGCTGAAACAGAGGGCGAGAAACAGAGGGGCTGAAACAGAGGGCGAGAAACAGAGGGGCAGAAACAGAGGGCGAGAAACAGAGGGGCTGAAACAGAGGGGCTGAAACAGTGGGCGAGAAACTAAGGGACTGAAACAGCGGGCGAGAAACAGAGTGCGAGAAACAGAGAGGCTGAAACAGAGGGGCTGAAACAGATGGGCTGAAACAGAGAGCCTGAAACAGAGGGGCTGAATCAGAGGGGCTGAAACAGAGGGGCTTAAATAGAGGGGCTGAAACAGAGGGGATGAATCGGAGGGGCTGAAACAGAGGGGCTGAAACAGAGGGCGAGAACCAGAGGGGCCGAAACAGAGGGGCTGAAACAGAGGGGCTGAAACAGTGGGCGAGAAACTAAGGGACTGAAACAGCGGGCGAGAAACAGAGTGCGAGAAACAGAGAGGCTGAAACAGAGGGGCTGAATCAGAGGGGCTGAAACAGAGGGGCTTAAATAGAGGGGCTGAAACAGAGGGGATGAATCAGAGGGGCTGAAACAGAGGGGCTGAATCAGAGGGGCTGAAACAGAGGGGCTTAAATAGAGGGGCTGAAACAGAGGGGATGAATCAGAGGGGCTGAAACAGAGGGGCTGAATCAGAGGGGCTGAAACAGAGGGCGAGAAACAGAGGGGCTGAAACAGAGGGCGAGAAACAGAGGGGCTGAAACAGAGGGTGAGAAACAGAGGGCGAGAAACAGCGGGGCTGAAACAAAGGGCAAGAAACAGAGGGGCTGAAACAGAGGGAGAGATACAGAGGGGCTTAAACAAAGGGGCTGAAACAGAGGGGCTGAAACAGAGGGCGAGAAACAGAGGGGCTGAAACAGTGGGCGAGAAACAGAGGGGCTGAAACAGAGGGGCTGAAACAGAGGAGCTGAAACAGAGCGCGAGAAACAGTGAGGCTGAAACAGAGGGCGAGAAACAGAGGGGCTGAAACAGAGGGGCTGAAACAGAGGGGCTGAAACAGAGGGGCTGAAACAGAGGGCGAGAAACAGAGGGGCTGAAACAGAGGGGCTGAAACAGAGGGCGAGAAACAGAGGGGCTGAAACAGAAGGGCTGAAACAGAGGAGCTGAAACAGAGGGCGAGAGACAGAGTGGCTGAAACAGAGGGCAAGAAACAGAGGGGCTGAAACAGAGGGCGAGAAACAGAGGGGCTGAAACAGAGGGGCTGAAACAGAGGGGCTGAAACAGAGGGGCTGAAACAGAGGGGCTGAACCAGAAGGGCTGAAACAGAGGGCGAGAAACAGAGGGGCTGAAACAGAGGGCCAGAAACAGAGGGCGAGAAACAGAGGGACTGAAACAAAGGGGCTGAAACAGAGGGCAAGAAACAGAGGGGCTGAAACAAAGGGGCTGAAACAGTGGGGCTGAAACAGAGGGGCTGAAACAGAGGGCGAGAAACAGAAGGGCTGAAACAAAGGGCGAGAAACAGAGGGGCTGAAACAGAGGGCGAGAAATAGAGGGGCTGAAACAGAGTGGCTGAAACAGAGGGGCTGATACAGAGGGCGAGAAACAGAGGGGCTGAAACAGAGGGCGAGAAACAGAGGGGCTGAAACAGAGGGCGAGAAACAGAGGGGCAGAATCAGAGGGGCTGAATCAGAGGGGCTGAAACAGAGGGGCTGAATCAGAGGGGCTGAAACAGAGGGCGAGAAACAGAGGGGCTGAAACAGAGGGCGAGAAACAGAGGGGCAGAAACAGAAGGCGAGAAACAGAGGGGCTGAAACAGAGTGCGAGAAACAGATGGGCTGAAACAGAGGGGCTGAAACAGAGGGCGAGAAACAGAGGTGCTGTAACAGAGGGCGAGAAACAGAGGGGCTGAAACAGAGGGCGAGAAACAGAGGGGCTGAAACAGAGGGGCTGAAACAGACGGGCTGAAACAGAGAGCCTGAAACAGAGGTGCTGAATCAGAGGGGCTGAAACAGAGGGGCTTAAATAGAGGGGCTGAAACAGAGGGGATGAATCAGAGGGGCTGAAACAGAGGGGCTGAATCAGAGGGGCTGAAACAGAGGGCGAGAAACAGAGGGGCTGAAACAGAGGGCGAGAAACAGAGGGGCTGAAACAGAGGGCGAGAAACAGAGGGCGAGAAACAGCGGGGCTGAAACAGAGGGCGAGAAACAGAGGGGCTGAAACAGAGGGCAAGAAACAGAGGGGCTGAAACAAAGGGGCTGAAACAGTGGGGCTGAAACAGAGGGGCTGAATCAGAGGGGCTGAAACAGAGGGGCTGAATCAGAGGGGCTGAAACAGAGGGCGAGAAACAGAGGGGCTGAAACAGAGGGCGAGAAACAGAGGGGCAGAAACAGAGGGCGAGAAACAGAGGGGCTGAAACAGAGGGGCTGAAACAGTGGGCGAGAAACTAAGGGACTGAAACAGCGGGCGAGAAACAGAGTGCGAGAAACAGAGAGGCTGAAACAGAGGGGCTGAAACAGACGGGCTGAAACAGAGAGCCTGAAACAGAGGGGCTGAATCAGAGGGGCTGAAACAGAGGGGCTTAAATAGAGGGGCTGAAACAGAGGGGATGAATCGGAGGGGCTGAAACAGAGGGGCTGAAACAGAGGGCGAGAACCAGAGGGGCCGAAACAGAGGGGCTGAAACAGAGGGGCTGAAACAGAGGGGCTGAAACAGACGGGCTGAAACAGAGAGCCTGAAACAGAGGTGCTGAATCAGAGGGGCTGAAACAGAGGGGCTTAAATAGAGGGGCTGAAACAGAGGGGATGAATCAGAGGGGCTGAAACAGAGGGGCTGAATCAGAGGGGCTGAAACAGAGGGCGAGAAACAGAGGGGCTGAAACAGAGGGCGAGAAACAGAGGGGCTGAAACAGAGGGCGAGAAACAGAGGGCGAGAAACAGCGGGGCTGAAACAGAGGGCGAGAAACAGAGGGGCTGAAACAGAGGGCAAGAAACAGAGGGGCTGAAACAAAGGGGCTGAAACAGTGGGGCTGAAACAGAGGGGCTGAATCAGAGGGGCTGAAACAGAGGGGCTGAATCAGAGGGGCTGAAACAGAGGGCGAGAAACAGAGGGGCTGAAACAGAGGGCGAGAAACAGAGGGGCAGAAACAGAGGGCGAGAAACAGAGGGGCTGAAACAGAGGGGCTGAAACAGTGGGCGAGAAACTAAGGGACTGAAACAGCGGGCGAGAAACAGAGTGCGAGAAACAGAGAGGCTGAAACAGAGGGGCTGAAACAGACGGGCTGAAACAGAGAGCCTGAAACAGAGGGGCTGAATCAGAGGGGCTGAAACAGAGGGGCTTAAATAGAGGGGCTGAAACAGAGGGGATGAATCGGAGGGGCTGAAACAGAGGGGCTGAAACAGAGGGCGAGAACCAGAGGGGCCGAAACAGAGGGGCTGAAACAGAGGGGCTGAAAAAGTGGGCGAGAAACTAAGGGACTGAAACAGCGGGCGAGAAACAGAGTGCGAGAAACAGAGAGGCTGAAACAGAGGGGCTGAATCAGAGGGGCTGAAACAGAGGGGCTTAAATAGAGGGGCTGAAACAGAGGGGATGAATCAGAGGGGCTGAAACAGAGGGGCTGAATCAGAGGGGCTGAAACAGAGGGGCTTAAATAGAGGGGCTGAAACAGAGGGGATGAATCAGAGGGGCTGAAACAGAGGGCGAGAAACAGAGGGGCTGAAACAGAGGGCGAGAAACAGAGGGCGAGAAACAGCGGGGCTGAAACAGAGGGCGAGAAACAGAGGGGCTGAAACAGAGGGAGAGAAACAGAGGGGCTTAAACAGAGGGGCTGAAACAGAGGGGCTGAAACAGAGGGCGAGAAACAGAGGGGCTGAAAC
The DNA here is from genome assembly GCF_047496795.1 of Chiloscyllium punctatum. Lineage (NCBI taxonomy): Eukaryota > Metazoa > Chordata > Chondrichthyes > Orectolobiformes > Hemiscylliidae > Chiloscyllium > Chiloscyllium punctatum. Next base: position 632,279 of record NC_092779.1, on the reverse strand, counting down.
AGTGGGCGAGAAACAGAGGGGCTGAAACAGAGGGGCTGAAACAGAGGAGCTGAAACAGAGCGCGAGAAACAGTGAGGCTGAAACAGAGGGCGAGAAACGGAGGGGCTGAAACAGAGGGGCTGAAACAGAGGGGCTGAAACAGAGGGGCTGAAACAGAGGGGCTGAAACAGAGGGCGAGAAACAGAGGGGCTGAAACAGAGGGCGAGAAACAGAGGGGCTGAAACAGAGGGCGAGAAATAGAGGGCGAGAAACAGAGGGGCTGAAACAGAGGGCGAGAAACAGAGGGGCTGAAACAGAGGGGCTGAAACAGAGGGGCTGAAACAGAGGGCGAGAAACAGAGGGGCTGAAACAGAGGGGCTGAAACAGAGGATCTGAAACAGAGGTGCTGAAACAGAGGGCGAGAAACAGAGAGGCTGAAACAGAGGGCGAGAAACAGAGGGGCTGAAACAGAGGGGCTGAAACAGAGGGGCTGAAACAGAGGGCGAGAAACAGAGGGGCTGAAACAGAGGGGCTGAAACAGAGGATCTGAAACAGAGGTGCTGAAACAGAGGGCGAGAAACAGAGGGGCTGAAACAGAGGGCGAGAAACAGAGGGGCAGAAACAGAAGGCGAGAAACAGAGGGGCTGAAACAGAGTGCGAGAAACAGATGGGCTGAAACAGAGGGGCTGAAACAGAGGGCGAGAAACAGAGGTGCTGTAACAGAGGGCGAGAAACAGAGGGGCTGAAACAGAGGGCGAGAAACAGAGGGGCTGAAACAGAGGGGCTGAAACAGAGGGGCTGAAACAGAGGGGCTGAATCGGAGGGGCTGAAACAGAGGGGCTGAAACAGAGGGCGAGAACCAGAGGGGCCGAAACAGAGGGGCTGAAACAGAGGGGCTGAAACAGTGGGCGAGAAACTAAGGGACTGACACAGCGGGCGAGAAACAGAGTGCGAGAAACAGAGAGGCTGAAACAGAGGGGCTGAAACAGACGGGCTGAAACAGAGAGCCTGAAACAGAGGTGCTGAATCAGAGGGGCTGAAACAGAGGGGCTTAAATAGAGGGGCTGAAACAGAGGGGATGAATCAGAGGGGCTGAAACAGAGGGGCTGAATCAGAGGGGCTGAAACAGAGGGCGAGAAACAGAGGGGCTGAAACAGAGGGCGAGAAACAGAGGGGCTGAAACAGAGGGCGAGAAACAGAGGGCGAGAAACAGCGGGGCTGAAACAGAGGGCGAGAAACAGAGGGGCTGAAACAGAGGGCAAGAAACAGAGGGGCTGAAACAAAGGGGCTGAAACAGTGGGGCTGAAACAGAGGGGCTGAATCAGAGGGGCTGAAACAGAGGGGCTGAATCAGAGGGGCTGAAACAGAGGGCGAGAAACAGAGGGGCTGAAACAGAGGGCGAGAAACAGAGGGGCAGAAACAGAGGGCGAGAAACAGAGGGGCTGAAACAGAGGGGCTGAAACAGTGGGCGAGAAACTAAGGGACTGAAACAGCGGGCGAGAAACAGAGTGCGAGAAACAGAGAGGCTGAAACAGAGGGGCTGAAACAGACGGGCTGAAACAGAGAGCCTGAAACAGAGGGGCTGAATCAGAGGGGCTGAAACAGAGGGGCTTAAATAGAGGGGCTGAAACAGAGGGGATGAATCAGAGGGGCTGAAACAGAGGGGCTGAATCAGAGGGGCTGAAACAGAGGGCGAGAAACAGAGGGGCTGAAACAGAGGGCGAGAAACAGAGGGGCTGAAACAGAGGGCGAGAAACAGAGGGCGAGAAACAGAGGGGCTGAAACAGAGGGGCTGAAACAGAGGGGCTGAAACAGAGGGGCTGAAACAGAGGGGCTGAACCAGAAGGGCTGAAACAGAGGGCGAGAAACAGAGGGGCTGAAACAGAGGGCCAGAAACAGAGGGCGAGAAACAGAGGGACTGAAACAAAGGGGCTGAAACAGAGGGCAAGAAACAGAGGGGCTGAAACAAAGGGGCTGAAACAGTGGGGCTGAAACAGAGGGGCTGAAACAGAGGGCGAGAAACAGAGGGGCTGAAACAGCGGGCGAGAAACAGAGGGGCTGAAACAGAGGGCGAGAAATAGAGGGGCTGAAACAGAGTGGCTGAAACAGAGGGGCTGATACAGAGGGTGAGAAACAGAGGGGCTGAAACAGAGGGCGAGAAACAGAGGGGCTGAAACAGAGGGCGAGAAACAGAGGGGCTGAATCAGAGGGGCTGAATCAGAGGGGCTGAAACAGAGGGGCTGAATCAGAGGGGCTGAAACAGAGGGCGAGAAACAGAGGGGCTGAAACAGAGGGCGAGAAACAGAGGGGCAGAATCAGAAGGCGAGAAACAGAGGGGCTGAAACAGAGTGCGAGAAACAGATGGGCTGAAACAGAGGGGCTGAAACAGAGGGCGAGAAACAGAGGGGCTGAAACAGAGGGCGAGAAACAGAGGGGCTGAAACAGAGGGCGAGAAACAGAGGGGCTGAAACAGAGGGGCTGAAACAGAGGGGCTGAATCGGAGGGGCTGAAACAGAGGGGCTGAAACAGAGGGCGAGAACCAGAGGGGCCGAAACAGAGGGGCTGAAACAGAGGGGTTGAAACAGTGGGCGAGAAACTAAGGGACTGAAACAGCGGGCGAGAAACAGAGTGCGAGAAACAGAGAGGCTGAAACAGAGGGGCTGAAGCAGACGGGCTGAAACAGAGAGCCTGAAACAGAGGGGCTGAATCAGAGGGGCTGAAACAGAGGGGCTTAAATAGAGGGGCTGAAACAGAGGGGCTGAATCAGAGGGGCTGAAACAGAGGGCGAGAAACAGAGGGGCTGAAACAGAGGGCGAGAAACAGAGGGGCTGAAACAGAGGGAGAGAAACAGAGGGGCTTAAACAGAGGGGCTGAAACAGAGGGGCTGAAACAGAGGGCGAGAAACAGAGGGGCTGAAACAGAGGGCAAGAAACAGAGGGGCTGAAACAGAGGGGCTGAAACAGAGGGGCTGAAACAGAGGACGAGAAACAGAGGGGCTGAAACAGAGGGCGAGAAACAGAGGTGCTGAAACAGAGGGCGAGAAACAGAGGGCGAGAAACAGAGGGACTGAAACAGTGGGGCTGAAACAGAGGGGCTGAAACAGAGGGCGAGAAACAGAGGGGCTGAAACAGAGGGCGAGAAACAGAGGGGCTGAAACAGAGGGCGAGAAACAGAGGGGCTGAAACAGAGGGGCTGACACAGTGGGGCTGAAACAGAGGGGCTGAAACAGAAGGGGAGAAACAGATGGGCTGAAACAGAGGGCGAGAAACAGAGGGGCTGATACAGAGGGCGAGAAACAGAGGGGCTGAATCAGAGGGGCTGAATCAGAGGGGCTGAAACAGAGGGGCTGAAACAGTGGGCGAGAAACTAAGGGACTGAAACAGTGGGCGAGAAACAGAGTGCGAGAAACAGAGGGGCTGAAACAGTGGGGCTGAAACAGACGGGCTGAAACAGAGAGCCTGAAACAGAGGGGCTGAATCAGAGGGGCTGAAACAGAGGGGCTGAAATAGAGGGGCTGAAACAGAGGGGATGAATCAGAGGGGCTGAAACAGAGGGGCTGAATCAGAGGGGCTGAAACAGAGGGTGAGAAACAGAGGGGCTGAAACAGAGGGCGAGGAACAGAGGGGCTGAAACAGAGGGCGAGAAACAGAGGGCGAGAAAGTGAGGGACTGAAACAGAGGGGCTGAAACAGAGGGCGAGAAACAGAGGGGCAGAAACAGAGGGCGAGAAACAGAGGTGCTGAAACAGAGGGGATGAAACAGAGGGGCTGAATCGGAGGGGCTGAAACAGAGGGTCTGAAACAGAGGGGCTGAAACAGAGGGGCAGAAACAGAGGGGCTGAAACAGAGGGGCTGAAACAGAGGGAGAGAAACAGAGGGGCTTAAACAGAGGGGCTGAAACAGAGGGGCTGAAACAGAGGGCGAGAAACAGAGGGGCTGAAACAGAGGGCAAGAAACAGAGGGGCTGAAACAGAGGGGCTGAAACAGAGGGGCTGAAACAGAGGGGCTGAAACAGAGGACGAGAAACAGAGGGGCTGAAACAGAGGGCGAGAAACAGAGGTGCTGAAACAGAGGGCGAGAAACAGAGGTGCTGAAACAGAGGGCGAGAAACAGAGGGCGAGAAACAGAGGGACTGAAACAGTGGGGCTGAAACAGAGGGGCTGAAACAGAGGGCGAGAAACAGAGGGGCTGAAACAGAGGGCGAGAAACAGAGGGGCTGAAACAGAGGGCGAGAAACAGAGGGGCTGAAACAGAGGGGCTGACACAGTGGGGCTGAAACAGAGGGGCTGAAACAGAAGGGGAGAAACAGATGGGCTGAAACAGAGGGCAAGAAACAGAGGGGCTGAAACAGAGGGCGAGAAACAGAGGGGCTGAATCAGAGGGGCTGAATCAGAGGTGCTGAAACAGAGGGGCTGAAACAGTGGGCGAGAAACTAAGGGACTGAAACAGTGGGCGAGAAACAGAGTGCGAGAAACAGAGGGGCTGAAACAGTGGGGCTGAAACAGACGGGCTGAAACAGAGAGCCTGAAACAGAGGGGCTGAATCAGAGGGGCTGAAACAGAGGGGCTGAAATAGAGGGGCTGAAACAGAGGGGATGAATCAGAGGGGCTGAAACAGAGGGGCTGAATCAGAGGGGCTGAAACAGAGGGTGAGAAACAGAGGGGCTGAAACAGAGGGCGAGGAACAGAGGGGCTGAAACAGAGGGCGAGAAACAGAGGGGCTTAAACAGAGGGGCTGAAACAGAGGGGTTGAAACAGAGGGGCTGAAACGGAGGGCGAGAAACAGAGGGGCTGAAACAGAGTGCAAGAAACAGAGGGGCTGAAACAGAGGGCGAGAAACAGAGGGGCTGAAACAGAGGGGCTGAAACAGAGGGGCTGAAACAGAGGGCGAGAAACAGAGGGGCTGAAACAGAGGGCGAGAAACAGAGGGGCAGAAACAGAGGGCGAGAAACAGAGGTGCTGAAACAGAGGGGATGAAACAGAGGGGCTGAATCGGAGGGGCTGAAACAGAGGGTCTGAAACAGAGGGGCTGAAACAGAGGGCGAGAAACAGAGGGGCTGAAACAGAGGGGCAGAAACAGAGGGGCTGAAACAGAGGGGCTGAAACAGAGGGCGAGAAACAGAGGGGGTGAATCAGAGGGGCTGAAACAGAGGGGCTGAAACAGTGGGCGAGAAACTAAGGGACTGAAACAGCGGGCGAGACACAGAGTGCGAGAAACAGAGGGGCTGAAACAGCAGGCGAGACACAGAGTGCGAGAAACAGAGGGGCTGAAACAGAGGGGCTGAAACAGAGAGCCTGAAACAGAGGGGCTGAATCAGAGGGGCTGAAACAGAGGGGCTGAAATTGAGGGGCTGAAACAGAGGGGATGAATCAGAGGGGCTGAAACAGAGGGGCTGAATCAGAGGGTCTGAAACAGAGGGCGAGAAACAGAGGGGCTGAAACAGAGGTCGAGAAACAGAGGGGCTGAAACAGAGGGCGAGAAACAGAGGGGCTGAAACAGAGGGCGAGAAACAGAGGGGCTGAAACAGAGGGCGAGAAACAGAGGGTCTGAAACAGAGGGCGAGAAACAGAGGGGCTGAAACAGAGGGCGAGAAACAGATGGGCTGAAACAGAGGGGCTGAAACAGAGGGGCTGAAACAGAGGGCGAGAAACAGAGGGGCTGAAACAGAGGGCGAGAAACAGAGGGGCTGAAACAGAGGGGCTGAATCAGAGGGGCTGAAACAGAGGGCGAGAAACAGAGGGGCGGAAACAGAGGGCGAGAAACAGAGGGGCTGAAACAGAGGGGCTGAAACAGAGGGGCTGAATCGGAGGGGCTGAAACAGAGGGGCTGAAACAGAGGGGCTGAAACAGAGGGCGAGAAACAGAGGGGCTGAAACAGGGGTGCAGAAACAGAGGGGCTGAAACAGAGGGCGATAAACAGAGGGGGTGAATCAGAGGGGCTGAAACAGAGGGGCTGAAACAGTGGGCGAGAAACTAAGGGACTGAAACAGCGGGCGAGACACAGAGTGCGAGAAACAGAGGGGCTGAAACAGAGGGGCTGAAACAGACGGGCTGAAATAGAGGGGCTGAAACAGAGGGGATGAATCAGAGGGGCTGAAACAGAGGGGCTGAATCAGAGGGTCTGAAATAGAGGGGCTGAAACAGAGGGGATGAATCAGAGGGGCTGAAACAGAGGGGCTGAATCAGAGGGGCTGAAACAGAGGGCGAGAAATAGAGGGGCTGAAACAGAGTGGCTGAAACAGAGGGGCTGATACAGAGGGTGAGAAACAGAGGGGCTGAAACAGAGGGCGAGAAACAGAGGGGCTGAAACAGAGGGCGAGAAACAGAGGGGCTGAATCAGAGGGGCTGAATCAGAGGGGCTGAAACAGAGGGGCTGAATCAGAGGGGCTGAAACAGAGGGCGAGAAACAGAGGGGCTGAAACAGAGGGCGAGAAACAGAGGGGCAGAATCAGAAGGCGAGAAACAGAGGGGCTGAAACAGAGTGCGAGAAACAGATGGGCTGAAACAGAGGGGCTGAAACAGAGGGCGAGAAACAGAGGGGCTGAAACAGAGGGCGAGAAACAGAGGGGCTGAAACAGAGGGCGAGAAACAGAGGGGCTGAAACAGAGGGGCTGAAACAGAGGGGCTGAATCGGAGGGGCTGAAACAGAGGGGCTGAAACAGAGGGTGAGAACCAGAGGGGCCGAAACAGAGGGGCTGAAACAGAGGGGTTGAAACAGTGGGCGAGAAACTAAGGGACTGAAACAGCGGGCGAGAAACAGAGTGCGAGAAACAGAGAGGCTGAAACAGAGGGGCTGAAACAGACGGGCTGAAACAGAGAGCCTGAAACAGAGGGGCTGAATCAGAGGGGCTGAAACAGAGGGGCTTAAATAGAGGGGCTGAAACAGAGGGGCTGAATCAGAGGGGCTGAAACAGAGGGCGAGAAA